>NW_020664413.1:20801783-21042395 GCF_002925995.2 Terrapene triunguis | reverse complement strand
TTTTTTTTTTGGTTTTGGCTGCTTGGGGCGGCCAAAACCCTGGAGCCGGCCCTGGAGGCACCTTATTTCCAGCTCCCTCTACCTGTCCTGTAATGTGTGTAGCAGCTCCGACCACTCAGCTTCATCTTCCCTCCCATTCTAAAAAAAATAAAATAAAGTGTCTGAAGTGTTCTAGTCCCTGCTACTTCTCATCCCAAGAATTGCCTGAGCCGCTCATCTCATTGCTTCCCTTTTCCATCTGCTGAAAGTGCAGCAGTGCCTGGGCTGCTCCGCACCATGCCTTGCTCGACCTCCAGTGTTGGAGTGACTAGCTGCAGTGGCAAATTTCTACTGGCATAATTGTGTCTTCTGATGGTTTCTTCCCAACTTGCTGCCCCCTCCAACTCCAGTTTTTTGCAGTCTATGTGAGCCACCACTGGGGTAGGCAACAGCAATAACACAAGAAGGTAATAGAGAAGGTTTATGGGGAAACCAGGAAGACCAGTTTTAGATATTTTCAGCTTGAAGTGATAGTGAGACATCCAAGAAGGGAAATCAGAAAGACAGGGATGAAGGTGGGAGGCTGAAAAGACAGATTTGGGAAACTTCCAAATTGAAATGATTGCTCAACCCATGTTAACAAATGAGATAACTAGAGAGGAGATAGAAAGGGTACACCAGAATAAAGCCCAGAGGGATTCTAACAAAGAGGCAAAGTAGAGGAAGAGGAATCCATAGAAAAGAAAATGAAGACATAGTTAGTTGTACAACATTAGAACCAGTAGAGTCCACAATGATGGGAATTCGGGGGGGGGGGGGGGGGGGGGGAGGGGATAATCAGTGGCATTAAAGGAGTAGATAGATCAAGTAAAATGAGGGCTTAAAAAGATGTTAGATTGGCACAAGGAAAGGAATAAAGAACATTGTGGTAGTGAAGAGGGGGATTCGATTAGGAAGGTGCCACCAGCTGCAGGGATGGGGAGAAAGAGAAGGAAGTGAAAGTGAGTACTACATGTATGTTGGCAAGGAAGGTACTTCTATTTGTCCAGTTTTCTATGCAGTATGCACTCATCATCATGTAACTGAGTATTTCCTAAAATGCTAAGGGGGAGGTAAAACAGCTGCAAAAAGTGCAAGCATAAGAGAGGGGAAGAAATGAGTAAGAGGCAGGTGGGAGGAGAGGAGAAAAACTGAGATGAATAAATATTCAGCAGTTAAAATGGATGACAGAAAACATGAAACAATCAAAGCAATAGGAGTCAGTCTTAAGGCAAATAGAAATATAGCAATAAATACAGTAACAGTAGGTGAATTATGACGATAAATAAAAAAGAATATGATAGAAATAAATCAATAAGCAAATAGAGGGCACTCAATATAGTAATAAGATCAGTAATTTGGTGGAACTGTTATGGCAAAACAATGTATAGAAAAATGTCAGTCAATACGGCAACAGCAGATCAATATACAATATACAATATATCCAATACAATGGAAGACAGTATTTCTTTCAATATAGTAACTCAATAAGGTAAAACAGATCAACAAACAGGTAAATGACAATCAATGTGGTGAAAGCAGATCAATGTGCAAGCAGTAATCAGTCAATTTGATAATAGCTGTGAACTGGCAATCAACAGAGTAAAGGAGCCCAATAGGCACGGAAATGACAATCGGTTCAGGGAACACATGTAGCTAGGAGAGGATCAGCACAGAAGTTTATGGAACCCCTCCCACCACCACACACAAAAGCAATGACACACAAACAAATAACCAGATAAAAAGATCACGGAGCTATCAAAGGGACTCTCTATCAGTCTCCTCTATCCTGGCATGCCTATGATTCACTGCAGACTTTTCTGTTATTTTTTATGATAAACATGCTAAGATTGACAATTTTTAGTTCTTATGACCCAGACATCTGTTAGGCATGGCTAACACCAAATAGAACAAAGGCAGATGTCAAGGACCCTTAACTATGACCTCCAACAACCTAAATATCATGTCCCTGGGTTTGTACAAGCCGATGCTGAAGAGCAGTATGTTGTGGTTTTGAGATGTGAGCAAGTAAAACCACCAAGCATAAAATTTGTGTACTAATCTAAATTAGTATTCAGACCTAAACACAAGAAACTCCAGAACCCAGATTGCCACTGCTTATCCCATCTCTACCCTGACACCATAAAACACTACTTGAAGTATACATGTTAAAACATATTGTGAACTTCAAATTCCACATTATTTTATAATCAAATATCAGTTTGTTGGAAATAAACAAACTGGCTTTCTCCATTTGTTTTGAAGTAAATAAGTGCAAAACTAAAAGGTCCCATATTATGGCTCCATTATTTTAAAATTAATATAGTTCAAAAATAAATAAATAAACCCTCCTTACTACTGCAAATAAAAGGGCATCAATAGAATGCTATCTCTGTGGGGAACAGAGGATTGGTTGACACAAAGACATCTGGAGTTCCGGGCAAGTACATTTTCTGTGTTGGTATGTGAACTTTACTTTGGGATTAGAGCAAAATGGCAGCCTCATAAATATCTACACCATCTCTCGGAGAACAGGAGGCAACCTCTTGAACAACAACAATGAAAAGTTGTCTTTCCAAAGCACATTTCAACTGCGCGTACGATTTCACAATATGCTGTAACTCTTCTCCCTTTGAAAATGATATAAATTGCTTTTCATCTTCAGGGCTCTAGACAAACACTGACTAATCCTCAGAGCATCCATGGGAGGTAGATAAGTATTATTAACACCATTTCACAGTTGGGGAAACTGAGGCTGATATGTTATGATCTAAACTGTGGCATTAAGCCACAGCCTAGCATGATGGGAGGTATGGTGCTGCACCACCAGAAGAACTCCAGTACTGCAGGGAAAGCATGGCTGCTGCACAACACCTATGGGAGTTACACATGCAGTCCCTTCTGTGGCTGGCCAGTTTTTTCTGGCTGATAAGAATCGAATGAGACAATGACCCCACCTTATCCTTGTCCCTATTGAGGGAGTTATTCAGGAACAGTCCTTGAACTCAGAAGAGCACAAGAACTATATTTTTGACTGGTCCCTCTATGACGAGTGAAGCGCTTTGCACTCCTTTATGTTTGTGTGACCATACAGGGGTCAGCCACAGTCCAGTCCCAAATTTTTTGCCCCAGGTCAAATGAGTCAGTGGCAGAGCCAAGATTAGGACAGAGGAGATCCTGGCTCCCAGTTCTGTGCTTTGATCACTACATCATACCACACTTTATTCTATTCTTTAAAGATTTTTGAACTGATTGTTCAAAGATCTAGTTTCAATTAACTGGGGCTTCTTTCTAAACTGAGTCCTAACACAGTCCTGTCACTAATGTAAAAAAAAAAAAAAATAGGAAAGATCACACATTCACTCCAGGAATCTGCTTGGTGGTTATGGATTGAATGTGAAGAGAAATTCAGCATTCTCATTTATTCCCAACATGAAGTAACATAAGAACAAGATTTTAGTGACAGGAACATACTGGCAAAAACAAGAGTCCTGGATCCATAACTAAAAAGATTTTTTAAAGAATTAATTTAATACAATGCTTATGTGGTTTCTGATAATAATGTTGCCCACACAGCACTGGAATTATAGGTGAACACAGCCAACTCTAGGAGAGTATTGACTGTCAAATACATTTTTGTAGCAAGGGTGGTCTCTATGTGGCTAACATACCATTTTCATTTATGCCTTTATAGTTGCAGCCACAAGACTAAAGGTTTCAATACCTGCTGAATGCTTGCCCGATACTGTAATTTACTGTGAAACTGAAGGCACACATTTGACAACCAAGATAAAGAAATCTGTTTTGTGAAACGTAGCATGCTATGGCACCAGGAGGAAATAAGATCTTCCCTCACATAATGGCATAAATGTTTCTCTGCAGTTGCACCTAAGAAAAGTATCAGAAGGGTATGAATCAACAAGGGTAACATATTTCACTACAGTTAATTATCCTGATTTATCCCAAGAAACTAGGTTTTAGTCTGTAATCTGTGAGGAAATCTGCTGTTCTAGTCCTAAATCCTTTCCTCAGCCTGGTGATTATCAACTACATTTTTGTACAGGAGGGAATTAATGCCACATACTGCCTAAGCAGCTTTGAAGTAAAAAGGCCTAGACCTGTAATAACTTTTGTACAGTGTATTGATTCAGGGAGAGAGAGAGAGAGCCTGCAGTCATTGGGGTTTCCAGTGGATTTCTATGCCCTCCTTTACCTCTTACATTCTGTAGCACTTCTAACACTACTATGAACCCTCATATTAACTCTCCACAGGATATTCCAGGTAACTCTGCACTACTGCTAACATAGGCTGTGTATACAACCATAGGTAAAAGGCTGGAATTACAATGAAACCTGATTTTTCAGCTAGCAACAATCAGTACAGCTTAGAAATTAGCTAACAAGGAACCTTTACAGAAAATAATAATGTTTTCTGTAAAAGGCCATGTATGAGACAGAGGTAATTTTCCTGGGAGTGTATGCACCCCAGTTGTAGTAACATTTACATTGACTTTGATTATTAAACACACCAATTTGGATTTTTTTACAGTGCTTTTAGTAGAACCCAAATAGGATGGAATCAGAAGGCTTTTGTTGGAACTGGTAAAGCAAACTGGGTGGAAGAGGGGGGGAGAAGCCTATCTAGAGCCATGAATTTATTCAAAAGCATTTCAATCTGTGTGCACATCTTCATCACTTCAGTGATAATTAAATCTCGGAATCACAGGTGATGTCCTCACATAGTCTCTTTGCCTGGCTCCCACTGGGCCAATGAAGCAGGCCTCCCTGTGAGGCCTGTTAGCACAGATCAGGTGGTAATGTGGAGGGACAGATGAGCTTTAGTTGACAGATGGCAGGATGACCTGGAAAACCTGCCCCCTTTTCTGGGATCAGGCAGCAGCTGACAGGTATTATTTCATAAAATAACGTCTAAAAGGAATCGCCAGGGTCTTCGCATTAATCTGAGGCTGCAACCAGCCATGTAACGTTTATGTCAGAACAAATCTGTCTCTATGCAGGAGAGGGAAAGTGGTTTTTGATGAAGTTGTTCATAAATTTTAATATAATATGCCTGATGGTGTCAGATATAGTCTCATATCTCTTTTATATTTAAAGGCTCTGGTGAAACATAGAAATATTCAATCTCCAACAGGCTACTTTTAAATAACTAAAAAGTTAACCAAGGATACCTTACTGCTTTTTTCTATTTTCAATAAAGAATTTGCATATATAATCTTCCTGTTTTTAAATGAAAATGATTTCAATTGCATGAAACCCCTTTTGCAATGGCACTAAACAAAGGGAGCACAAAAGATTTTGAAAACTTGTTTTTTTTATAATAGAAAAACAACAGATATAGGAAAATAACAAAAGGAAACTTACATAAAACTGCTGGTTGGGAACAGTTTAATGGCAATGTTTTAAATCAAAAATATTTCTGTTTAAAAACCTGAACAATGTCTGGTTTGAGGAGTTAAATGTCCTTTCCACACCCATGACATTTGAAAGTTTACGCACAAATGAATATTTAGGGAATTCAAACACCTGGATTGGGTCTGGGCTTGCTAGCCCTCTGAGTCTTTTGTAAACTAGTGAGAAAGCAAGGTCGTGCTCCCCACCTCATGTCTTTCTACATACAGCAACAGCTAGTTTAGCTATAACCTCATAAATACAAGACTTCGTAATCAGTATTAATATGCAAACAAATATCAATCCAAAATGGACTAAAGAGAATAATTATACTGTTATATTCTTCTGAATGTTATATGAGACAGAGACATTTACTAGCAATGTGCATGTCTCACTCTCTTTGTGGTGCCACCTTAAAGACCCCTGTTCACTTTTTCCTCTTTTATAGTCTTTTAGTTATAGAAAATCACCTGCTTAAATATCTCTAAAGGGTACTAATAAAAAAAGAAAAACTGCATACATAACAGATGCACAAGTGAACCTTGGGATGAATGTATTATGGATACAGAACCGTCATCACACACCTCAGAATCACATTTTCACCTGCCCATCTGGTGCCGACCTGTGGCTTGTTAGTAATGCACTTGGATACAGTAACATGTGCTCATCTAAAAGGAACAACTAAACAGAGTGATGGAGTGTGATTGAAGTTACTATGAATTCTGAAGAAATATTTTACAAGGCAAAATGAAAAATAGTAAAATGCACTTTGCTTTTTTAGAAAGATTGTAAAACATGGCTTTACATTTAAAAAAAGTTAAAATTAAAATCACAAATCAGTTTATGCATGTAAAAAAGCAATATTCAAATACAGTCCTAGACTGACACCCTTGTAGACTAAATTCCTCTGTTTATCCGTTAAATAAAGTACAGAAAAGGCAGTGACAATGCAAGGTTCCCCATACTACTCTACAAACCTATAAGGTTGAGAGGTTAATTCTGTCGCCATCACACTGGATCCTTGGTCTCTGTATTAAGACTGCAAACAAGGGTGCCAATGGTAATGATGACTTTCATTATGTGGACACCTGTCCACTGGAAACTGAAGTGAAACCAGCTTGTCATTTAATAGGGGTCAAATGGTCATGACTTTTGAGCATCAGTAAAACAGGCTAAATTCAAACTGGTGAACTAGAGGTGAAAGACTCCAAAACCTAATAAAAGCATTGACATGATGTACAATTTTGCCTCATTTGTGTTCCCTCAGTTTCCCTCACTGGTTATTGCATCACATATTCCCTTCATGTTCCTTCTTATTGTATTCCAGGGAGAGCTCAAAGAGGTTTCTGCATGTTCCTGTCAAACTCTGGGCATGAGATGATATGTGGGCTATATAGAAGGGTCTGTTATCTTGAAGACATGTTTGGAATTACTTGTCTAATACTCATTAGTGTTTATGTCAGTTACCTAGCTGAATCTCCACACTTAAGAAAGAGAACATATTTACCAGTGTTCATTATCAAAGGACAAACATAACTCATTAATTACACAGTACTCCTGTGTGGTAGGTGATTATCAACATACCCATTTTACAGATAGATTAACTGAGGCACAGAGACATTAAAGGCTGGATTTTCAGAAATGCTCTGTTCCAGTAGCTCCTATTGAAAACCTGCTGGGCACTGAGTTCTTTTGAAAACCTGGCCACTTATTTAGGTGTCTGAATAGGAGCTACTGCATGCTGAGCACTTTTGAAAGTCTGGGCCCAATTCACTTTTAAAGATTTCACAATGGCCAGAATGATGGGAGAACCTAGGAGCCCTACTGCTCCAACCACTGATGAGACCCCTCAATCATTTTGAAGCTCTTTAGGAGGGTTATGTGTGCACAAATTACTATTATTTATTATCTGTATTGTGGTAGCTTTAAAAAGCTCAGACCTCACAAATACACAAAGAGATGTTGTCCCTGTCCTGAAGAGCTTACAAGCTACAAGTTTACAAAGTGAGAATTACAATAAACTAGTAGAATAATTTTATCATCATGTGAAAAACAATAATAAAAAAACTTGCCAGTTCACCAACTGCAAAATTTGCAGTGTTTAGCTTTCCCTGCTACCCTTTCTGAAAAAAGGCAAAAGTTAAGCATTAAAATGGCCAAAGACAAGTCTCTGTCTGTTCTTGTCTTGACCCTTTCAGCCCTCCATCATCTGTCTGAATCTTGTCACAGTAACATTCAGAGAATTGCTGCTTCCTCAGCAACATTGCCTTTTTATCTTAGTATAATATCTATGCTACACAAGCCTATGGCTTATTTTACTCTGCATCAGGCACAAAAGTTGCTCCTGGGTATGAAAAATCTGGACCTTGCACTTCGTTTCATTGTATTTCATGCTGCCAACTACATAGCAAGAAGTAACCAGAAAGCTGTTTATTATTGGAATTCCCTAAGAGAAAGTGTTTGTATCATATTATTTTATTGAAGCCAGAATTAATACAGATTTTTTACAAAAAATGTATGAATTAATTTGTAATATTCTATGCAGAAAAAGAGAAATTTAAACTCAAATATACTAAACTTCATCTTGTTTCGATTTAAAACTGTCTAGCATGTTAATGCTCAGATGTAGCTTCAACCCACATACAGGGAGCTCACTGGTTCCAAAGACCTTTTTTTAGTGAATGAAATGCAGCTCAAGTATAACTCATCTCTTCATCGATGATTTGAATTACAGCTTGTATGTTTTAAGGAAACCATTTATTTTTATGCTAAGTTATAAACTGGACTATGAAAATGACTCTAGCTAAACAAAAGCATTAAGGAGTCCAAGAAATGAATGGGCAGGAAATATATACTTATGTGGTTCAAAGCACTAAGATTGTGTTAAACTGTCAAAGATGTATGCAGGGGTTCTGTTTGCTACTGAATTGATTCTTTATACTGATCCTGACTGCAGGTCTGTTAGCATTAACAGAGATATTGAAAGGATGAGATTGTGCGTGTGTGTGTGTGTGTATATATATAAAATACAGCTCAGTATTTGCATGAGGACTTTTATAGTCCCCAGGCCAAAAATAGTTTGCTTGATTAGTTCGTTATACCTGCTACAAATAATTGGCTCTGGCTGAAGAATTAAAAGCACACTAGCTTCTCAGCTCTATTACTGAAGTTTGAGAATTTCACAGTTTTGAAGTTATCACATGACCGTGCACCTATTTTTCCTCACACAGTGACGGTAACTCTAGTGCTGAGAATCCTGTGACTTCCACATGAAAAAAACCCACTAAAACTCCACTCCCCAGAAAAACCATGGAGACTCATCATGAATACATTCAGGTAATTGTAATCAAACATAGTAAGCTTTTTTATAAAAAATATGTTGTAATATGGGCATATACTATCTATCTCAAATACCAAAGGCTAATTTTGACTGATTCCTTAGTTTATTAAGAAAATTTACTATTGTTAGATAAAACAAGTTGCTAAAATATTTGATGTTTGATACCCAAAAACCCATAACAAAAAGAAATTCTGGAATTAGCGCTACAATACCATCTTTAACTCAGTCCAATTGTGTTTACTACACCAGTAGTTTTCAACCAGGTGTCCGGGGCCCCCTAGGGGCCCAGAGCAGGCTTCAGGGGGGCCTCCAAGCGGGGCCAGCATTAGACTCATTGGGGCCCAGGGCAGAAAGCCGAAGCCCCACCGCGTGGGGCTGAAGCCCAGGTCCCTGAGCCCTGCCATCCGGGGCTGAAGCTGAAGCCTGGGCAATGTAGCTTCCTGGGGGCCCCTGTGGCATGAGGCCCCAGGCAACTGCCCTGCTTGCTACCCCCTAACACTAGGCCTGGCTTTTATATGCAGAAAACCAGTTCTTGCGGTACAGGTGGACTGTGGAGTTTTTATAGCATGTTGGGGGGGGGCGGGGAGGGCTCAGAAAGAAAAAGTACTACACAACACCTAGTATTGCTATAAGGGCCTCCTTCTGGCTGTACTGAACCTTTTCTTCAGCTGGAAGATTATTTTACCTTCTATCCTGCCCTTTTCAGGACTGCATGAAGGAGCCTCTCTTACCCACAATACCAACTGTTGCATATATTAACCCAGAACCTGATTTTATTCAGTGCAAGTGCACACCATTTCACTTAACACTCAAGATGAGATCCTTTCCCAGAGGCAGCTGCTCTGTCAAGGGAACTAATGAAAAACCTCATTGTGGCTAAAACAATAGAAGTTGTTCTGAGATAGTCCCATTAAGGTAACAAACTATATACCAACTTTCAGCCAAATTAGCTTGACATGATTAACATCAGAATTTGAAATGTATGATTAATAATCCAGCTAGCTATCCACTAGAATGGCTGCTACTGTATAAGTAATGTATGAATTAATTTGAAATAACGGTAACAATCCTTTACACAATACCTGTAATCAGGGATGAATCCCCCTATGATGAACAAATTTTATTAACTGATTGTATAAATTATAAACTGGACAGCAAAACTATATATAGTGTCCAGTACACCTACCTACCTCTGTGGCAAGCCTCTCCAACTGTAGAATAATGAACAGCTCTCTTACACAACATTTTAGGACAGGACGTTTAGAAACCGTAGATCAGGGGTTGGCAACCTTTGAGAAGTGCTGTGCCAAGTCTTCATTTATTTACTGTAATTTAAGGTTTCGCATGCCAGTAATACATTTAATATTTACAGGGGCCGGCGGCCGGAACCCCAGACCGGCAGAGGGCTGAGCGGGGCCAGCGGCCGGGACCCCAGGCCATCAGCAGGCTGAGCCGCACAGCTCGCTGTCGGTCTGGGGTTCCGGCCGCTGCCCCCTGCCAGCTGGGGTCCCGGTTGCCGCCCCGCTCAGCACGCTGCCAGCCCAGGGTTCCGTCCATCCAGGCCGGCAGCGGGCTGAGCAGGGCCGGGACCCCGGCTGGCAGCAGAGTGCCACTAAAAACCAGCTCGCGTGACGCAGGTTGCTGACCCCTGCCCTAGATATACTTAATCATATCTCAGCACAGGGGCGTGGACTAGATGACCTCTTCAGGTCCCTTCCGGTCCTACAGTTCTATGATTATTTATTATCAGCATCATTCAAACACTGAGACAAAAAGACCTTTCTGGCAGAATTAAATTTGTTTCCTTTACCTGTTAAAATTTTAGCTTTCCTATTCTCAGGATAGTTCATTTAGTTTGTCTATAGCACTGAGCTCGCCAATGTTACAATGTTGCATTATAGAACAACAATTTTTAAAAGTACAAGGTATGAAAACCGTATTCTAAAAATGAACTAAGCAGATGGGACATGCAGTTCTAACTTAGACCATTTGCATGTGGGTTTTTTTCTCCCTATCTCTTTTTTAAGTTCTCAGAGATTTATCTAGTGGAAAAGGTCAGCCTGCAGCAGAAGGGAAAACAAAATCCAAGTCTTCCAGCTCCAGGGTAGGAAACTGCATAGCTGCTAAGGAAGAGGAGAGATTGGGCACATAACATCCTCACCTCCCACACTTGGCAACTCTCTATGCCTGGAAGCTGCCACCCAGGGCAAACAGCCCAGGGTTTTCTAGTCCTAGACTAGAGATCCTCCTAACAAGTCTTCCACTTCTTGGAGGTGGACCAACACTCTGTACTTAACTGGGACATAGCTGTGTCTTTCCCCAGCTAGAACTTCAGTGTATTGTACTATAGCTGCCTTTCATCCCACTGGCTGGCAACATCCTCTCAGAGTTCTGCCAGATAAAGCTTTTTTCAGGCTGCAATCCCTTTAAGAGCTATGTTGTGACTGGTCATTACATGAGTCCATAGGAGTGGGGGCACATAAGGACCTAACCAATCCACTGCATGGGATGCCAGGGGCTCTAGCCATTGTAGGCCTTGCACTTGGGACAGAAGATGGACCTTTTCCTTATTTACCCCTTTGTGTGTACAATGTCCCACAGGGAGGAGTAGGGAATAGGCAAGGCCATATCTCAGACCCCTCTGCACCAAACCACAGAACTGGCTGGGAGAACTGAGAAGAACAATCCATGGAACTAGCCCAAAGACTATTCTTGTAAGGGTTTCAGGATCTGGCCCTGTCTCTCTAGTTCTTAGGTTCCGTCTTCATCATAAACTAATTATTTTACATTTCTTAATGTAAGCAGGGTCTGAATAAATTCTTCCCTGACAGCTAGCTGGGATGGGGAGAGACTTCAAGAGCAAAGTGTATTTACATGAACACACCTACTCTGCTTAGATATCCAGCAGATAGAGCGGTGTGTTGCTCAAATTAATCAACTTTGGCTGCTGTTGGGTTACAAATCACTTTAGTACTGAATGCAGGGGTAGTGAAATGCTGTTACCAATGTTGTCATTATTGTATGAATAAAGGGGAGCAGAACTGTGCTTAACCTGGCCCAAATGAGGGCTGAAAGGACCTTGTTAAGCCAGGGGCTTGAATGCCAGAGCCCTGTGAAAGTAAGAGGGGTGGGCACAGGTCTTTCAGTCAGGAGGTGTGGACTCTCCCCAAGGGTTCTCCTCAGACTGGTTTAACTTGTTCCTCCCCACTGTTCAAAGAAAGAGCTAAATAGGCTTCATTAGCAGCCTCTTTGTTATTTTAAATGCTGAATCAGAGTTAAAATCAGTTGTGGTGGGTTAGTGTTTCTGCCCAGCCTGCAAAGAGCTGAAAATTACTAAGAGACTGATGTGCAGAGGTCATAGCAGAGAGGCAGGTGGTAGCAGAAGGTGACTGATAGTCAGCTGGCGAATGAGTGGCTGGCTGGACACACAGCGCATTGGAGCAGCAGCTGGCGGGATGGCCAGCAAAGAGGAGCAGCAGCTGGCTGGGAGGCCAGCAGAAAGGAGAAGCGGCTGGCTGGGAGGCCAGCCAAAGCAAGTGCTCAGATGCAGGAGCAAGCAAGGTGTCTTCTTCCCCAGGTTGGAGGTGAACTCACACAGATATGCCTCTGAACCCTGGGTCCTCTCTGACCAAGGACAACCACTGTGAGTGGGGCATGAGGAGGGAGCAGAAAGGGGCACAGAAATGGAACTTCTGGTTGTGGAACTCAAGAACATGAGGCAGAAGGCACTGTCACACACATTCTGGGGTGGGTGTCCTGCTCACAGTTTTATGATTATGAATCCCTCTTGTGGCATTTTCTCTAATTAATGTAGGGTGACTTCCCTTCTTTCATTAAAAGTTTATTTTCTACACTCAAACTCTGTGCTTGCAAGTGAGGAAGTATTGTCTCTCGGAGGTGCCCAGGGATGGTGTGTAATTTTCCCACATTACTGGGTGGGGGCTTGAGCCAGTTTTGTGTTGTGTTGATGGACAGGACCCCCTAGATATTAAACCCGACCCTGGTTGCTGCTGGCTTCACCTGGCAGAAGGGTTAAATTAACATTAGATTTAACACTCAGTTCATCAGAAGACGAATATCCTAAAAAACCCCTGCAGATAACTTGCAATAGTGTGGGCTCTGCCACGCCTTTTAGGCGCTACCCTATGTAGGGGGTGGTACACAATGCCCCCAACATTTCCTCTAGAGGGGCACAATATATATCCACTTCTGTGGCTAGCCAGCTCTGCTGGCCCATGTGGAGAAGGCAGGTCCATAGTGCTGCCTCCTTCCCTCTTTTACCATGGATCACACAGCTTAATATGTGCAGACCTTATACAGATAAGTGCAAGGATTGTGATTATGACAGGCCCTTAAACAAGATAGCATAAGGTATGGGGAAAGCTTATTGTAGTTAGGTAGGCAGATAGTTGTAAAGAGGCTGTTGAAGAGCACGTGTGAGAGACGCATAACAACTTCCTTTTGAAGCCCTTGAACGGTGCCTTCAGCACTCTAAGTTAAAAGGAAGGGACAAAATATTTTTGAGTGACTGTGTTACCTGGTTCATTTTAACACAATGCACAGTCAACCTGTGGAACTCCTTGCCAGAGGATGTTGTGAAGGCCAAGACTATAACAGGGTTCAAAAAAGAATCAGATACATTCATGAAGGATAGGTCTATCAATGGCTATTAGCCAGGATGGGCAGGGATGGTGTCCCTAGCCTCTGTTTGCCAGAAGCTAGGAATAGGAGACAGAGAATGGATCACTTGATGATTATCTGTTCTGTTCATTCCCTCTGGGGCACCTAGCATTGGCCACTGTCGGAAGACAGCATACTGGGCTAGATGGACCTTTGGTCTGACCCAGTATGGCCATTCTGATGTTCTTATTTCTTCCAAGCAATACTGGTTATCGCCATCTTCCTTTCTTTACTTTTAATTCCATAGTTTCAAACATATATTTTGTTAAAGATTTTATCAGTTAAAAGGTTTCTTGCAGAGGAGATTCTTTTAAAGAGTGTAAGTGGGGCATTACTTTTTATCTTTGGTTAAGTCTGGATCTCTTTTTCTCTTTTCTATTACAACTCACAGAACAAGTTGACAATGCAGAAAAGTAAAATGCAAACAAAGAAGACAGCAGCCAGTGGCACTCTGGGTCCCATGGGATATTCCAAATTGCTAAAAGCTGTCACCATTGCCTGAAGTATCAGGTGTGAGGAGCATGCTGTTGTTAGTTGTTATATCTAGTGCCACTGAGGGCTACTCCTAAAAACAAAACAAGACACAAAGCCACCATTCTCCAGAGCAGTAGGCTTCTAAAATGTAGCTATGAGTGAACGGATTCCCTGGAAAAAAAGAAAATTCTCTCACCAAAGTGGAAAGTAAAATAAGGCAAAGGTCCTGCCACAGAAATGGAAAGATTTTCTTTATCAATGGTTCAGAAAATGTCATCTGTGGCCCATGACTGACTCATATCGCTTTGCTGGTGGTGCACAGACAACTAGTTGGTCACATGGTGCCGGCTTCTCCTCCTTTCACCTGCTAACTTTCATTGAAAGGTAGCTATATTACAGGCCTTCCTAATATTAACTTTTCATGTAGTAACTGCTGTTGCTAATCATGTGATTTGGATTGCCAGTGTGAGAGGAGGTGATCCACACAAAAGCAAATGGGAGCGCAAGTAGTGCACAAGACAATACATTAAGATGGTTTCTATGCTCTGGAAAAAAAAAAGGCTGGGGGCCTTTGCGCTGGATCTTAAGTGTAGACACAAAGAATCATTTGAGGACAGAGATTGTTCACAGTGACTTATGCTCACGGAACAGTTATAGAATTGGAATAGGGATTTAGAAGTTTTAGTAAAACTGAAAAGTATCAAGTTGCAGGAATGAGAGGCAGAAGGGGGAATGGTTAGGATGTTGCAGATGGCTGTAGATACAGGGGCAGGGACAGTCCCAGTCCAGAGAGACAGAGGTGTCCGTAAATCAAAGTGTAAATATACAACACATGAACACTTCCCCCAAAGTCAAGAACTAGTCAAGCAACGCCAGCTGTAAAAATGGAAGTGTTCAGGAAGTGTAGGATTCCTCAAGCATCTGTTGGTGCTATTAAGAGTAAGAAGTAAATCCACATTGGCAGTACTTGAGAATTATTTTTCTACGTTAACCCTCACAACAACTGTCAACTTCTTTGCTCATTTGCCACACAAATGTCCATTGAGGTGCACAGGAATCAAAACCAACTGAGAAACCAACTACAGGTGGAAAAATCAGGATCAAGACAATTTAATAAAAGACACCAACTGGCCAATATGATTAAGGGAAAGGCAAGGAAACAGAGAGGAAAAAACATGTTGAGAACATGCACTGAAACTTTTCTGAAAATCCTGCTAAAACTAGAGGATACAGAGTTTTAATCTCTTAAGGATATCCCCACAAATGGAACATACATATATTAAAATAATCCTGTGTATGTTACTAATGCACATGCTGCCACTCCATTGAAAATAATAGACTGATCTTTGGCATATAGCCACAGCCCTACAGGAGAGGAGGTGATGCAAAGCCATTGTTGCAAACTCAGGGAGGGAGGCACAATCCCTTCTTGAATCCACCAGTGTGTAAAATGCATCATTGCTACACCCCGGCCTCCTTCTGGGCCCTCCTTACCTTTTGGGGCTATTTGCACTCCTACAGGCACATGTAGGGAATGTGCGTTCCCCCGAGCATAGTGACTTCAATTATCCACGGGTCTGCATGGGGAGGGGATGCTCCTTGAAATTCCTTGCTAGGACAAAGGTCAAACTGTCTCAAGGTGCTCAATTAAAAGCTAGGTTAGTAAAAATTGCAATCACTGAACTCTTTAAAAGCTAATATAGTTTAGTATTACAATAAACATTCAGTCCCCCGTCATATTATAATCAAAGTATACTTAAAGCAGAGGAAGGCACTTGGGTCTATCTTTTGCTTCATGATGCATGCTCCATATGGATCTCCCAGCCGTATTGTGTCTTACTGCTTAAGCAACACCTAAGTGTCACATCTCTTTGGTGCTCATTTCTAGGTCATGCCAGTTTCTTTATGCATCATGAGCTAGGGTTTCCTAATTATTTTTTCAAGTCAAGACTGCAAACAAAATCTGTCTTTTGTGTTACTGGTGTCACTCTGCTGTTCTCCTTGGTGTGCTCCTGTCTGTTCTTTTTTTTATCCCAGATACAAAAGAAAGTACCTTAAAACTACTTTGTATTTTCTAACGGGTTTCCACCTCTTTGCTTCACTTTCTATAAGAAATGTTCTTCCGGTAATACATTTATTCAGAGACGCGTCATCCAATTTTTTTAAACTCCATTTCAGGCTGCCTGAGGGATGCAAACAAGGTTTGGTACCTATCATTAGTTGGGATAACTGGCTGGAATGATCATTTTTTGGTAAAACACAGTACATTTTCTGCTGAACAGCTAAAAAACCATATTTTAACTTGAAGCATAAAATTCATTTGCTTAAAATCAATATAACATTTAATTTGTGCATGCTTATTTGTGCTGTCTTTATATCTAGAATGAAACTCTATAAATAGTCCATACTCACTTATTCTTTACAAAATCTTGGTAAGTTTATTAGTTCTGTGTGGGATTCATTAAGTAACACAAAGCTGCCTTCCACCCTTCCAGACCTACTACACACAATGCTTTTACATTGATTGTACTTTTAAACTATACATAAACCAAGACATAAAACCTTTACAATGTTTTATGTGCAGATAGAGTAAAATACTTTAATGTATTTCCTGGTCACATACAAGGAGTATGAAGTTTGTAGTTAGAGAAAGTGACATCCATCAACAGCAGCATTATCAATCGTCGTGCCACTACTGCAACTTACTTTGAATTATTTATGTTATTGTCATGGGGCTTAAGCCAGGTCAAATGGGCAAAGGCCAACTCTAGTATACCCGTTTTGCCCATGAGAACAACATGGAAGATGCGGGTAACAGATTCCTTCATGCCCAGTTGTTAAGTAGGGATCTTGGTATCCCACAGTCAGACCACAGCTGCTACACTACTGCTGAATATGAATGTGGGGGATGGTGGTCATAGCCTACTGCTCCTCCTCATCACATAGGGTATGCTGTTTTGCCCAGCGAATAGATGTTATTCATAGGCTCGTTAGCCATGATCCATACCTTCCCCCAAATCTATTCATACAGAGCAGCACACAGCTGCTGCAGAGTTCAGCATTATGGCACTCTGTGGCATAGAGAATCCACTGACTAGTCTCCTGGTGGTGTTTCCATTGCATTTTAGGGCCTGATTCAGTGCATGTGGAGGGCAGAGATTAGAGAGCTAACTAGCTATGACAGTCTGGGTAAGAATGAAGTGATGTTGATGGGCTGGGTAAAGCAATCAGAAGATACAACATATACAACAAAGATTATATCTGCCCATTTGATTGAGGGGAAGAGGGTGTAATTGGATCCATAGCTGCTGCTGAGTGATCAGGTAGCAGCCGAGGATGTAATAAAAGGAGGAAATACAGGAGTTCTGGTAAGAGACTGACCTTTATTCCCTGGGTTAAATCATTTGACATATGTCAGGGGTATTAGAGGTGGTTACACACCATCACCAGGGAGGTATCCACTGAACAAAGTGGCTACTGTTACTACAACCTAGATAGCATTTTATAATTTGCCTCAAGGCAGGATATTGTCACTGAGTCTTTTGGATATAGACTTTGCCACTATGTTTCATTCTACGCCTCTGTCACCTGAACACAAGGCTACTGAAGCATATTCTGCTACTTAAAGGGTGTATCCCACCATAATCATATTACAACTGTATCCCATGGTCTTCCCTGGGTCCCAGCTGGTTTCCAGGTGGAATCAGTGTGCTGGTTTTGACCTAAAAAACCCTAAATGGTTTGAAATCTGTCTCCTTTGTGACCAGTGGAGGCGCATGAACTGGAGCTTCCTCCGGTCTGGAGTTCACTCCGCTTCTAGTCTGAAATAGTACAAATGTGTTGACTTTAAGGGCATATGGCAAGGCTCAACTATTTTCAAAGGATTTGGGGAGGGAGAGAGGGTTTGTATGCTCGGGGAAAATGGGACATTTTTACTTAAATTGGTTGGTTGGTTATTTTGTTGAGTTGTGGGAGGGAAGGGAGTGCTAAGCTGCTGAATTTGTATATCCATTATATTCTATGTAATGCTATAAAATATATACCTATATCATTTATCAATGACCTATAAATCAAAATAAATCAAATAGATAAAACTTTGAAGCAATGGGCAGTAGTTCCCATAAGGGAGCTCAAGGTGTAGACTTCAAGTGAATTGATTCCACAAGCATGTTAGAAAAGATATTGGCGTAGTCCAATACTACAAAGAAATATTTCAGCACAATTATGGCTGTTTTAAAAAATGTATATTTAATCTGTTAAATGACAATAACAGAGTCTCAAATATGGTCATGTGAGGGTCCATTCCTGATAATCTTACTAATATGACTAATCTTTGCTCAGATAGTCAATGGCCCTATTCATGTCAGTAAGGGATCCCTAATGAGGATATTTTATGTGATTACATCACTCTTCCCCTAAAAAACTTTTTACATTACATTAAATGTACTCATATTTTTTGATAATATACATAAAAAAGACATTCGGTACTATTGGAAACTCTCAGAAAAGGAAATTTAGAAAATATATTATATGGGCCAATCCCACAATGTCCACAATGTTAAAGTGGGGTAGGAAGAAGGCGGGTCTTATGTACACAGTCAACATTAAATTGCAGGGAGAGAGAGACCCTGATTCTGCAATGGGATCAGAATGGGCAAACTCAACCATATGGACTCCCACTAAAATCAGGATCCACTAAAATATGAACCCCATTGCAGGGTTGAAACTTTATTTGGATTAAAACGTGAGAAGGTAGACAGAGTGGCAAATATTGGAACAGATTATATACCTACTATAGGCCCTGATACTGCAAATACAATCATGTGTACAATTTTAAGCATGTGAGTAATCCCATTGCCATTAAAATTAAGGATGTCTGTGTTTGTTAGATTGTTTACTTAGTGAATAAGGAGAGCAGAGAGAACAAAGGCCAGCACGGTGAACTCTATATTCCTAAAACAAAAGCATTGAGAGGAACAGCGTAAGTAATAGTAAACTGCCGTAAATATCACTATCCACTTAGTATTGCAAGGCACAACCTGCAATATATTTATCATTAGATGCTACAAATACATTGATTTAACTGACATTTTAATGTTTGTATATTTTGTTTTATAACTACAAATTCATTTTTAAATTAAAAGTGATATTCTTACTTTTATCACTGAAGAAAATCTGCCTTACTTTTCAGATTTTTGTAGCAATATCCTCATTTGAAAATAGGTAAAAATAAGTGCCCTTTTTATACATGTTTGTTCCTTTATAGGCACTGGATTGCATTTAATCGATTATATTGCATTATGTCATTATTTTGCATCACACTCTTTGCTAACTGAATGTGAAGAAATATCACTCAATGTCATTAATTGGATCATTTTTCTCACCATCCCCTTCCCCATATGTAACCTCTGGAATCGATATCTGTTTGGACTTATAAAAAAACTCAGAGAAAGCTACCTGTCAGTGGCCAATTCAAAAGTACTTCAGAGAGCAATCCAGGGAGTTACACAAAATACAAAAATTACACAAATCCTTTCCAACCTACCACCAGTCATAGATTCTTTTCTCTTGTATTGTAATGTAAAAAGGTTCAATATCTGCCCTCATTTCAGGAAGACCTAAAACTTATAAAGTGCCTTGACAGTAAAACTGGCATTATATAACATTTTCTGACTTGCAGATCTACTTTTTCTATCACACACTGTCAGCAAACAAACAAAAACAAAAAATAGCATTCAACTAAAACTGAAACAAGTGGTGACCTTGGTAGTTTTCCAGTATGTACAAATTTGCTATCATTTTCATAAGGTAGAGTAAAGTGATGTTAAATAATGCTGCACTACTAACCAAATTTTTTATAGACTACGGGATTGATCTTGTTGTCAAAATTCCTATCATCATCAGTTTGAACAGGATTAGGACCTTTCAGAGGTCCTGTATCCTAAGCTGAAGACCCCAATAAAAAAAAGGAAGTATCTATATACTTTTATTGGACTTAAAATTCAATAAAGGGTATAAACCTCAAAAACAAATGAGCAGGTCTTTTGAATATTTGTCACTTTCCTGTATTCTCTTGGATTTATTTATTTTACTACAAGAGGTATGCTGAACTTTATTAACACAGCCAGGTTTTAGTGTTACCAGAAAATGTATTTATACCTGGTAAAGGGAAAGCCTCTAGGAAAAGTTAATCAAGGGTTGAGATTGGATTTATAATAACCTGTATTCTTGCCTGATCTCAACAAGCTCTATCTATCTGTGTGTGTGTTTGTGTGTGTATCTATATAGGACCGATGTGCTACACTGTCTCTGAATAGTTAAATTTTAAGTTATTACATATGTATAGTCAGAAATGTATGTATCACATCACATACTCCCTTTGTATGCATGTTGAACTGTAAAACATTAAATAATATATATGGGAAGTACGCCAACTCTGAGTGGCATGGAACCCCTGGAGATTGGTGAATAATATATAAAACCATTTCTTTGTTAGCAGCACGTGTCCTGGCTTACTGAGTCTTGTGCTGATATCTCACTTTTAGGAACTCACTATGTCAATCAAACTTAAAAATCCTTCCCAAACTTTCTCCCACTCTTTTACAAAAGAACAATCAGACAAAAACTCAACTTCCAAGATTGAACAAGACCTCTTCTTACATCACTTCAGGGGGAATCAAAGCCTGTGTGGTATGCAAGAATCACAATATGCAAATCATGCCAAAATGTTTTAAAACATAGAAATAGCAGATAAGTAAATGGAGCCTGCTGTATAACCCAATAACTTGACTTCAAGCCAAATCTAACCATTGGATATTTTTACTTTAGACAACTGGGGATTTTGTGCACATCACAGAGGTGAAGTTCTCAACACATGTAGAGAGATGTAGATTGCATTATTCTCTAGTAATCCTTAGTAACTGTCCACACTGCCATCAGAGAGTCTAGTACGTGGGCAGCAATTCCACACAAAGGGCTGTTGGTTTTAGAAGAGACATTCCCACTGTAAGGAACTGGTTAACCATTCCCAGTACCATTTGGATTGATTATGTTGTGTACATAAACAATTATGACATCATAGGTGTAATCAAAACAGATTTAGGTACAGCACGGGAAAAGCAATGAGATATAGGTCCTTTAGAAAGAAGGCAGGTAAGAGAAGTTGTCAGAGAACGCTTTTATATAATAAGAAAGAAGATTTGAAAAAAAATAAAATAACAGGAGCAAGCTACCTTGGAGGAATTGTTGGGATAATGTCATGATGAAAGAGGATAAAGTAGGTATTTATCAAAACAACTTTAAACATCATGATTGAGGGAACTGAGGGAACTACAAACTAACTGGCAAAGGGAGGTAAAAACTGGGACTCGCTATATTTATGTTATAAGTAAAGGGATCTATTCTTTGACGTGAAATGTAGGATTACCTCTTTATATAAGGCAGCTGGAAAGGCAGGGCCCTTCTGATAAGCTGGAAAACCTGTGGCAGCAGTAAGGTTCAGGTTAAGATGGGCTTCACAGGGATGCATATATTACTGAGAATGTTAGCTGTTCTCCTCACTCACCCCCACACCCACATATAGAGAGTACGTATAAGATATACGTATAAGAGTCAGCTGAACACTCAGGCTCTCTCTCCTCTGGGGAAAAGGGAAAGGAGAGAAGAAAGTACTTCATCCCAATGCCAGCCAGGAAGAAGAGAATAAAGTGATCAAACCCTGTCTCCAGTTAGAGACCAATGTATTGATTCCCACACTGCTTGACTATGGGAAAGTCCTATAGAATTTAAGAGGGATGAAACCCATAGGGTGCTATAGAAATATTATAGAATTCCAAGAGTCTATACATTTAACAGAGAATGGATATCTTTTAATAGTTTGGAGGTTTTAACCATTCTGTAGAACAGTGGTTCTCAGCCTTTCCAGACTACTGTACCCCTTTCAAGGGTCTGATTTGTCTTTCGTACCTCCAAGTTTCACCTCACTTAAAAATTACTTGCTTACAAAATCAGACATAAAAACACAAAAGTGTCACAGGGCACCAGAACTGAAATATTGCTTACTTTCTCATTTTTACCATGTAATTATAAAATAAGTCAATTTGAATATAAATTCAAATTTGAATACGGTACTTACATTTCAGTATATAGAGCAGTATAAACAAGTCATTGTCTGTATGAAATTTTAGTTTGTACTGACTTTGCAAGTGTTTTTATGTAGCCTGTTGTAAAACTAGGCAAATATCTAGATGAGTTGATGTACCCCCTGGAAGATCTCTGCGTACCCCCAGGAGTATGCGTACCCCTGGTTGAGAACTACTGCCGTAGAATTCTATAGCAAGGATATAATTATCTGATTCTCGCACAGCCCACTAAATCTCACTGTTGGGATGTTTTCTCATCTTAAAATTTCCTTTTCTCAATTTCATCCCATGACCTTTTCCATGTAGTCCCTCATGGATCCCAGGGACCACTGCTGACAGAAGTCTCTCTTAGCCTGGCTGTATTGCTACAGACAGCACTAAAGGGGGTTGCAGAGCATAGCGGACATGGAGACACACAGGGTCACTCTACAGATGAACCTAGAATCCCACAGATCCCTGGGGAGCTAGCAGGTTTAAGGATATGTGCTGAAAACTTTTCTGTGGCTCTATTGTGATGGTGTGGGAGAATTTACACAAAGGAATCCCCTGGACATTTTGATGTAGAAAAACTATGTGAGTCCCAGGAGGCTAACTTCTCCATAGTTGGTGTTTACACTGGTATAAGTGACAGGAGAATCAGACCTCAAATTTTACCCTTTCTTTTGAGTAACACAAGGGGCATAGTAGTCAAGATGGGAGCCTATAGCCACTAGGATAAAACAGTGACCATCACACAATTGGGCTTGCAACTAACAAAATGAGATCTCAACAAAGAAAACACAATCATTGCATTTTTGGAAAAACACTGGAAATGTAGAAGAGGAATGAATGAGCTCAGGCCCGCCAACAGAAATTCTGGGCCCCAGGGCCAGGGCTGACCCTGGGGGAGCGGGGCTCAGGGCAGAAATGATGAATCTGTCACTTCTGGGACCACCCACGCCAGCCTGCAGGGCCCCCCAAAGCGCGGGGCCCTGAGTGGTATCACATGCCTAGGCGCCCTGTGGCCCGCCCAGATGATTTAAAAGGGCCCTTTTAAATTGCCCAGGCTCCTTGGCAATTGTCCGCTTTGCCCCCCCCCCCCCCCCCCCCGTCAGTGGGTCTGAATGAGCTAAAGAAATGGAGGGAAAGGATGTGAAGGACAAAAGGAAAGTCTTCTCAAAGATAAATTAAGATACAAATAAAGACAATGTGTTCTATTCATCCAGTAATGAATATACCAGCAGTTAAAGGAGGCCAATTAGGATGAGCAAGGATGTGCAGAATGATCAAGAGAGACATATGTGAGGTATATAATATCAGATACAGAAGGGAATGGAAAGATGACAGAATGAAGTCGCAAGTGTAAAAAATGATAAGAAAAGCAAAGGTGGAGAATGAAAGGAAGATTGCTCAAGATGATAAAGATAAATAAAAATACATTTTTCAAGTACGTATAGTCCAAGAGGTCAGTGAAGGAGACAGAAGATCCTCTAAGAGATGGCATGGGTAATTCATTGGCAGCAGAGATAGACATTGATAACAAAAATTGAATACTTCCCTTACTGTTCACAAAGTAGTTTGGGGGCAACACAGCAGAAACAGACATATTGTCCATTTCCCAAGGGAAGAAAATGACACAATGAAGGAAATTAAGATCACTATATAATAGGTGATTGTCTATAGGCTGATAACACTATGAGAAAGACAGGTTTCTGAAGACAGTGGTGCATAAAAATAAAAGCTTTCTTAGGATATGCTTAAAAGGCTTTTTGGAAAGGAAAATTCAAATAAAGATATAGGGCCAAATTCTGAACACTTATGTGCATGGACAGTTCCCACTGAATGAAGGGGAGCTACTTGAATGCATCTAAGGGAAGAAATTAACCCATAATGGGAAGCAATTAAAATTAGCCACTACAGAGTCTTTTGGAAATATCAGAGTTACCAATGGCCTGGAGAAAGATAAACATAAGAGTGGCTATTATACATTTAAGCATAGATCTATGAAACTCCCAGGAAACTACAGACAAGCAAATTTGCCTTCAGCAAACACTGAAAGTAAGAGATGGGTGAAGAAGGATCAAATCATGCCTACCGTTTTCAAGTAGTCACATTATTCTTAATGGGATTACTCACACAGAAAGGCAAGCAGGGTTTAGTTAGCACTGTTCATCCATTTATTACAAATATTCAAAAACAATATCTTCCTTCATCTTCAAAGAAATAAAACATTTCAATAGAAAAACTTGGAAAATTCTAAAACAAAAAGCCTTCGTTTCATAAACTAGTTAAGGAGCTAAATTAAAATAATATAATTGTTATTGTATCATTAACAAACCTAAGCACTTAAAGGACATTCATAAATCTTACATAAACACCTACTATACTAATTCACACCAGCTGAGAATCTGGCCCACTTTTTTATTAATATACACATTGGCTCATTAAAATACAACTGTCTTAACTCTGCCCTAATCTGTATCAATAATTTCATATCCCCACAGTAGAAATCCCTTTTGAAAAAGAAATTTTAAAATCATGTGTATAGCCATTAGTGACACAGACAGACCAATCTCCGACATTAATCCACATATATACACAATTTTACTATATTGTAAATCAGCAATAGTATACACGTCCATTACTAACCGATATATTAAACATTATACTCAAAATTAAGCAATTTTAACTATGCAATTAATATATTAATTGACATTTCCCACTTAACAGTATCCCTTAGAAGAATATATTTAGATACTGATTTAAAAATAGCAAAAATACTTTATAACAAAAGCCCTAGAGCCCATGGGCCAGAGTTAAGGTTGTAATGTTATCATAAAATATGAATTTCTTTATACTTGATAACATACTTTATTATGTGCAGATTGTAAAATTTATTATGTCCTTAACCATCCATTTCTTTTATTTTATTATTTTAGATTTCTATGTGATCTGATAAATAAGTCCTGATGCAACCTTAAATTATATTTAAATATATATATATTTTTTATTTTCAAAATAAGAAAATGCACAGTCTCTAGTCTTTCAAGGTGCTGTAGTTCAGTGGAACTATGCATATATGTAAAGTTAAGTAAATGCTTGAATGCTTTGCGCTCTCTCTCTCTCTCTCTCTCACACACACACACCCCTTAATACACAATCACTATATTGCTGTAACTTTTTATGTGTGGCAGCCTTTTATATCAGATATTTGCATTAAACAGATGGAACATCCATTTCCCCTTTATTATAGCTGAAGAGGATTTGAATGTTTGCACAGTATTTTTTGAGATTATATGTTTTGGAGGTACAATATCTTGGTTTAGAATAGACCAGATATTTAGCAAGAGAGAGAGATGGGTCAAGCTGTGTTTATTATATGCAATGATTATTTTTTCTGTATTTGAACATTATACTTATTACTATATATATATATATATATATATATATACACCTTTTAATATATAGTAGTAAGACTAATGTTCACTCAGTTTGAAGTTAATTAAGTGATTCATCAAATTAATCATAATCATGCTATGAGCTAAAAGTCTATATAAATATATAAAATCGCCTTACATACAGGAGCTTATAAAAAGAAAGCTATTTTCTTTCCCAACATGAAATGTAAGCAGCCTTTTAAAAAAAAAATCTACATCTTGCAATCAAAACAAATGAAAGTTCATTTAAAATAAGTCTTTTTTTTCAAACTAGTATATTAAATGTGGCTTTTAATTATTGGTTTTGATTATTTTTGAAGATTTTTGTATTTAGATGGCATACACATTTTCAATCATGTCTTAATTACTTTTAAAAATGCTGCTCTGGCTTAGGGACAAGACAGATAACTTGTTAAGCATTTGAAATTTCTGAGCTGTTTTCTCAGTTCTGGCAGTCAATACCCAAGTCCAGATTGTAACCTCCTTTCTGCCTCCAAAGCCTGCCTTGGCTGCGTGTCCAGTGAGGGATTATGGATTTATCAAGGAAGGTAAGTGTGACTACAAGCATTGGCTCACCATCTGCTCCCCAGCAGAGTTTGGGCCAACCTGCATAGCCTGCAGCAAGACCAGGGCACTGTTCTCAATCCAGCCCTTTCCAACCTGGCTCAAGAAACACATCACATTCAGTCAGATGATTACGTCTAAGTAGTCCATATGTAACAGAATATTTTTCCTAAATACCAAAATGAAAACAAAATGAATGCCATTTTTTTATTCTCCTTACTCGATACATCAAGTTTTACACAAATAAATACTCTCTTAAGGTTTATGCAAATTATAGAAAAATAAAACTATGCATTATTTAGCAGTTCTCCCATTTCAAGATCTAACAGACTTTATTCACAGCATGTTTTTCCCTAGTTTATGTTGGCCTTCTTTTCTGATTCTACTTTTTAATTCATCTTTTTAAATTATTCCTTTTTAAATCATTATCTTATGTGTCTTCATAGATTTTCATGTATTAATCTATTATTAATTTTTTACTATATTCAACTTAATCTTAAATTGTTTAAATCTCTGTTAAGTTTAAACACTGGTACATGGACAGCTTTTAGAAATACTCTGCTCTTTAACATTTGGAGCATTTCTGTTTGTAGCTCATAACATTATTCAAAAACTTCTTATCAGATATGTTCTTTTCTATTAGAGGTACCTTAGACAGAATAACCAGGCACCTCATGGGAAAGCCACCAGTGCTATATTAAAAACAAAAACAAATTGTTGGTAAAGGTTTTGTCTTGTTGAATAAAAAAAATCTGTATTGTATATTAAAATCTCGACATCTGCCTGGTGAATGTAAAACTAGATTAACACTATTTCCCATATTTATTCAATTTTCTTTATGTTGATTCAGGTCAAGATTTTTATCTTCATGTACAGCTCCAAAGAAGGCAGTTGTAACTAGCTTTTTTGCTTTCTGCAGCTCAGCACTGAACATGAAAATAAGCTGAATAAACATCTTACCCTTTTTAGTTAAACTGTTGTCTGCCCAACTGCTGAATGCACACAGAAAACAATCTAAAATTGTATAACCCATAATACAGTATATTAAATTACAACATTGGTCTGTAATGGAAACTTATTCCCAGATATGAATTATTTACAGCCCATTTAAGTAATCCATATTCAGGTGTGGCAATGAAAAAAAAAAGTGCAACATAAATCTTTAATGTTGGCCGGTTGAGAGAGCAGAGCTGAGGATTACAGACATTTTAAAGAAAAAAAAAAAAACCTAAACGAATTGATATAGCCTGTTCAGTGGCTTACTGCACCAGCGTGCTAATAAATTGACGGATGGCATGTCAGAGTATGAGTTGAAATCCCAGCATTTCTAACTAGGGTGGGATCTAATATCAGTGTACCAAAATAAAGAGTTTCTGGACCTTGATGTCACAGGACACACTCTGTGCCTCATTTAGTACATCCTGCAGGAGCTTGGCATATTGTATTGCAACACAAAAATCCTCACTTTCTCTTTTAACCCCATAACTGCATTAGTAATTTTCCAAAGCCATTCTTCAGTGTGTTGTAATATGAGGAAGGATTATTTAAATATAAGCTTTTATTTTACTTTCTGAGTGTAGTTTTAAAGTATCTTATAGTATTACCATCCAAATCTAACATAAATCCACATGATTATAGTCTAGATTTCCAAGTGAGAAACACAGTGCATGCATCATAAAACAAGGTGTGGAAAATATAAATTATGGGAAATACTGTTGGATAGTTTTTTTGTTTGCTTGTTTTTTGTTCTGTTTTGTTGCTGTTGTTGTCTCCCTCAAATCATGTAGATTGTAAGCTACTTCAAAATGAGGATGATGGTGGGGGAAAAGCTCTTATATAACAATTTCTTTTGTTTCCTGGAGCAGTACCTATATTAATTCATCTTACAAAGATCATTGCTCAAGAACTAAATTTTGCATACATTAGAAAGCAGAATTAGCATTGCACTGTGTACAACATTCCATGCTAACTTCTCTCCAAGCAACCATTAAAGGTCATGTTTTGACGACTGAATGGCATGTCGGCACCTTGGTTCCCTAGAGAGGCATTCCCCAGGTACAGGCAAAAGGTTATTAAATTACCTTCCAAGCAACACTATCTCCTCGGATGAAAATAATTACAGGCTTTTAGAGGCATCAGAATGCTTTCTATTTTTTTAAATAAGATGAAGATGCAGTACCTAATGACCATTTTTGTGTGTGAGTCATAGAGCCTGTCAGCAGTGACAGGACAAATGAGCATAATGGCATAGCTTAAAGGGGAAAGGTTCATTTTAAATAGTGACAAATAATATTTAAATGGCATTGTTGGAGACCCATCATGCTTGTAAAATGTAGTTTGTATCTCTTCTTCATCCTTTAATTTCATCACTGTCAAATGGTATTAGCTGTTAACATGCAACATCAGGTGCAGATATAATTTTTAACTATTAAATGTGCCCATAACCAAACACAATGCATCTTGATTGTTCATATATTTTGTGGTAGAATAAATAATGTATTTGATAATTCACAATTTGCTCTGCTAAATTGTTTTGCCATATAATGGAGGTCTTTACTAAAAGACATTGGGAGGAGGGGAAGGGTTTAAAATGTGATACCTCAAACGGATTTCTTGTTGCCAACATGCTAAAATGGAAATTACTTTCTTTTTAGACTAATGTAATTCACAGGTTTGAAGTGCCAAGGGCAAGACTGTCAAATGTAGTAATTTGGTCAAAACAGTCATGGGCAAACCAATACGGTGACATATATATAGTATATACGTCAGTTAAGGGGGCTGACATTAAACTTATTCATCCTTACAAAGGCACTTGTTCCCACCAGAAAATGTCTGAATTTGAATTGTCCCCGTGACATCAGACATTGCTTAGGGCATGAACAGAAAATGTCTACTTTAAAATATTTAGTAACAATCATTAAGCAAAACACTGCAGAACAAGAATTCTCCAGCACAAAAGCAATTATATAACTTGAAAAAAGTTAATCAAAAGTCAGTCCTATACCTGCTAAAAATGACATAAGTGAATGCCAAGTCACAACACTGCAGGAAATAAAATCATGACTGTGTGAATGCACTTAGGTAGAAAATTACAAGTTCTGGAACTCAAACTTTCATAAAGAGGCTTCTAATTTTTAAATATTTTTGCACAGCTTCATCACATTTATTGCTATTTTATTTTCAGATCACTTAAGCCAAAAATGTAGACAGTTTAGGTACCTTTGAGTTGTTAAAAGTTATAGCCAATTTTCTGAAAAATTATACTAGCTAAAAACACAACATTAAATATTTACCCTGTTGGATGTTAAAAAACGCTTACAATGACAAATGTTCACATATTGACTATTCAAAATGGCCTTCACTTTGAAATTGTGAAATGGAAAGGATTGCAGATGTACAAGAATAAATATAAAAACAAATGAGTTGACTTGAAGTGTTGCCGGCTTTCATAAACATGCTACTGCAATAACATGTGACATTAATATTTAATTACAAAAGCACTGCTGCAAAATCTTTGAAATTAATGTTTTGCAAAATTAACATTCAGTGCACAGAAGCAAAGTCGTTCCAGGCGCGACTGTGATTAACAATGCCATTCACTTTACATATTATATTAATATATTATTCAAGCTAAGAATTAACACCTCCTAATTTAAATAAGGTGCTACATATCATGATGAGCTAAAATGCTTTTTCTTAAAATGGTCCATCTGATTTTAAGCAATCTGTGTTTATCATTTAATATTTTGTTACTGAATCCTGTTCTCTTGCACTTTAATTTCAGGATGAAGAGATCTCATTAAACTGGTGCCTTCAGATTCCAGGATTACTAAACCAGTTGAGGCATGTTTTGTTTACTGTTTGCTAGTACACCTGGTATTACTACTCTATTCCATTCTATTCAGGTTCTCAACCCACACCCATTTCTGTGATAACTGAATGCCTACTAAAGAGTTAAACATTTATTTTTCTTCAGGAATTATGGGACAGATTTTCAACCGATGTAAATGAGTATAGTTCCCTTAAAATCAATGGAGCTACACTGATTTACACCAGTTGAGGATCTAGCCCATTTTGTCAATATGACTTTTAATTGTATTTTTGGGAGGGGGTAATTTCTATGGCATTGATTTTGTGGTGTTGTTTTCAACTAGCAACTTGTTTCTACTGATATATCTATTCTTGTGTTGCAGGCCGTAGTGTTCCCCCTATAAGGGAGCAAAAGACAGATCAAGGGCTCAGGGGAGGTGGCTGGTTTAGCACTCCAAGTACTTAGTAGAAAGCCTGCTGTGCCCTCCAGCTCTGCCTTTCAGTATAAAGAAATTCAAACTTGTATTGAATTCCTGTGGAGAACTGTAACTTCTGGTGGGGCACCACTGCTAAGCAATCAGGCCTGGAGGACTGTAAACAGGTTAACATATTCTATAGCAGGTCAGGCAAACCAGTTATTTTGGTTTGAGGAAAATATTGATAAGACAGATGGGTACATCACTTCAGTTTAACTGCACAGAACTTCATTTGCCATCTTTAATCTACTGTAATTGTTTGGTTCTCTTCTTTTTACATCAGTGAAGTAATACATAACCATCCTTAAAGGGTTGGCAGATTTTTAAGTGATGAAAATCCCATGATCATTTTTAGTATCAATACTTAAGAACTGATTGGCTATAATTTCAGTCCAGCCTTCAGTTAATTCTAGAGGATAGCAACACAATACTAAGAATCTTTCATCCTTTCTAGTCAGTCAACAGAGGTGTGTAAGACCTCATGAACTGAGAACTCAATAATTAAAGTTATGTCTATTTAGCTATTAAATCTCTCCCGCTGTTAGGTAAAAACCTGCAATCATCAACAATTTCCTGTTACAAAATCAGTTAAGGGAATTCCTCAGTTTATATGTTCTTAGTGGTGAACATGGAGCAAAGATACTTTTTCGTATTTTTATATGTGTATACCTTCATAGATGTGATATTGATATAAATAGTCTAGATCAGCATCTAGGTCAGTAACCAGGAAATCCTCCAGTCGCTCTGCCACCCTTATGCAGGCAAAAAATATAATCAATGTTGTTAGGAGTTTTGTCTACATAAGAACTGTGTAACAAATGCAAGATTCAGATCTAAATGAGAGAAGGGGACAGAATTATACATGACAGTTAGTTATAGATTCAGTCTTTGCTCACTATCATCAGTGTCCTATACCTGCCTTCAGATGCTTTTTGGTATCTTAGACTATATCTTTGCAAGGGTCTAGGCAGAGAAAAAAGCCACAGAATCTATATTGAATAGGTGAATCACGGGCCCTACAGGTTTTTGGCCCTAATCATGCCTCCCCCAAAACCCCTTGAGTAGCCTTTCAGCAAACAGGAAGCATACAAGAAGCCATTTACAGAATGAAGCCTCAGAGTGACGGAGAATGGCCAACTTGCTTTTGCACATTCACCCCTGCTGTAGGAATGGCCACACGCAAATTATTCAGTCAAAATCAGTATGGGGGGAGGCTTGCTATCAGAATGCAAGCACATTTTAATACTGCTTTCTGCAGCATCAATCTATGCCCATTTTAAGGCATATCCATGGAAAGCCTACATTTGTCCCCTTGATTTGATATTAAATTGGATTCAGGCTCAGTTTGTGACAATGGCTTGAGGGCTGTATCCTGCATCATTTGTTTTACATAGAACTAGACTGAATGAATTGATGACAAAATATTGTCTTGCTTACATGGCGTTAAAAAGCCCCACCCTAGACTGCATCATCACCTACAGGCCTTTCCCTCTCCCTTGTGATTTTGTTTATCATTTAGAATTTTGGAGGCACTGAGGACATTTAAAGAGGAAAACACTAGAGCACACAAATTTCTACCTTAACAAAGGTGATTTTCTTGTTAAATATCCTATTACCACCTGTGACACTATGGGCATTGTTATTATGGGCATATCTAAACACCATATATCATCAGTTGGTCAGCCTTAGCTTTCTAATTAAAAAGCAATATTTTAAGAAGCCATTTTGTTCACAAAAGGGAATGATGATTCATTTGGTGTTTTCAAAACAATTTTTTTCTGAAGTCATCCTTATTTAAAAGCCTGAAAGAATTATTTTAATATTTGATCACTAAATCTGAACATAATAACAACGTGACCAAGATTTTCAGCTCAAAAACATGTGGCACCATAATTATGACTAAGGAAATTGTCTACCCTTCTAAGACCCTTCCTTCCGCCAATATCTCTAAAATAAAATACTCTATAACTCAATTGGTAGTATAGCACGTTTTAAAACTCACATAAGGCTGCACATACGGTATCCAAGTGGATGTTTTAAAATTTCATTTTATTTGACTAAAACATGGCATTTCAAAATGAAATAAGAGAAAATAGAGAGGGCAAATGTAATAAAATGGTGACATGTTAGGACACTATCCAAAAATGTTACTAACTCTGAATATAGTATGTGGGATACTTGCAGTATTATGGTACATAATTCACTTGTCTTACTTTTTATAAAATAGGGATCTGGAAATGTAATTCCAATTAATAAATATAAACATACCATAAATTCCCCCTACAAGAATACACATTAAAGGTGGGAAAGCTTAGGAAAAGCCCCCTGAATGTACTACAATACTTCTTCAAAGATCAATGTTCACAATTTTTGGAAACACTGACATAAGCCCAGGAATTGTAGTCTGGGAAAAGGCTTAAAGAAAACCCTTAGGAATTACTGATCCTGCAGTATATGTGATAACACACTCCCACTCAACCAATGAGAGTTCTGCCAACATGAGCACTACAGGATCAGATCCAATCAAAGCAGTCATTTCACATTGTTACTTAAGAATATACTGGACTGTGCATTTGACTTCTTACCATAGGCAGCTGGTGAAAATAATCTTTGGAGAGGTCGAGCAGGGGTGTAGCCATGGATGGGCCATGGCCCACCCAATTAACACCAAGGCCCACCCAAATCTGAGCACCAGGCACAGTGCTTAAAGTGAGGGGAGTGGCGGGATGCGGCCCCAGGAAAAAAAATAAGATTGAACCAGTATTTTTTAGCAAAGCTGCTGCTGCCTCGTACCACTTCACTGGGCTCTGCTTCCCCATCAACACAGGCTACAACTCTGCCCCACTCTATCCAGCTCCTGATACTGCCACCCCATTAGCTGATTGGTTAGGAACTAAGAGCCCATAGGTGCCAACACTGTGGGTGCACCAGACCCCTGGAGCACCCATGGAAAAAAAATAGTGGGTGCTCAGCAGCCATCACCACAGCTGTTTGGTGGTGCCCCCAATCAGCTGATCGGCAGCTTGGGGAGGGACTTGGGGGAGAGCAGAGAGCAGTGCATGGCGGGGGCCTCAGGGAGCGGGGCGGAGTGGGGGTGGGAAGAGGCAAAGCAAGGGTGGGGCCTTGGGGAAAGGGGCCGAGTGGGGCAGGAAGAGGCAGAGTGAGGGCGGGACGTGGGGAAGGGTGGAGTGGGAGTGGGGCCTCAGTGCAGAGTGGGGGTGGAGCACCCCCTGGGGAAAAGTAAAACTCAGTGCCTATGTGAGAGCCAATCAGGTTTCGGACAATCCCTCACCTGCCAGCAGTGGACAGGGGCAAGGCACACCTTTGCCAGTGGGGATGAAATTATCAGAGCTGGGTGGCATGGGACTGAGCCAGAGCCTGTGGCTACTTCTACACTTGAGCTACCCATGCTAGCTCTGCTTGAGCTAGCACATGAAAAATAGCCGTTCAGTCAGGGTAGCCTGGCTGGTGACTCAGGCTAGCTCTCCAAATAGGTAACTGCCCGTATTCCCAGAATACATACTTGAGTGGCTAGCCCGAGCTGCCACCTGTGCTATTCTGGCTACACTGCTATTTTTAATGCTCTAGCTCTGCTTCAGCTAGCATAGGTATGACTCTGCGAGCTGGGAATCACACCTCCTAGCTCAAGTGCAGACATGGCCTTTGTCAATGGGGAGTGGAGCAGAGCCCAGGACTGGAAGCAGGAGCCCATGGACTACATCACAATACCAGTCATTGACCCAACCACCGTGCCGTCGCTCACACAGGGGAGGGGCTCTGTCCCATGCCACCCAGCTCTGGTTACTGCCTTTCCATTGGCTCAAAGATCCCCCAGCCAATCTGAGTGTAGCCAGCCCCTTCCCCCAAACCTGGGTGGGTCAGGGTGCATCTGTCAATGGGAAAGCAATAACCAGAGCTGGGAGGTGTAACAGCAGAGTCCCTTCCCTGCTGGGATGATGGAGGAGTGGCTGGACCAAATTTGAGCCATCTTGTGACCTGGTACTAGGGGTTCTGCTGTTCCCAGTCTCTGCATCCCCCATGGACGTATATGGGGAGGAGCCCAAGACTGGAAGCAGAAGCCCCTATGTGGGGGTTGCAGCGCCACTCAAATCTGGCCCAGTCACCCCTCCGTCAGGCTAGCAGGGACAGGGCACTGTTCTGGTTACTGCCTCCCAGCTGGTGAGGGTGTACCTTAGCCTTACCTGCTGACCAGCACCTGATTGGCTCTCACCTTCCAAACAATCAGCCAATGGCGACACAGTAACTGGAACTGGGTAGTATGGGATGGAGTCAGAGCCTGTGAAGAGCAGTATGAGTCAGCAGCAGCTTTACTAAAAGGCTGTGCCCCTCAGCAACCTAATGCAAAGAGTTTTTTTCTGGAGCTGCAACTTCCTGTCACAGCCCCTTACTGAAAGCATTGTGCCTGGTGCTCTGACTTGCATGGGCCTGCCTGTTAATTTGCACACCCTTGGCTATGTCCCTGAGGCATTGAAAGATTTGTTATGGGGGGAGGAGGGGGGAGGTGTTGAAACCCTTCTAACCGTAATCACCAATTGCCTAGGCTTCTAATTATTATCTTCTCAAAACCCTTTTAGTAAAGAAACTCATGTAGTGTGCTCTCCATGTGGATCAATATGAGAGCTGCATATGCAGCACAGGAATATTTCATTTGTATTTGCTGGTTAGTCATCAGGAGTCAAGTTTGGTTTGATAAACCATAGGTGTTGCAGAAACAGAACAGCGTAACCCCCTTCATGCTCAAAACAATAAAGAAGGGAGCCAAGATTGCTTCAGAAATATGTCTCCTTAAGAACCACTCATCCATCATTTTGCCCACTAGGTATCAGCTTCCCAACAGCTGTATCAAGCAGGAGGGATTGTGCCCAGGATTTCCAGTGTAGGCTGCAGATGTGCTTTAATACTATGGGTGCAGCTCACTTATCTCAGCCTCTGCACAAATTTTCCCTCTTATCATAGCCTCTTCTTCTGTGCCCATCCATCTTGTACAGACCCGTGATGCAAATAGCCAGCAGTCCACTAGCTTGATGGCCAAACAACCACCAAGCTAGGTAGCTGTTTTCCACAGTTTTTATCCTTCCTTCTCCCAGATGTACAAAGCCCAATTTCACTGCAGCAGCTATGGAGGAGAGAAACAGGCACATGAGGGGTGGAGAACATAAAAGAAGCCACCCCTGCTCTTTCTCTATAGGAAATTAAGCTCCAGGCCATTTCAAATATGAAGAGAGAAGTCAATGACCCAGAGACAGAAAGAAAGAATATTTTTTCTACATTTCTGATATAAACCCTCTCTAATAAGCTCACTGCTTGAACTAAAGACACTACAATCACACATATCCAACAATGATTCATTATCAGAGGCTCTACATTTATTTGCTTAGTGCCCGGACAAACCTGAGTCCAGGAATGATGGTAACTCCTATTGACTCCAATGGGAATTGTATCTGCTTACATGAGGACTGAATTAGAATTTCCAGGTCTAACACATGCTATAATTTGTTATTAATATTATTAATCACTGCAAACAAACTGTAGCCATTTATGGTTTGTTCAGTGGAAGAGGCGAAACTGAAATTGGGCTATAGGTGTTAATTAATAATATCACTGTTCTTTTATGCTGAAACGGAGCACTGACTTCAGGAAGTGCTATTTTGTTGAACTGTTTCCTATTAGCAAAGAAGCAACAGTAGAGGCATATACAATGTCAGAAACTTCATATGTGCTTTAATGGTTGATGTCACAGAAACTTGTGTGTAGCTGTGGGACCCCTAGCAGCCTCTCCAGCTATTAATTTTCATGTTTATAGTTTAACCTTCTATATTGTGGTAAACTTGTTGCTCAAAGTAGTGTGCTTCAAACTGGAGATGTCACTGAGACACAAAAACACCACCAAGTATGCAAATTGCAATGACATAGTTGTGTTGGTAAAGAAATGAAATTCCTGTCTATTATACTGTGTAATCATATAGTATACTGGATAAACAGTGGTGCCCTATGAAAAAGGAGAACAAGATTACACCGTTGTAGATTTCTTGTAATGGTCCAACTCCACCCTTATTTTCACTGATAAAACTCCTTTGTAGTCAATAGAATTGCACTGGTTTTACACCAGTGTTCAATAATGGATTTGGCCCAATGTATCAAAAAGTTTGTAATCAATATATTCACTTTATATACCTAAAATTATTGGACCTTAAAATTTACAACAAAAAAGAACATACATATATTTTATTAATATGAGTGTCCAATGAAGTTATGTGTTCTTTTGTAACCACTGCAGCAAGTTTAGAATGATGTACAAAATGAAAAATCTCTGCATTGTCCATAGAGAATACAGACAGTACAGTGCAATCTCTGCTGGTTGCTGTGTGGTAGAGATGAAAAATCGAACAAAACAAAAAACAAAAAAAACCCAAAATACTCAGAGGGTTTCCAAGCCTTCAAAAATAAAATGGAGAAAACCACAATTTGTTCAAAAATAAGCTGCCGACCTCTGTAATCTTGCACATTTTGTGACATGATATGTGATTTCTGCCAAGATCTCATAACAGTTTTCATCACTGCAAGAACTCATAGTGTGACATATTAACATCATAATTAATGCATGCCAGCACTATACTTTTCTTTCTTTATATAGAGAACCTTTCTCCAGGCACCCAGATGTTTGGGGTCTGTATAAAGATGTACCTTCGCAACACAACAATGTCTCTTCTATAGACCCAAAATATTTGAATGTGTTAAAACAGCCTTTTTATAGTGTTTTACCACATCCTATTTGTCAACTGAAATTAAGTCTAAGCCACAAATTTCAGATCCCCAAATCCACATCTGAAGTTCTACAAAATCCAAGGAAATTCAGCTTTGGCATCCCAATCAAGGCCAAACCTACATACAATTTGATAAACTAGAGAAGATAAAAAGTAAAGATGTTGATTTCCTGTTTTGACAGTTTTAAGGCTTTCTTACTAAGGTCACATCAACAATAATACAACTTATAATATTAAATCTCTACAGGAAAAAAGATGCAATTAAATATCTATTGTGCTTACTAAGTCTTACTCTTGGATTGCTGATTAATCACAAATTATAATGTAAAACTATTATATGATTCATCTTTTTTAAAGTGTGTGATTCTTGAATCTTAATATTCACTCTCAACTCTTAATTGACTAGTTGGGAGTGTGCATGAGAACAGCAGGAACCGGGGCTATGTCTATATTCTCTCCCTTCCTGATAAATCTTAGCTCATGCACACAGTTCAGCAAATATGGGCTTGATTTAGTCCTTTTGATTCTCATTAACACCCTAGCAAAATAAGCCATTTTAAAGGAACAGCAAGTTGACCCCACAGAGTTCCTCCCCAAGCCATTCTTGAGCAATCCTGCCCAAAATAGTACTGTAGCTCTGGTAAATGTCACGTGGTTGGCCTGGCACTGTTCCTTGTCCTTTTTTATTTACTTATTAATTTATCCCACACTCATCACAGTAAGATCTGAGTTACTCCCAACTGCAGTAAGTAGATGAGGCAGGATTTAGCCCTTTCACAGCTTGTGTTTTTGGACGGGATTGTTTGCCAGAGGAAGGTTGTGTTGTTCATCTTGTTGTAGACCTAATAAAAAGCAGTTCAGGAAAAAATAAGAACCCCTGACCCTTCACCATTCAAATCTGAACCTTTTATTAAGGTTCTGAAATGTTCAGATTGGAAGTGTTTCCTTTCCATCCCAGGGGGAGATAAGAGGGTGCCAAATGCCCTCTCTACTGTCCTCTGATCTGGTGGCAGGGCTCTTATGGGGGAAGATCTGGTGGCATACTACTTCAGTCTAGTTCCCACGCCTTCTTGTTTGGGACAATCAAGTAGCTGCTTCCACCACACCCTCACATCCAACCCCAAATGTCTTCAAGAGTTTTCCAGGCAGCCTACTCCCCTTAATCCATTTGGATTTGCCTGCCCTTTTCATTGACACTACCAGGTGGCATACCATTAAGCCTTCACCATCTATTTTGTCTTGTGGGGGCAATCAGACACGTGGTTCTCCCTGGAAGAGAAGATCAGATGTTGGATGAGGAGAAGATGGTAGTCGGTCACAGGTCCTCTTCTCCAATAAGACCTACCACCACCATTCCTCAGAACATCACAAATTACAAAGGAAGCTTAACCTTGACATAAGAGGACCCAGAGGAAAAAACAAATTTCCCTCATGCTACAGACATGCATTTACACTGCTATCTTTAACATTTTCATCCATAAGAAATCTTGTAAAATTATGAATGCAGATGAGTTTAACATTTCAAAAATCACTATAGTCTCTATGTATAGTTACAGTGACATAGGCTAATAATGCTTTATATCCTCAGCTATTTTAAACAAACAAGAAAAATCCATTTACAATATCCATCTCCACTCCCAAATTGTATTCAGAAAGAGTTAAAATATCAAATAAAATTATAAAGGCACTGATGATATTTTTTATAACAGCTATTGCTAGTAAGCTGTATTTCAGAGAAACACTGCACATTTTGATGACTGTCAAAATTTACATAACTTACTCTACATGAATTAAGTATGAGGTATAAAATGCAACTTTGGCTAAATAAACCCACAGCAATTGTAAAGCAGTATTTCAGGCATTGCTAGAATAATAGAAGACCAAACCACCGACCAAAAAATGAATGTTGTGCGGGGTGAGCTTCCCAACATTTAGTTATTGTGTGGAAATAAATTGATAGAAGATAATCTTTAGAAATACGGATCACAATTCTGCAGTTGCTATAGTACTTTTTATTTTTATTCTTAATTTGGTGTCTACGATCACAACTCTGACATATTAGGGTAATGAACTGGGTCCGGGAATTACAAGAAAACACATAAATACTAGAATTTCTTTAAAACATTAAGTGTTAAGAGAAACAAATTCCAGTCTTTAACATCTGTCCTACGGATTCTTACCATTTATCTGCTGATCAAAAATTCAAATGGTGCCAAAAAAAATCATGAAGTCAAAAGGACTTGGTGGGGGGATCTTTGTTTCTCTCTAAAAGCCTAAAAGTTATACTCAACTGCAGCACAAAGAGTAAAGAGGTTGTTATTCATATTAACTACATTTACATTCCTATCGCAACATCCAGAGAGCTAATAGTGGGGTTATTAACATAACAAACGTAAATGTTCTATATAAATAATACTGTTTCAGGCCAGCAACCGCTCATCTGACAGCATTTAGGCACAGGCTCAACATCTGTTTATGAACACTTTGCCTAATGATATCATCAGATATCATTAAGTGCGGCAGAATACAGCACAGAGGCAGGTGCAGCTGCCTTCAGTACCCATCACAGAGGAAGAAAAGAGCTGCATTCCCGATCCGAAAACCCATCATTAGGACAATTTTCTTCGACAAACCAGCCCTGTGATTTCAATCTGTATATCACCTGTAATTGTAGTTTTTAGCAAGAAGCTGATTCTATACATTTAGCGACGAATCACGTTGATGGCCTGAATACTGGAAACACATTTGTGGTACCAGCTGCGGCAGCTTTTTTTAGAGCCTGTGTTAACAAAATACTGCTAACAAGGCAATGCTTGGAGTGCAGCTTTGTTTCTCTTTCTTGTTCATAGTGTTTAGATGTGCATAATTATGGAGATTAGCAATTGATTGCTTCTCAATAATAATTGATTATTGGTCACTGAACCTTCTCCAAAGCACTTCACTGGAGGTGAGGGCAGGTGATAAGTGCATTCTTATCGGTTCTAGAAAATATAAAGGAAGGGTCCAAAAGAACCTTCGATTTGTACATCAGTTTCCATGATAAATAGACCAAAGGGATAATAGAATATCCCAAAGCCTCGTTTGCCCGGAGGCAAATTGTAGAGATCATAGCAAGCCTGCAGAATTCTCCCTATGGACTATGTAAGAAACATACATCATTTTTATATATGTCAGTTGTTCTTTGATTTGAAAATATTTCTACCCATTTAATTTATCTTTTTCAGACAGTTTTCTTAAATTGTACAATTTAACGGTTATATCAAAGAATGAATATCAATTTTGAATACCCCTTCAATTGAAACAAACTGACAAAATAATGCAAACCTTTCCCAGACCAGTTTCGCTTGAAAGATCGTCTCTTTCACTAACAGACGTTGGTCCAATAAAAGATATTACCTCACCCACCTTGTCTATCTAAAATAATGCAAAGTCTCTTTAGTAGATATGCAAATATTGAAGGCTCTATTGTCACAAACAGATAGTCCTAACTTCAAAATCACTATACCCATTTTGATCTGCTTTATATCTATCAAAACTGTGGTCTGTGGTGACTGCCTTGATGCAACATAACATAATGTTGGCAATATAACATGACCACTAAAATTTAAAGGATACTGCTCTTATTTTGGGCTTAATCACGCACAGTTTGGACAGCAAATATCCAATTTAAATTTACCGGAGTGCATGGAAGTTACTCAGACAATGAAGTATTTATAGTGTTTATAAAATGGTAAATATCATTTCTTGTTGGCTATTTAAAAAGTATTTTGAACAGTTCAGAATGATATTTCTAACCCTTTTATGTTAACAGGAAAATATAATTGTAAGTCTGACATCTCATTCTATCCGTCTTAAGATAACGTTTTCTTTTAAATCCTGAATTTTACAAAAACATGTCTCCTCTGTGGCAGTGAACTTTAAAACCTGATTCATGAAAAATGCAGCTTGCTCAAAGTTAGCTTGCTCTATTTCCACATTTTTATGCTAGAATGGGAAACAGATTTCACAAGCATGATTGAAAAGGAAAATGCCCAAGGTACAGGGATGAGGCTTAGGCAAGAATAAATGCTTGGGATCTGAGTCAATGCTCTCTTTCCACTCAAAGAAGGGTCTCTCGCACGATGAACATGCACAATTCTCAGGGAGCATTGTTCAGTCAAAAAGCAGACACTTCTTTTTTGCTGCTTTTCCCAACAGCAACACAGTGCTAAAATTGTGACAGGAAATACTCAAAATTAACATTACACTTAGGACCCAATCCAGCCCAGGGATATACAGGGTTATTCTGTGCTTGTCCCCTTCCTCCTCCTACTAGCTTCTATCTACAGAGCACACAAAATAGAGAAGGAGGTTTGGGTGGAGGTATTCTACATGCTAGCAACCACTTCGGGAGTCCAGGAGTTACTTTACCCCCTTTCATGATGAGGTTTTGAATGCAGGTGATGCAAAGTATTTTTATACTTATTTTATATAAAGGGCTTGAGTTTTAAAGCAGCTTTGACCCAACTTCCCGTTTGTGCCCACAGCTAGATGTAGTTATAATTTTCCCAAACACAATGACTTGCAGGTGCAAATAGTGATCTAGATAACTAACTAACTGATCTGTGAGCACAGCCAGATAGTTAGACATAATTGTGTCCATAATTATTTACAAAGCAAAAGAAAAGGCCAGGTTTTTACAATATGTACTTGATACATTGCATAGAGTTTTTGGTGGTAAGCCCTGAAACTGGTAAGCCAGGAAGCCAGGAAACTGTAAGCCAGGAAACTGATGTATTACAACTCCCCATTATTACTTCCCTTCTCCCAAATATGACATATTCATAATTGTATTTTCTTTTTAAAACTAAAAAATGTGGGACATTTGCACCAGTAGAGCTAAACTGATGTAGCTGCACTGATGGATAGCCCTAATATAGACATTCTGCACCAGTGTAAACAGTGGCTTGCACCTCACCACAGATTTAAACTACAGCATGTCACTTTTCACACTAGTGCAGTAAATCTATACTACGAATTTACATGGATGCTGCTACACCGGTGTAGCTATACTGGTGCAGCTACACTGATGCAAAAAGAGTAGAAAAGGCCTAAACAAATTTGTGGTAACTAAGTGTAGAAATTCCAAATTCCCTTCACATCCCTACCACCAAAAAACTCGAGCAGGAATGTGTGCTTAATAATTACTATAATTATACTATACTATAATATAAATCACACATACACAAACTACATTAAAAGAACATTTTTGAGGTTACAAATTCAAGCACTCAAATGTTAGGAAATGCCAGAATTATGCAGGGCTGCCCGGGGGGGGGGGAAGGGGGCAAGTGGGGCAATTTGCCCCAGGCCCCGGGCCCCACAGGGGCCCCCACGAGAGTTTTTCGGGGCCCCTGGAGCGGGGTCCTTCACTCGCTCCGGGGGGCCCGGAAAACTCTCGTGGGGCCCGGGCCCCCGGAGCTTCTTCTGCTCCAGGTCTTCGGCGGCAATTCGGCGGCAGGGGGGTCCTTCCACCCTGGGACCCGCCGCCGAAGTGCCCTGAAAACCTGCGACGGGGGGTCCTTCCGCACCGGGACCCGCCGCCGAAGCCCCCTGAATCCTCTGGGCGGCCCTGGAATTATGGTTGCCTATGGAACTTAATCTGCTCTCCTTGTGCATATGCATTATGATGCAGTCTCTAATTATGTGATCACATACTATTTTTTCCACAGGATTCCTGTCTTATTCCGTGCACAAGGTGGACCTGCTCTGAGGATAAACCAAGGCTATGCAGAAAAGGCAGCAGCCTGCCAGACCCTTGCCTCATTTGTTAGAGTAGTTGGAAAGTGTGTAATGAATGAGGCAGGAAACTGTAAGAAGAAAAAGGATGGGCTCATGGTTAAGGCTCTTGCATGCTGCCCTGCAGAAATGGATTCTATCCAATTCTATCCTTATATCTTTGCCAAGCCAGTCTCAGTTCAATCCCTATCCCATAGCCCTTTTTCAGTTCTCTCTCTCCTCCCACTCACTGTGTTTCATACTAATTCCTAGTCCCAAACTCCTTGTCCAATCCCAGTCTACCCCCCCCAATTCTCCCAACTCCTTGTCCAAACAAAGTGTTTTCCCCCCCAGTCAACTGGCTCCCAGTCCCCCTTCCAGTTTCCTTCACCAGCTCGCAGTCTCACTCCTGGCTCCCAGTCCCAGCCTCTGAATGGATGGTGCATGTGCAGTATGGTCAGCACTACAAGCTGAGGGAGACTTGCACATGCTCAGTGAAGATGGAATCTTTAGATATTTTAACTATTCAAATTGAAGAAGTCTCTACTGAGTATGTGCAAACTGCAATTTTTCCAAGACTTATAGTTTCAGCGAATTTGGGTGGATTTCCACAGGGACAGCAAAAAGCACATCTCTGACACAAAAGCCACCCCTTGCCACATTTCAAGTCCTTGCTCCAAAGTATACAGGCAATAGAGCTGTTCCAAGAAAAGTTTCAAGAATCTTTTGACATAGGCAAAACAACATATTTTTCACTAGTTTCATTCTCAGAAATGTATGAACTATTTTGGCTGAAATTTTCCAGAAGAATTCAGCCTGAGGCTGACACCTGGCATGGAAAATACCAGCCCAAATAGTTGAAGTCTGCTAAAGTTAGAAGATCATAAGAATGGCCATACTGGATCAGGTCAAAAGTCCATCTAGCCAAGTATTTTGTCTTATGACAGTGGACAAAGCCATATGCTTCAGAGGGAGTGATGAGAACAGGTCGATCTATTGAGTGATCTATCCCCAGTTGTCCAGTCCCAGCTTCAAGCAGTCACAGGCTTAGGGACACCCAGAGCATGGGGTTGTGTCCATGACCATCTTGGCTAATAGCCATTGATGGACCTATCCTCCATGAATATAGGTAATTCTTTTTTGAACCCAGTTATATTTTGGCCTTCACAACATCCCCTGGCAATGACTGTACATTGTGTGAAGAAGCACTTCCTTATGTTTCTTTTAAACCTGCTGCCTATTAATTTCGTTGGACGATCCCTGTTTTGTGTGTTATGTGAAGGGGTAAATAACACTTCCTTATCCACTTTCTCCACACCTTTCACAATTTTATACATGTCTATCATATCTCCCTTGGTCATCTCTGTTCAAAGCCAAACAGTCCCAGTCTTTTTATGTCTCCTCATATGAAAGCTTTTCCATACCCCTAATCACTTTTGTGGCACTTCTCTGTACTTTTTCCAATTCTAATACATCTTTTTTGAGATGGAGCAACCAGAACTGCAGGCATCATTCAAGGTGTGGGCATACCATAGATTTATCTAGTGGTATTATGATAATTTCTGCCTTATTTTCTATCCTTTTCCTAATGGTTCCTTACTTTCTGTTAGCTTTTTTGAGTGTCATTGCACACTGAGCAGATGTTTTCAGAGAACTATCCACGATTAGTCCAAGATTTCTTGAGTGGCAACAACTAATTTAGACCTCATCTTTTTCTTCCCACAGTGTACAGTCAACCAGTGGAACTTCTTGCCTCGGGAGGTTGTGAAGGCTAGGACTATAACAAGGTTTAAAAGAGAACTAGATAAATTCATGCAGGTTAAGTCCATTAATGGCTATTAGCCAGGATGGGTAAGGAATGGAGTCCCTAGCCTCTGTTTGTCAGAGGGTGGAGATGGATGGCAGGAGAGAGATCACTTGATCATTATCTGTTAGGTTCACTCCCTCTGAGGCACCTGGCATTGGCCACTGTCGGCAGACAGGATACTGGGCTGGATGGACCTTTGGTCTGACCCAGTACGGCCATTCTTATGTTCTTCATTTTATAAGTATAGTTGGGATTATGTCTTCCAAGGTGCATTACTTTACATTTATCAACATTGAATTTCATATGCCATTTTGTCATTCAGTCACCCAGTTTTGAGAGATCCCTTTGCAACTCTTTGAAGTCTGCTTTAGACTTCTCTATCTTGAGTAATTTTGTATCATCTGAAAACTTTGCCACCTGACTGTTTACCCCTTTTTTCAGATCATTTACAAATATGTTAACAGCACTAGTCCCAGTTCAGATCCTTGGGGGACCCCACTATGTCCCTCTCTCCACTGTGAAAACTGACTGTTTATTCCTACCCTTTGTTACCTAGCTTTTAAGCAGTTACTAACCCCTTGTATCCCATGACTCCTTACTTTGCTTATGAGCCACGTTGACTCTCATCCAAAATGTCATGTTCATCTATGTATCTGGTAATTCTGTTTTTACTACAGTTTCAAGCAATTTGCCTGGTACTGAAGTTAGGCTTAGTGGCCAGTAATTGCCAAGATTGACTCTGGGGCCTTTTTTTAAAAATTGGCATCACATTAGCTATCCATCAGTCATCTGGTACAGAAGCTGATTTAAGTAATAAGTTACATACCACAGTTAGTAGGTCTGCAATTTCATATTTGAGTTCTGTCAGAACTCTTGGGTGAATACCATCTGGTCCTGGTTTATTTTGTTTAATTTATCAGTTTGTTCTAAAACCTCTTCTATTCACACCTCAGACTGGGACAGTTCCTCAGATTTGTCACCTAAAAAGAATGGCTCAGATGTGGCAATCTCCCTCACATCCTCTGCAGTGAAGAGCAATGCAAAGAGTTCATTTAGCTTCTCTGCAATGGCTTTGTCTTCCTTGAATGCTTCTTTAGCACCTTGATCATCCCACTCATTCTTTTGCAGGTTTCCTGCTTCTGATGTACTTAAAAAAAATTGCTTCTAGTGTTTGTGTCTTTTGCTAGTTGCTCTTTAGATTCCTTTTTGGCCTGCCTTATTAAACTTTTACACTTAAGTTGCCAGACTTTATGCTCCTTTTGATCTTCCTCATATTTCCAATATTTAAAGGATGACTTTTTGTCTTTAACCATCTTTTTGTATTCTCTTTAGCCATGGTGGCATTTTTTGGTCCTCTTAGTGTTTTTTTTTTAATTTGAGGTATACATAGAGTCTGAGCCTCTCTGATGGTGTTTTTAAAAAGTTTCCATGCAATTTGAAGGCATTTCACTCTTGTGACTGTTCCTTTTAATTTTCGTTTAACTAGCCTTCTCGTTTTTGTGTGGTTTCATTTTTTGAAGTTAAATGTGCTACTATGCTGGGTTTCTTTGGTACCTCCCCTCTCCCCAAATGTTAAAGTTAATTACATTATGGTCACTATTACCAAGTGGTTTAGCTATATTCACCTCTTGGATGAGATCCACTATACCAGTTAGGACTAAATCAAGACTCACCTCTCCCCTTGTGGGTTCCTGGACTAGCTGCTCCAAGAATAAGGGTGTCTAGAAGTATTAAGGGTGTCTAAAAGTATTATCTCTACATCCTGTTTTGAGGTAACATCTCCCTTTTTCTCCTCCCTTACAATGTCTCTATTCCCCTTCTTTCCTTTTCCTTTCTTCCTGTTAACTTACCACCTTTGTCCATTTCCCTTGCCTTACCTGTACCCTATAACAAAGATAAATAAAACCAAAAAACTTGTAACTAATATGACTTTTCCCTTTCATTTTCTTTTATGTGTATTTCATTTCCCTTACCCTTTGCCGGCCTAGTTCCTCCACCCCTACCATTGAAGACGGTATGTAACCTCTTCAGGGCAGAGAATGACTCTGGTCTCCATATATGTGTTTAGGAAGTGCCTAGTATATCTTGGCTGCTATTACCATATAAACAAATACATAGTAATAATAATAACTTTATTTGTATTTGCTGCATATATTGTATATGAAAGTATTAGCTATGTGCTCTGTGCTTTTATGACAAGACCTCTCCCCCTGTACCCCTCCCCCTGGCTAATTTAGCTATGATAGCTATTGAGACAGTAGGAGAGTAGTATCATTTGGTCAATTTACCTTTTTTAATTGATAGCTTACAGTATGTTGTTCTAAGAGAGTCCATTTAAAAACATTACTTGCCATTTGCAACATTTACCACCTGCTCCTCATGCTTTGCTCACATGCTGTACAACGTAGCTGTGAGTGTAATGGATCACAGCAAAATCAAAACACTTCAGTTATGGATGTTTGCAGTATTAATCATAGTTTCTAGTCTTATGTTTTGTTCTAATTCTATAAAGTTTTAACAGCAGATTGAAAAAATATAGTCAAATTGTAATATGCAATCAGATCCCTTATCTTTAGTATGTGAAATCAAAAGTTTAACTTCATCGTCTTCTGGCCTCAAAATTAAATGTCAAAACATATTATATAGTATTGAATATTGCATTGTACATAAACGCTTGTGTACTCTATCTGATGTGTATGTATGCCTTATAAATGTTATATAGTTTGAGAGAGAGAGAGATCTATTATGTGGCTATTACTAATCTATTAATGCATCTATTAATGCAGCCTAATATAATACAGGCTTTTATAGGACCTTGAGTTTTAGGTATGATGCCAGAAACAGTAAATAAACAGTGACTTTTATTGAAGATAATGTTTAGGTCTCAAATTGGCCCAGGTCAGTGATGCAGCACTATTTTATGGCTGCCATCTTGTTCTGTAGAATCTCAGCATCTTTCATTAAAATAAAAAAAGTTTCTAACCATTATGATTGTGAAGAAAACTTTGAAAATGAGAAACACACATCAACCAATGGTGCAATATCTACCTGAGTCTAGAGAGACCCTGAAACAATAGCTCTGAGAGGTGCCAAGTGCTCCATTCCTCTTCATGTCCTGTGATGGGCAACTTAGATGTCCAATGATGATTAGTTAAATGCCAAAATTATTAACTATTTGTCTATCATCATAGCAATTAAAAAAGGAGATGGAGGATCTACTGTGTACAATTTACTATGAGTAGCATCTCGTTTTGATGACATGAGTGAGTGGTATATGGGAGATAACACTGTTTCTTTCTATTGGGGCCCAAAAGAGCATCCGAGTCCTACTGACCGGACAGCGCCCTCATCTCTGTACCAACCAGTGAGAACCAGGTCTGCACTGGGGGGTAGCTGATGGGCAGCTTCCTCCCTGGCTCTAATGGCTGCTGCTCTTCCCTCTGCTGCAGGCTTTCTGCAGACTCAAGTAGACATAATCACGTCAGTTACACTCAGTTCATGTTTTCAAGCTTTTCTTCACAACCATGAAGGCTTCACAACCATGAAGCTGAGATTATGACACCATCACATGATTCTGGGAGCTGATGCCCTAGACATGTACCTATTGTGCATATAGGTTATCTGAACCTCACAGAGTGAGCCAAGCCTGAGGAGGCCAGAAGATCACATGTGATCATATTTTGAATATCTGCATTATCTGTTGCAAGTGGTGTCATCTCATTTTGGCATCTCCAGGAGGTGAAGCTTGGCTCCTGGTCCAGTTTGAGCCCTGCCACTATTAAAAAAGATAACCTGAATATAAATAGAAATGGGTCCAAACCAAAAACTTGGATCCAAATATTTTGAAATTTGGCTGTACTTTACATCTGCACTTGAATCTGGATCTGAATCTTTCACATTGGATCCTTCCCGGTTTGTAACCATATATACCGTGTAATGTTAGAGAGGATATAATTACTCTCAGGGCAGCAGCACAGTAGCAGACTCAACAAGATATTGCACAGAGCCACAGAACAAAGATCAAGCCTCAATTTTTTCAAGGAATTTTAGTTTTTAAACACAACATGGCTTAAAATGTGCCTAGACTGACTATTTCATTAGATGAACAAGGATAGAGAAATTAGGTGAAGATAAGCAATTTCAAATACATTCAGACAGAAAGTGATAGAAATTGGTGTTGAATAAAAATCTGAATACTCGGATTAAGTTCCTCTGGGATTTTTTTGTAAAAAAGTATTATTTTAAAAAGTAATATATTTTCAACACACATTCTCAATAGGAATGTGGCTTAATACTGTATAGTTGGCTTTTTACCAAATTCCGCTGGAGCAACTTCCTTGCCATCTGAGCAGGTTTTTTGCTAAATGCCACTGAAGTGGCTTCACTTCAAAACAACACTAGAGAAGGTTTTGTTTGGTTTTGTTTTTAACATGGCACTGCAGTGACTTCAGTTTAAGGCACCACTGCCTGAAAATCTCACCAATGGGATGTCACACCAATGAATTACTGTGGACAGACAACAACAAATTCATGAACTATATTTTTTTTGTACATGGCAGCAGTTTCAAGCTGATATCCATCTAATATTGTAAGTTACTCAAAAACAACAAACTGCCATATGTCATGCAGCCCTGTCTATACTGTTTGGAAACCAGTTAATAGCTTCTGATTTACTGCTTGATACATGTAGGGAGAAGGAGGAGTTTGTAACCACACTGTTCCCTTCTCCTTACCTTGAGAAATATATGCATTAGATTACTGCAACATGATTTATTTGGGAGTGCCCTGGAAACTAATTTGTGGATTTCAACTACTGTACAACATGGCAGCACAAAAGCTCATGGCTTTTGCCTATGAGATTCTGTGACATCTGAATTTTGTGTATTTCTATAAACATGTACAAAGCCCATGCATTTAGTCAGAGTTAGCCACAGTTTGAGAACTGAAATCAGCCCATATCTAAATTAAATATACTAACATAATACTAAGGATCTTATTTATAATCACACTTAGATATGAAATTTAAACTATATCTTTAATCCACATTTTTACTAGGTAGCACAGCACATATGTTATATAAAATCTCCCCCTGTCTGGAGGCTCCTGCAAACCCTACTGCAAGAACAGAGGGTGTTAATGATGGTAATGCAGCTTTTATTGAGAATTGTTTGTGTTTTGTTGGTCTGATATTAATTTTAACATTATTTTCAATTCTTGTTTTATGTGACGGAAAGGAGACACATCAGTTAAGTAGTTGAAACAGTAATTATGAAATTACTATGAAAATGCTCTGAGAGTTGTAAAGGGGTGACCATAAAAATAATCAAAACAGAGGAGAAAAAAGTATTAGATATAATTTTCAAAAGCTCGTGTGATTTGTCAAGAAAGGATTATTTCTAACATTTGTTGTGGGACATTAAGAAACAATCCATATCTTATTTGTAACTTTTTAATGGGCAGACACAATTTTCCAATCTTGTAAACAGATACAAATGAGTTTGTAAAATTTGATGGGAAGATATGTTATCTAAGGTTTCCATTTCTAGTGTACATGTGTAAACCCTTTAGTAGTGTACAGCTTTATAAAACAGCATAAGATGGAAGTATCTGAACACTTAGGTTGTCACCTTAAAACAAACTGTCACACATTTTTCTTCACACATTTGAAACCCAACTTATCAACTTTAACAAGTGTTGTTATCAAAAGAATTTTGGTGCCTTTGTTCTTTCCCTTTTGCAAGTAAATTACACTTTTAGGATTTATTAAGACAAGAAACAATTTTTGAATAGCAGGTCAAAACTCTCTATGGAAAAATTCTCATTACTTTCTAGCCTGAAGCAGTATTTACCACTCCAACTTATCCATCTTTTCCTGTTTTTTATATATCTATATTTCCAGAATCTTGTTTCTGTGCCTAATGCTATAACACTGCAGCAGTTTGTTCAAAGCAACACTCTTATTTTTGCTCTTAGCCGGTGCTATACAAACCCTGATCAATTATTGAAGTGTAAGCCCTGAAGTAACACAGCCATTACTGCAGCAGGCAGATAAAAATGGAACACTTTTAGCTACAGTATATTTACTTTAGAGTTTCAGCAAACAAACCAACAAGTTAAACTACCTTGTCTTTCACTTTGTTTGATGTACTAATATTTCCTGCATGTTCAAAAGTCTCTCTTTTAAAACAAAGTTACTGAAAATGTTATGGCTGCTTGTTTGTGGGAATACCTAGCTTCAACATTTGCATGAAACAGCCTTGAGATATAGAAAGGATGGCATTAAAGTAGCACAGATCTAATACAGAAGCTGCTATCTGCGGTGCCATAAGAACCACAGTTTTTTTATGAGCTGGTTGGTATTTTAAGTTCGCCAAACTGCAGAGCCTGCATATGGTAATGACATTAAAAATGATGCTGAGCTGCATCTAAAACAACAAACAACATCACTGAGGAAAGTATTCATTAAAGATAAAAAAATCAAATTAGAGGTGTTGGAAATTTCTCATGAAAATCAACCGCTAATCACTTGTGGACTTTTCTCTCTCTCTCTGTAGCTTGCTCCTTTATTCACAAAGGAATGCCCAAGATGTTGTAATTTTTTGTTAAAATGCTTTCTTATTTAATTATACAGAGTCTATCTGATAGAGACGCCAGTTCAAGACTACAACTATTCATCTTCTGATGGTACTGCATGTGCATCTGCAGACGAGATATAATGTTTTCCCGTTTAAATGTCTGTTCTGGGTTTTAAGGACTAAATGATAGTGAAGATGACTGGAAATGTTCCAGATCTTCCCATATATACTGCATAGCAGAAACAAAAATTAGTACATGTACTACAGAACTAATAGTGTTTGATATTTGCATTTATCACTTATGTTATGAAGAGTGGGAAGAAACTGCCCCAGGAAGTTTGGATGAAACTATATGAATTCAGTTTAAGAAATGGATATTTAAAAAAGGTTGTATAGTTGGGATTACTCCTCTGCTGTTCTTTTTTAACATCCCAGAGGAAAGCAAGCTGTACAACTTGTAAGCATAGGTGAAAAGATTATGAAAAATGATCTCATGAATACCTGTGTTGTCATATCCCACTTGAAGGTATTTGATATCTGAATGAACTATCCATAAGTAAAAAAAAAAGCCATATGAACTTGGATGCTTTCAAGTTTGGACAGATCATCTGAAAACAAAAAAAGTATTTATGAAAAGATGTTCATTTTTTTGCTCAGATTCTCCAGGGGCCATATTCGGCAATATTTGTATTGGTGAGCATTTACTAACACAAATGTTTGACTTCACTGGGGCTACTTGTGTGAGTAAGCAATCACCTACATAAGTCCAGGTTGCACAATCTGGTTTTAAATTTCTGCATGAGCTTATTAGTATAAAGTATAAAATACCAGACTGCAATATAGAACAACTAAATATTTTCTCAAATAAGATTGCTAAATACAAATTCACATATAACAACATTTCATAGCAGCAGATTTACATCTCATGATCAAGACAATAGGAACATCTACCCTTTTTTGCAGGCTATAGCTACTGGAGATAGCTAACAATGTCAAATTATTACTACTTCTTTTTTCCTCTTTACCCTTCACTTGTTTCAGTATCTCTTATTTTAAAAAGCAGAAACTGTAATGCATGTAAACAAATCCTTTATCTTCCATTTCTTTATGAGCAATGCCTATTAGCCTGATAGCATATTCAAGGTATGCCTCAAATACTTGGAAGCAGAAACCTTTTCATTTGAACATTAGATTCATCGAAAGTGAGGTAGCCAATTTGTTGATGCAAGCGTCTGTGCTATTATTTTTAGAGCTTTCTGGCAGACAGCTCATGAAAGGTGGTTTGTATAAACCAGCAATATAATTTGAAAAAAGAAGTGCAAAAAGGGAATCTATAGTGATGTATGCTTGTGTGAAGCTGCTCTTTATTTAAACACTGCACTGGATGGTAGAAATAGGCTGACTTTGAATTTATGAGGTGTGAAGCTATGTCTCATAATGATTAACATTAGAATCACAATTTAAACCTGAGGTCAGATTCCAGAAACTATATTAATCCCTTTGCCATCAGCAAATCTGGAGCTCCCACCATTATTACAGTTGGCAATATTTACCATTGCTGCCACAAACCTGAGGTATGATCCTGAAACACCTATTCAAGCAGAACTCTCACTGAATTCACTGCCAGTTGTGCCCAAGTAAAGAATGTGGGATCAGGCCCTTAAACCTTCCTGCTCTTATTCTTTTCGCATCCAGTATCATTACTACAGATTTAAAAAAAAAAAAAAAACCACGTAGTTTTCAATTGTATATTTAACTACAGGGCTACACAAATAACTCCTTTGCACAACACTTACGTAATACAAACTAAACTACAGAAAAACATTGAGGGAATTTAGCTTGGAGTTTCCAACTTTAGATAGAGTTGCATTAAATATCCACTTTGCCAATTTATTCAGGTGAACGGACCCTTAACATGTGAACATTCTCTGTTATTTGCTCGGTAGTAATAATAGTAACAACAACAATAATAATGCTTAGCATGTCTATAATACTTTTCATGTGCAGTGCACTTCACAAACACTGGGTCTGAATCAATCCATGGTGTGCACCAATAGAAAATCTGCTTGGAGGGCACTGTAGCACTGAAGGAAAACAGACACCCAGAGGAGCCTGAGAAACTCAGGGCTGCTGGCTGGAGATGGGTTGTGTGGGGCCAGGACACTGAGGGATGCCTTATTTCAGTGCATGCACTGGAAGCCTCCTCCAGCAGGGCTCCTATGGAGCTCCAGCTGCAAATGAAAGCTCCTTTCCCCAAAATGGAATCCCACAGATGGCAGTAGTTCAAATAGTCATGAGTGAATGGCTCTGCTAGTGCAAGGTGTTCAGTCTGAAAAACACTCTTCTGGCAGAGATGAATGAAACCCATTAAATAAATAGTCCTCTTCACACTATTTATTCAGGTAAGTAAGTAGAACTATCCACATTCTACAGATACAGAGACTGGAACAGAGAGCTTGAGAGACTTGGCCAAAGTCCAAAAGAAAGTCAATGTAAGAGCAGAATTAAAATTCAAGACTTCATAATTTCCATACCTATATTAACTGGCAATGAACTGTTACTTCAAAAGGAAGGTGGTTTTTTTAAAAGTAGCTATCCTGCCAGTATGAAATATAAATTTTAAAAGACACAGCAAAGTTTCTGGAAAGAGAAGTAAAACCGTCATAATCTTCCAAGGGTAGACATTTGTATGAGCATGTGATGTGAAACTAAGGGCACTGTGGCTACTAGGAGACAGGGAGGAAGAGAGGACCTGAGACAGGAAGAAATGAACATCAAAAACACGTTGGGGGGCAAAATTCTTATTTTATACCCTGTGTAGCCCACATGGGGTTGCACAGGATGAAAGTGAGACAGAATTTGCCAATGTGGGGGAAGGAAGAAAGAAGAGGTAAGGATACAAAAAAAATGCCAAAAATAATCTCACATCTACAAATAATTAAATATTGTGGATGTTATTCTTTGGAAGCACCAAAATAACACTTGTGTTTCAAAAAATTTCACCTTTTTATTTAACATACTTTCAAAATAGCACATATGGTTTTGCTCACCACACATTTTTTTCTATTCTTTTTCTGCCTTAGTTTAAACTGAGGTGGTCCCACTGTTGTTTTAAGGTATTAGAACATAGTTGTTGGAAGGTTGAAACCACCTGAACAGGAAAGTCGCATTACAGATTCCACTTTCCATGGGCTGGTCTCACAAAACCACAGACACATTATCGAATCAGATCAGAAAAAAAGAATTGCAAAACAGACTACCATAAAAATCAATGTAAGATACTGCGGGAAACTCATCTCCTAGATTTCTTCTAACCCTTGTTAGATACTACAAATAAAGCCACTAGAGAGAAGTCTCTGGGAATGTACTTTGTGTTTTGGAAGACCAAAACTGATAAATAGTAGTCCAAATAATATTTCATTTATTATCCTCATTTAGTGATGGATACATATTTCTTAGCGGTAAAATTTAATGTTTTATTTAAGACTGGACTCTAGAGAATACAAAAGATTTAGACTTGAAGAACTGTAATTCTGTTGGAACCAATGTTGGAACCAATGTCAAATGTAGGAAGATTTCAAGAAAATGTTCTGACCCAAGATGAATCTTTTTGACTGATTTTCATTTGGCTTGGGGATGTGAAAGTCAAGAACCTTTGACCAAAGACAGTATAGAACTACTGAAATATACCCAGTTTTTAATTATTTGTCTATTTAAGCAGACTTTGGCATGAATTAAATGATGATTTTCAGGCACACTAGTGCCACAGAATATACCATGTGCAAAATTTGATTCAGAGGCAGTTATAAAACCTCTAGGTTACACAGTAAATAGTCTCATGATCTTATGACATCTGACCTACCGTAAGTATGCTGGAGAATGACTCTAATTTTGAATATTCATTATTATCATGGGTTTAAAAAAACATTTTAATGTCACAGAGAAACAAAAGCCATTCACGGGCCAAAGCCCAGTCACTTACGTTTACCACAGATTGATGATAATACATCAAAATGTCAGAAGATCTGTATTTACCAAGTTTGATGAAGAAATTCTGACAAATACTATTTAAGATAAGTGGCATTTTCTCCTAATTGTTTTCAGATGGATGAATGAAAACCTAATGCCCTGCTACTCTGGTGAAGCACTAAATGGCTTTAAGTCTCATGTTTATACAATGTATCGGTACACACACTAAAAGGAGAATCAGGATACTGTATGAATGTATCTTAGGGATCCATATAATTTGAATTGGGAAAAAAAGTGCAAGAGGATGCCCCAGATAAAACAATAAATTTGCTTGTTACTTTTTCTATTCTCAGTTTCCTATTCCATTTCTATCACACTCATCATCTTGTGGAGCTGTTATATTTTTAACGAATACAAATGTTATATCCATATATTTTGTTTTGAATGGAATATATCAAAATGTATAATTTAATATAGTTGGATCAAATAATAGAGATAAATTATTCTAGCATATTTCTTGTCTGAAATAGGTATAAAATCAAAGTTTAAGTGTCCTAAAACACCTACAACAACAAGGAGAGTAAGCCTCTGATCCTGCAAGCTGCCATATGCAACTTACCTTGCACACATATTGAGCCCTATTGATGTCTGTAGGAGTTTTATTGGGGGTAAGAGTCCACACTCACAAGGAACAGGCTGCACAAATGAGCTCTGTGCACGTGCAGGGGTCATTGCAAGATTGGGGCCTAATGGCGAAATTGCAGTTTTATCTCAAGTTCTGAATAAAGGGGAGCACATAGGAGCACACCATGGACTATACTGTGACTCAGAGTCGCAATGTGGCCTCTGGTTTCCCCATTTGGCCCAGGGGTAAGTAATTTGCACTGGCCCTATTCCTGGCAGTTTACTTCCTCTACGTACTTGTTCAACTGCACTTGTCAGTACATGTGGTGGACGAAACCAAATCTCTACCCACTTCCTGCCCATATACATTTATTATAACCCAGCTTTACACATCTTGAGACATGGATCAAATCTGGATTTAATCCTAGACATGAATATGACAATTTAGCCAAAATAAGGACTGATCAACAAAAACTCAAATTAAATTATATATTTTTTTCAATTAACTTCAAACAAATATGTTGTTCAGTTTCATGTGATTCTGCCCAATAGAATGGAAAAATCCTTAAGAAAATACAGAAAAGGCAATTTATCACAAGAAAGACCATTATCAAGGTAGTTTACCCCGACTGCAGGAGAAAATACCAGAACCCATAAAGGTTTTTTTCTCATAAGATTTCCTGAAGTTTGGTATGTTATATCTCTAAAACAAGGGACTAAACGAAAGGCCTTGACTCAGGCCCCAAACTTTCAAATCTTTCAAGGCTTCTCCATCGCTGATTTATCAGGAATTTATATTTGGCACTTTCAGCCTTTGGCCTGCTGATAGATCTAATATGTCCATATAAATAAACTACCATACAAAATAGCACAATTCTGTATGAGATATAACAGGGGGTTACTGAAAGCCAGAAACAAGTTCTATTGGCAAAGTCATAAGGAAGCTTGCCTACAGCTAAGCCTGTTAGTTGCAAGTACGATCAGTTCATTATATAAATTAATGAGTACTAATGTTCACTCAAAACAAAAACAAAAACCAAAAAAGACCATAACCAAAAACTAATTCACTAAGAAAAAATAGTCCAAATACGGTCAGCTGGCAGCAAATTGTTCCCATGTTGGTCTTTAAGCCAGGTGGATGAAGGTAGGGGAGGCAAACAATGCTTCATAAGGCTCAAAGCAATGTCGGAGGAACCACAGTGAGCTGTGTCAAGCCCTCATCCTCAGTTGGATGTGGGTGAGAATGAGGAAATAAAGGAGATCCACTCCTAATCTGAGAAATAAAATAGCATACAGTGAGTGAGTTTCCCTGGCTTTCAGTCACCCATTTATATATTGTGTGTGAAGGGTCACAATCTTCCTCGTAGAAGCCAAAAGCATTCCATTAGATAGTTCCCATCTGAATACATTACCAGCCAGAAGGGCATGCAGGCTGGTGTCACTTTGGCAATTGGGGCCTGCTCTGAAGCCTAGTGAAATCAGTGGATAGGATCCCTTTGACTTAAATGACATTGGTGATTATTTTGTGACAGTTGATATTCTTCCCCATTTTCCATTCTCTTCTCCTTCCCCCCACTTCAGAGCCCAGCCACCTTTTGTCCCTTCCACTAACAGTAGGTGGTCTAATAAGAGATATTACCCCACTCACTTTGTGTATCTCACATCCTGGGACGGACACAGCTACAACAACACTACAAACAAGATGTCATGTAACCACTTTATGATGAACCTGGATATAACAAAAGTCCATTTAGAGTGCAAATTGAAATTCTAATTATAGTGAATTGCACCTTCAGTGTAAATAAAGACAGCTATAAGAAGCTTCCATTGTACATCGGTATGACCAAATTTACTAATTCAGCCTCGTATATATTGGCAGTACTGCCACTAACCAATAATGTTGAAACAATTCCTAGTTGGCATTTGAATTGGAGACTGTCACAGGTACTCCCTCAGCTAGCTGGTGAGCCATGCTGCCAGGCCCATTCGCATGGTCTCTTATTCACAACATATACAACTGTCCCTTTCTTTTCCCCACATATACCTTTAATCTTTAGATTCCAACCATTGCAAAAATATAGCACAAGCATGTATTGGGAGGCGTCTTCCACATAGCGTTCTCCATCACATCCAACTCACTCTCTGCACTCCCCACTTACTTCCTAGTCTTGTCTTATTGAGCTGATTACCTCATTAGCCCAACCATTGCTCCCAAGTGTCAACAGTCCCCACCAAAACCATTTAATTAATTCCAATTAATCCCATAATCTTCTCTGTTAGGATATTACCTAAGTGTCCAGGATGCTAGAGCTAGCACTCTGTCAGAGACAACTGAATAGGTTAATTTCTAATGGCAGAGTTTGGTTTTCCTTGTTGGGTAAAGTAAAATCCCAGTGGCCATGACCTTAAAACTTAATTTTTGTGGCTCAGTAAGTACCATGCCAATGTGCATGAACATTCTTTGGCTCCTATCCTTCACAATAAGAACATGGTGTACAGCCACTTTGCACAGGTGGAAATATGTACCTCTGGTTGGAGTATGAATAACATAAGCTCCATTTTATTGAAAGTAACAATGTTAGACTACTTAATTAGTAAGTGGACTGAATGTAATCTGTGCAAAGTATTTCTGACAGATGCTTTTCCTCTTTTTTAGCAAAGCTTTAAGCTTTCAGCTGTCTTTTATGTTTCCTACCTTAATAGATACAAAGTCATTCAGAACTGGTCTAATTATTCTGCAATGACTATTTTAAACTTTTGGAAATCTGCTGAAACAAACATCTGTGTGGGTACGCACATACACACACGCACAAACACACATACAGAATCTTAGCAACTTTGAATAGAGCGCACACTATAAACGTAAACAATCACTTTTTATCAGTTTGTTTTGTTTCTGCTCAATTAAATGAAAATGCAAAATACAGAAAATAATGGCACTGTTGCTAGACTGTGTTCAATTGTGTGATCATCTGGTGAGGTGGACAAATGCCTCCAAAGGACTATGTTCAGGTTCCCAAATGAATTTTATTGGTAACGTAAGGCAGGTTGGAGCACTGAAGCTCTGAAACTCTAGTTCATTCATTTTTACACCAACTGGCTCTTGCTAATTCCCAGTTACATAATAGGCAGTTTAATAAAATACATACTTTCCTTCTTAACCTATATTTCAGGATATTATAGATGTGTAATATTGACAGGAATTCTTTTTAAATAGAAATTATGTGTTAAGGTGTGTACTTATATAAAATCTCATATGATTAATAGGGTGCTTCGTGTTTCTGAGGCGATGTAATTTTACTGTTTCTGCCAACTGGTGACCAGACACCAGAGCAGACTTTACCAATAAGCAGAATCTATCATCTGGTGGCAGGAATTGCAGAATGTGTGCCCTGCAGAATATTATATCTGAGACTCAAACTGGACTTTAGTGGTTCATAGACAATAGTTTCCTCAGGTGAACCAATGGGGAACCTCCCTTTTGTTAAACTGTCTAATCTGAAAGTCATTTTTTTATAATTTACATCTGCTCCTATATCAGCTTCTTCCTAAATATGGATGACTTAGTTGGTCTTTATTAAGCATTTAAGCATCTAAGGTCTTTATTAAGCATCTTTTAAGGCTCTGAATAATACTATTGCACATACCCATGGTTTAGTGTGTTAGCTGGTAATCAAAACCAAATAAGATGAATCCCAGACATAAGCCTCATTTGCCAAAACTAGGTGCTCTTTTTTCTTGTTCAACAAGACAGTTGCACATGAACTGGCATTCAAAATATATTTTCTAATGGCAGAAAAAGCATGGCTATATGACACCATGATATACTGTGAATGATACACCATGAATACTGGAAGTATACTCGATTTCAGTCACATGTAACACTAGATGACCTCATGTATTATGTCACTCAATAAAGATGTCCGTGGCCAATCAAAGTAAAATCAACAAAGTAAAAATTCTAGTATCATCATTAATTAATGTGTAGCTGTACTTGACTTCAATAAATCCTATATTAATTGGAAAATATCATGGTCTGAGTTAATTATACAAAATAAGATATAATTTATCTTGTCAGATAGGCTTTCATAGGTCCATATTACACCATAAGTGAAGATGAACAACAAAATGCTGAAAATATCCTAATAGTCAAATGGAGAGGATTGAAACACTGTAGATAAAGTAAACACTCTAAAAAGGTATGGCAATGTTGAAGATAACAAACTAACAATAATTAAAACATGTTATCAAATAAAGCACCATTTATAAATAAAAAAACAGAAAATTGCCAATCAAAAAAGAACAATACAAAAGGAGAAATATTGTACAATGAAAACAGAGATAAATTCATAACAAGTGGTAGCAGATGCTGAAAAAAAGGAATAGTAGCAAGTAAAACAGTACAACATTACAACCTTCTTCTGTACCACTGAAGAGGTTTATGGGCCAATATCCCACAGATTTTCTGTTTTACCCAGTGATCAAACTGCATGACTAGTACTTTCACTGACTGAAAAATTATTCTCAGATGCTGAGCCTAATATCTGAGCAGTGTCCTCAACAGACAACCTAACAATAAGAAAAAATGTTTCAAAAAATGGAACAGCACATACTAAAAGCAAATGTTCCTGAACTATTTTCTTTAAATGAGGTACAAAATGCTGTTAAACAACATGCATCTGGCAAGTCAAACGGTTCAGATGGCATACCTATAAATGCACGTACTATTGGTGGTTTCCAACTAATAAGACATCTGCTGAAAATCTTCCAATTAAAATCATTTCTACAATGTTTTAATGTTATTTTCACTATCTATCAGACATCAATAAATGGAAAGGTTATCAATCTTTGTGTGATATTGTGTGTAATAATCACCTTGGTAGCTCTTTCCCAGACACAGCAGGTAAAAGAAGCATTTAAGTACTGCTGCTCATTGCAACTCAGTTTTTTCTGTTTAATTTCTTATACGAAACACAGTGCTTCCTAATCAAGTAGAGGTAAGGAGGCAACAGCAGGTAAGATTTGTTGGTTGTCATTTATGAGAATACCTGTGAAATCGACTGTAAACAGAAGAGACAGTTTCTCTTACCAGGCTCTAACTAGATTAGGTTTTGCTTAAGTCAGGCATGAATAACCCAAGAAAAGAGAAAGACATGAACATTCATGTGCACCAACGAAAATTCAGAAACGTCTGAGCCCCAATACCAAATCATATTATTCTGAGACTCCCGTTAGCTTGCCCAGCATGAATGCCATAATGCTTACTATAAAGAGATATACATGTTGAGGATCTGAGACATTTGGCTGGAATAAAATTGGTTAAAGAAAATGAAGGAATCTTATTAAAGTTTAAAGTGAAAAACATTTATCCAGAAAGTACAAACTATAAACCACTGTCAGAGCCTATCCTCAAGAAATAAATTTCAGAACAAGGGCATTAGTAAGCAAACAACACTAGTAATGCTAAATTAAAAAAAACGAAAGTTCCTCGGTTCAGGTTTAGTCCTGATATCTCCATTTGTACAGAACCAAGCACATTGTTGGTGCTAGACAAATAAATACATTAACACAGTTTTTCTCAATCTTCCCAGACTACTGTACCCCTTTCAGGAGTCTGATTTGTCTTGTGTACCCCAAGTTTCACCTCACTTAAAAACTACTTGCTTACAAAATCAGTCATAAAAATACCACACACTATTTCTGAAAAATTGCTTACTTTCTCATTTTTACCATATACTTATAAAATAAATTGATTGGAATACAAATATTGTACTTACATGTCAGTGTACCTGAAGCCCGAGCTGAAGCCAAAATCCGAGCCTCACCACCCAAGATTGAAGCATGTAACTTAGCAATTGCCCTGCTTGCCACCCTCTAATGGTGGCCCTGCACTTGTGACTCCCCATAACCCGTCGCGTGACCCCCCTGGGGATTGTGACTCCCAGGTTGAGAAACACTGAACTATGCAAATATCTAGATGAGATAATGTACCTCCTGGAAGACATCTGTGTATCTCCAGTGATACATGTACCCCTGATTGAGAATCACTTACCAGTAACAAGCAATAAAACATAAGGAAGGACTATCTCTTGATTCTGCTGAAAATTGGACAGGTCTTATGACAAAGAATGGCACAGTAAGTAGGACAGCTTTTTCCTTATGGAAAATTAGAAGGAGAGGTTGTAAACTAGGGCTACCATCTCAGATAGCAGGCAAACAAGGAGAAAACTGCTACCAAAAACAAAGTATTTAAAGTGTTAACGTGTTAAAAACTTTAAAGGAATTTCCTTTATGGAGTCCAGGGGTGACAAACACTATGCAACAATGCAGTTAGCCTACAAGTAAAGATTCTCAGAGCTTCTCTAAACACAAAAGTTGTATCACTTTTATAGCTATTCCTGTATGGGAAGGGGAACAAGCTATATTAGTATAAGGCACCTTTATGCTAGTCCATAATATGAATTGTACTGGAAAAGAATATTAGGAATAGCTAGTTTGGTATAAAATCACCCCTCTAACTGAAATAGCTATATCAGTATAAAATATATGCATAGTCCAGTTTAACAGGAGGCTCTATTCAAAACAAGGCTCTAAAGAACAAGAGGGATGGGGACAAACTAAACACTGGTCTGAGCAGAGTAAGTCACTTTGGCCATGGAGCTGACTGAAGGTGTTCCTCTCAATAGTCCCTTAACTATTCCCATAGCAGTAGGAAAATGTTTTTTTGGAGAAAATCTAAGTGGCAGGCAAACCTTTCTGATTGTTTTAGAGATAAGAGCTGGAATTGCTTCATCTTTGAGTATGAGGGCAAAAAGAGACATTAGCAGCTGAACTTTTGCTTTTAATCACAGATGTGTTCTGGGGGGTGGGGGCTTGACAGAAGAGGAGGGATCTTCTAGCTGCACGAGGGCCACTGGGGAAGTTTTGGTTATCAGTTGAGATATACCCTTCTCCATTCATGCCAGGTGTAAGAATCATGTAATCCAGAGGTTCTCAAACTTCATTGCACCTCGACCCCCTTCTGACAACAAAAATTACTACATGACCCCAGAAGGGGGGACCGAAGCCCGGGCCCACCCAAGTCCCACCACCCCAGGCAGAGGGGTCCAAAGCCAAAGCCCGAGCTCCATTGCCCCGGTGGTGGTGGGATCCAAAGCCGAAGCCAAAAGTCTTCAGCCCCAGGCAGAGGGCCTGTAACCTGAGCCCCACTGCCCAGGGCTTGGGCTTCAGTCCCAGGCCGTGGGGCTTGGGCTTTGGCTTTAGCCCCTGGCTCCAGCAAGTCTAAGCCTGCCCTGGCAATCCCATTAAAACAGGGTTGCAACTCATTTTGCTGTCCCACCCACAGTTTGAGAACCCCTGAATCTATGCAGACTTCTGTTTTGGGCTCCAGGGTCTATCCATATCAGAGGTTCTTTGGCTGTAAGCGTAATCACCTCTCTGGCTGCCATTCAGGCTATTAAGAAGTTAGGTGTTAGATAGTTCAAATACTCCCACATAAGAAAGTTGAGAGATTTTGCATGTCTGATCAAAGTGCATGACTTTGGCACACAACAAGTTCTTTCCCTTCCTTGGCTCATCAATCATCAAATGAATCTGCATCCCTTGTGAACAACCTCCGTAAAAGAGGACAAAAATGATTTCAGGAAATTTTTGGGGAAAAGAGAGAGTGCTATATACCCATGCTACTCAAGGCAAAAATATAAGGGGAAGTGAAAAGAAGCCTCTCCTCAGCCTGTGTAGGCAGTGAAATATTCTTCTATTCATGAATTTGCTGTCTGTTCAAATATTTTCTATGTTGAGACTGACCTTGTCCATCTTTGGCCTGCAGAAATTCCTGAAGATAACATATCTGGTTCATAGGAGCTAGCCAGTGATCACGCAACATCTCAGAAGCTTCCCATATAATTTTCATTACATCTATAGTTGTGATCGTATTTGGTAGAGTGATGTGATCTGAATTACAGTTTATGTTAGATAAGCATGTTAACAAAATTATCTGGAACACAGTACTTTATAAATTAAAAAAAGAAGAAGATGGACAAATTTTAAGAACTGTAGGAGGAAAGAGGGCAAAAGGTGGAAGGAAAAGATAAAAAAGGAGATAAGTGGGGAGGAGTCAAACGTGGAGGAAACCAAAGGAATGGGTAATTGATTTTTTCCTTGAAAACTCAACTAAGAAAAATATCACCACCATCACTGAGCTGTTCATAAGACAAGAGTTAGAGAATGAGCAAAAAAGGAAGAAAAAAGGACTGAAGAAGAGATGGGTCAGAACTAATGAGAAAGAGCAGAGCAGAACATATCATGCTATTCCAGGAATGGGTTGAAAGCTGCAGTAGCTTGAAATAATATTTTTTATTACTAAAATAGAATCACAGAATTCTAGGACTGGAAGTGAGAGACCTTGATAGGTCATCTAGTACAGTCCCGTGCACTCAAGGCAGGCGTAAATATTATCTAGATCATCCCTGACAGGTGTTTGTCTAACCTGCTCTTAAAAATCTCCAATGATCGAGATTCCACAACCTCCCTAGGCAATTTATTCCAGTGCTTAATTACCCTGACAGTTAGGATGTTTTTTCTAATGTCCAACCTAAACCTCCCTTGCTGCAGTTAAAGCACCTTGCTTCTTGTCCTATCCTCAGAGATTAAATTTTTCTCCCTCCTTCTTGTAACAACCTTTAATGTACTTGAAACTCTCAGTCTTCTCTTCTCCAGACTAAACAAACCCAATTTTTTCAGTCTTCCCTTATAGGTCATGTTTTCTAGACCTATAATCATTTTTGTTGCTCTTCTCTGGACTTCCTCCAATTCCTAAAATGTGGCACCCAGAACTGGATACAATACTCCAGTTGATGCCTAATCAGCACAGAGTAGAGAGGAATAATTATATCTCATGTCTTGCTTACAACACTTCTGCTAATACATCCAAAAAAAGTAAACATCATTCTGGGAACAGTGTTACACTGCTGACTCTTATTTAGTCTGTGATCCACTATGACCCCAGATCCTTTTTCTAGGCAGTCATTTCCCATTTTGCATAGGGTATGTATATACTACCCACCAGATAGGCGGGCAGCGATCGATCCAGCGGGGGTCGATTTATCAAGTCTAGCCTATACACAATAAATCAACCCCTGAGCGCTCTCCCGTTGACTCCTGTACTCCACCGCCACGAGAGATGCAGGCAGAGTCAACGGGGGAGCGGCAGCAGTCAACTCACTGCAGTGAAGACACCGCAGTGAATAGATCTAAGTACGTCAACTTCAGCTACAATAGTCACCTAGCTGAAGTTGCGTAACTTAGATCGATTCTCCCCCCAATGTGTGCAACTGATTATTCCTTTCTAAGTGGAGTACTTTGCATTTGTCCTTATTGAATTTCATCCTATTTACTTCAGACCATTTCTCCAGTTTGTCCAGATCATTTTGAATTTTAATTCTACCCTCCAAAGCACTTGCAACCCCTCCCAACTTGCTATCATCCACACACTTTATAAGTGTACTCTCTCTGTCATTACCTAAATCACTGATGAAGATATTGAACAGAACCAGACCCAGAACTGATCCCTGCGGGACCCCACTCGATACACCCTTCCAGCATGACTGTGAACCACTGATAATTACTCTCCGGGAATGGTTTTCCAACCAGTTATGCACCCACCTTATAGTAGCTCCATCTAGGTTGTATTTCCCTAGTTTGTTTAATTGAAGGTCATGCGAGACAGTATCAAAAGCCTTACTAAAGTCAAGATACAGCTACTGCTTCCTCCCAGCCACAAGGCTTGTTACCCTGTCCAAAAAGGCTATTAGGTTGGTTTGGCATGATTTGTTCTTGACAAGTTCTTCTCCAGCCTCTACCCATGCCACCACTCACATCTAGAATATTATTACTAATCCTGTGTGCCAAGAAAACTCACTCTTCTTTAAATCCCTCCTCAGGAATCATTTCTAGATATACTTCTTTCACCTTGAAAACACATTTGTTTCAGAGTCAGGTTCAGAGTCTGTTTGGGTATGTCTACACTGCACCTGTGAGGGAGCCTCCCAACCCAGGTAGACAGACTTGTGCTAGCAGGCTCACGCTAGCACACTAAAAATAGCTGTATGGATGTCGTGGCACTGGCAGAGGCTGGTACAGTGGGCTTAAGCTCTGGTGGTTAGCCCAAGCCTCTGTCAGTGCGCCAGCGTCCATACAGCTATTTTTAGCATGCTAACATGAGCCTCACTAACACGAGGCTGGGAGGTGGGTGTACAGAGGTGGGTTCACAGCTAAGGGAGAGGGCAAGGAACTTTACTTCAATCCCTGCATAGTACACATTAAAGCCAAGCAGGATTCCAGTGCCTCAATTCGCAGAAACACAGTGACTGCTCCCTCCCAGCTTCCCTGGGGCTGTGCAGCACCCCAAAGGGGGTGTTGGGCAGGTCATGGCTCATATCATGAACGTACTGACAGAAGTGTAATAAAAACAACCACAAAACATGTATTTTTTGCAATGGACAGGGAGACATAAAATATAAAGTTAAATGCTCCCAATAATGTATGATGAGACTATTTTACTATCGGCTTCTGGGGCAGTATTTAAACATGCTGCATAGAAGTTCACCACTGAATTACTAAGTATGGTGTGCAGAAGCACACGGGAAAAACAAAAAACATGTATACCTGTAGCATGAATGTGACTCCTTTGGGTTGCAGTATGGTCATTATTTAGGAAAGATGTTGTCCCTTTTTGAATTTCTTTATTGCATGCCTCTGAACTGCATTAACAGAATTCTTCAGAACTGAATCTGTCCAGCTGGGGTTACTAGAAGAAACTTTTGTTTCATCTTCCTTGGCTTTCCAAGTACAGCACTGTAAAAACTTTTGATACTACAAAGAAAACACTGACTTGTCCAGTAGGTACAAGACTTACACCAGGAACTTCACCATTAAACTGTCTAGTGAACACAGGCATTCCATCACATAGTCCAGAGTACTGCCCATAAAATGGAAACTCACCATTTCTATTTCTCTAGGTAAGATTAAATACATTTACATTAAAACTGCAAGCTATTTTTGTATAAACCTGATATTACTAATTTGTTAACTATGACAATTTCACACAGAAACCCTTTTGTTGGAAACTGAATTTCTCATGTAATAATTAGCTGTGGAATATTACCCCAAACAGGTGTCTGTAGCCTGTCAAAGTCAGAACAGGTGATTTAGAATTAGCGTATTAAAAGAACTGTGAATTAGCAAAGCAAAAACGTGTTAATTTCTTGTTCCATCTGTTAATATGAATTCACTGCCAAATATTTTACTTTGTAGAACTCTGCTGGGATTGGCAAGAACATACACTATAAAAAAAAAAGTTTAAAGGCCTGAATGTTTAAAAATCATGACATACGTTACTGCAAAAATAACTTTTACATTTGAACAAGATTTTTTTCTTTTGTATCTTTTAGAACTTCATAGTGCAGAGTGCCACACAATCCAGAAAATTGAGCTACAACCCTCTTGCAATTAAATTACAGAACTTTAAGACCAAAATCTGAATATGTTACAAGAAAATGCTTTCAAATGGCTTGATTAAAAATGAAGACTAGTGCCTTTACTCTACTTTTACATTAGAGGCATATCCAAATGCTTTTACATTCCGGATGTGGGCATTTAAATGCTCAGTTCCTATGTCAGTCTGAAGAGAGTCTATAAAACCCGTGGACCATCTGAACTATAACATGTACATGGAGCAATGGATATGTGATGGGTCTCTTTTGTAAGTGGTGGCACAGACTACAAACTATCCATCTTACTCATAGGCCTGAATATTTATGAGGCTATCCACAGAAATATGTATGACAGATTTATTTTTGGAAATAGTCCCCCCACACACACACTTTCCTGTTCTTTCTTCTTTAGCTAGAAGTAAACATTTCCCCAGTTAACACACACAGTGTTTGAAACAGAACAGGATATAATCTTTACCATAGAAACGATTGTGAGATAACTGAGAAATTACTGTTTTTTATTTTAAATGGCAACTATCATATTTCTCAGGCATCCTACATCCCTGTTAATACCTAGGAGGCAAGTAGCTTGTATGCCACTGTAAGACTTTGTATAGGACAGTAAGACAGAAAACAAACCGATTTTGCAAAAAAATAGTACCTAATTTTTAAAATCTAAATTTTGGGAGTAGATTACCCACCAGAATCCCCTTTTAACTTTGTAGTACAGTATCATCAACTATTAATGAATGTCAGATGTAAAAGTCTGACCCCTAGTGTATGTAGCTCATGGCTGCAATGCATTGCCTACATAAAAGGTCCCCTTCTCCAATGGTCTTGTGCTTTGAATTGCTTTCCCTGCACAAGTGGCGGAACAAGTATGGGAACCACAGCTCTACACTGTTCCACATAAGCTCTGCTTCTTACCAGTCACCTGGCTATTTGTATATGTTCTCCTGTTAACAAATTCCTGAGCTGGCTGCCTGCTCCTCATACTCCAACTCCAGAGTTAGCTTTATAGGCATCTCTTCCTCTGCCATCTGGTGTAGTCTCCCTAACCATGTGAGAGACAAGGTAGGTGAGGTAATATCTTTTATTGGAACTTTGGTTGGTGGAAGGGATAGGCTTTCGATCTCTTCCTCAACACTGTGAAGCTCAAAAGCTTGTCCCTTCCACCAACAGAAGTTGGTCTAATACAGTGGTTCCCAAACTTGTTCCGCCGCTTATGCAGGGAAAGCCCTGTCGGGCAAGGCTGGTTTGTTTACCTGCTGCGTCCACAGGTTCGGCCGATCGTGGCTCCCGCTGGCTGCGGTTTGTTGCTCCAGGCCAATGGGGGCTGCTGGAAGCGGCGTGGGCCGAGGGACGTACTGGCCGCCGCTTCCAGCAGCTCTGATTGGCCTGGAGCAGCGAACCGCAGCCACTGGGAGCCACGATCGGCCGAACCTGCGGACGTAGCAGGTAAACAAACCGGGCCGGCCTGCCAGGGGCTTTCCCTGCACAAGTGGCGGAACAAGTTTAGGAACCACTGGTCTAATAAAAGATGTTACCTCACCTGCCTTGTCTCTCTTATCATGGGACTAATGTGGCTACAAGAACCCTCTCCAGCAATGTCAATGAGTGGCCTTAACCCACAGCTCCTACCACTGCTATGGTCGTCTCGGTCACCTCATACTCTTCCTTCCATAGAGCTAGAAGAATTTACCCAACCTGGGGCTGTCCACACACTCACCACCAGCTGACTGAGTGATACTTTCTGTGAAATTCTTCCCACAGAAAAGATTCCTGGGACTGCCTAGAAGAGACCTACTGCTGCAAGTGAGGAGGCTAGTTCATCTGAAGAAAGATGGGAGCAGGGAGGTGGATGGAAGGAGATTAAGGAAAGGGAGAGAGCAGAAGGGGATATCAAAGTAAGAAAAATAAGGTCCTTCATTGGGTTGATCATTTCCATAGACAGTCTCCTTCGTTATTCCTCACTGCGAGGATGCCTATGTCCAGGAGCACAAGGAGACTCAGAGTAGAGATGGGCATGACCTGTGAAGTTCGGATAAAGATCCGAATTTACCTAAAGTCAAAGGTGTTTTAGAGCCAGCATTTTGTTTCCAGTCCGTCTTCGGCTGGAAGGTATGCAGAAAGGTCAGGAGAGGACCGAGTATGTGTGAAAGGAGAAATGGGTGAGTGAGACAGCAGAGTGAAGTTTTGGAATGGTATAGAAACTGCTCAGGTTTCAGTAGTCAACCCACTGATGTATTTCCTACCAATTATAATGTGTTCAGAATCTAATCCCTACAGCCTTTGAGTCTCTTTTGCATAGGTGTTTAGATAGATTAATATCTAGATAAGGTACGTACTAACCAGCACTCCTAAGCTCGGCCTCCTGACAGTTGCAATAGCTTTTACATTAGAATCCTTATAGGATTCAGTGATTCAGCACTGTTCGACCGATTTGAAATTCACCCCCTTATCACTCTACCCTGGTGTAACTAATAAGCTCTTCTGGAGAGAGGAAATGGAAAAGTGACTAAGTGTAGTGAAACAGGTGGACACACACATTCCCTCAACCTCGTAATACTATAGAGAACTCATGCTGCTATTTCCAAGCAGCAGGTCTGGGTTATGACTGAAGGAGTCTTGTGACTTTAGCAGATTTCACAGATTTTATTTTCTGTCACATTAAAAAACAAAGCAAAAAAGCCCCATAGAAGCCCATATTGCTGTTTGGCTTTAGTAGAGCTAAACCACCCATACCCCATTACTATAAGCACTTTAAATAAAGCTTAAAGATATGCAGCATATTCTTAACTGCAAAGGATATGATACGTAGTTTCGTCACCTTATTTTTGTGCCACATCTAAGAGATTAATACTTATATGAATCATCTATAATGACTAGCGTAATTGGGAGAAGTAAATGAGATTTTCCTGCATTATTTATATTGTGAACTCACAAGAATATGAATAGTGGGTTATGTAAATTCATATTGTGTTTACAGTAGCAAAGTGCAGAAAAAGGAAGGCAAGGGTTAAATTGATATCTTCGGAGTTGACTCCTTTGTAGACTATTGCTTATTACTTTACTGATGAGTGATATGAGGTGCAACCTATGAACTACATACGGGAAACTTTTACTGTTTTCCACATTTGAATGGAAAAATAATTATGTTGCTCACATCTTTTGCATACTTAAAATTAATGCATCAGATTCTTTCTCGGGGTGTGGGCCCGGATGTCTACCTTTAAGAAACAAAGGCTGCCAAACTTTTAACCTTCTAGTCATAAAGATTCTGTATTTTATGCTTGATAATTCAGCCTAACTGTCAGATTAGCCTTTAAAATAGAACACATCATAATGTTTAAGAAATACAATGTCATTATGCTGTTATCAGTGGTAAAACTTGTCTAATCTTGATATAGCATCACCTTTAACAAATGCTTGTGGGGGGGAAAAAAACCTAGTGAAAACATAAAACATTTTATGTAGTTTTAAAAATATACAATACATTAAAGTTTTAGTTGACTTATCTGAAAAGACATATTTTTGGCACGTAAATAAAAAAAGGCAAGAGAAGAACTTGTCAGAAGGAAAATAAAGTATGTAAATTAAATCAAAGGTAAGGCAGCTACACTTTTTGTATAAATAACTGTGTTAACAGATTTTTATGCATATTACAATATATTCAGATGCATTGCTTTTGCAAAAACAAATTCATTGCTTCTCTCCAAAGAATGGATTAAAACAATTTATTTTATGAAATTTGGATAGATAGGATAAGAAATGTAATAGGCATCTATGGAAAATAAATATAAAAATTATTCAAGCTCCATCTACTTTATATTAGTAATGAGATGCACTTCATTCAAATTCCTTTCAATTGAAACAGTGCTGAGAAAGCAAGAACATGATTCTGTAGAAAATGATTTCTAATCTTCATGATAACATACCAATATAATACAATTATTTACAATTGACTAAGAGTTAATTCCAATAGTATAACATCTTTCTTGCAAAAATGTCAGCTTTTATTGATGAAACAAACTAAGAATAAAACATTTTTACTTGTTGACTAACTATGCTGTTTTTCATTCTGTTAACCAAAACAACATAGCAATACTGTAAACAAAAAAACAACATCAAACTGGCTGTGTTTGCATGATTTTATCAAGAATCATAAGCAATAAAGTGAGCACGGGATTTGTTTGAAGCATTAAAAATGGCTTGACAGAAAAAATACTGTTTTTTCTAAAAGATAGGTAGTGAAAATGAATCTGTCCTGAAGCCATCGCTAGCTATGTCAATAGACAGTAATGATGCCAGAGACCAATTATATCATTGTAAAGGCAAACATGATGAAGCTGAAGCTTTAAAACTTTATACACCTGATTTCCAATACACCATCGTTTTTGGTAAATTTGGAAGAATGACATATTAACAAATAGCTAACATTTAATTTTCCTTATGTGTAAACACTGTAAATATGTAGGGCCATTTTTACTGGAGTCGGCCCATTATTTTATTGCTAGCAATCCCCTCCCTGAGAAGTCATGATTGCACATTTCACCTATGATATATTCTTAATATTTGTATAGAGAAAAGAGATAATGTTTAATTACTTCTTTGCCACACAATCTTGTGCTAATTCTCAAAGCCTGACATTTATAAATAAGTTTAAATTGATTAAACATAACAAATGCTACTTACAACTAAACAAATATTTGAACCTCTTTTACATCACATTCTATTTTGGATCCTCATGGGTTCAATGCCCAAAAATAATATCTCTGCACACTCTTAGAGTCATCATTCGATATTTGGCACTTGCTTCTCTCTTGTTATGCACTATGTGTAATCATTTGCACCACTGCAAGGTGGGGTTAAACTGCTACAAAATCAGAATAATAGTAATTTACACCCATATTACACTGGTGCAAGTGACTACGAGTTATGAGGCAATGGAAAATCAGGTCCTTGCTCTTTGTAAGGTTAATGGTGTAACTAGACGACTGTAGCTCAATATTCCTATATTATTTTTACTGTTTTTAGCTGTATCTCGACATGCAGCTGTTTGAGGACGAAGAATTAATTTAACTCTTTTCTTATGGCAAAGCAAGGAAAGATTACAGCAGTGTGCTAAGACACAAAAAATACAAGGAGCTGAAGTTCACAACAAAAGCAGCTGCTTCGTCCAATCCATTTGGGGTTACCACACTGAAGGCCTATAACTAATATTAAAGTGCATGAACAAGAATGCCCTTATAAACAGAATATAGAAATCCTGCCTTATCTCTTCTCATGGGCTGGCCCTACAAACTTGAACACTGAGACAATAAAAGGAAACAGGTGGTTGAAAAAATATCTTATATCCCCCAAAACAGCTGCCCTAGAAGAAATTCAATCTAGGTATACCCAACAAACTGCCTTTTCATCAAAGAATATTTATATGAGATGCACCATGTACCTATTTAGAACATATATTGTACTGTACATTATAGCACCAACTGGTTCTGTTTGATTGGCATAATCTTGGCACTTAGTAATATTTGTATTTTTTAAAACTGTACTTAATTTGTTTACAACAGTTGCTCCGTTCCATTTGTACAGAAGAGCCGTTGTTCCCAAAGGCTCAAGGATATTACTGTATGTCTCACATTACTGTTTTTCTCCTAGGAGCACAGCGACCATTAAAATGCCAACAGAAACAGCAGTAATGAATGGATTGACCTCCCAAGTTTCAACAATCCGAACTATCTGAAGTTCAGGTCTCAGAAATGTTGTAGCAGGTTAGAGTCTGTGAGAAAGGATATGTGCAGGTGATGAATGACAGGTTATGCCACTTGGACAATGGAAAAAATGTTTTACAATATAACTATTTCTTGTCATTTTACTACACCATTATAATGTTTTGATTCCCTGAGGGCAAACTCAGAACCTATTTACAGTAGCAACTGAATCCAACTCTTTTGTAACAGCTGAAATCTTTGTTGGGCACAAAAAACAATTATTCGTCCTAAATGCCATAAAAAAATCCATACGTGTGTGGCTTCCCTCAAGAAGTTACTTGCAACCGTACAGCAAAACAATATGGATTGCAAAACAATCACTCTCCGACAACTCGTCCTATTGCTTTCAACATTAGAATCCCGCTCTTTCCAATCATATGGTATTGGACTGAAACACAAAAATATTAGTTACAATATGCCTTTATAAAGCTTGATGAATTAAACTTTCTATAGAGTTAAGGACGGATCCTGTGATGTGCTGAGACCCTCACATTTTAAACTGTGAATGACATACTCTGGTGCTCTAATATATATATATTCTTTGTATTTTCATGTTTTCTTTTCATTTATTTAGACATATAACTCTATATATAAGTGTAAGGAAAACATATAGTATGACAATTTGAACTAATTATTGCATACTTCAGTCCAATATTCTTGGCAACTGACTGTGATACGTAATGCTGGGAAATCAGTATTTAAAATGGAAATGCTAATCCAACTGAGTATTGCTATAACATGGGTGGGGTGGGAAAGGGGTGTTTTAAGGTCAACGATGGCAGTTGGGGGCATTCAGTGCCTCCAGGGGGAACTCAGAATACTGGAAGCATAGTCATTAGTGTCAATTTATATGTCACCAATATGATTTCCTCCCACGCTTCTGTGCCCTGTCATGGCTACTGTGACTTACTTCTAGCATCTGTCATCTGAGGAAGATGGGGATGCCAGGACTGTCTGAATGGAGGACTTTGACTCTGGAATTCTCTCCCTTCTTGCAAGCTACCAAGTGGCAGTCTTTAGGAGTTGGTGACACACCTGTCTGATTTAACTTTGTATCCTGCTGGGAAGTTATTATTAGCAGAGCTGGGAGGCTAGAAATCTGTTTGGATTTGTTGGACAAATTATTTGGGCATTTGCTTCAGCTTTTGTTTTTCTATCACGTTGCCTGATAATGAATAATGGGTCAATACACAGAATTCTATAACTATATATGTAGGAAAATCTATGTATTTGAATAGCAAAATATTAAACTTTTTAAAAATAACTACAGATCATGGAGAGTAGCTATTAGCTGCAGCGGTTTCCTTAATGACACTAATTCCCCATTCCTTTGAATGGGGTTTAATGGCACTGTCACAATAATCTCACAGTGACACCAGTGGAAGTTCATAAGACAATGTAACAATGTTAAGATTAAATAAATTGATGTCACTGTGGTGTATTTAGAATCATATTCTATAGTTTCTATATTTGGGAATCTCAATTATATAGAATTTATTAGTCTGATATATTAACCTCATTTTTATAGCTTCCTCAAAAGCTTCCATATTTAATGATATAATTCTGCACAGCAACACAAGCTATTGACTCTGCTTCCATGCATTTATGAGTCTTCTCTTTTCTATAGAAGATATGGTGTCAGCTTACAATGTCAAAGTGATTTTGGGCTGTGACCGAGTGCTGGGAGCTAGCAAGTGAGCCAGCATTCTGGTCATTTAAGCATCAATCAGCTCCCCCAGAGAAGAATGACTGGGGATATGCAAGCTAATGAGCCGATCGGGCTGGGCGGGCTGATGAACTGATTAGCCCATCAGCTGAAGGCTATAAGAAAGAGACAGGAAGCAAGTGGAGGAGACAGGACTTGGCCAGTTGAGAGATCTCAAAGAAGGGAGACCTCCGTTCCTCTCTGGCCTTGTGGGAAAGGGCTAAAGGTGGAGAAGCACTGTAAGTAATTTGCTGCATGGAACTGTGTTGGTGATGGGAATGTAAATAAATCACATGAACATGCTACTTACTGGACAGATTCTGAAAGGTTCCTGAGGCACTTGAGGAAAGGGATGGAGTATGACCCATTACACATGGGGGCTTGTCTGGGATCTGACTCCCCCAGCTACAGTGATAGAGAAACTAGACAAATTAAGCCACTGTGAGGATTTGGCCTCTGGGTGATGGAGCAGCAGAAGGAGCTACAAAAAGATTATGCAGTCCTTCCAACAGTCACACCAACTGGAAAGCCAATCCCTGCTGGCATGCCAGGCAGAACAGCAGAAGAGCCTGCAGGAATTTACCAGGGAGCAAGCGTGAGTGGGCAGCAGTTCCTTCAGAAACTGGTGAGTCCCCATACAGGGAACAACAATCGGACACAGGGGGTTGGCCTGTGTAAAATGGGGCCTGCAGATGACCCTGATGCTTTTCTATTTACATTTGAAAGGGTAGTGGTCGGAACTGGCTGGGACAGTGGAATGTGGACCCTCCAGTTAGCACCCTATTTAGTGGGGGTGACTTAAGCAGCCTATATGACCCTGAGTGACAAACAGGCCTGTGACTATGATATTGTGAAGGCAGGCATATCAGAACAAATGTGCCTGTCCACTGGCAAGTACCAGCAGCAGTTCTGGGCTGCTAGATGGGCTGGAGATGTATGGCGAAGGGCATTTGCCTGAAGATTAACAAGTAGCACTACCGACTGGTTAAAGCCAGATACACAGAGTGGTGGAAATTATGGACTCCATAATTCTGAAGCAATTTCTACAAGGCCTCCCTGAGAACACCCATGTATGAATTAGGAGGCATCAACCCACACAATGGGAGGTGGTGGTCATACTCACAGAGGAGTATGAGGAAGCTAATTTCCCCAAAAATGGGGTGCGTCTATTTAACAGTTCAGAGCTGGGAAAGAAGATTAGAGAATTGGCAGGGATAAAGCCTTCAGAGAAGAAAAGGGATGTGTCCAGAGGAACTCCTTTGACGAGTCAGGAAATTACCTGCTACCAACATGGGAGACTGGGACATAAGAACTGACTGTCCCTATATGAACTGTTGGCTGGCTGAATTTTGCAGTTGGGCTGAGAACTTGGGGTTGTGGTGGAGAAAAATGCCAACTATTGCTTTAAAAGTGCATTAGAAACTGGGTTGTGGGTGGTTTTGTCTAGTGGTTAAAGCAAGAGTTTGGCCTACCAATTAGAGCTGAGTCCAGGGTGGGCAGAGTTCAGGAGTGAGCCAAGGGTCAGTACTGAAAGAACAGAAGCTGAATGCCAGAGCCAGAGGGTAACCAAAGTCATAAGCCAGAGGCAGAGCTGAGGATCAGTAACAGAAAATCCGGGCCTGAAACAGAGCTGAAGCAGGGACTAGAGCAAGCACAGCTGCAGACATGGTACACACTGAGAAGCTAGCAGCCCTTCCTGACCAATCTGGTGGTGCAGTCCATCAGGTAGCCTGGTGCAGACCAGCTGTGCTTATTGGGTTGCCAGGAGACTGATGCTGCTGCAGGCCCCAATCCCTGACAAAGCAGGGAAGAGAGGGGATAAAGAAAATATTAATTTTATCATTAGGCTCAAAGTATGTGGGTGAGTACTGCCATGTATTCGTGTGTGTTTAAAAAAAAACAACATGACATGTAAGCAGTGTTTGAGATATGTTTTTTGTCCCTGGAACCCACAGGTGTCTGCTGCACCAAAAAGGCAGAGGGTGCCTTACAGCACTGATGGTCACAGAGACATTCCTTATTAATTTCACACTATGCTTGGCAGAAACAGAAATCTGACAAGCATCAGCACAGTGATTGGCAGAACCATGACGGACAATGCAAGTCAAAGCAATTGGCAGCACAGCTATGCGCCCTCCCAGAGTTCAGAATTTACTTATAAGCAACGTGAAGTTCTATTCCCTTTAATTACCTGCCAGCATAAGTCATCAAAGGACACCTGAGAGATTGTAAGTCACTGCGCGTGAGTTGTATATCACCCTTTTATTAGTGCGGATAAGACTTAGACATTTTGGAATAAGCCTACAAAAGTCTAACTGCTTAGAGAAAGATGTAGTCTTGTTGTCTGAAAACAGCACTGGGGGCAGGAACTTTTGAGAAATAAAACCAGCTCTTACACTTACTTTATCTGGGGCCGTGGACAAATGATTTAGAGAGCAAATTTTCAAAAGCGGTTCTAATTTTTGGTGCCTAAATTAGTGGGTGCCAAGTTTAGGGCTTTATTTTCAGAGGTGTTGTGCAGCCATAACTCCCACTGACTTCACCTGGAGACGCAAGTAATGAGAACCTCCGAAAAAATTAGGTCTTTGGTGTCTAAAGCTGGGCACCCCAAAATCGAGAGAGACAAATTTTGAGACTAGTTGTGAAAATTTGGGCCTTAATGTCAGTTTCTGTTTCTCCAAGTGTAAAAGAAGATAGAAATCTTTCTACCTCAGATGGCTGCTGCGAGGATTAATCAGTTAATGTTTATAATTGCACTTTGAGATGAAAAGCATTATATTAGTGTATGACTGTTTTTAATTATTTCATTTGGCAGGGGCGCTCTCTGTTGTGCCCTACCTCAACATATCCTTATTTCACCAATTTCCTTCTCTTCTCCTCACCCAGCTAGTTCCTTTGCCTTGACAGTTAATCCTTCTCCTTCTCCCTGATTCTCCTTACTTGATTCTCAGCTGTGCTCCCTTCCTCTCACATACTCAGCTCTCTCTAAGCTCATGGGTTTTGCCTGATGACTCCCCTAACACCTCTCCCTTAGGAAATGCCCAGAGGGTTAAAAAAAACAGCTCTGCTCAGACCTTGGGACAAATGTTTCAATATAGAAGCAGAGAGGGGAGCTTTGGGGGTGAATGAAAAGGAGAGGAGTACTTATCTGAACCAGTCCCAACCTTCGGAAGAAAGGTCATACTGGTTTTTCATCTGATTGATACTGATTTATCCCTAACGATTGACACTTCTTTCTCGGCTGCATTTAAATATACACCATAGCCATTAACACTGGCAACATATTTTGTTTAGGATTTTTGTATCATGCCTATCACCTGGTATCTGAGGGTGTTTTAACATAGGGCTGTTGTAGGGAACTGGAGGAGGCAGGCATTTTGGTCACTGGAAGACAGGGCCAAATTGGGTTGTTTACCAGGACTGACTAGCTATGCTGGAAACACTGCTTGCTATCCCAGCCTGCCATCTCAACATGCTCATTTGTTAAGTTACCTAGAGACCAGCAATCTTGAGATGAATGTCATCTAATCCTATTACTCAAACCCCCTGAAGCATCCTGTCCTCATGCTGTTTTGTTACTGGGTTAGACCCTTATTTGACATGATAGTAGGTCTGAATAAGCCATGTATCCCACTGGCAAATTTTTCTTTCCTTTCATCCCTTCTTATATTTTGTTTCCTTGCTTTTTCACATAGCATTGCATACAAAAGAACAAAATCTAGCAAAAAAAAAAAAAAAAAAAATGTCTACATTGATATGGCCTCTTTTTAGGTGGCTTAAGGCAAACATTTTCAGGAACACCTCCTCCCGGCCATCATGACTAGCGCTCTAAAAACTACGCAATTTTAGAATCTGTGTGTGTTGCAACACCTAGGCTCAACTGGGTGGATAAAGAGTGGCTTTAGCCTTAAATCTGAACATTGCGCAGCTTATAAACTCTGCTTCAGACCCAGGCTTTATGCCCCCTAAACTGCTGTAGTGCATGTTGCATTCCACAAAGATTTAAAATTCATCAGACAGACAAAGTGTACATTTAATACTCACATGAGGGAATACAGAATGCCTTTCAATACATCAAACTCCTAAACCTTTTACATCTTTCATTTTTAAGCTACATGGATTTTGATTTGTACAATTTTAAAAATATTCTGAAGCCTAGTCAATCTAACACTAAAAAGCACTGTTGCACAGTAAGAAATCAAGAAATACAATTCAGCAAACCTGGTATAGTTGGTCCCCAGGGAAGTTTTTTTCCAATTCTGTTTGTCATAGCCCAGATCCATCATGTCATGCTAGCCTAACTTACTACTACTTTTTTTTTTTTTTTTTTTTGCACACTCCAACTATTTTCTGTTAAACTAGTGCTGTCACAAGAAAACATATAAAAATGCTCTTTTGCAAACATACAGTTTGGTCTCTACTGAACTCTCCAGAGCCATGGATTTCTCTCACTGTCTTTATCAGGGGTGAATGTTGACAGATCACTGAACCTTACTGTCAGCAGTGACAGGCTTAAAGCTGTTTTGTGCAAGGTGGATAAAAAACAAAAAAAGGTTTCTGTGCCTTGCATCTAGAAGGTCCCTGATTCAAGAACAAAGGCTTATGTTCAAAGATGATTAGCTTAAAGGCATTTCAGAGAGTTCTGATTGTAGCAATAGTTGGGTGTCTTGCTAGTGGGTGAAATATGTATTCCCATGAGAACAAAGGCAGCAGCAATTCTTTTCTGCTGAGATGGCAACTTTAATAATTCCATGTATTTATCAGTATTGTATCAAGACCTTAGGGATTTTGCCTTTCAGGTGAAGTCGAAGGTAGCTGGAATGGATATAGTCCTGAACAATCGTACTAAGACATACATAGAAAATTGTCCCATAATGTCCAGAGGGAGAAATAGAAGAAAGGATCCCTTTGGGTCCAAATATAGATAACATAGATAAATGTCTCCAAGGTTTAGAAAGAGAAAGATGAGGGTTTTACATGGGCATAACCCTGAGTCCCGGCATCTTTTTCCAAACTGCAAAAGAAAGTCTTAATCATGTAAATCATCCAGTGTTGTTTGTACCAAATGAAGTTAAATCTGAAAAAATAAGAACTTGGATTAATCATTTAAAAATATAAATATGCTTTATTGGCTGCTGTCATGGATTTATTATACATAACCATGAGTGTAGCTATCATGGTTGGCTCAGAATGAAACAGGGAGTGTTACAGAGATTGGTAGTAGTACGAAGCCAGGGCTTGGCTGAGCACACACACTGCACCTGAACTAAACTCAGACAGTGCACAGGAGGGCACAATGCAGTCAGTGTAAGTGCACAGTACTTTACCATATTCCAAGGCATCAGGACAGATTTCATTGTTCCACGCTGATAATCACCAATGTGAAGTAATGAGTAATTTGGTGTGGAGTAGATATAGCTCTTCATGTGCCAGCAGAGGGGACTTTCAGGAGGAAATGTCTTCTAATTAATGATAGTACAGAGCCTTATGAAGTGTGAAGGAATGTGTAGCGTAAGCATGATTCCAAAGGGTCTAGTAGCATAGCAGTAGGAAGCAATAAAATAATTTTGAAGCTAACATGCTAGACAGACACAGTACTAGGTAGCTGGAAGAAATCTAAGGTCAGGTTTAAATTATTTGGACTCCCTAGAATGATAGGTTGAAATTCTTAGAGGGTCATGACAGACCTTTGTCTTTCAAAGGTCAATACATTGAAAAGCACACATTTTGGGAGGGAATTGCATTTCACTGTATTTACTTAATAAAAATGATGAGCTGTTGGTGTTGTCTCATTAATAAAAACTTCATGACACTTTAGGGTTTGCCATGATGTCACTTGTCATGATTCCCTCTCCCCCAACACTGCTGTGAATGTACAATTTACTGGTTGGTTGCTGCCCTGAATACCAGGAATGACTGCAAAGTATACTTGGATGAAAGGTAGCACATGTTAGTACCTATCTTTTACCAGAGTATAAGCTATAAACCTAAACATAAGACGAATGTTAATACATGTTGTTTAAACTATAGAGATGTGTTAATTCCTCTGAAATTATGGTCATGCAGAATGGTTAAAATGTCAAAAACAAACTTTCATCTATAGAAAACTGTATGCAGATCAGTTTACAAATATATAATTTTGCTTTTGACATGTTTTTTCTCATGATGCACCAAATTCTGGAATGGTGGAGACTGGCCATCAGTAGAAAAGTAACATTGTGCCCCCAGATTCTGGCAGCAGCTGCATGCTTAGTCAATACTGTCCCTGGGACAAATTATTCCTGCCAGAAGCACAAATGTGCTGTGTGATGGGAGAGGCTGTCCATGGGCCATTGCTTAGTGCACTGGGCATACATGCAAATCCATGTGGACCATTATCCCAGATCCCTAGGACCTACCCCAGAATGCTCTCCATGTTCCTTTTGTGGAAGGCTTGTTGATGTTTTGGCCTTTCCACATGTTTTTTTTTTTTTTTTGTAACAACATGGGGGTTCTGGCATACACTGATACACAATGTCTGCCAGACTGTGACCACATATTTGCAAATTACTGAAGCTTTTTGTGATTAAACAAGTGTATGCTTCCTGGGGCTCACTGCCTTTTCTGACTGGATTCTGTGTTAAAGTCACAGTGCTGTATTTGGGCCTTGGGAAAAGACTAGGATTACAGAGAAAGGATTTTAATATTTTGTTTGCAGGATCTACCAAAAGATGACAAGGCTGGAGGAAGCAATGTAGTCTGCCCAGGGACAAGTGGGATGTGCTGAGCAGAAATCTTATTAAAATATCAGTATATTCAAAGAGAGCTGAGAACAACTCTAGCCAAGTACATTTCTAAGACTGTGAAGCCCTGCTACACCCTGCCCTATTACAATGGATAGTAAAAAGGACACCCCAAGCCAGCCAAAACCCTGGGTTTCAGAAGTTAATATTCATCCAGTGTTCAAAGGCACCCCAGGAAGACACTACAAGCTGGCAGCTAATTAAATGCAGCGGGAGATGTTCAGTCTAAATACCATAAAAGCCAGGTGTGTTACTGTCAGAGCAGAACAGTACCTGTAGTGTATGGTTTGTGTCCAAGACTGAGCCAAACCTCGCTCTCTCATTCTGCCTCTCTTCCTATTACAGTCTCTCTTAAAATGGCTCCCTATATGGGTTTTATCTTCCGGGGGAGGAATTGCTGGTTCTTTGCCACCTGAAATGTGAATCTTCTGCTTCTGTCTAAAGACCTTATTTTAAAATTATTTCCCAGAAAGTCTTTTCAAATGAAATGTGTGAACAAGGCATCTTTTTGTAATGGCTATTTATCATTGGTGTTTAAGTAGGAATGACTGGATACATATAGAAAAGAATATAAGGATTGCCAAGATATTTAGTCATTATTTAGATTAGCAAAAAACTTATCAGACTCCTGACTAATTCACATCTTTAGGGGTCCTACTTTTATTCTCTTTTTCTCCCCTCTTTGTCTAAAATATTTTTGCTCTGAAAATATTGCTGACACTTTTGGTTTACCTGAGCCATTGACTTACACTGCAAAATTTTGCATACCATATCTTTGGGGTAAGAACTATTTTAAATGCCTGAAGATAAGTTTTTCATATGAAAAAAAGCATTTGAAATAATCTAAAAAAAATACTAAATTACTCTAGATTACATTAATTTTAGATTAAGGGAAAGCAACAAAACAAGAAAGAACAAGGTAAGGTCCCCATAATAAATTACAGTGTGTTTCCTGTCTACATCTGTGCTGAACACAAAATGGGATCTCCATTCAGCAGACAGTAGACTCTTACACTTCAGAACACTATCCAGCTATACACACCACCCAAAATAATTACACAATGGTGAGAGAAATGTACTTATGAGGTCCTATCCCTGCAGCAGCTCTGCAGGTCCCAGCACAGAACAGGTGCAAAACACCTCTGTCGCTACCCCTTCCACATTGGCCTGAGGACTGGCCAGGCTGGAGCAGAGTGGCATGCACAATAATAAAGGGACTAATGTTACATGTAAAACAAGGTTGAAATTTGGCCCTATTAGAGAATTCCACTGTAAATGGTTCTCACACTTAAAAGATTTCTTAAATTCCATTAGTTATTTGTCCTTTGCAGGTGCGATATGTTATGAACTCAAGCTGTAATATTAGCTCAATAAGTCATTTTTTCCACTTAATTTCTAGAAAGAAACTAACTTTCCTCATTAGTCTGGATTATACTAACCTAACTAAATTATGTGTCCATACATACTGATACAGCAGTCAGGAGAATTCTGAAAGTCTTCCTACACAGTTTCCAATTGCGATCTATTAAAATATTGGTTTCCAGAGAAAGCAAACAGCATCATATTGTGGAACAGACCCACTCCAAAGAATTCACCATAGTGTGAAAAAACAAAGAACTAATAATATTTCCAGGCAGCACCATAAAAACAAAAGTAATGCAGTTAGGGCCCAATCCAAAGCCCATTGCATTCCATGGGAGTCTCTGCATTGACTTCAATGGGTTTTGCATCAGGTCCCTGGTCAGTTGCTTGATGCAACTACAGCCAGCAAAGCATATTCACTTTTATGCTGGTAGCTCTATTGGCTTGGCTGGGAAGTTCTGATCAGTCGTATACATTGTTAGATTACTTTTTCCTTTCTCGTTTCCTCGTGTCTGAATAATGTCCTTTGCAGCTTGTAAGGACAATCAAGTATGATCAGATAAGTCCAATTTCTTTAAATTGCCATTATATTGTTGAGTTGAAAGTAGAAGTTCAGCTTGCACTGTCCTATGTTGAGAAGTATTATGCTGATTACATTTTTTCAACTATTATTGATGTAGATGGAGTATTCATAGCCTTTGTTTACACTCTATTTCATCTGCATACATCTTGCCTCTCTGATAAACTTGTAACTTTTGACCATAACCTTGTGAAGGGTCAGGATGTCATATTCCCTTTAGTCAATATTTTAAAAAGCTAATTTGAGTGAGTAATTGTATTCCAGTTGAAAAGATTATTAAAATAACTAGTTTACATGAGTACATCCATTGTAATCATAACACATATTCCAAAAGTGTTGGAGGAATAAGACTAACATCAGAACTTTATGAAATTCAGGAGCTTGAGCTTGCAGGGCTGCATGTGAAGAGTATTCTTCAGTTTTGGGTCACGTGGGTCTGCATGCATTGACTCTGCTCTGAGTTTCGGTTCCAACAGACCCAAAATATCAAAGGGCAATTTAGTGAACTGTCAAGTTATAACTAGCTTCACATGGAAAACAGGCAAAACCATTGTGTTTTATAGAGTTTCTGCCCAAAACCATCATCTGGCCCAGGACCTCACAACATCAGCCCTAGTTTATCTGGCATGTCATCATTTAAAACTTAGCCCAGGTTCACTGAAAAGTTGGCAAAACTCAGTGAACATTAAAGTGAACCTGGACAACTTCTAGGTTTCACCTTCTTTTGTTTCACTCTCACAGTGACCCCAACAATGATAAAAGAAAAATATATAGTTAACAATATAAATTAACTCCATTCCACACTCCCAATTCTTTGCTACCAGATATTTGTTACCATGTGACTGTTAAACATTGACTTGTTAACAATGTGTACCAAACTGGAATAAATATTGTTTTTCTTTAAATGTACAGCATGCATCAGAGCTAGGTCATATTGTTTTCAGTGGCAGGATACATTCCATGGTAACATATAAGAGATATTTAAGGGTGAGAAGCATTTTATGTATATCAGCTACTTGCTATCAGTTTGATTCTGAAATAGGTGGGGAATTAAAAACAAAATGAACTGCAATATGTCATCATATTGAAAACATATAAAACACATTTTGCCAGCTTCTCAAATTATTTTGTGGGAGTTTTACACTTCACTACTAATGTTAAAGATCAGAGAAGATATAAATAAATTCAGAGCAATGAGTACCGGCCTGTTAAAAATTAAATATTATTACAGATAGGAACAGAAGGACTTTGTGCTGCAGAATAGTGATCTTACAGTGTACATCTGGAGCACTCTGCCTAAACCCTGATGTGCTGTGCAGGTTGAGGACATCAGATGTCATTAGTCAGGAAAAAAAAGTGTTACTGGGAAGAAATCGTAATGTGTGCATAAGCACACAAAATGGTCATAAATAAGGCAATGCACCATTTGTAGATTTGTTAGTCAATTATTCTTTATTTGTAGCCCCAAGGCTTCAGAACATTCGTTCTTCTTCCCTGCACCTGGCCCTGACTACAAAATGGTCAGGGTGGAGTTCTTCAAATTCCCATTGCTTTCATTTTTGGAAGCACAGTCATTTCAGCCACCACCAAAATATTGACCCCTCTCCCAACTCCTTACTAGACAACTGCAAATTAAACACACACAGTCTCACCAGGAGGACAGAAAAGCAGAGCTGTGGGAAGCTATCATTCTATGTATTGTGAATGTTCGCATCTTCCCACAAAGCTTGTTAATTAGGTCAAGGGTGAAATCACCATTTTGGTCAGTGAGTACTGCCTTCTGCAGCAAAGCTGGCCAAATGCAGCAAAACCAGTGCTCACAAACATCAATCTGAATTCCACTTCAGCTATGCTCTTGCCCGTTTTTATTCACTATGCACAAATGGGGTGTTGTGGACATTAATGTTTGGGGAATGATCGTTCTTCATTCAAATACCAATATCCACCAACAAACAAGGGATTTATGCATGAACAAGAATACGCCTATTCTTTATTTCCTATCCACCATTCTCCTACTTAAAATGTTTTAATCCTCCAATCAGGGACTCGAAAAAAACCATCTATGATGTAGGTATCCAATCACAGGCCATGACTAATAGATAACTGATGAGAATAGTTCTCAAAAAAGGCATAGTTTGAAATTCATTGGTCTCAAATGATTGAGCAATAACAAATACATTCATAAAAATCAAAGTCTAGTCACATACAAATAACAAAGAGCAAAAAGGACCTAAGAAGTCAGATAATTTATTTGAAATGAATAGTTCGATTGGTTCTGTTCTGAAGTTTATGTTAGAATACTGCAGATTTTAAAAAGTTATATATTTACCAAAGAGCTCTTCAATGGAAAATCTGTAGGATAGTAAAATGTGCACTGATCTTTTCTGACATTTACAAAAGTCATTAATTAATATGATTAAGCAAATTAGACTGAGCCAAAGTCTGACTGATTTTAAGAGCATGCTGAAAGAGCCACCTGTTTGCTAGAGAGATTAGATCCTCTGGTGATAGGAGCTAGAGAAACAGAGAAATAAAGATAAAAGAAAGAGATTGATCTGTATATATAGATACTGTTTCTTATAACATCCATCAGCACAGCATCCAAAGTCCTCCAGATAATATGGTGGCTCACCCTACTCGTTAACTGAAAGAAAAGACCCTATCCATTAAACAAAAGGAATATCTCCTTTAGTTGTTAACATTAAATGGCCTGTGACACACATATGAATAATTCTGATTCCACCCAGCTCAGATACTTATCATCACAGTATCTAAGCACCTCACAATCTTTCATCTGTTTTGTACTCACAACACCTCTGTAAGGTAGAGAAGTACAATTATACCCATTTTACAGAGGGAGAACTGAGGCAAAGAGAGACTAAGTGACTTGCCCAAGAAGGAAGTCTGGGTCAGAGGCAGGAACCGAACCAGGTAGGTGCCCGACTCCTCCTGGTGTTCTGAAGAATAAAGCTACTTGGTAGTGCCTCCAGTGAGTTGCTAGTTGCTATGTCACTTGAACTCACAGAGATAAGATATAGAGGGAGAAGAAATGGGGACCCAGGACGCTGTCGGTTGAACCCCCAAAGAATGTTGGAGAAAGACCCTCCGAAAGACACCTGTAATGAATTATTAGAAAGGTGGGAGAAGAACCAGGGAAGGACAGAATCATGGAAGCCAAGGGAGGGTAAAATTTCAAGAGAAGCATAGTTGACAATGTTAAAGGCAGCTGACAGGTCAAGGAGAATGAGGATGAAGTGTTGGTTCTGAGCTTTATGCCATTGTATAGGTCTTTTTTAATGGCAGAACTTTGGTTCTTTAGTATTTGATTGTGTCTTCATATAATATGAATCTTAAACGTTATGTGTTCAGTGCCTCAAGTGCTTTGCCAGAAGGCGGAGTGGTACTCTATCAGTTGGATTATTGAGATTAACAACATAACACATTGGAAAGTGACACAATAACTATTTTTTTCAAAACACAATGCTTGCAAAGAGAAAGTACGCACCTATAAAATCTGATCTCTCCGAAAAGAAGTTGTTAAATATAAAATGTAGTAAGTGGACGCCGAGGTAAAATTGTAGGCATATTACTGTATATTTCCAGAAACACTTTCAACCCTATTCTCAACCCTGTTGCTTGCAAAATACTTTTAACTGCAGATGTTAACAGAATAATATATTAAACATTCAAAAACTGCTATTTGAAAGTTCTGTCACAAACAAATCCTGAAAAACAAACAAACAGATCACACATTGTCTGTGCTATTTATGAACCAGTGGATCCAATGGTTCACTTAGTTTTCAACCTGCTTTGGAATAATTTGGCACATCTCTAATTTTAACAAGCTTCAGTGGGATTAGATATAATGCAAACTTTGTTTACATCAATTAACATTCAAAGAAGTACAAATAAACTTGTTAACTGCATTTATCAACAAAAAAATAGCAAAATGAGAATTAGTCCAAACTAAGGTAGTACATAACTAACTCAAATTGCTACAGTTATTGTCTTTTAGAAACCCCCCAAACTTCATTTTAAATAGGTAGATGTGTATTTTAAAGTATGCAGTAAGTATTTAAATTCACATTTGCAGTATCTCTATATTATCAGCTCCAAACCAAGTGCTGCTATACACTACAGTGCTGGTACACACTCACACTGCTAAACAGAAAAAACACAATTATTATGCACAAACTACATTCATCATGTCTATGTTATTAGTTTCATTTCCAAATCACTCGCCTTGACTGACTGTAATAACTTTCTACAATTGTGGTACAACTGGAGACAGAATATAGGTCACTTCAACCCCAATCTAGTGCATTAATCATAAAACCATCCTTCCTCCGTAGAGAGGACCCAAACTGGATACATAACGGAGTCCTAATCCAAAATTTGAGAAAGGGAAAGGGAATAAAAATAGGTGAAATTAAGTCAGAGATTGAAAAGTGGGGCAGAAGTGAGAACCTCATATGGTCTAATGTACTTCTACAAGGAGTTCAGTTCTTTATCTGCTATATATCTTGCACTCTCTGTTACTCGACTGTGCTATCTCCACTGTCTACTATATAGGTAATACTTTAACTAATATAGGATCAATCTGTACATGTTTTGCTTTCTTAAATCACACAGAGATAACTAGATGAAAGCAAACATTTTGTTTCCTTTTTAGGTTGTGGGTTGCTATTTTACTCACTATAAGTTGGAGGGGCGAGGGGGGTTCCCCCGTCTTTCCATTTGTTAAATCAGGAATTTACTGGGCAATGTTTTTAGTTATATTTTGTGAGGCGCCAAGAGGCCCGCAGGCCTGGGCACCATCTAAATACATTTTTACTATTCTATTATTATGCCATTCTGAAGTGAAAGCAACATTATGAAATAACAAAATCATGCAGTTTGAATAGTTTGAATGTAGTATGGTTAGTGAATCCACTGGCAAGTTATCCAAGGCAGTTAATATTGTGTTTCTTGGTATTGCGATATTGTGACTTCCTCCTCCTAATGTGATGGAATTAATTCATATAACTTGATAACAAGGTTATTACTATGCTAACAATGGCAAAAAGTGGCTCAAGTGGAACAGTCTGGCACATTTGAACATTTCAGTTCAAAGGTCTATTGAACTGAAGCAACAAATAGAATCAATTTCTTGAACTGTTTCTGTATTTCCAAACTTGGAACATTACACCACAGAATGTGGCTTAATGAAATACAGATGAGTGGTGCCATGGAACAGCCAGTCCTACTGCAACAATGAAAATTAATGTAGCACTCTCCTGGCTGGGGAAACGAACCAGTTATTGAAGACAGCTTTGCACTTTAACACTTCGGTCTTTAAAGATAGTCAGGGCTGAGATAACTTACTTAGTCACAGCTAACTAAGGAGAACTGGGAGAAACCAAAGAAAATATGTAGTTTACTAAAAACTGAATGAGCCTCACCAATCTTACTGATTTTTCACTCTGAACTCCTTTTGTTCCTTGCACAAGTCCAGTACTCTGCTTTTATTAATTTCAATAGTGCTGCCTACAGAACAGCAAGGAAACAGTCTCTAATCCACAGGACTTGTATATAACAGGTATGTAAAGTATACATCCCTGGGCACTCTTGCAGGTAACAGCAGGGACGTTAAGTGAATTAGTTTAATAAATAACAGGTAAGCCTGAAACTCGTCCCAGAGGCAAATGTTTTGTAAGGTTCTGATCCACTCAGGTAAGTTTTGTATATCCAATGAGAAAGCTGCGATCTTCTCAAAAAGGAAGAGAAGAAAAGAGAGGTACTGGAAGAAAAAGTGGCATAGGAGGAATAAAAAATGGAATTAACAGGGCCAGAACGTACAGAACAGATTTATTATTGTTGTTATTATTAATTATTATTATTTTATTTTTACAGGGAGGATCAAGGATTGATAGGACTGACAGGAAGGGAGCATGGATTTTGTGGAAGAATTTTGCTGACCTGGAAGGAACACGGCATATCTATATTGGGAGGGGAATAAGTAGATGAGATTGTAAGGACAGGTACAACATTCAAAGGAAATGATGCAACTGTAGCTGATGTTGCCCAGGCCAACAATGGAGTTTGAACCCAGGACCTTCATCACTAAGGCCTGATCCATCAGAGTATCTAAGCACATGCTTAACTTTAAGCATGTAAGTAATCTTATTGAAATCAAGTGCTTAAAGTTAAGCATGTGCTTAGGTCCTTTGCTAGATCAGGGTCTAAACACGTGGACCTCTAACACTTGAGCTAAAGGAATAAGTCCTCAGGTGTGAAACAGAAGTCCACAGACTAAGAAGCGTCTCGGGATCAGCGGCTAGTAGAGAATAATGGATTATGCAATATTAGTATGATATGGTTATATTATTGTTAACCCTGTAAGCATGTTGAGTGGGAACTAAATGTTTTTAGAAATTTGGGCAGACTTGAAGTGAGCTGTGCATTTGTGCAGTTAATAAAAAGTGCTCTGCCATCTCTCCTGATAAACCTGACCCAGGAATGCTTACTAAACAATACAGGGCATGAGGGCAAGAACAGCACGATAGGCGTATGTAAGCTTTGCATAGGCATTCACACCCTGGACCCTTAGGGTACATCTAGAATTCAATAAAAAACCCATGGCAGCGAGTCTCAGAGCATAGGGCAACTGACTAAAATAGCCTGAGCCCTGCAACCCCAACCCTTTGAGCCCAAGTTAGCTGACCTGGCCCAGCCACAGCTGGGCCATGGGTCTTGCACTGCAGTGTAGACGCATCCTTTGGGTTTGTCTGCATTGCACACTGAGCCTGGGTTCGGACTCAGGTTTGAGCCCAAGCTCCCCTTCTGTCCACACACAAATCAGTCCGACGTGGGTCAGCATGCACTCAGGACCTAGGACCATGCTGGGAAGGCATCTGAGCATGCTAGGGGTATAGGACAGGTCCAAGTCCTGTCATTGTGCAGTGTGGATGCAGCTCTGCTGCAGACCTGACTCACAAGATCTGCATAGTGCAATATGACACGTTAGCATGCCTCATACACCCAGGTCCTACAATTGTAAGCCCATGTTCACAATACAGTGTGGACGCTCAAGCGTGCGCTTGGAAACACTGAGTCAATAAGCCCAGGTCCCACAGACCCAGGTTTACAGTGCAGTGTAGACATACTCTTAGATCTCAGCCCATCATTGATTAACATCCTACTAGGTCTTTTCACTCCATCTCTCGCTTTACACAAGCAAACACTTTAAATGAAAATGAGAATGAATTCCCTAGGTACATTCCTAATAAAACTTTTAAGAAACATTTAAAAATATCATGTCTCTGCTCAGTCACCACTCCACATACAACTCCATTAATTAAATAGTTTAGAAGCAGTTAAAAGACTTATTTAAAACTTGTGTTATTGGCAGCTGTTTATTCATTGACCCCACAGAACTAAGGCAGTAAATGTCTAACTTGTTTGTTGTGTTACCAATAAGTCAGCATTTTAAAGACAAAGGAGACAGAATGCAACTCCATATAACATGGCAATGCCTTAAAACACAAAAGCTAGTGTCTCCGAGCATAGAAACAGAACATTTATGTAGACAGGGCAGCACAAATAATCTATTTAACCTAATCTTTTAATTACAGGAAACATCTCCTAGCAAGACATACAAGAGCAATGAAATGACCCACAGCTAGAAATCAAGATGATATATTTGTGCATGTGAAAGTAACACTAGCAGAAATCATAAAAGAAAATCTCCTTGGGCATTATTATCTTTCCATCAGGACATGTTGTCGTCACACAGCAAACAAGAGAAAAATGTTTTTTTTTAAATGTTATTAAAATACAAAAGTGTAAATACAGAGTAATGAAAAATGGAGCAAGAGTAGGGACAGGCAAGATTAGAAGGAAAGATCTAGGTAGGAACAAAATCTCATTTGAATGGAAAAAGCAGCATCTTGAAAAAGCTGGAGTGAAAAGGCCCAATTCTGATACTTTGAGATAATGAATAGCATCTTACTCTGCAAGAAGCTCCATTAATTTCAGTGGTATTATTTGCTCAGTTAGATACTACTGAGCATGACAAGGAGGTCAGAATCCGGCCTTATGTCGGGAGTATGCAAATCTTCTCCCACTCCTCTTAGAGATTCTAAGGATAACTGGCAGAGACCCCTAAAGAATCCTGGCAACGCCACTTTCTGCAGTGGGAAACTAACATCTTATGGAGAATCCCTGAGACAGTACTACTCCCTCAAATCTGTGCAAGTGGAAAAGTGCTGGGGCGGGGGGGGAGGAAGAGAGCATGTGCTCAAGAGCATAGTAATAATAATAGTAATAGTTATAAAAGAGTCTCAAAATATCAAGAGATGGGAAAATTGAGCCTTAAAAAAATCTCTTTCCCTCCTTTCTCTATGTTCCCTTTTCCCATCTCTGATCATTCTGACCATCTTCTCTGATCCTTTCCCTTACTGCAACTAAGTTATTATCCTTATATTTGAAAAAACTGGCTTCCATCCCTTTGATCCACTATTATTTCATTGTTCTTTCTATGACCTGCACACAATTCTTCACGCTCTTTCCTGTTCATATCCCCGTTTCCTTGTTTACATTCTATTTTACCATCTTCCTCCAGGGTTTTTTTCTATAACTAATAAAGCCTAATGTCCATCCTATGTTATGGTCCAATACATTCAACTTATTAACTCTTATTCCTTAGTTTGCAACTTCATGCTAAGTACCGTATTTGTTTCCAAAAACCAAGGGGAAAGGAAAATAGAACTACACAACGTCAAAAGTACAGTCTTTTCTTTACTCCCACTCACATCCTTATATAAACCTCACTGTCATTCTTTTCCAACAGAGGACTTGTTTTTCCAAACCTGGGAATTCCCATCAGTTTAACTGTTTGACAGAATTTTCCTGCCTTTTCTCAGAAGGTGCGAATTTTTCAAATGCCAGTAACATACCACTACAGAATTTCCCATAAGTAGGCAGTAACAGCGGCTTGGATTGCTGGGACTGTTGTTCAACAGCCTTATTTCCACAAAAGCCAACTCACTTGAAAACAGAAAAATCAGAACTGAGAATTAACATCTTGTGAGTCAAGACAAAACTATAACCCCTGCACATGGAAACATTGATAAGATTATTTCTACATGCTGCAGAATTGCTAGACCTCTTTCTTGGACACTAGCTGTTGATTCTGTTAGCACTACACAATATCCTGTAACTTCAGCTTGTGAATACAATCTTCGAAAATATGATCCCAAATCATTTAAAAAATGCAGAGACAAACTTCCAGCTTCACTACAGCCCCTTTCCGCCATTCCAGCTGTACACAGGCCATAAAGGGAGTAAAACGAGGAACATTCCTAGGGCAGGGGTACCTAGGCCAGTATATGTTGTCCTACACTGCCCTTAGGGAGCATGCTTCCCCACCAGGTAGACAGACATGCACTAGATATGCTCGAGCTGTATGCTAAAAATAGCAGTGTGTCCGCAACAGCATGGGGAGGGGCTCGGGCTAGCCGCCCAACCTTGGACCCAGGGTGTCATGCAAGCTGGGACTTGGGTGGCTAGCCTGAGACACTGCCTTTACCCCCTTGAGCAGAGCTAGCTTATGTCTGCCTACATGCGCTGGAAAGCAGGCTCCCAGCTGCTATGTAGACCCTAAGAGTGAGGGCACACTAGCTAGGACCAAAGAGAGTGCTAGGAGGGGCATACCCCAAATGGGAGGGGGAGTGGCCAGAGCACTCTGGTAATTCTGAGCTAAGAAGCAGCCCTTGATGAATGTGAGGAGGCTGCTGTACAATGGCCACACCAGTCCCAAGAACAACCCAGAATCTGTGATGCACAAAGGTGGCTCAATATCAACTTTGTCATGTCCCTACCCTTCTCAGGACACTCAGCACAGAACCTGGCCCATAGTCTGTGCCTCACCCAGAAAGACTGGGAAACATTTTTCTGAATAAAGTATATATTTTTCTACATATTCATTTACACTAAAAACTTTTCTCTGCCTTTAATCAACGTAGATACACTATAAGGCACTTTCTCTGGGAAGCATAAGTGCTGCACAATATATAAATAGACTAGTGGGACAAATCTTCAGCTGGTGTAAAATGAAATAGCTCAACTGACTTAATGGAGTTAAGTCAAATTGCACTAGCTGAGAATATACCCCCTACTGTCTACCACACATAGCTGCACAACACACAGGAATGCAAATGTGGACTATGCACAGAAGAGGATACCTCAATGCAAAATGAAACATAAAAGCAAGCTACAATATAAACCCATTCTTAATTGATTTAATACAGGGTAATATACAGTGCTAAATTAGACCGAGGCACACCTCTCTGGGATGTTCCAGGACACTTGCTTTATTGCTCCTCTTAGCCTACCAACCATGAACTATGGCATTGTTCTTAAACATGAAAAAATAAATGGAGGACGCAATACGATCTACTAGAGAATATCAGACGTATTTGTGCAAGTTATTCAGAGCCTTTTAATGCATTAAGAGTGGCTGAGGCATGAGTATTGTATTTGTTTATTTGAGTTGGGAGTCCTGAAGTATGAGGAGTCACCTCTGCCTCAGCTTGAATTACCTCTGAGCCTGAGCCTGCTTAAGCCTGACGAGTCATCCCTGAGCGAGGGAATCTAATGAGTCATCAGAGGCAATTATCTGCAGGTCTTGTGATAGGCCCCACCCCATACGACCAGGGTTTGGACAATCCACAGGATAGGACCAAGATCTCTTAAGGGAAGCAGTCTCTCTAGTCTGTTCAGTGTCACTACCTGGCTGGGAGCATTCCCATTGCCAATAATTTCAACAGACTGCCATTGCTCCTGCTCCAGCCATGCCTACCAGGACCTTCGCCGGACCTGGAAGCTGGTTTTGGCAACCAGATCCATGGTGACCACAAAAGGGGCAGATCTCCTCGCGGAGCCCCTGCTACACAACTCTCAACTTAGTGGCAAGGTACCCCTTAATGCGCCAGAGGCTGGCCCTGGCAAGAACCACCTGAATCGGAGACCTCTTGGACTATGACTGGGAGGACTGAGTGGATCCCCTGGCACTTGGCTGGTGCATGGGGCTCTCCACCGTTCATACCTCCCGGCATGTACTCCAGGTGGTGAGGGTAGTCTTACTGCCTGCCTCTCGGCCTTCCTTGAGCAGGTCCTGCAGGAGGGTGCTTCCTGCCTGCCCCTCATCCCTGGCCCTCTGGACCTTCTCATCAGGCCCTGCTACATGAGTCGCCCCTCCCCCACCCCCGTCCTTTCCCCTGCATAACCTGAGATAGCTGGAGCCAGTTCATTTCTGAACCGCGCCAAGGACACATCTGTACATGCTCATGCTCCATACTTTTCATTTCCTCACCCTCATGTCCCACCCTGACACCAAGCAGCGGGACCTTCTGCCATCTGAGGAGGGTGAGGAATTCTGATGGGCCAGTCTGTATTCCACCTTGGTCCCACGGCCCGCCAGGGATATCAGTTGATGGCTCCTTCATGGAGCTGTAAGCACAGGCGTGTACCTGGCGTGGTTCACCCCCATCCCCCTCACCTGTCCTTTTTACAGCATGAGACCCTGGCACACATTTATCTCCAGTGACAGGCCCCACACCATACAAGTCACCTTTTCTGGCTCCTTCAGAACCTTCTCCTAAGGTTCTGGCTGCACTTTTCCGCACATCTCCTGGTTTATGCACCCTATTCACGATCCCACTAAGTTGCGAGACCTCCTTGTCAATCTCGTCCTGGCACTGTCCAAAATGGCCATCCATCATACCAGGAGGAGGATGCCGGACTGGGAGGTTCTCTGTGACTATGGGGCCTATTTCTGGTCCTACCTCCAATCACGCATCTGGGCAGAGTTCCTCTGGCCTATGTCTCCCTAGAGATATTTGAGGCGCAGTGGGTGCTGTCCGGTGTTCTCTGCTTGGTGTCCTCCTCTGGTTTCCTACTTATGATCCTGTGACCTTCATACTGGTTTCTGCTTTTTTTCATTTGGTGTCCCCTACTCTCATTTGAACTCTAGGCTCAGTAGTTCCTCCACATAGGCTGGTGGAAGGGCCTTTAGACACAGGTGGGCTTGCACCCACCCGCTACCAGAACTCAATAGGTGCTCCAGTCATGCCTGTTTACATGCTAGCGAGCACCTATTCCAGTCTGCATCTGCTCCTGTCTCTACCGGCCACCTGGGAACTCTGACACAAAGTCTGTGGCAAAATAGGTTATTTCTGATCATTCAAGTGACAAGTTAAACATTTCTCTGCTCTTCAAGGAGCTATGCAATATTAAGTCACTTCCAACGCTGCCTCTCTTAGATGACATGCTCCCTAGAATATTTAAGCTCCATCTCCAGCTCATGGTAAATTTATACAGATAGCAAGAAAGAGGATTATTGTCTCTTATTGCATAGAATCTAAATATGTGCTAGCTGCCTCCCATATCTATAAAAAATGTATGGTTCCTGTCCTGAAGAACTGCCAATCTAAATCATAAACCTGCAGACTATGACCTGTGACACTACACACATACTGGAAGTTAAGTATGAATCTGTAAATAAAGTTAAGTTTGCAGGGTTGGGGTTTAAGAATAAAAAGGTCAGACAAGGGATAGGCTGATTAAGAGGACTGGGGACCACAGTGATAAAATCATCTAGTAACTTAAGTTGTTGTTGCATATGTATATCATGGCGACTTCACACTTTTGTAAACATTTTTACGGTGTTAACTAAATTAAAGAGATGTTAATGTATACTGCACTTTTTGTGAGATGAGGTAAGAGAAGGAGGAGGGAGGGCATATCACTTCTTTGGAACAACTTGTGAAGAAAAAGGTCTGCTCATGATTCCTCCTAATCTGCATCAAAATACTACTCCTGTGTCCACACTGCATTTAACACACTGTCCTTGTATCAGCCATTTTCTTACAGCTATTGCTTCTTTTTTATCAATAAATTTAAATAATCATTTATTTATTTACTTTTATTTATTTCATTGTATAATATATATCAAAAGGCTTCTACCGGGGGTTCTAGCCCTTTATGTCATCAGTTAAAAATACAACCACATCAGAAACTTAAAGCAGCTGCTCTTCACTCCAAAACAGAAAAATAACAGACAAGAAATAGAATCCAAACTCAATCAATATCCCCATCCACATGTAACCCAGGCTGGCTTGACATGGCACTCTGTCCCCCTCTAGTGGTGGCTAGACCAACTAGAGATTGTTGAACCTACTACAGCCTTGGCTAAGAGACATGTCTTTTAGTTCATGCAGTAGAGGCTCATACCTTTAGCTCCAGAGGTCCCAGCTTTGATCCCTGCTGCTGATGCCCCTGTGTAGTTCGGCTTTACACACAAATACAAGCCTATAAGAAGCCCCTTTCCCCCGCAACAGACAAGGTAAATGAGATAGTTTTGAAGTGCATCTTTAAGGTCAAGAAACTCAGGGAGTTGGCTCCATAATTGAGGACCCCATATGGAAAGTGTCTCACTGGCAGCTCCAGCTTGTTTTCTGCCAAGTGAGACTCTAGCTCAAGCATTTCTGCTGACTACAGTTATGGCATTATGACACCAAACAAGGCTCTGCAGTCCACTAGAGGTCTGTGAATTACAATTTGAAAACTACTGCTCTACATGAAATGGAGAGGTACGTTTTCTAAGAGGTATGGAGGGTGTTACTTGTGTGACTGTTAAAACCAAATTGCCCTCTACTGCCCCCATGCATCCTTTTGAAACACCTACCAGGACTGTCTTTCCCCAACAGGATTTTTGCTATGTAAACCACTCACACAGAAAATATGTGACTCTCTACCATAATCTGGCACACATTTGTGTGCAAATGTGAGGTGCTGTCTTTCGAAGAGAGGAGAGCCAAGGCTCTGCTTGCACAGCCAACATCAAAATATCTGCCTCACTCATTAAAGAGAAACAGAAAAATGGAGTAAAGTGACTTAGCCAAGTTTTTATAAAATGTAGTGGCTGAATACAGAAATACCAGCTCCAAACATGTAAACAAGTCAGATTTGATTATCTCTGAGTGAGTTCATTTGCGATTCATGTCTCTGCTTTGCATAAGTTTGATACATTAAAGAAATGTGCAATGTTTGGGTACATATAAAGACAAATATATATATTATATTCATTAATTTTTTTAGCACAAACTTACATTAATTTAGCAGCGTTTGTTCAGAAGGATCCCAAACCATTTAAATGACATACTGAAGTCTGCCCTTAGAAACATTTACACACTTTCCACTTCTTCAGTGCCTTTCGCCTGCTGATCTCAAAATGCTGTAAAAACAACACTGAATCAAGTCTCACAAGTTCCCTCTGAGGCTGAAAAAATATTAATAATATCCCCACTTCACAGCTGGACAAACTGAAGCAGGGCCAGATCCTAGAGCGTTTCAGTGACTTTTCCAAGGTCACATGCAGGATATCCTTCCTTACCCTGTGCTTTAACCAAGACATCATCCTGTATAAGTTATTTACCACTACAAAGTGTCCACCCAGTTTTACTATGGCTGATCAAATGCTCCATAGTCATTCACTGTTTTAAAATATAAAAATATTGCTGCACGTATAAACTAGTTATTACAGGTTTATAATAGCAATATTTCCTTCTAAATAAGACATTACCTCATTTAATAATCAGCTTGAAAGAGCAGGACCAGTAAGAAACTATTTCCTTGGTAAGAACTTTAAAACTTGCTTCAAATATCAGTTGCAAATGACTACTATTTGTTACACCTGTAAAATATTCCCTTTGAAAAAAAAAAATCCCTCCTGTTCAAAGATCAATTAACAGTCTAATCCATGCGAGATGACCCAAGAATGTCAATGAAAGTACAAGATCAGGTAAAATTATTTTATGTCTCTGTAAGTTGTTTCACTGGAACAACAACATCATACAAAACCCCTCTCTTAGAAAGCATTCCACATTTTAACTGTTAACCTAGCAACAATAAAATCAAGCCAGTGTTGATACACATACTGTCCACCGGATGGCAGCAATGTGTTTTATGAATAATGCAGTAACATTGTGCACTTCCATTTCACATTTAAATTATAAAACAATAGTTACTTCTTTAGATATGAACAAACCAAAATGAATTCAGCCAAAAAGTAAAGAAAAATAAACAGCTTTGCATTCATAAAGTTGGTTATGGCTGACTAGCTGAGATTGCTCTTTCACAGTACATAGTGGAAATCAATGCTGCTATTGCTTTCCCTACTCTGTAACCATCTATTTGGGCCCTTACGTTCTTCAGTTGTTCTGCTCCACCAAAATTACTTCACATGCACATTAAGCATTAACTGATGTTACATTTTATTCTTGTAACACAGAAAATGCCCGTGGCTTGAAATAAATATTTTTCTTTCTGATGGACAAATAACAGCTGCAGTTATGAAAGCTGCAGTGTAGCTGTCAAAAGCTAAGTGAGTCACATAATTTCTTGAGAAGCACATGTGTATCTATACTCACCCCCTTTGCAGATAGAGACATATCAAAAGTTACATCCCTACCTAGATAGGGTCACTTAAAAAAACTACTTTCAAGCAATTCTTTTTATTATCATCATCATTTCAGCTGACTGAAATTAAATGTCTATTGTCTGGTTAAAGTTATAGTTTAAAAAAAAATCAGTCAAATCATTCTTCACAGCAACCTTTGACTAGATTTTCATTTGTGAGTAGCAAGGATTTACTAAATCACATAGGGCCAAATTCAGCCCCAGTGTAAGTGCGGGCAATAATATGAGACTTGATTATCCACTGCTTCTGTACCTGATGTACTCATTTATATCTGTATACAGTGAGCCAGACGGAGCTATGTTGGGTTACACAAACTGAGGATTCGGCTCAGTGAGTGTAAAATGACACCATTTCCACTTGTAGCATTTTATATGCACTTTCCACACATGTAAATGATTACCTAAGGGGCAACACAGAGGAGGATCAAGCCCAGGGAGGCAAATCCGTCTCTCATTCACACACTGGCTTCATTGGAGTCAGATATACACCCTTACAAATGAGAGCAGAATTCCACTCGCGGTCTTCAGTGGAACTATGTCCATTTAGGCCAGGCTGTTTTTGGCTCACCGTGTGTAAACATAGGAAATTTCAGTACACAAAAAGACCAGGAGGTTCACAGTCCTGTCCCCATATTTCAGTTAGCAGCTGTGCCCACTGTGACAAGGTGAAACAGCCAGGAAAGAGGTAAGAGCTATTTGCCCATCACATGGCCTAGCAAGGAATTTAAAGGAAGGAGGCAAGTAGCCTTTCAGCCTTTCCTGTCAGTATCACCCCCTCACACACCAACAAGATAATCTTCCTCCATAGCCTTATCTATCTCCTTTTAAAGTAGTGTGTGGGAACTGCAGTTCTCAAGAGGTTATTCCAGACACAGTGAAAGCCATCTTCAGTGGACTAGAAAAAGGGGACTGTCCATCCGAGAAGCTGTTACTAAAAATTGACCGCATTTGCACTGGAAACGTTGGGTATATTTTAGAGTGGCCACTTAGAGTGGTTTTGTTCAACATCTTCATTAAGGATCTGGATGATGGGATGGTCTGCACACTCAGCAAGTTCATGGATGACACTAAGCTGGGGGGAGAGGTAGATACACTGGAGGGTAGGGATAGAGTCCACAGTGACCTAGAAAAATTGGAGGATTGGGCCAAAAGAAATCTGATGAGGTTCAACAAGGACTGCTACAGGCTGGGGACCGACTGACTAAGCAGCAGTTCTGCAGAAAAGGACCTGGGGATTAAAGTGGACGAGAAGCTGGATATGACTCAACAGTGTGCCCTTGTTGCCAAGAAGGCTAACAGCATATTGGGCTGCATTAGTAGGAGCATTGCCAGCAGATCGAGGGAAGTGGTTATTCGCCTCTATTCGGCACTGGTGAGGTCATATCTGGAGTATTGCGTCCAGTTTTGGGGGCCCCCCCACTACAGAAAGAATTGGGACAAATTGGAGAGAGTCCAGCGGAGGGCAACAAAAATGATTGGGGGCTGGAGCACATGACTTATGAGGAGAGGGTGAGGGAACTGGGCTTATTTAGTCTGCAGAAGAGAAGAGTGAGGGGTGATTTGATAGCAGCCTTCAACTACCTGAAGGGGAGTTCCAAAGAGGATGGAGCTAGGCTGTTCTCAATGGTGGCAGATAACAGAACAAGGAGCAATGATCTCAAGTTGCAGTGTGGGAGGTCTAGGTTGGATATTAGGAAAAACTATTTCACTAGGAGGGTGGTGAAGCACTGGAATGGGTTACCTAAGCAAGTGGTGGAATCTCCATCCTTAGAGGTTTTTAAGGCCCAGCTTGACAAAGCCCTGGCTAGGATGATTTAGTTGGGGTTGGTCCTGCTTTGAGCAGGGGGTTGGACTAGATGACCTCCTGAGGTCTCTTCCAACCCTAATCTTCTATGAGTCTATAATTCCAGGAGATTGCCTACTGGAGGTGGCTGTTAGTGTAGGTTTCCCACTATCAATAACTTGGGGGGTTGGATTTTTTTAGCGAAAAGAAAAGCAAGTCACTACTGGCAGAGAGTTAAAGGCTCTCTACAGTCCCAAATTTGTAGTCATGAAACATGCAAACCTCCCTTGAACCCAATGAGAGTTCTTTATGTTCTGTATGTGGCATGGCTACAGAATCAGGCTCCAGGTAGATGCTCGGACACTAGATGTAAAAACTTCAATAGACGAAAAAGGGGAAGAAATTCTGCCTAAACTTTTGTAGCAACTGTTTCATCATCTGCTTACATTGCCAGCTCATGAACAAGTAGATGCTCCTTCAACCTTCTCTTTTAGAAAGGATAAAGAAAAGTTGAAAGAAAAGTTCTACGATTCTATGACTTTGTTTCCCAAACTCTTTATATATATAAAATCCTCAAGTCTCGGCCTCAACCCAGCTTCTCTCTACCAGATCTTCTCTTTTTTTCCATATACTGTTTGAAATAACATGATGAATACTGTGCACAGTACAGGGGCTCTCTCTCAGTCTCTATAAAGTACCTGTATAATTTCAACTTCTCTTTATTGCTCTTATGTATGCAATTCAAGGCCTTGTTTTCTTTTTCCTGCCATTAAGCAGAGAGAAAAAGATTTGAGAGTTTTATCCACCACTACCCCCGTATTCTGATCACTGATTTGTATCACAGAACCACTGAGCGTATATTCCCTTTCCTTTTTTTTCTTGCCCCAGTCTCATTACCTTGCATCTCTCAAAATTGAATTTCATCAACCATTTATCAGCCTGTGAGCCTAGTCTATCAAAAGCAACCTGAGTTTTATTTCATTTTCTCGTAGTGGTAGCCCGATGGGCAAGGTGGACAATATGAAACCATTTGCTGGTCATACATGTCATGTATACCGCACAAACTTCTGGCCAAAATTGTCCCTTTCTGGTAAGCACAACAAACATAGGGCTAAACTGGATCCTCACTAGCCCAGTGAAACTCACTGATTTCCTAAGACTGTCCGATAGTCTGGTAAAATAAGCATTGTTGGGCTGTTTTTAAGTCATGAAATAAAGACAGTCAGTGGCATTTGTGTCACTGTCCTAGGTATGGGGCAGTAATGAGCTGTGCTACTTCAGGAGGAGCCCCAGAGAGCTCTGCCACAATCTGCAGGGGAGGTAATGGATGCAGGGGGGCTGGAACAATTTGTATAGTGGGGGTCCTGAGAGCCATTGAACCAAACTGTAAACCCTGTATATGATGGAAACAACTTCAAGCCAAATGGTGCGGCAGCACCCCTAGTTCCAGCACCTATGAATGGATGGAGCAGATTGTGTTGTCCACACTCCATTCACTGGCTGAGGCAAAAAGGCAATGAACCTGCCTTCTCACTGTCCATGTCTCTGGTATCCTTTTTCCAGGGGAGAGCGGGCACAACGAATGCCTCACACCCTGCTCCATACGCCACCAGGGCATTATGACAGTTCCTCCACCTTACACCCAAAGGCCCCAGTTCAGGAAGTGCTTCTCTTGTCTCCCAGCATGGCCCTCACTCAGACAGGCATTAGCCCTTAGAATGGAGTTGACTTTTCAACCTTATAATGTTTGCAGTGTGCATTACACACACACACACACACACACACACACAGTTACACATTCTGTACAAATGTGTTCAGTTCTCCTAAAACCAGCTATATAACCACAGTTACTAGCTTTCCTGCTTTTCATTGTTAATCAGGGATAAAATATTCTGCAGCCATGCACACAGTGAAAACACAGCTCTACCTGGCATTACTTGCATATGCTTCCGTCTGGTTTTGTGTAACACAGTGTTCTACTGTAGCAGTACTTTCTAAAGCAAAAGTTGAGATCTAAAATTTCTAAAGCAAAAGTTGAGATCTAATGTTTGTCTGAATTTTCTGCCTTTGATGCTTATGGTAACTGCAGGTATCAAAAGAGTGAGGCAGAAAACTGGTAAAAGCATGGGCTTATTTTTAATGCTACTTTAAGTAAAAAGATAATAATTAAGAAATGATTAATAAATAATTCTCAATTTGGGGTAAATCAAGAGTAACTCCAGTGATGTCAATGGAATTGCACCAGTGTAAAAGTGGTAAGAGAGGAGAATCAGCTCCATTAATTCTGATATCAGAATTTGTACTTATAAAGCACCTGCTATCCAAAGTTCTTACTGTATTTTACATCCACATCTCTGTAAGATACAGTATTATACTAATTTTAGAAATGGAAAAATAAACCCCACAGAGATTAAGTCCCCCACAATAGAGTGTGTGCACTTCTGCCTTGCACCCAAATTGCACAAGCAATGTCCTGATGTGTTCATGAAGCAGGAATTTGCACAGGCACATAATTTCCCAGGTGCCCACCCCAGCTTTCCCATATCCCGTAGCTGTTCTGTGTACACTTTTGCATGTACATCTTTAAAAATCCGAGTCTATGTGACTCACCCAGTAGTGTTAGGTAGCAAATCCCAGGGGGAGGAATAGCTCAGTGGTTTGAGCCTTGGCCTGCTAAACCCAGGGTTGTGAGTTCAATCCTTGAGGGGGCCACTTAGGGATCTGGGGCAAAATCAGTACTTGGTCCTGCTAGTGAAGGCAGGGGGCTGGACTCAATGACCTTTCAGGATCCCTTCCAGTTCTAGGAGATAGGATATCTCCATATATTAAAGTCAATGGGACAACTAGAAATACAATCCAGCAACCCTCTTCTCCCACTGCAACATACAAGTAACTCTCACTTATAAATAACTTCAATGGGAGTTATTTATATCATTCCTGGGTGGGAGGGGAAAAAAACACCTCAGGAATCCTCTCTACTAGCCCCTGTTCAAGCCTTTTTCTTTTGATCCAATTTCCTATTACTTTCTAGATAATAATTGCAGGTTATTAAACTACTGACATTGTCATAACATTATATATGTAGCCAATTATTTAAAGATATGAAATTAGATTAGGATAAATTCAGATCTCTGGGATATCAGTTAAACCCACAAAAAATAAATGTAACTTCCACACGTGGATAAATTAACATAAAGGTATCTAAAACAGGGCCAGATCCATCCACTATTTATAAAACATAATGCCAGCAAAAGTTAGTACACTGACCATATGTGTTATAGACAAAAGCTTTCTGTGGATCTAAAGTTAATGCAGAAGACCGAGCTTTCTTGTGGGCCAATCAGAGACTGTGGAACAAACTCCAAAAGGAACTAAGGATCATCACAAACCTCACCATCTACATTTCCAAGTGCAATCTTTGACCTGCCTTCTCTAAAACAAACACACAGCAGTGCATACATTTAAAACAAACAAAACCAAGCTCCGAAACTCTACCAAAAGAAAACATTATACCATGCACACAATTCTCGCCCCGGAGAGAGTATGAGAGAGAGAAAATAAACCACATGACAGATGTCAGTCATGTCACTTAATGCACTACTGGAAGACGCTCAGGTATTATGGTGATGAGGGATATTTAAGAACTTGTATTGTACAGAAGAGAACAGAAAATGTATGGGTCAGATTCTGATCTTGGTGTAAATCTGGAATAACTCCACTGAAGATAATGAAGTTGCTCTGGATTTACACCAGTATAACTGAGATCAGAATCAGGCATGTTATATGCTTACTAGCTGTAGGACAATCTCTTTTACATTGGGTCTAGGTGCAACTATATTTTCAACCAAAATACAGAACTTTCTAGTATTTTTCACTACATTTCTTGCCTTGTTTTCTAGGCTTTTACATGTTAGAATTTTATGAATATGAGTAAACTGACAGAGCTGCAGCCTTTTGAAATTAAAGTCAATATCACATTAAGGCTGTGGCAAAAGCCTGTGTATCAGTCTCTGTAATTTATGTAACAAAACCTTTATAAACAAATGAACTTGGAAAATGAACAGAAACACCAATGAAATAAAATAATGACTCTGTTTGTTAAATGAATGAAGCTATTAGGGGAATGAAGCTGCTTACTAATTCATGCATATGCTGAATAGCGACTTTTTAACACTGACTTTTTTTTTTAATCAACCAAAAAGAAACCTCCCTACAAGTCATTCCATTGCTGCAGGATTTCGTATTAATGAAACCTTAGCAGTGTGGAGCCACAGGTATATTAAGGTCAAATGAACACTGCAACTTCCTCCCAAGAGTCTTGTCATAATTTTAAACTCACAAAGGGTGGTTTGGCTTACATGTGAGGAGGAAGAGCATGAGCGAAGCAGGAGACGTGGATAAACCCTATTCTGAAAAGTTCTCCACAAGCACACAACATTGAGCATCGAGAACATTTTTCAACTAATCTAGTTACTAATGCCTCAGTTACCATATTAGTGCTGGCTGCAAAGCATTCCATCATGTTGTTATTTTCTTCAGCTATTGCTCACATCAAGATGTACCTATCTGATGCAAAATTGAACTAAGTAAAAGAGAGAAAGGAGAAAGACAGGATGACAGAGGCACTCTTTCTGTTCCAGTTGCTGATTGACAATACCGCCATCCCTGAACATGGTTTTATTTAGTTATTACAACCATCTCTCTGTAAATGACACTTAGGATTATTTAAGATTATGTTGTAATCCTTTTAATCCTCAGTGCTTTAAATTTCAGGCTAAATACCAAAGAGCAAACTAGCACTTAGCAGAAATGTTTAAAGCATGTGATTTGAACATAAATCTTCTTTTATTCACCACGTCTCTGATGAAGACCTAGTGCATCACATCAGTTAGCCATAGAGAACACTACAGTATCTCACTGCAAATTGCTCTGTTTGCTCAGATTTTGTTGAAACTGCTTCAAAGTAGTTCTGTTTACTGGCGCTATATCATCAACAGAATAAACAAAGGTAAGTCATGCTGCAGGACACTGCTATGCACGATTTGATGAAACTGGAGTGTTTAAAATGCACAGAAATAGATAATGTGCGCACATTTTAAATTAATTAGAGCTTGTTCTGATCAGACCTACCTTAGTTTAGAAAAGGAATAACTCCATTAAAAACAGTGAAGTTAAACATGTGCAAGATCAGAATCCAATCCCAAACCTTCCTGCCTGAATTTCATTTGCTGTAGTTTTATATATTTTTCCACCCAAATAATATATTCCATATTAATTAATTATGTATAGTCCATCTCTTTGTTGGCATGCATTTACTAAGCCATGTACCTGTCTTAGTTAGAACTCAAATTTCACATTTCCTGCAACTTTGGCTGTTCGATTTTCTTTAACACAAAATCTCAATAGTCATTTTCTATTTGTAAACTATAATTCTTGGTCTCAGACTGAGTATCCAGGGTAAATCAAACTCAGAATTCTGTAGCCAGTTCTGATACAACGCATGAACAGAAACCAACATTGCTCTGTTTTACTCAAGAATGAATGCTTTATTATTCAGTTTGTAATGAAACAAAAATCCACCGATCATGCTTTGTTGCCGTGCTTTGAACATATAATCATATTTATTCTGATAATTTCAGAGTTAGGCCAGCTAATGTAGCTAATCAGATAGCAATGCAAGTCATCTAGATTTAGTTTTCCAGCAAAGCCTTTCGGATTCTTTCCATTCCAACAGAACTATGAATAGGTAGATAGTCAAAGGATGGCTAAATAAATAAATAAATAAAACATCAAGAGTGTTTCCAGCACATTCAGTATCCAAGTATAAGCCACCTTCCTTGGTTTTAAAACTCTGCCTGGACTCTCGCTTTACTCCCCTTCCTACTGTTTCTATTCATCTAGCATCAATCCTTCCTTTCAGTCCTTTCCGAAAATGCCACCACTGTTGGTACCAAACAATTCTTACCATCTGGCACAGACTTCTAATATATCTCCATGATCCATCTAAACACTGCTCCACCCTTTTAGGTTTATATCTCTGATTTCTCTCCCACTCAGTTATTAGTCTTATGAACAAATGATTTAATGGTTTGGGAAGAGAACTGAGCCTAATTCTTCTCTATACTCATACTCAAGTAGTTCAGTGATCTCCATTAGCTCTGCTAATGTGTAAGGGTTTGTGGAATTTAGCTAAAGTTATATTTTATGACTTTTAGGGAGACAAAACCGAAGAATGAGAGCAAAACTGAGTTGTTCACCCTACCAATATGCTCTACAGATTACCCAAGAATTGTCAAACCTCATATTTTATAAATCACTGTCAGATTTTAAGAGGATAGTTGCAAAAGCACCTAAGGGAGTTAGGTGCACATGTCCTATTGATTTTCAATGGTCTTAAATCCTTTAGGTGCTTTAAATAAATATTACCCTTATATTTTTAGATCGAATGGGTCCAAATTATCTGTTGCACCAACAGTTGGCAGGTAAGGGATGAGCCCTTTCAGGAAGACAGTTACAGTCCCTGATTCTTTGTCTCACCCCAGTCACCGCTGCATGTAAAAGCCGCCTGGTGACTACTCTAACACTTTCAACCTGGCAACAGTCCCTAAGGAAATTTGAACCAGCTGAAGATACCCAGAGCTCAGCACATGCCAGCCATGTCCCAGCCCCACTCGATATTCTGTCACACTAGTAGCTGTAGGATAGATGGCATGGAGCCTACTACACCAGTTCTAAAAAAGGGCCTCGCCTACAGAGCAGGGCTAGAAGCAGAATGGCCCATTTCTTGAGATGATTCTAATCCAGTAGAGATCATTGAGGCTCACCTATGGAAGCATCACTGCTTTGGAGCGGACCTGTGGAGGCATCACTGCTTCACTGTTGTAAAGATCTAAATTCCAATATAGTCCAGTCTTCAAAGGTCTTGGCATCAGCATATTAAGCAGTGTTTACTCTTACTTCTCCCCAGCATGTAATCCATACCTGCTCCTGCCTTGGAAGCAATTCAGTAACTGCTAGTGATGCCACGTGCAACCTGGTTAATTGACATGCCCATTTTTTACTCTATCTGGCAGGAGTTATATGTCCTGAAAATACACCCTCCCCTCCTCTTCTGTCCTAGATGTTGTGGGGCCCAAATCCAGCACATACAGCTCTGCATGGATGACATGAGGAGCAGGACAGAGATCCAGAGGAGATGACTGAAGGGATAATGAACCTCTAAGTAAGAACAAGGAAGGGTGAATAAGTTTGATGACAATAAGACCTAAGTCCTTACCCAAAATTCAGACCTTATTTTGAGATTTGAAATAATTTTGTTACATTTCTCTTCTTCTACTACTCTTTGCTCCCCTCTCTGCTTGTTCTTCCCCCACTCCAGAAGCATAAATGGGAAAACATGGCAAAAAAGTCATGAGTGCCTTTGGTGTGTAGACAAGATCTAAGTTTCAGGTTCAGATAGTGATCAATTTGGTGAAATAAAATACTATTAAGCACAATTTTATACCCTCTTACCAGCTAAATATACAGTCATCTCTTTTGTAAGGCTAATGTTAACTGACTCCCATATTTACCAAACTCACACTGTATAAACTTTACCTTACTGTAAAACCAGGGTATGAACTAGAGGTACACTAGTCGCCTTACTAAAATCAGTCAATTTAATATATAAATAACAGTTGAAGAAAGGAAAGTTCTCATTGTTAGATCCTCACTACTGAAGCCCTATATAAAATTCCAAATCCTCGGATAGAAAACATCTCATTATAGCGCTTGATTCAACTCCCATGACATCAACAAAAGCCTTTCAATGGCATTGATTTCAATGGGTGTTGGACTGGGCCCCTATAGTGGAAGTGTTGTAACAACCTTTTTTTAGCATCCAGATCCTGGAATTTCAACCCTAGATTAATGCCTTTCTCATCCTTGAAATGCATTTATCTTGCCATTCAATTAAATGGCATGTGGATGAAAAAAAATTAAGTGACATTGTTTTCGATGAAATAAAATGATCAGCACATGAGAAATATATAAACTTCTGAATTGGCTCTGATGGCTGCCAGGTTCTTCTCCTTCCAGCCCTCTCCACTCAGGAATGAACCTGGGTCATCACAGCCATGAGCAGCAATAAAAATAAACAGAGTAACCACACTCAGTTGGATCAGAGCTTAAGTAAGCAATTTGAGAAAGTTCTGTTTATGGAAGTTCTTTAGGTCAAGGATTCCAGGCTTAAACCCAAAGCAATTACCTGCTAAGTTTTAAAAACAAATTGAATGTTGGAACATTAATCAATAAATCAACAGGTTCTCAAGTGTTTTTAGTAGATTCAATCATCAGGACTCTTTAGCCTAGAAAAAAATAGTAAACTGAGGCTGGATAAAATGTTATGCTTTGAAATTTGTTTAAGAAACAAGTGCTGTATTAGATCAATCTGTAGTTACTAAAATATCTAAACATGGAACTAAAACCTAGATCTTAACCTTAAAGGCTTAAAGGGAGAATGGAATGAACAAATTGTCTCTTACCTGAAAGACATTCTTTCTACTAGATTTCTCTGTAGTCCATTCAATGTTAGCTCCACACAAATCCACCCATTCTGGTTTATATCCTGCTTTCTACAAATAAAAATTAAAAAGGAAGTATAAATTGAACGTACAGAAATGGGGACAGTTGCCAGATAAAAAGAGAGTGGATCAAGTTCAACAGGCAGATTATTCTAGCATTGTTGCTAGCACCACTCTGAAGGGCCTATTAATCCTCCCTTTAATACAATATATATCCCTTTTTCAGGGATCTCAGTGGGAATTACGTGTGTGTGTGCGTGTTATTTTAAAAATTCATTAGGCTATTTCCTAATTAAAGCAAAAGAAAAAAAATGACTAAATATATCCTGTTTTTTTTAATGCTTACTTTGCACCACTGAACCTGAAAAATGCTTGTGCAGAATAGATTAGTTCTGACTGATACAGCTGGAGAGAACTGAGACTGTAGAAGAAGGTGTACCTCAGCTCTACAGTAGGCCATCTTTTTATCTGACCAAGTTACCAGGGTCTCAATCCCATGAGATGCCCACATCCGTGAGTTCCACCAAAGTCAACAGGTTTGGGATGCACTAAGTATCTCTCAGGAGCTACTCAATGCCTTACAGGCCACTACACATCCCAGACAATAATATTTAAAACAAATTAGTTCCATAAAGTTCCTTTTGCGTTTGATCGGGGCAATAGCTAAGTGATGTTAATATCACCTTGACTCATCTTTTTTGTCCCTCATTTTTACTACTGCTACAACTAGTTATATAATGTTTGTCATCAGTTGATCGCAAAGCACTTCACAAACGAGGACAGTATAATTTTGCCCTTTCAGATGGGGAAACTGAGGCATGGAGCAGGGAAGAGACATAAATGGGAATACAACTCAGGTCTCCTGAGTCCTCTATCCACTAGGCCATATGGCTACTTTAAACCACTCTAACTTTAAGGGTTACATTGGTTGTAAAGACACCAGCAGACACCATGGCGATTCCAGCACAATCACACTTTTCGGTTTCCTAAAAATGCTCACTAAATTTCTCTGATGTTATTAATGGATAAAACCAATGTATTTAAAGAGTTGCTTTGAAAAAAAAAAAAAAAAAAAAAAGGATCAATTTGTGTTGAGAGAACCACAGTAAAAAATCCTAGTCAAAAGCTTTGCAGTCATGGAACCTAGCATTTCTCAGGACTGGAGTTATAACTATACTCCTAATTTGCCAAACCACAATACCTCCGTGTCTCAGGACCCTTGGCAGTAACAGGCTCAATAATAGGACTTTGTTCCTTGTTTCCAAAAGGGAAATAAAAGATATGTTATTCAAAAGAGAAGGATGTTCTTGCAACTAAAGCACTAGGCTGGAAGAAACAGGTGCATTCTGTGGGGTATTGAGGATTGTCACTTTAAGAGTGTGGAAGGGAGGGTTCCTGGTTCTGCTTGCAGGCTCAGGGGCTCTGCAGGAATTTGTGCAGTGCACTCAAAGTCACTCTGCAAAAGCCAGCATAAAAGCAATGTGGGTTGAGTTGTGCCTGTCTGCCATAAGGAGTAGCCTGTTTTCTCTTTCTCTGTTTTTGAGTTCTTGTTTGTTAAAATTCTGGATTCTAAAAATAAAGCAGTGTTACGTTGCAACTTTCCAGTATGAATATTTATGTGTTTATCTAATTTCTCAGTGTGTATGCTATGAAATTAACAGGTTCCATATCTAACTCTGCCACAGACTTCCTGTTTAGCTTTTGACAAGCAGCTTAACCTCCCTAAACCTCAATTTCTCCATCTGCAAAATGGTAATATTGATACTTAATTTCACAAGGATGTTGTGAAGCTTAATTAATTTTTTTAAGCACTTTGAGATCTCCAGATAGAAGATTTTGAAGGGCAAATTATTATTACAAGCAAAATATTTTAATAGAAATGTACAAGTTACAAAATTCAGTACTGCACAACTTTTTATATATATGCACCATATTCACGGGACAGATCAATCACTCCAATTGTAAAATCTATAGCAGGGGCTCAGAGACAGGAATATCTATGGAGCACCTGTCAAGGATTCCATCCACAATGCTCTATCAAGAAGTGGGGTTTGCACTCCCACAGAATAGCCATGTGCAGTTCCCTGGGGGACTGGTGCAGATTTTGTCAGACAAATTTGATTGCTTCCTCTCTTTGGTAAAATCACAAAGTTATTGGCTGTGCCTGCAAATATTTACACACCTGGGGTGAAGGAAAAGACTACCCACTCAACCAAAATTTGGAAGGTGTAAACACCAATAAAGGAGAGAAAATCTTGGAAGAACATAAGAAAAAAAAGGAAGAAAGTAAAATTTAGGATGAGATCAGGATAAAGTGCCTTGACAGTAAGATCACAGAATCAGAGATATGTAGGGCTGGAAGCGACCTAAAAAGGTCATCAAGTACACTCCCCTGCACTGAGGCAGAAACATGTAAATGTAGATCTGTTCTTAAAATCCTCCAAAGATAGGGTTTCCACAACCTCCCTTGCAAGCCTATGCCAAAGCTTAACTACCCTGATAGTTAGAAAGCTTTCCCTAATATCTGATATAACACTTCCTTGCTGCAGATTAAGCACATTTACTTCTTATCCTACCTCCAGTGGACATGGAGAACAACTGATCACTATCCTCTTTATATACTTTAATATACTTGAAGACTGTTATTAGGTCCCCCCTCGGTCTTCTTTTCTCAAGACTAATTATGCCCAGTTTTTTTAACCTTTCTTCATAGGTCAGGTTTACTAAACCTTTTCTCACTTTTGTTGCTCATGAGAGACCTAATACTTAATGTCCTTGCTTTGTGCTTTCAGTCAGACCATTTATGTTATATCAGTGTTGTTGGTGGGGGTTATACTGTAAAATGATATAAGTGTCTGTTACAATGAAATCTTCCTCTGCATGAATATGGATGTAGGAGGCATTTACAAGGCAGTTTGAATATGTGTTAAATATCCTCTGTTCAATAAACGCTCCAGAAAAAACTGCACTCATCCTTCTCTTGGTCAAAATTACAAATCTTTGAAAACAGAATTTTACGTAGGGAATTCTTGACAGCCTGATACAAGCAGAAGCTAGGAATGGAACTATGATCCTTTTTGATCATGTTATCAATTTAAAATACAAAAAAAATAGGAGTTCAACAGGTTTTGTGACTTCTATAAAGTGGTATGAAATACAGATTTTTGACTAGGAATGATCAAACCAGGAGCAAAAAATACAAATTCATCAAACCATTACATTTCCTTTGTAATTTTATTAATATTTTAACAGTTTTTTAAGCAAACATCTCTCAAGCTCTCCTTCTATGCTTTATAGTAACATTTTTTTCTAATTAATACTAATGATGAGGCCACATGGCAGTGCTAAGCTGAAAAGAATTATGGGCCCGATCCTTCTCTCATTGAAGTCAACAACAATTTTATTACTAGCTTATCTGGGATCAGGTCCTATATCTACAATAGGGATACAAAAGCAAGGAATAACACAGTAAACTGTCTGGCTATAGGTATAATCAATTCTGTGTATTAGAATATTATTAAAAACTATGGTAAATATATATTTAAATCTCCAATAAACATTACTTCTTCAGCAATAAGAGAGGGATTATGTGTATGTGATTTCATTTCCGCCCTCATGTTGCCTGAGTGACTTTACAGTGAAGTATTGTTCTTTTTATAATGATTCATCGTTATTTTAAATTTTCACTTTATATACAGTACTTAAGAATTAATGAATTAATAACCTTATAATCCAAAGCAGTATTTATCTTTTTGTTAAATCACATCGTTTTCCTGTTATAAATAAAATTGTTGTTATTAAATTCATACTACAATGAATGAACATTGACTTTATTGCATTATTTAATTAATGGTTGAGTTCCCCCTTTGCCGAAATAAACAATATTTGAAAAAAAAATCAGTAAACAAATGATTCTTAATGAAGTTTATTATATTATTCCTTTTCAGCTATCAAAATTATAGCAGGGTGAATGGGTTTAAAAAAACAAACAAACATTGCATTAGATGCATCAGATAGAATCAACTTGCCTGGATTTAGCTAGTTTGAGCAGGAACTTCTCTGATGCGTTAGGTTTGGGTTTGACATGTTGGATTATGACATAATTAGCAGTGATAGTCATCTACGGTTTCTTCATGTTTTATGTAAAATATTTGACAATATAGCAAAAAGAAAAAAAAAAGTTCAAACCTGCAGTCCCAATTTTTGATTTATTTCTGAACTTTCAGACTAATAGCCCAAAAGCCAAAGTCTAGCTCATTTTTGTTTTGTCCCCAAAATACACAAACATACAGCAACGTTAATTCATGCCTGTAATTTTGTTTCAGGTAGATACTGCTGCCATAGCCCCACCACCTAAAAGACCATTTCTGGGAGAGGAAGGCTAATCTGAGTGAGGGGAGGTGTATGGGGCTATGGTTAGATCAGAGGGAACAAACGCTGAAATGTGCAGTCTATGTGTCATGTGACAAAATGAGGAAGGCCAGCAAAGAGAAAGGAGAGGATTGGGCCAGGACCTCGAAAGTTACTGCAAATGGTTTCTCAGTTTAGTCATGTGCACATAATGGTTGTTCTGCTAAATTTGACCTTTTATTAAAAAAAAAAGTAAGATAAAGATACAAGGATGTGAATATTATTTCACTGGCCCTGAGCACTGCTGAAGAAGTGCATTTTCAGGGCAGGATGTTGGCTTGGAATGAACTGCTGTTTCATAACATGTACTTACTTATTTCACATTTAAACAGAGTTAGATTTAGATTTGGACCATATCCTTATTCTCTGGTAAGGCCCATTTGCACCACTCATTAAACCAGTCCTAAAGGGGCTGATGAAAATTCTTCCAGTGTGGGGGAATCTTCGACTGACATAAACCAGACTATGTTGCTTTTACTCAAGCCTCTAAGTCTCCTGTCATACAGGGAGGCAAGAAGCCTGCAGAGGGCCTGGAGGAGATGTGACAGGGATTGAGAAAGTGGGGCTGGGTTTGGAGTATATATATCACACTCTAACAAACCTCAGCTGGTGGAATGGTCCTCACTCCTAGTGCAAGTTAGAGTAGCCTTGGGGAGGCTCTACATTTTGCTAGGGCTGGCTTAGCACCCTGGCTGGCCTCACATCCTGGAAGATGAAAAGGCAGCATACAGCCACCTTTCCTTCCCCTGCCTAAGCTGTGCCATGTGTGAGTTCAGTGCAGCTCATGACCTTCATGGAATCCACAACTAACAGGTGAACTTTCCTGGTCTAGTTTTACATGCCTGGCAAACCCAAAGATGAATTTTCCCCTTTGGGATTTCAGGCCTGACCCTGTACCAAATTAATTCAATGGAATTTTAACTAGAGTGAGTGCAAGATTAAGTATTTGGAACCTGAATCTACAAGGTGTGGAGTCCTTCCTGCAAGCAGCTGAGCATCCTCAATACCCTTGTAGGGTAAGTCCTTATCCATGTGGGACAGGGAGCTGTGTCAACTGATAGAGTAGGATTCAGCCAGTGATCCACTTATAGATCCTCTGAGAGGCTATAGCTTGACTTCAGAGTTGTTCTGCTATGGCAATAAACAGTCTAGTTGACTTTCTGATCAGTTTTATTCTCTGCAGGTAAAATGCCAATGCTCATCTTACATCAAGGGAATGGAGTCTCCTCTCTTCACCAGAACATGGGCTTTGGGGGAAAAAAAAAAAGGTAAGTGAATTGACTAGTTTATGTGATATTTTAAAACTATCGTACGAGTGAATTTCGGATGTACTCATAGAGACTTTGTCCTTATGGAATATTGTATATGGCAGATCAGTCATTAGTGCCCTGAGTTCACCTACCCTTCTGGGTGAGGTGTTGGCAATGAGGAAGGTAGCCTTTATTGATGGCTGAGATGTGGAACATGTAGTTAACGGTTTAACAGGTGACTGAGTGAGTGCCGAAAGTACTAAGTTAAGGTTCCAGGGAAGAGTAGGTTTCTTTACTGGTGGAAATTTTCTGATCAGATCTTTCAAGAATTTTCAAGAATCTGGTGGTTACTGGGTGAATAAAGATCGAGTAACTGTCCAATGTGGCTTACATGCACTGATTGCCGCCAGGCGAATCTGTAGCGAGCTAAGGGAAAGAGCTGTTGTCTTGAGAGTAAGAAACATCTGCTGCCTCTGGAGATATATGTTTTTTCTGCACCCAGATAGAGAAATGTTTCAACTTGGCTAGGTAACAATTTCTGGTGGAATCCTTTCTGCTATTATTAAGAATTGTTTGCAGAGCTTTAGATCAAGAACATTCTAGGCTTGATGCCCATCCAAATACCAAGCCATGAGACCAAGTGCTTCATGGCTGGGGTTCTTGACTCTACCATACTGCTGAATCAAGAGATTGAGAAAGGACAAGATGCTAATTGGCGGATGGGATGCCATTCATTGGAGGTTTGGAGGTGGAGTCTGATGAATGGAATGAGGTAAGTACATGACGCGATGTGCTCCAAGAGAGAAAGGCAAGACTGGAAAGATGTTTGAGGGTTGTACAACATAACTTGGTCTATCAAGTTGCTCATGGTGTGAAATCTCTCCATGAGGAGATAAGCCCTCAACCTGACTGAGTCTAAGGTCCCTCCTATGAATTCTGTAGTTTGCATCACGGTTAGAATAGACTTTTCCAAATTCACACAGGCTCCTAGGGATGAAAGAAGCTGAAGCAGTGATTAAGCCGATGCAAGGGCTTCTAGATGTGTCCTGATAATGAGAAGTCAGTTGTCTAAGTATGGAAAGACTGTGAAGCCACTTCATCTGAACTGTGCTGCTACTACTAGAAACACTTTGGTGAAGATTGTGGGTGCAGTTGCTAGACCAAATGGAAGCACCTGTATTGATAGTGGTCTGGACCCACCATAATACTAAGGGAATTTTTTGTGGACAAAGTGATTGTCCATGTGAAAGTATACATCTTTAATATCGAGAGCTGTGGACCATGTGTTCTTTTCCAGGGATGGTATTATTGAGGCCAATTTAACATCACATAATTTTAGTTTGAGAATAAAAACATTGAATTGGTGCAGAGCAAAAACAGGCCTTATTGCAGTCCGATTGTGGGTAAAGAGTGCTAGAAGGCCCCCAATAGGTATGTGAGGATTGGGTGAAGGTGACACCAACAGTGGTGGATAATTCCCAAGTGACCTGCTTTGCGGTCTGAGGCCTTTTTCTGCATCAAAACGATGTAATATAGGGCTGTTTAGGAGGCGCTTCTGTCCTAATAGGACCCACCATTACCAGATAAAGAAACAGATCTTAAGACCTTTAAAGAAAACTTTGTTTGATGGCATTTTATCTGGCAAGGAATCACTTATCAACAGTTGTGATTGTGAAATCTATACTTCTTTATTGTTTTGCCTTTACGGTCTCTACTTCTCTATTGTTTATCTGGATGGTTTCTGTCTATTGCATAACTAATTTTGCAAGATTTAAATCAATTAAGGTGGTGAGGTAGATTGGTTAAAGAATTGTTCATAATGGGCTAGAATTGGTGAAAGATACTGTATTGTAGTATGTTATTTTAAAATTATTGGTTAAGGTATAGCTAATCAGGACTCAAGTTTAACTATATAATCTGGGGTTCAAAAGGAAGTGCTTTGGAATCTAACTTCAGGTCACAGACCAAGATCAAAGCTGCCAGACCTCAACATCGTGCCGACCTCACTGTGCAGAAGCTGGAGCCCCAGATGATCTAATCGTGACTGGCCATCAAGAACAGTTATTGGGAGAGGTGAGCATTGTATGCTCAGCGCAGGAGTTGGCAACCTTTGGCACGCGGCTCGCCAGGGTAAGCTCCCTGGCGGGCCGGGCCAGTTTGTTTACCTGCCGCGTCGGCAGATTCGGCCGATCGCAGCTCCCACTGGCCGCGGTTCGCCGTCCCAGGCCAATGGGGGCAGCAGTAAGCGGCGCAGGCGAGGGATGTGCTGTCCGCGGCTTCCCGCCACCCCCATTGCCCTGGGACGGTGAACCGCGGCCAGTGGGAGTCGCGATTGGCTGAACCTGCCGACGCGGCAGGTAAACAAACTGGCCCAGCCCGCCAGGGTGCTTACCCTGGCGAGCCAAGTGCCAGAGGTTGCCGACCCCTGGCTTAGCGTGTGTATTCTGTTTTGGCACCTGTTAATAAATAGAGGTTAAGGATATTACCGTGTAAGGCTCTTTCACTGGTAAAAGGCCCTGCAAACCCGTAGAAGATTACACCATGAGCCCAAGGAACTGGGTAAGGGTTGCCCTGAGTCTTGGAACTGGGTAAGGGTGCAACACAATGCAGTTGCCACTGCCCTCGTAGTAGCGTCTGTCGCATCAATTGCAGATTGTAATGCAGGTCTGGCCAAGAGTTTGCCTTCATCACTAAGTGCCAGAAATTGACCTCTGTCTTGCTGAGCTAATTTTTCTTTAAAATCTAAAAATTTTGAATAATTCAGAAAATCAGACATAGACAACAGCAGCCTGAACAACTAGGGAGTTTGGTGCAGGATGGTGAACAGAAAGAAACTCCATTCCCTTAGTCAGGACAAAGTAACATTTCTCATCCCTCGTGAGGGTAAGGGCACATGTTGCTGGTGTATGTTGTAAGGCTCTTGCTGTTTCCAGTATGGCTTCCTTCACCAGGAGTATTATCTGGCTGGACCCTATGGGTTGCAGGATATCTAAAAGCTTGTGTTGTGTATCCTAGGCCTCCTCTAGGGAGATGTGGAGCTCTTTCAACACCCTGTGTGGCAGTTCTTGAAATTGCTGTGATCATTGTAGTGGACCCTCGCTCTCCCACTCGAAGGGAGACCACTTGTTCAGGTTGCCTTCAGGCTTGTCTGGCCAAGGCATGAAGCTGCAGAACAGTCTAGGGCCCTTGTCTCCCCCCGAGGTGGAGCAAGGCCCCCTCATGTCCTCTAGTTCCCAGCCCCACAATAGGGTTGGGCATCAGACAGTCATGGCCAGGCTTTAGCTTAGGGTTGGGGAGGCTCAAGCTGCCAGCAATTAAATACTGGCTACAGGGGGCCGGCTTCAGCTGGGGCGGGGCTCCGGCTGCCAGCAAGACAATCACAGTCCATGGAGCTGGTGCAGGCCTCTGCTTGAAGAGGTTCAGGCTGCCAGCAAACAAACAGCCTCAAGGGTGACTTTAGCCGGGGCGGGGCTCAGGCAGCCAGCAAAGCAACAGTCTATAAGGGAGCTGGTAAGGGAGGCTCCTTCTTCAGGGTGGGAGCTTCCCTGCACAGTGTAGGGAGCTGGCCACCCCGGGGTAAGGGGGCAGGGGGATGTGGGCTCACCCTACTCCACCGCATCCCAGCCCAGGGCCCTGGCAGAGGCAGGATTGGCTGCCCCTGCGTCGGCGGGGATCCAGCTGCAACATACCAACTGAGCCACACCTGGCTCCACAGCCGGCTGCTCCATGGCTGCTCTTGGGCCACTTCCTGCTTCCCTGGGGTTTGGTACCTCTCGCCTTCAGGGCTCATCAGGCTCCTCGGGGTACACCACGGCTGGTAGTCCAGGCCACTCCTCGTCGGGGTCTCCCACTTCTGTGGCTATTGGACAGCCGGGGATAGCTTCCCCTCCTGGGCACGGCAGTACAGCAGGAGCGTCTTCTCCTCCGGGGATTCCACCCCAACCAGGCCGCAGGGCCTTCCTCTTATACTTCCGGCCCCGCCCTGGCACTTCTGGCGAGGGGGGCGAGGCAGACTAGGCTCTGCCCACCAAGGGGAGTGTAATGGCCCCTCACTCTCCCGCCCAGAGGGAGGCCACTCGGCCTCACTACTGTCATCCATAGGGGACGGCACAGCTGGAGTGACTGCTTCATTCAGAGATGAGGAAGATAGTGTTGCCGGTGCCGGTGGAACCACCAGATCCAGTTCATAGTTTTCCTACTCTGTAGGGTCAGGAGGAAGCTCTGGTTGCTGTCTTAGAGGGGAGGGGTGGAATGACTCCATGTTAGATAGCACTGACCCTGGGAATCATATGTATGGGTCCCATGGGCCTCAGTAGGGCCAGTAGGAGTGTTTGAAGTTGGGTTACGGAGGTCCCCAAGGCATGGGTACAGTCAGTCCCAAGGGGACATTCTGGGTGCAGGTTGGTTTCAGGAGGTTCTCAATATCCTGTCTGGATGGATCTCTCTTGGAGGAGGTAATGACAGTTCCTCCAGTAGCTCTGAGTCTCCTGATGACAAAAAAGACCAGATCCGGTTCAATCGGTGGTGCCAATAGCTCTGTGGGAAAAAAGTTGCAGCTAGTAGACAGGATGGAAGAGACTTGTCCTGTAGCCTTTTGACCCCACCAGGGGATAAATCACTCTAGTAAGGGATGGTCCTGTCAACAGAGGAGAATACAGACTTGGGGGAACAAAAGATGTTCTCTGGTGGAACAAAGATGTATCTCTTTATTCTCCCTGGAGTGCTCAGGGTTCTGTCTGCTCATACTGACAGAGCCAATATAAGGAGGCTCTGGATTAGCAGGTCCATATGAAGTTGTGGTGGAACCATCAGAAGCTGAGGTTCCCAATGGGAACTGGTGGCTTTTGATCTTTAAACCTGGATTTGCCTTAGGTTCTCTATTATTTATTTTATATTAAGTTATTTTAGGAGAATGTATTGCTTGTGAAAGGTATCAAGCTGACAGCCACTATCTGGTCCAGCACAGGGAGTTGTAACTGTGACATGGAGGGATGATCTGCAGGTGTGAGACAGCTGCTCATTTAGTCTTTGACCACTCTGTTGAGATTCTTATGAAGGGTATCAGTTGGTGCTAGTTGTGGGATTGATGTGGACAGTTATCCAACAGGTGCAGGTCTGAGATACCAGCCCAAAAGCACATGCTAACAGAATACATTTTTAAATCAGATCACTTTAATTAAGCCAATATAATTTTCTAGCCTATAACTCAACATGATTCTATACACAGAATTCCAAATCAATTTTAATTTATACATAATGTTTGTCTGCATAGCTTCTGAAACATGACATCATCCAGCCATTTCAGTATAAAAAGATATTGAAATGATCAAAAATAGCCTTTTCTACTATTTTTTTTAACAAACAACCCTTTGCACATTGGGGCAAGGAGGGCCAGGGAAGGGTACCCATTTAGAGAAGAGGTTATGGCAAACAATATTGGTGGTTTAAGAGCATAGAACTAAAAAACTTTTCATCACCTGCCACATATAAATTAGTTTATTGTTTGTGACTCCTGCCAAAAAATGCACCTTCTTGGCCACACATCACTTCAATAAGGTATGGCAGGTTTGATGAAGCCTTGGGAACCTTTCACAATAGGGCTCTGTCAAACCATTCCTGTTCTGTCCACAGTGTCATACACTTACTGACTTCTCTTTCTGGAGCCCATACGAAGGTTTGTAGGCTCAGACTCCACACTAACTAGCACTGAAGGGATACATGCCACTATTGCTTGTGCAATGTAACTGTCACATCTCTGAAAACTAAGATCAGTGGCCTCTCCTTGGGGCACAATAAAAAGGTACCGCAAATTTCACTTTGTAGTAACTACAGCTTCAGAAATTGCATTAACTGTATTAGAAGGAGTCATAAGAAATGTTCTGGAAGGTTAGCTGGATATGGTAGGTGTCACATCTATACTAAGATGAAAAATCACTTTGCTAACTTGCAGTGTTTTTCCCTTTGGTAACACCCTTTATTAAGGTGCCATTTATAAATAGTTAATTATTATTTATTAATGCATAAGCCACTTTATAGCATGCTGGATAACAACTAAAATTCATGTATTAAAGATGCACACACTTGGTTTAATACAATTTACGTCTTATAATATCCTTTGCAACAGATTCTCATCGCATCATCTGTTAAGCATTTATTACTAATGCATTTTATAACATGCTTTATAATACATTATTTGAGGAAGTAGCTGCATTTAGTGATCATTTCATAAATAAGAATAAAGCATTTGTAACTGGCACCTTCATTTAAAGTGTTACCTTCACATTACCGGGTAGTCGTTCACCATCCATCTCACTTTGCAATTATTCTCAAAATGCACCTCTTAATAAAAGACACGTTAAGTTGTATTCCTTCCCCCACCCTCCACCTGATTAAAAGTTTGAATCATTTTCTTACAGCTGTTCTCAGATGTCTTATGATTGTGTACTTAGTTTGACTGTATTTATTTATTTATTTTGATGATGCCAAACTTTCTATTTAGTAACATTCTTTCTGAAAAGATGAGCACAATAAGATATATAACTGCCTACCAGATTGGCCAATGCTGGCTGTTTGGATTCTTTGTAGAATTCTATTTTCCCACCAGCAAGAACGATCCAAGAAGTAGACCAGTTTTTCCTTAAAAAAATAAAATAAAATAAAATTAATGGATCAAGTAAGCATGAGCTATCTTGGTTGAGGAAGATAATACCATGGATTAAGCCAATAACATTTCATATTTGAAGACCTGGGTTCCAACCCTTTTTCAGAAATGAAAATGGTCCAAATTCACACTCTGTGTCAACAAGTGCACTTTTGTTGATGTTAACGGAGTTGCACCTGTTCACACCATGTCTGAGTTTTGCTCCATGGGTTTGATGGGTCAATTCCCTGAATTCACATTTAAAGCCCAGCATTGCTCTTATCCATCAAAGCACTTAAGCACATGCACAACTTTAACCAAATGAAGAGTCCAATTGAAATCAATGGCACTATTCACATTCTTGAAGTTCACATGTGCTTAAATATTTTACTGCATCAGGGTCTGTATGATTGGGCACCATTTGGAGATCGATATTTAAAATAGGCCCAGGATAGGAATAGCAAAGATGTCATAATATCAGTGTGAGGCATACTGAGCTGTGCATAGAACCTATATTTAAAGATCAATACATTTTCTCCCTGTCCATAATAAAAAAAACAGAATCGAACAAGAGAGGTTTCCAGCAGATCAAGATACACAGTAGTAGTATTTTATGTAAGTTACAAGAAAGTGTAACGACATATAGAAGTTCTTAATTTGTCAAACACAAACAGCAACAACTTCTGTGGAGAGGTATAGAAGAGACAAAAACATGCTTTCAAGGTTGCTAGCAGCACACTGGAGAGAACCACAAAAAAAAGGCAATTACAAACCACACAGTAGATTATAATATTCATCACTCTAATGGACGCTTGTTCAAAAGCATGGCACTATCATTACCTAATTAACAGAACTAGTCACACAGAAAAAAATATATTTGCAAATAAAAATTTTAACTTTCATTCTCTGTGATTTATGGGGTCAAATTGTCATCCCCAAGAATTTAGACACACCACAGACAAAAATACTGCACATCCTAAAAGTGTTGTAAATTTTAGCAGAAACCATTATTCATTCCAAAACATGCACCAGAAGTGATAATTAATCACAATTCACTATTGATTACTCTCCTATTTAATATATTTCAGTCATTCTATCAAGGAGCAGAAATAATACCTTGGGTGAAATCCTGGCCCCATTGAAATCAAAGACAAAACTCTCACTGACATTAACGCGGCCAGGATTTGACCTCAGGCATATTAGTGACCACCCAGCCTATATAAATAATGAGCAGCAAAACCAAATATCTGAAGGCAACAATCCATGAACAACCCAGAAGCTGAAAATTATTCACCCAGTTTATTTGTTGAATATTTACCAAAAGCAAACACATTTGAAGAAAATGTGGATCCATTTGTGAAGACTTGCTAACCAAAAAAGAAGGCTAAGGGTGGGATTTTCCAAAGTACCCAAGTAACACAGGTTCCACTGAAAGTCAATAGAACTTTGATTTAGGAGACTCCCTCTCAAATTCACAGTGAATAACTGGGCCAGATCCTCAGTTGATATAAACTATGCTGATTCACAATAGCTGAAGATACGGACCATTATTTGCAATAAACACTTCAACCAGCTCTGCTAACTAATCCTCACAATATCCTTATGAGGTAGTACTATAACTATCTGTTATTATCTGGGTTTCAAAAATGGCTACCAGTAAAAACCAAGGGAAAGGGTTCTCCAGCCAAACCTTACCTGCAGTTCCTTTTTTTACTGAAGGCTCTTCAGTGAGAGTGTCCTTTCTACTGCCCCCGCTACCAGACCAGTGTGCAATGATCAATGATTTTGGTTGACGTCCCTAGTATTTTACATTCCCAGCAAGGACATCTGAGGCAATACCGGTCGGGTTATTTGACCTAGCCTGTGTCAATCCAGTATGTGTTTCATAATTAATCCAAACATAAATTAGCAGTAGACCTCAAGTTGAAAGCACTTGCCAGCCCTAGTCTACTCAGGCAAAGCTAGTGGAGAACTAAGATAGGGGCCAGTATGCAAGAGATTTGCATACATGTGTACCAGAGCCCCCCCTCTAGTAGACATATAATCAGACTTGCTCAAGAGTACATAAGTTGGCTTTATTTGATTCTTCAACATAAAACCTGTGTTGTGGGTGCTGGGAGTCACAAGAAAAGCCATACTCCAACGATACTCAAAACCTACTGAATTTCAAGTCTCCTTACAAACTCAGAACTCAGATCAGATTCATCAGAAGGTTCCCTAAGCTGTGCAACCTTTCCTGTTAACTTGGGCCCAGCTTCAAGAGAACCTGGAGCTATTTACAATTTTGCACTGAAGATGTGAAATTTGCTTTTGCACAAAGCCACGTAAGACTGTTGTTTTGACTGAGTGTATGTCTACTCTGCAATCACAGAGTGGGGTTGCAGCTTGTGTAGTCCTACTGGAGCTAGCTTTAATCAGGTACTATATCAGCAAAGCCAAGGCAGCACGGGCTTCAGGGTGGGCTGAACCCTGAAGCCTGTGGGTAATTACTGGCAGGGCTAGCCCACACGAAGCCTGTGCTGCTGCAGAGTCACTGCTCTGTTACCCAAGCTAGCTAGATTATAGCTAGCTCAGGTATGTCTACATGAGCAACTGTCTGACTCTGTGATTGAAGTCCAGACGCACCCTGAGTTTCACTTTGAGTTTTAGGGTTCATCTCATCCTGAAATCCAGGGTGAAGCTAAAGGGTGTGTGTAGCGGGATGGTCACCCCGCTCATGCCCTGAAGGGCTTAAAACAGCCCTGGGAGAGGGCTGGGGTGGGGGAAAAGCTAGGCTGATTGGGGGAAAGCAGCCACAGGTGGGGCCATGCCCCAATCAGGCCACGGCTGGCCCTATAAGAGGGCTGAGGGCCAGAGACTGGAAAAAATTCTCTCTCTAGCTTTTTGAGAGACAAGGACCTGGCTGCCTGGGAGCTGAGAAGGGTACTTAGGGTGGAGCAGTGCTGGGGAAGGGTAGAGGGAGCTGGGGAGCTCCAGCCTAGCAAGACCCTAGGCTGCAGGCCTTGTTAGGATAAACAGTGCTGGACAAGAGCAGAGGAAGCTGAGGAGTTCCAGCCTAGCAAAACCCCAGGCTGCAGGCCTTGGTATAGGACCTACGAAAGGGGCTGCAGGGAGGCACCCCAGAGATAAGCGGAGGCAGCAGGTCCTAACCCCCTTGCCGATGATGAGTGGTTTACCGACTGCAGTCCGCCCCAGGGAGTGGGGGCTAGATGATGACTGGCAGTAGCCACTGAGGCAAGGTGGGGATAGAGGGTTGGGGGCTCCCCTGGGAGGGGAGACCCAGAGACAGTGGGTTGCTGCTGGGGGCAGAACCCTGAAGTAGAGGGGCACTGGGGCCCAGAAGGGACATGGGGGGCCAGCGGTGGGTGAGACACCGGCCTGTAGAGGGCACACTGGGCTGGAAAGAGCTAATTCCCGAGATGGACAGCAGGAGGCGCCACGCCAGTGAGTCGTCACCCTGCCAAGTGTGGAAGAAAAATAGAGGAAAACTGAAAAATAATTTTGAAGGATTCCTTGAGAAGTGAAAGAACTAAGCTTCACAAGAACTGTAATTGGAGGTATGATCCTGAGGATGCATGTATGCGGTTAGCTAACAACCACTGCATCTATATATTGCATGTAAGCATGGATTGTTAGTGTTATGGAATACTGAGGTGAGACCATGTCTCAGATACGGTAATTTCAAAGCATTCTGCATCAAGACTTTAGTGCCATGTGGCAACAAGCAGTGTTAGTGAACTCTGAATTCTCTTTTTTAGGGGAAAAGGTTGGTTCAACCCCTTATGACATATGAAGATTCAGAGTGTTCTTGCAGGATACTGTGTAGCAGAATCAGAATCTGACAAGACAATGACTATATCATATTTGAGTATGGCTTCAGGACAAGATGGGTTTTTTCCCTACCATTCTCCTTAAATTCAAAATTATCTTTAAATCAAAACTTCATGGTTTCTACTTATTTACCTTTAATTTTTAGTTCACAAAAGCAGTCTTTGTTTATGAAGTGCTTAGACAGACCTTAATAAGGTCAAATATAGTTTTGGGGGTTGACTGGTTTTTCTACAGATGGACATTCATATATAGAATTTCACTGGACATGTAAAAGTGTGGGCAAGGTTTTCAAGCCCTTTGGGAAAGTCAATTCAGCAGTGACTGTAGGCTTTTCCAGATGCATATTCCATAGCTTTGAAAAATTCACTCCCAGTGAATGAGCATTAAGGGCTAAATAAAGAGAGGGAGAAGATGGATAAAGTATACGTAGACCAAAGAAAAAAAGTTATCTTTGTCTGTTTTTCATCCACAAAGAGAGACAGATAGCCCTCAATATCAGTATGCAGAAAGATCCAAAATGAAAACCAAAAAGTATATTGCATAAAATCATCTTTTTGAATCAATAGAATTGTTTTATATTAAGTTTAAAAAATGGTGGCAGAGTCACCAAAGTGTGAAATCTGACATTTTCATATTGTAAAATGAAGCAATACACTTAATACATCAGCCTTGCAGCAGCAGCAGTATTTGCATTCTATCAAATGGACACCTGATGGCAGCACATTATAACACCAACACTGTTCACAATTGCTCCATCTCTTAATACAGTAGTGCTTTTAAAATCTGAATGGACAATGCCATGTTTATAAATGCAATAATAATATTCTGAATGTTCCATGTGTAACCATATGAGTTGGAAACAAACATATTCTGCATGCTTTTCTGTTCTGAATACTACATGGCATTAACACATGCAAAGCCCCACTTCTTACTCATACATACCCTTTGTTTAAGTAATGTTAAATGTCTGATAGAAAATCCCAAAAAAGCAAATTAATTCAAAGTTTCAACTGATACTCCTTTGAACTTAGGTCATCAACACAGAATGAGACCTTGAGGCTGACTCAACTCATCACTAATACTGCATAACAGTTGCAAGAAATGAATGCATTCTTCCAGTCCAAGATTGCCAGGAAACTATGCTGCTGCTTCTCACACTAGGATCTGGCCATGTGTTTGTCACCTCCAGATTGGACTATTGTAACCACCATATCTGGTGTTGAAGGAAGAAAAGATACAACAAGTCCAGTTATTAAAACATCAGCGCCATCCTGAGCAATATCTGCACTTTCCAGGGCTCCCAGTTTGCTTTTGGTGTCAATTCAAGGCTGTGGTTTTCATCCCTTAGGCCCTCTATGGGTTGGGTACTAGCTACATCACACCCCACTCTTCATTCTCAACCTAACAAGACAGCCCACAGAACAATGTCTCTGACAAGCTTATAGAAGGGAGGTAAGGCATGCTCTATTGAGAAACCCCCCTTGTGAAACAGCCACTGGAGAAGATAAGACTTAGCCCAAGTTTGGCCCTTTCTAGAGCTCATTACTGAGACTCTACATTTTGCAAAAGTCTTCAGTCAAAAACCAAAACCAAGGAGTGACAACAGAGAATGACAAAGACAGACACTTCAGTGGTCTTACTCCATCTTTATAAAGCTTTAAGGGAAAGCTCAATGAGACCTTCGGTTTACTTGTGAATGTCTCTGTTTTGGTCAGTTCTGATAATTTCTGTATAGCAATTTGTTTTTTGATTAAATTTACTTTGTATATAGGATTTTGCTACCAGAAAAAATATAATGCCTCAGAGATGATGAGGGGTCATACAACATGATCTTGGCAATATATAAGGGCAAAAGAGTATTTGCTTTCAAACACCCTGGGTCACTGACCCAAAAGACCCACGTGGTTTATTACTATGTAGACAGTTAGGAACTTTAAAATGTAGATCTTTCTTCAGGTAGAATTTTATAATATATCATATCAATTAGTCAGTAATTCTTAAGGTAGAATGAATTGTGTCAGTTCTGCTGCCATTCAGGTACCTATAGAGATAGGATTTTCCTCGGCTCTCAGTATTTACCTAACTCTGCACCCACTGAAATCAATAGTGAAACTCCCTTTGACTTCAACAGCAGCAGAGATAGGTCAGCTCTGACAGCTTTTAAAAGTCTTACCCTAGGTGCCTATATGGAAGCAGCAATTATACGGGTGTCCAGATCACACCCCTGAAGTCCACACCAGCTGTGCCCAAACGTTGTCCAGCTGAAAGCTGCATTATCTATTTGCCTGGAGCCCAAAGGCTGCACCTAATGTGCATAAAATGGAACAGAATTGCAGCTGTCCCCATTTTTAATATGGAAGCAGGGCTCATGGTCATATCATATGATATAGCCTGGCAGCTCATATCAACTATATTCTGAGAGCTGTAGCCTCAGCAAGCTACAACAACATATTAAACATGAGAGCACCCATGTGCAGAATAGTAAAACTGTGGATTGCATTTGGTTCATACGCCAGGCATTGGCCACTTCTGATATTCATGATACGGCCCATATGACTTCTGATTAAATTTTATATCATTGACACAACATAAAATGCACAATACCTTAACTTCTTGCCTCCATCTGCAATTTTAGCTTTTAGAAGATATCCTTCTTTTTCCACTACCTGCAAGAAAGAATATTTATATCATAACCCTATCTTTTATTAATATGAACCAATTTATTTAGTACATGCTACAAGACTCTGTATATAGGAATGTCTAGTGTCGTAGCACTTTATCACTTATTTTAGTTATCTATGGTCAGTTCCTTTCAAGTGCTGGCAAATTATCTTGAATGTCAATCAAATATATAGTAATAAAATGGAAAAGAAACTCTGAACATTACATCTGAAAAAAACCTGTTTAAGTGCAAGTAAAGTTTCTGGTTATGAGTGAAACATTGGCTAAAATGTATCATATTGGTTCACTAATACATCTTCAGTTATATGAAATGTCTATAGGAGTTTTATGTTTGCTTATAAGCTATGTAGAACATATATTATCCTAGAGCCATAGCACCCTCTGCTGTTTTTAGCTCTTATAAGCTACCTAGGGTCAGGTATATAAATGACAGACCTCCAAAGATTATCTGATGTAGGTGCACATCTATAGGTGGCACTTTTCCCTTTGAGTCAGTACTAAATCAAGACCGTTGTAAGGTGCAAAAAGGCATTATGCTTTTAGTGGTACCGTCTTTCCGATGAGATGTAATACAAAGGCCCTCACCTCTTGCAGCCATTAAAAGGTCACACTCAAATGGGAATTGTTTATGTTCATGTGAGGGCAACATTTGTCCTTAAATTTACAATTGCACCAAAATGTTCTAGTGATATAACCTAGGGAAAGCACACTGTGAGTAGCTCATCGCTGCCACCACAATCTTGAGTTGGAATTACAAATGAAAACACCACAACTTGTGTGTATCTACCAAACCTGGGCCAGAACATCTGGTGAGGCCAAACTGGCCAGAGCACAAATGTGTGTGTGTGTGTGTGTGTGTGTGTGTGTGTAGATGTGATTTAAACCTCACCTTTGTAGTTCCCCAATCCTAGTGCTGCTCTGTGAAAGCCAGTTCTCCCTGTGCAGTGTTAAAGCAGTCTAAGGATTGCTCTAAGTTATAGTAGGCTGCAACACTCAAAGGGGGCCAAAATTGCAGTTGAGGATTGGCAGAGCACAGGGGCATCCTGGCTCACTCATTTCTTTGAACCCCCCCCCCCACACTCTTTTATTTGTTAAACCAGCAGCAAGGAAATTCAGTAGCGTAAGAATTCCTATGTCAGATCAATGGCACTAGATGATCGTCCTTATACTCGGGAAATTGAGGGGTTGGTTTCACCAACTTTATGGCCAGATTATGATGGCAGTGCAACAAAAAGGAACCACACCTTATTGAAGGAGTTGGGCATTGTTTTAGTGTATGTTGAAGAAACTTTTATTTTGGCCTTCAGCTAAATCACCATCACCTGTGAACCCATCAGATTGCATTAGCTAAACAGGATCAAATCAGGTTAGTACACCTCTATCCCAATATAACGCGACCTGATATAACACGAATTCGGATATAACGCGGTAAAGCAGTGCTCCGGGGGGGCGGGGCTGCGCACTCCGGTGGATCAAAGCAAGTTCGATATAACACGGTTTCATCTATAACGCGGTAAGATTTTTTGGCTCCCGAGGACAGCATTATATCGGGGTAGAGGTGTACTTGGAAAAGAGCATTAAAGGAACACCTAAATGGTGCAGGAAGGGAGACTGGTGATTTAGAAGATAACTGTCTTCACTTCAGTTATTTATGAACTAATGTCCCAGGAGGATGCTGGTAACTTCATATAGTTTCTGCTGAGTCATCACAGCTCAGGGTGGAGCAGATGATTTCCTAAAACCTGTCATAGGTGTTAGCCTTCTGCGGGGTTATATATAGCAATAGAAAACATGCTTTATATATAAGGGAGGATTATAAAATCAAATATACAAGTCTGTTCTTACTCTACACAAATATGACTATATAAACAGAATGGTGTTTATATAGAAGTACCCAAAGGGTACTTCAGTTTCTCATGAGAGTTTTAGTTTGGAATATACAATTCTGTGTACACTTCATATACATACATGTTTGTACATGCATACTGAAAATCTGTACGCTTACAGACAACATTTTGGGTGACATCCTCATCTGAACAGATAGGAATGTGTGTGTGCCTTTTCTACAACTTGCACTAATTCCATTCATAGATGCCAAGGCCAGAAGGGTCCATTGGGATCACCTGGCCTGAACTTCTGTATAGCACAGGCCATAGAACTTCCCCAAAATAATTCCTAGAGCATGTATTTTAGAAAAACATCCAATATTGATTTAAAAATTCACCACAGCCCTTGTCGGATGTTCCATGCAAATCCCTGGGTGTCAACATGGAGTGTAGAGAAAAAAACATTTAGGACCACAGGCATTGTTCGCCAGAATCATATCATCACTCCATCTAGCTAGAGAAGGGGGAATAATTTCAGATAAAGAACTAACCCCAATATCCTCCTACTTTTCAACCTACTTGTAACAACCCCTTGGATCATTTTCCATCCCTTCTCATCCTTCAATTTTTGTTGCTTTACACTTCTGGTGTGTAGTCAGGGCCAGAGGTATTAAATCTCAGATGAGAAGGTTATTCTCCGAATTTTCCATCCACCTGGAAATGGCAGTTGGGAGGAGCTTTTACTAATCAACAAGTTGTTGATCGCTTCTCCAAACCAGATCCAAATTTTGATCATTTCAAGGTTTGCCCATCACTATATCTAGATTGGTATTATATTCAAACACAAATAGAAGCAACGTTGAATTTCAGTACTCAGTCTGAACAATCCCTATCCTGAAATTTGGGGGATTTAAGAACATGATTCATTTCCAGATTAGAAAGTTGCTGCTCAGATCCCTCTCTATAACAATCCTGAACTGGAACAGCAAATGAATACACCACCAAAACTGAGGGATCTAGGGAATTCAAATCCAAACTGCACAGCTGAAACCCACCTCTTGTTTTAACTTAGATGTCTAGTTCTATCTTAGATATTTCAAGAACTAGTATTCCAATCTCATGGTTTATCCTGGCACTAGAAATCCTCCAGGTAATATTCAGAAGGCTCCTTATTTCGATATATGGTAGTTGCTTATATATTATTCTGATTTAATAAGTACAATGATTGCCTTTAAAAATGTTACAGTTGTCTTTGATAACTTGATGTTATCCCAGTATTCATTGATATTCCCCATAATTAGTACAGGGAATACCAAGGGAATACTGCAGTAACATTTTTAGTTACCAAGGCAATTGAAAAGGTTTTAAAGGTACCACTCTTTCTATGTACATATACTATGTAAAGCAATATATGCACATGTATTGCACAGTACATCTGCTAATGTCCCTTTTCTTGTCTTATGTGATTTCACAGAAATTCTTCTAGGACATTCAGTTTATTCTTCCAGTCCTTCATCTGATGGATGACATGGGGTTACAAAATCATGAAATGTCCTTATAGTACTCTCTTTTCTTTCTGCCTCGGTGAATATCCATCATTTGTTTTCAAGTTGTTGACCTTCCTGCACCTTTCCAGCTGAGGAAAGGTTGAGAGAATAATCTAAAATACCCTGAAAGAATTAGCATAAAAATAAGATACTGGAAGCCTAGGACTGCTTCTTTCTGTACTTAAAGAAAGTATTAAATATGAAAATTATATATATACACTTGTGTGTGTCTGTGTAGTGTGTATAATTGTGTGTAGCTATCACAGACAGGGATGTACACTCACATATTTGTGTGTATTAATATATGAAAGAGTGAGGTGGTCTGCTAGTGTTATTGGAAAATAGTATCAGAAAATATAATTAATACTATATCAGCTATGGTTTCTATAGCTTTCCTGAACTGAATTATATACGGGAACTGGGCCAAATTCTGAAGACTTTAATCAGACAAAAGTCTCCTTGAAGTCAATGTCATTATCTAGATTCTGAATTTTCATGTTAATGTTCTTTTAAAAAATATAATCTTTTAATTTGCCCCCACTTTTCTCCAGTAAAATTCTACAGGTAACTAATTATGTACAAAAAATTAAATTAAAACACAGTAGCATGGGCAAAGGCAGAAAACTGGCTTCACTCTTCTCAATATATATTTTTCTCTTCACTAAATCTCAAACATTACTAAAAACAAATTCACACCTAGTATGTTCCCTTAATTTTGCTTATTCTGCAAATCCAAACTAATAATTTTTGGAAAAGAAATATAAGCAGCTAATTAACATCCAACTAGTAGTATTGCTGAAATGTCAGCCTAGTGCTACTGATTCAATAGCAAATTCAAATTATATATCATTAACTAAAATGCTTTGTCGTTTCTAACATTATAATTTCCATTAAGTAACAAACTTTCCACACATCTTTACTTCTTTCTACCCCCTTAACATATTAAAGCATCCAGAGTGTCAAGTGTTGATCTTTAATACTACACATACTATATTTCCATTAAAAACATTTAAAGTAAATAAGCAAAGCAATACATAGATTCTGTAATACGATTGCTTACCGTTTGTTCCTTTGGGCTAATGATGTCTGTGAGTATTAAGTTATGTTGGGAATGATTCCTTCTATGACGAGATATCTGAAAATATATTCATTTACAACTTAGAATCAGCTTGATATAATTGTACCAAATCAAACAAGGTTTACATGTAAGGATAGACGGAAACAATCTGTTGACAGGACATGTGCAGTGTGTGTATATGTATATGTGTATTTTATATATTAAATAAAAATGAAGTTTTTGAAAACCTGGTTCCCACTGAGCATGAACAGACTTTAGGATCATTCCTAGTCCTAATGTTTGCAATGCAACTCTGGCAAATTAAGCTAAAATCAACTGGCATATAAATAAGCCTTCTGAGCTTATCTAGAATATTTCATTCACAGGATCACAAAGCAGTTTTAAAAGATGGGTAGTATTATCCCCATTTTACAGATAGGGAAATTGAAGCACAGAGAAGTTAATGATGAGCCCAAGGCCACATTGCTCTCAGTCAGTGAGAGAAATAGGAGATAGACTAGAACTGGGAAAAGAACCTAATGTATCTATTATGTTCCAGAAATTGTAATGGCTATCCCCAAACCTTCCATGACTAGAAGGCTACCTAAATATTTTGGTCCTGATTCTGCTGCTCGGATTGGGGCCGTAATTTCTTTCAGTCCCCTCTTTTTTCCAGGAGAAAAGTGTACAAAACTGTAATTGACACACAAGCATTACACATGACCCTAGGAAATTATCAGAGCTACATGAATCTTTCACAATGAATCTAAAACTCACCTGCATTCAGGTTTTCCTACAAACCTGAAACTCAGGCAGATTACCCAAAGATATGCCAGGTCTTTTTGTAAAAGTTGGTTGTGCTTTAATTGAGTTTTAAACACAAAAGAGGGTGATTTACAGTTGGGAGTTGGAACCAAAACAAGAAAAAAAAATCAAATTTGGACTGAATTTTACTCCCCATAATCCATTCTCTTATTACCTACTAAAACACAGTTAACAAAAAGCCATAATGTATTGTGTTTACATTTAAATATCTGAATCTACCAACTGTTCTTAATTAATCCGTAGGGCCTCCCTTAAAAAACAGTTAACCATATTATGATCCCATATATTTCTGCACACTTTGCCTTCATGTTTATATGTAACCACTAACATTTTAAGCCCTGAAATCTATATCCTAGATAGAGCTCTGCTGTCCTAGTCAGAGCTAATGAGTTTAATGAATTACCAGTTATAAATTTAATACAAACATTTCAGATAAAGAGATAAACATTCTTCACAATTCAAAAGTTTCTCTGACCTATTTATAAAGAATATCACTTAACAATTTCATTAGGGGTGAGTAACCGCTGGTGACATGGCTGTGTCCTAAAGTGTTTTTCTCTCTTAATATTCTGCATCTTAAGCAATCGAGCCTTCATAAGAAATACTTTAGTTAGTGGCAGTCGCTCCTTTGGGGAGAAAAATATGTCAGACTACATTTTCTGTATTTTGCAATCTTGTTTTCAGGAGTGTCATGTTCCTGTTTTATTAGCATGTAGGGTAAACAAGAATGATTTGCTGATGCTATTGAGAGAACTTCTAAGACTGTGTTCTTTCTATTTAGATTTTGGATTGAACTTAATATTAATGCAAACAGAGGCATGTGTATAAATTCAAAATAAATTAATTCAATTTATCTTTTTTTCTTATCTTCAGCATTACAAATCTGGAGACGATATACTGCACAAGAGATATAACTACACTATTCAGGTCTAGATCATATAATTCTCTCTTACAGACCTCCACACCTAATTGTTCTTTTTACATATAACAAGGCATATTGCTAAATGATGTTTTTTAAAATATTATTTTCTCTTGGCCAAATTACATAAAATGACACACTGCTATTCCCTAAGGTCTATTTTATAGCTAAGCAATATTCAATGGGTGGCTCAAGAATCAAAATGTGGCTTTTTGTGGCCCTGCATACCACTCTTGGGACATCCACTGGACTGATCTGAAACCTTCTTTTGCTCTGGACTTGGGAACAATGGCCAGAGAAATGATAAGGGGAATGCTCTCTATGCTGCCTGACACACTCTAAAGAGAATGGACAAGATCCACTCGGATATACCTTGAAGCAGCCAGAAATAAGGAAGAATGAATGGACAGAGAAAGAGAGGGGAGAAGCGTCCTTCAGTTTCTTCCCATAAGCCATGATTGGCATGTGGGGAATGGGATGTGGGAAGGAGAGAGAAAGAACATAAGAACTGCCATGCTGGGTCAGACTAATTGCCCATCAAACACCTGTCTCCAACAGTGGCTCATACTAGAGCTTCAAGGGGAGTGGACAGAACAGAGCAGTTTGAGTGATTCATCCCATCATTCCTCTTCTGGCTTCTGACAGGCAGAGGCTTAGGGTCGCACTAAGCATGAGATTGGGTCCGTGACCAGCTTGGCTAATAGCCATTGATGAACTTCTCCATGAACTCATCCAGTTCTTTTTTGAACCTAGTTATATTTTTGGTCTTCACAACATCCCATGACAATGAAAAAACAACAAGGAGTCCTTGTGGCATCTTAGAGACTAACACATTTATTTGGGCATAAGCTTTTGTGGGCTAAAACCCACATCATTAGATGCATGGAGTGAAAAAAACAGTAAGCAGAATACATATTGTAGCATGTGAAAAGATGGGAGTTGCTTTACCAAGTGGGGGTCAGTGCTAACGAGCCAATTCAATTAAGGTAGAAGTGGCCTATTCTCAACAGTTGACAAGAAGGGGTGAATACCAAGGGAGGGAAAATTATTTTGTAGTGCTAACGAGGCCAATGCAGTCGAGGTGGCCCATTTCCAACAGTTGAAATTTAGGTGTGGGTATGAGCAGAGGGAAAATTACTTTTTGTAGTGACCCATCCACTCCCAGTCTTTATTCAGGCCTAATTTGATGGTGTCCAGTTTACAAATTAATTCAAGTTCTGCAGTTTCTCGTTGGAAGCTGTTTTTGAAGTTTTTTTGTTGAAGAATTGCCACTTTTAAGTCTGTTATTGAGTGTCCAGAGAGATTGAAGTGTTCTCCTATTGGTTTTTGAATGTTACAATTCTTGATGTCTGATTTGTGTCCATTTATTCTTTTACATGGAGACTGTCCGGTTTGGCCAATGTACATGGCGGAGGGGCATTGCTGGCACATGATGGCATATATCACATTGGTAGATGTGCAGATGAACTCCCATCTTTTCATGTGCTATAATATGTATTCTGCTTATTGTTTTTTTTCCACTCCATGCATCTGATGAAGTGGGTTTTAGCCCACGAAAGCTTATGCCCAAATAAATTTGTTAGTCTCTAAGATGCCACAAGGACTCCTCGTTTTTGCTGATACAGACTAACATGGCTACCACTCTGAAACCTGTCACCATGACAATGAGTTACACAGGCTAATTGTGCATTGTGTCAAAAAGTACTTTCTCTTGTTTGTATTAAACATGCTGCCTATTCATTTCATCAGGTGACCTCAGGTTCTTGTGTTATGTGAAGGAGTAAATAATACTTCCTTATTCACTTTTTTCACATCATTCATGATTGTATAGACCTCTATCATATCCCCGCTTAGTCCACTCTTTTCTAAGCCAAACAGCACTGATGTTTTTAGTCTCTCCTTGTATGGAAGCCATTCCATAGCATTGATCTTCTTTGTTACACTTCTCTGAACCTTTTCCAATTCCACTCTATCCTTTTTGAGATGGAGCGACAAGAACTGCACACAAGGTATGGCATTGTATTTTTCAGTCTATCTACCCTCCAGTCATCTGATACAGAGGCTTTTTTCAGCAGCAGGTTACATACTATAGTTAGTAGTCTTGCTATTTCATATTTGAGTTCCTTCAGAACTTGGTGAGTACCATCTAGTCCTAGTGACTTATTACTATTACATTTATCAATTTGTTCTAAAACCTCTTCTACTGATACATCAATATGGGATAGTACTTCAGATTTGTCGCCCAAAAGGATAGCTCTGATGTGGGTATCTCCCACACATTCTCTGCAGTGAAGACAGGCAAACAGACTGACAGAAGATACTGCATTCAAAAGATTTCGAGAAAGCAACACAACAATTACCAGTTCCAGATATAGATGACTCCCTTTTCCCATTATTATATTCATTAAAAATCTTCATTGTGCATGCAGCACCAGAAACATTAATGGAAACAGCATGTGTGTTGAGAGAGAACAGGACTCTTAGTAGTTATTTATTAAATGATTGATATATTAGTAGTTTTGTGGAAATGATACCCAAGTTTCTGTAAAAGTAGAAAATATGAAATCATGTCAAGCACTAATGGTGGATTCCAATGTAACTCAGACAAAAACCTCCTTCAGCCCCCAAAACTGAATCTAGATCTAGACTTTGAACCTGTGGCCTATCTCTGCAGTGAATCAAGACAAACCAACACTTTCATTAGAAATCTCCCCAAACATCTGGCTCTCAAATGAAATGAAAGAAAACTTTAAACAAAGTTTTTTCTATTCTTTGTAATTCATAGTGAGCATTTGGTTTAGGGATAGTGACATCCTTTCATTCAGATCTCCATAAATTGAATCAAAGCATCTTGACAGAAACTCCCAACAGAAGTAAAGGCATACTGTGGAGATTTGTCTAAAAACTCATCAGAACATAAATATTTATATTTTGTAAATATCCCATCTATTAAAGCAGTTTATTGGTCACATTACAGCGCTGCTTCCCAAATATACTTATAGTCAGTAGGAATCTGTTCTAAACAGGACCACTTGATTGACAGAGGGCTGCTTTGGAAACAAAATTTACAAATAAATCCCCAATTTTGCTTTATGTAAAATACTGAAAATCTAGGTGATTACTAACAACTGTATGGGGCATATTATAAGAGTTGTGCACATGCACCTAGAGAAGGATTCACTCCATTAATTTGGTTCCAAGATATTCTTGTTTTATAGGTAAACAATAAGGAGCATGATTTAGGATTTCACCATCCCAATACCACGCACCCCATTATCTTAATAAAGTCAAACTGAACCTAAATAGTATCTGTCATAACACCTCTATCTCATCCCATAGTGTGTTATGAAAGGCAGAGATTTATAAGAGTAGTTCTAGAAAGGAATCTCAAGGAAAGTCATCTTATCAGCAGTTTTCTGATTTGATGAACATTCTTCAGTCAGCAACAATGTCACCTGCAGCATTAAAAATCCACTCAGAGAGCGCCTGCAAGTCCGTGGGCAAGTCTGGTTTTGTTAAATTCAGCCTCAGCAACTTCTTCTCCCCTCCTCCCCCCAGTTAGCTAAAGGGTATCCCTCTACTACTGGAGTTATTCTAGCATCTAAGAACTGATCCAGTGTCATACTTTCTGCAAACACACAAAGCCTCCGTAAAATATGCCTGCTATCCCAGGAGGAACTGATAACTCCCTTACAACTACTATTTTAACATAATTAATTTAATGTAAATAAAATACCTGTGAACTTTGACAATGACTTGATCTCTAATTTAATTTCTTTCTGTGCTCCCATTTGTTCTCAAGATGTTTTCTAAAAATAATATGCTTAGCTTTGGGGGTTCACTCTGACTGTGTGCCGATAAACCAATCCTAGCAAAACGCAGCTCGTTGCTAGTTATTCTCTTATCACAGCAGGACCCAGATCCTAAAAAAGGACCTTGGGACTCAGCATTCACACTAGAAATCTGATTCTAATGACTCATCTTGGCAATGAACAGAAACATACTCTGATTTTTGTGTCTAACCAAAACTAACCAAGACAGCAGGGATTTCAAGTATGGACTCCTCCTAACAAACTGCTCAAGCACAATCTACAAAGAATTATTACCTGGAATTATCTGCTGAATAATTATGAACAAGCAAATTCCAGATAATTGCAAGAGGTTTGTGGATAATTCACAAACAGAAAAAGAGATTACATTTGTTGAATAAATTATTCACTGTGAATTATTCACCCAACAAGCTCTACCTTGTAGCGTACTGCCAGAATCTCAGCCTGCAGACCACTAGGATTTCCCAAGTATAAAATGCTGATTTGGTTTACAGAGTTAAGATGATTTGCCTCTATAATTTCCTCAAAAATGCTTGTCTCACACCACCAAGAAAATTTTTTATGGATGTTTTAGTAAGTTTTCTGCAAGGATATTTTCACTCTCTCCAAGTTTTGACCTCCCTTTTAAGGGACTTCTCCAAGGGTATGTCTATTATTTTACTGCATCAAACTAAAATTGTAACTTCCATAATGGAGAATCCCTTGTAAACACCTCAAATTGGAGACTGCACTTGGTAAACTCTCTGGCCCTGATCCAGGAATGCACATAGGCATGTGCTTAAGTGCTTTGCTGGATCAGGGTCAGAACGTTCAATGCATTTGCAGGATTGAGCTTTCCAGCTGCAGCTTATATTTGCTGTACAAATACAAAACTAGCCACATAAACTTCTGTAATTCCCTTCATAGAACAAAGGAAGGGCAGGTAATACTGATTCAATGATGTGTGTATTCATTTCATCTCCAGTCACTCAGATACCACAGAGATGGGCAGATCCTAGACAGGGAGGTACGGTAATTTACAGTCAATTTCTTAATAGCACCATCTGTGGACAAATGTTAAACACTGTAGCATTTACATTTACTACTGGGTTCCAAATAAAATATATTTTTAACATTTAAGACCCATTCTTAGGGGTTATGGGACAAACCACCACTTCTGTGAAGGGATCCTTTATGGCATTTTCTGCCCCCTCGTAGTCATCTGGAATATTTCAGCAGGATTCCATCCCTAATCATTCCATCAGATGAGGAATGATGAGATGGCTCCTGCACTCTCCCCAGAATCAGCAAGTCCCCAGGGTCTGATAACTTCAGCACCAGCTCCATAGCCCTTGTAGCACTGCCAGATTTCCTCATAGCATAACTCCAAGAGAACTCCATTGGAGTCACCCTGTCAGGACTATCCCCAGCACTTGCTGCTCTAGGGTCTCCCTGTAAAAAGGAGAGGGGACTTCCCCCAGGTAGAGAGGGTGATGGAAATCAAAATGCAACATAAGGCTGGATTAACTTTTCGTCCTGCCTTTTCCATGTGGATTCCTGGAAGAGGGAAGAATGATATATGTCACCTGAATCTTGCCCTCACCTCTCCCCATGATGTTTCTAGCCTTCCCCTCTCCCTTCGAAAGAGGCTGCACAGGATTCATAGGAGGCAGAGGTACGGTGCCATGGAAGTGAGTAAGATCTCTCTGCAAAGGAACAGGGATTTGCCCGGAGGGAACTTTTGTATGCCCACTACGAACCGGAATCTGTCTGTACATCACTTAATAAGGAAACCATTTCACAGTCCTCACACATTTGAGTATATTACATATTGTCAACAAAATCTGTACACGCAAGAAAAAATAGGTTTGTGTTACATTCCCTCTGCATGTCTCCTTCGAGCACACTGCCCTCTATATTCAGTTCAGATCTCTTGAGTGTGAGAGAGTAATGATAATGATTTTGTTTCCCTTGACCTCTTGATCACTTATAAATCAGAGTCCTATAAACCTTTTCCACACTGAGCGGGTCCTCCTTCATATTCAGGCTTATAAAGGTACGTATTTTATATCAAGGCAATTTAATAGAAAAGAAAGTACTCTACAGGATCAGGGCTTAGTCTGGATAAGCATCCTAACAATTCATTTACTCCTAATGTAACCACATTTATTCAGCTGCTTTGGTCAACAGGAGTAAGAATACAAAAATGTTCAGATCCTAGGTTAAATTTGGGTCAATCCTTAAGGTGTACTGGATGACAATAAGAGCAGTAATTATGGGTTCTATTCCAAAACATGGGGTTCACTGAAACTGTGCCATATTTCTCCCCAAAGTTCTTGCTGGACTATCTAATTGATATTTTTGTCTCTTAGAATTATTTCAAGAACTCCTCTTCTTCCTATATCAGGCATTATTCAAATCCCAGCCCAGACTATGATCCTTTTGCACCTCTCTGGCAGTGCAAAGGTTAAAGCTGGCCCAGTTGGGAAAATGACAATTTCCCTGCCCTGAGGGAGTCCCCGTCTCCCCATTTAAGTCACGCTTTTCTAGCCCCCTCTGGTTTAGGAACCATGTCCAGATCATGCATGGTGAAGAAGGCACAGTCTCCAAGGGCTGTTACCAGTCCATGTAAGGTAGAGAACCCCTAAGGCCGCTCTAATTTATGTCAGGGCTATTTTGGTTCCTGTCAGCCCTGGGGGTTGAAGAAGCATATAGATGGTACAGCCATATTTCCCGCTGTCCCCTATTTTCTTCACCCTGTGCCTCTCAAGTGGACCCAAAGGTCAAGATCTAAATCTACATTAAATATAATACAAGTTGGTTGCACAGGTGACCATTTCAATCAGTGAACCAATAAGTAACCTGAGAGGTAAGGGGGGCTTTTTATGTTTTGATATCCATTTTTTCCCTGTATTATATACTGTAATCTTTATACACTTCAATAAATTATATTCCTCTAGTGAAAACAAGTCAAAATACATTAATAATACACATGTATCCATAAATCAGCCCTCTTCAGCTTGCCTTTCTATTGTTCATAACATCCCTAATACCTTTGGTTAGTACTGCAGTAGTAGGAGATACCATGCTGTTCTTAAATATTGCTGGTGTTTTGGGTTGGATGGTACTTTAGTGAAACTGGATATGAAACAGAAGCAACAGGAGGATCACCAAGGGAATAGAGTCCTCACAGTAGTTTGATACACCTTGCCTTCACCTATCACGTGTGTAGCTCTGCATTTCTTGATGTTATTTCCATAAGAGCAGCAGCTCACGTGAGTTGTTAAAAACAAAAAGCAATTGTATACTTTCTGTATACTTTATTTGAATTAAAACAACAAAGTAGAAAAAGAAGAAATGTATGGTCTCCATGAAAGAACCCAATATGTTTAATTCATTATATCAGCTATTCTGAACTGAAGTTGCTCTCCAAAATGGTAGCCTCAAGGCAGATGGGCAGACAGAGTCCTTAAAAATTGAAAGCTACATGTACAAAAACCAATTACATAACAGTTGCACTACAAACTGAATGCATTACAATAGTGCTTTAATGTAATTTCTGTAAGCATTGCCTTATTGGAAGAAAAAGTTAATAATAATGTCACAGTGCTATAGATCTGCAAGTACTATATACTCATATATATCTCTGTATAAGAAGGATTCTTAATACTACAAGACCTACAAACATACACCTTTCTAGTAGATGCTTTGTTAATGTATCTCTTTATCTTGCCCACCTAATTCATCCTCCCAGAGTTAAACAAGCCAAAAGCTCACCTTATGCTACTGCAGAAGCAATTTTTATTTTTGAAGGTTAATCCAACTCAGCAGGATTTAGGGATGGCACTTTTCCTTGGTCGTAGGCATGTTGGCTCAGGCCAGACAGCTGTTTGGACATTCTCCACTGGGAATCTTGCCCTCAACACCCACAGTCGATGCACATACATGGTCTACTGGCTGCCTACTTCCATGCCCATCTGTTCAGATGGCATGGTGCCCATTCACAAGTTCGCTGGATCCTTGCCCTTAGTGTGTAGGTGCCAGGCAATGATGGGCTTAGATGGGCAGCCTGAAAAATACTGCAAGTGATCATTTTTTTTCCTGTAGGAAGTCCTTCCTCTGTTATAGCACTGCAGCATGGATACCACATGCTACCCTACGCTTAATCACACCTGTGGACATTTATGTGCCAAAAAAACATAACAAGGGCTACTGAAAAAGGAAAAGACAGGAAGATGCAGAGAGATCACAAAGACTCTTCTCAGAGATTGACAGGTTGTGCTGAAACCACTACCTTGGCTATCCAACTGCATTGGGACTGTCAAAAGATTTTTAACACAGGTACATAGCCAATTTTACTGTACTGCAAAAAAAGCAGTCTCACAGAAAACAATGGTACTAATAAAAGTGACCAGTAAAGAAGCCAATTCAATAGAGCTTGCATTTTAAATTGCTACTACTTCTTTGCAAAGTCAAAAACCTGCAGCAATAGACTAAACCCAAATAAACCCTTATAAATAACAAGCTGTGTGTTGGCCTTTTACAAGGGCAACACATAACAAGGGATTTTGTCCATGTTCTTTAGGGCTGAGAAAAAACCTGACTGTAGATGTTATAGTAAAAAGCAATACTATTAACAATAAAACATCATTTTCTTCTCAAAGACAGACGTTCGTTTATAGTAGATTAACACGTAGTAGGAGTTTATGACTTTAATGTAGCAAATAGTTTATTTGGCAAATAAAACCTTTTTCTGTTTGTGAATTATCCACACAGACTTTAATTTTTTACAAATATATTAGTCAAATAATTTCAATAGCAAACACTTTATGCAAATATATTTCAGCCCAGGGCCGATTTGCAAATATTCACAACAACTATATTTTCACCTAATTGTTATTTGTTGTGCAAGATTAGTCACCAAAGTCACATTGTATTTTTTCTGTTCCCTGACTAGATGACTGAAACTTTTAAAAAACAGGAGGAAGTGATTTCAAAATGAGGATATTTTCAAATGAATATTCTTAGACTCTTGCTTTCAGACAGCATTCTTGAAAACAAAATATCACACACAATAATAAATGGAAAAACAATTAAATGGATTGCAAATATCATGATAGCATATTCACGTATTGAGTCTAATTAGTGTTTGTGAATATTTTTTGCACTATACACCAATCGCCAGTTCCAAAGATTACAAATGCTTGTTGGCAGATGGAACAGAGACATATAGTCATGGCTGGATCTGCATCCTGGACTGGGACTCTAGATGCAGTCAGAAAGCAGTGGAAGACTGTGGCTAACTTAGGGCTGGCCTACACTGGGATCTTACTGCCATGCAGTTTGATTAAAGATGACTATTTATATAATTGATATTACCTCTGTTACACAAGTACCATAAATCTTGTACAAAGCATATCATGTAAGGTGTCAATGGAAAAGTTATGATTTACTAAGTATGATTACCCTGTTTATATGCATGTATCATCTTTGTATCTGAATTATGAATGTTGGCTATGTACTTGTATCTTAAACCTGGGTGTCACCCAGAATATAACACATCAGATAGAATTTACATTAGGGCTAGACAGCTATGGGTTGATGGCCTATCATGGACACTCCACGCTCACTATGGGCCATTGAAGAAACTCATCCTGTCCAGATAGCAATTCCTGAGGATGCCTCAGAAAGCAAGGAGTTAGTGGCCACCCCCGGTGATTCAGCAAAATATGTAGGGGCATGTGATATTCTCATGTGACCCTGGACTCCATCTGGGCCAGTAACTTTCCACAGACAGGGACTGTGGGCTTTGTTTGTGACAGTAAATTTCCATGCACATGGCAGAGGATATAAAAAGACACCTGAAACATCTCCATGTTGCCTCTTTCCTGCTCTGATTCCCTGGACTGTGGATTTGCAACCAAAAGGAGCATCTTGAACTATGGACTGAGGACCTTCCAATCTTTTGGAAATTAGCAGAGAGACTTTACAAGCCAGCAGTCTATTCCTTCATTGCTATAAAACTTATATAAGGACTTTGCAATCATTTGTATGTATATGATCTATTAACCATTTATAACTTTCTTATTTTATTAATAAATCTTTAGTTAGTTTACTAAGGATTGGCTGACAGCATGATATTTGGGTAAGATCTGAGATACATATTGATCTGCGGTAAGTGTCTGATCCTTTGAGGTCAGTAAGAACCTCATATATGGTGAAATGGGTTTTCAATAACCTCTCACTATATTAAACTTGGTTGTCTGGATGGGAGGCAAGTTTTGAAATGCGAAGAGGGGACTGTGTTTGGCTTCTGGTTAACCAGTGTGTTACTGCAGAAGCTCTTCTGTTACTGACTGGATGAATCAAATTATATAATAAGCCACCAGTTTGGGGGATTGTTTGCACTATTTCTTGCAGTCTTCCCTGAGTGTGGCATTCTCAGTGTGGTCCATCCTAGGCACCTGGTCACATTTATATCAGCATAGCTACATTGTTCAGGGGTGAGAAAAATCCACAACCGTGAGCAAAGTAGCTGTTCATTCTAACCCCCTGGTGTAGACAGCATTAGATTGATGGAAGAATTCTTACATTGACCTTACTACCACCTCTCGGGGATGTGGATTACATACACTGATGGGAGAACCCATCCCATTGGCATAGGTAGTGGCTACACTGACGCACTACAGTGGTGCAGGCATCACTCTTGTCTTTGAGTATGTTCAGCTGAATCAGATGTGTGACTACTTGATCTGTTCTGGTCTGGACATGTTGTCAATCTGCTGACTCCAAGTTTCACTGGAGTAGTGCCAAAAAACTGATGGCTCCAGAATCAAATTATATTTAGCTGATACACAAGCCTAGAAAGTCTATATGAATGTCCATTGTCCAAAACCAAAGAATTCAAATGTTGTTCTAATAGAACTGTCACATGTAAAAGTGTGGAAATTGCTTTGTTTTGAAGTCAAAGCTTAGCTCAAAATTTTTAGTCACAAGAACAGATCAGTGTCAATACCCTCAAGTATCTTTATTTGTATTTTCACCAGTCAGGTGGTTGACTGCATGGCATAAGAGGCACAACATTGAGTTTACAATAAGAATTCTGTTTTTGTCAGTGGAAGAATTTTCAAAGACATCATGGTCTTACAAGTGATCACAGATAGTTTTATCTCCTAGCACTACTGAAAGTCAGAAATCATGAACCCCTGATTTAATGTTGTTTTTACCTGAAACCTTTAGCGATCAAAAACAGAGATGGGATGAAACATTTAGGTACCTCTGCACATAAGAATATTTAGAAGTCTGTTTGCTTTACCACACACTCTCCCTCCTCTTTCAACCAGCAAATTGAGGAAGCCTCCAAATGCTTCCTATTGGCTGACATTCACCTCTTTTATCAAATCATTTCCTGTAATCTATCAAGAATGTCTCAGTATTGCTTAAAAGGAACCCAGCACTCATCTGGAAGATGCAACAACCTTAGCCCATGGTGCAAGACTAAAGAAAAATCAGCTACAAGCTCCCTAAGCATTATTATAATATCAATATGAAAAAAAATGGTTATCAACTTTTATAAGTGCTATATTTAAAGTCTCCTTTCAAGTAAAAGAGGGATTTCACAGAAGACAATTGTTAGGAAGTTTCCTTCCTTTTTCCCTACTCTACCTGGAAGCCTGGAGTACTCCTAGAAAAAGCACAAATGTTTTGTCTTTCCCTTTACTTTTTCTATTAGATTTCTTAGTTTTTCACCTAATTTGAACACTGAAGCAAACCACACAGGATAACAGTGATTGCTACTGTAACGGGACAGTCAGATAACCAGCTGGTCTCATGATTAGGCAGCGGGCCTACAGTTTCTGTTGCCCTAGCTGTTTGAAGGGGCCTCAATAACTCCTGAGTGATTCTTTTGCTTCCCTTGGGGTTCTGCTGCTACCGAGGCGTGGAGGCAGGGGAGGGGGGAAGAGAGCGGAACCCTGGTCCACCAACTTCACCTGGTCCCAACCCAGGGCTCTAGGGGTTTGGCAAAATGTCCAGACCAGTTATTGATCTATCCGAAGTTACACTTGCTTCTGGGTCACTTCGTACCAGAGTGGAGTTCATGTATTTGGCCACTGCCTTAGAAAATTCCACTTAGTCTGTTAACGTCCTGTTCAAAGCAGTCTTTTAGAACTTTCCGCCCCCCAAAAGGGGGTAGCAGGGAGAGAATCCAGATCCCTGCTTCTTCAGAAGCCTTAACAAAGCTGTTGCCACTCCTATCCCAGCTCCTGGCATTAGCCTTGCTTCCTGGTGCAGCCTGCAGCACTTCCCCCCACCTTTCCTGGGCTATCAGTGTCCTTTTGAACTATTATTCCACAGGGAGCATACCCAGCACCTGCTGAGGGGTGGGGCCTCCATAGCCCAGTATTGCTGTATTCCTTGCCCTGGATCTGTAGACCCCATCACAAACTCTTCCCCTCAGCTTTGGAGTCATCGGGAAGACTTGTATTGACAATCTCCCCTGATCTCATGAAAAGAAGTCCTAATTTTTATGATCCTTGCCAGCTCAATGCAAAATTTCAAAGCACTATGGTTGCAGAGACAAATGCCACCACATAATTCAGGGATTGTGTAACTATGGCAGGGATGTGTGATCCACACTAGTCAAAATGGTTGGCCCCACAGGTAGTAAGGAAAGGCATCCACATCCCACTTGACTGCTACAGCCCCCTTCTCTATCACCAAATAGGTGGCTTCTAGATGTAAGTGGACTGTTGGCCCCTTACTGAAATTTACTGGGATTTTTTTTGGTTGGCCATCTCCCAGTACCAAAATAAAGGGGAGGAGCCAATGAGAAATCAGGACCCTGAGACTGACAGTCCCCAGGACCAGTAGGGAGAGGCCAACGCTCCAGGTCAGGGTAGGCAGGCCAATGAGGGAGTCAGTAGGCCAGGGGTCCCATCTTCCCTGTGAGCTGGCGATGCCTGGGCCAGAGCAGGCCCACACTAAGAAGCTAAGAAGAGAGCAGGAGCCAGAGCTGAGCTGGGGAGCAGAACTGCGCCAGCCAGAGCCAGAGAGTACCAGAGAAGCAGCCTGAACTGCTGAGCAGAGCCACATCAGTCAGAACCACTGGGGCCAGAGAGCTCAGGGAGCTGAGCTGGAGGCAGAGCAGCAGCAGTGCTGAGCAGCTAGAGAGAGCGAGGGGGCCCTGGACAGAGAGCCCAGCGCAGGGAGACGCCCCTAGCCAAGAGGTCTTGCAGGCTGGACTTGGAGGGGAATCATAACCCCGATGGGAGGGCTGATGCTTGGAAGAAGGGTCCTGCCACCTAGAGCCTGAGGGCATGTGGCCACCACCAGAGCACATGTCCAACCTGCTGTATCCTGCAGCACAGCCAGGGCCTGGAAAGAAGCCTAGGACATGTGAGGAACAGACTGTGAACTTTACATCCCAGAAACTGCTGTTTGTGGTTTCCCCATGACCACAGAGTGCGGTTACGTGTTTTCCTTTAGCTTTTCCCATTTTTTCCTTATTTTTTAATTGGTTGCTGTTTAATAAATTATATTTGCTTTGAACTATATGTAATTAGTGGATCAGTACGGTTGCCAACTTTCTAATTGCACAAAACTGAACACCCTTGCCCCACCCCCTGTCCCACCCCTTCTCTGAGGCCTGACAGCTGCCCGGCCCCTTCTCTGAGGCCCCTCCCCCCCACCAGTCCCCCTCCCTCCATCGCTCCCCCTCCCCCACCCTCGCTCACTTTCACTGGGCTGGGGCAGGGGTTTGGAGTGTGGGAGGGGGTGAGGGTGAGGGCTTCGTCTGGGGGTGCAGGCTCTGGGATGGGGCTATGGATGAGGAGTTTGGGGTGCAGGAGGGAGTTCTGGCCTGGGGCTGAGGGGTTTGGAGTGCAGGAGGGGGATCAGGGCTGGGGAAGGGGATGGCAGTGCGGGAGGGAGTGCGGGGTGCGGGCTCTGGGAGGGAATTTGCGTGCAGGATGGGGCTCCGATCTGGGGCAAGGGGTTGATGTGTGGGTGGGGTGCGGGTTCTGTGAGGCAGTTTGGGTGTGGGGTGGGGGTTCCGACCTGGGGCAGGGGGGTTGTGGTGTTGGCTCTTGCTAGGTGGCGCTTACCTCAGGCAGCTCCCAGTCGGTGGCGCAACGGGCTAAGGCGCTGCTCCCGGAAACAGCCAGCATGTCCGGTCCCTAGGCAAAGGCGCGGCCAGGTGGTTCTGCGCGGTGCCTGCACCTGCAGGTGCTGGCCCCACAGCTCCCATTGGCTGTGGTTCCTGGCCAAAGGTTGCTGCAGAGCCAGCGCTGGGGGTGAGGCCAGCACACAGAGCTTCCCTGATTGCCCCTGTGCCTAGAGGCCACAGGGACTTGCCGGCCACTTCCGGGAGCTGCACGGTGCCAAGGCAGGCAGGAAGCCTGCCTTAGCCCCGTTGCGCCATCGACCGAACTTTTAAAGGCCTGGTCAGCCAGGGTCCCTTTTCGACTGGGCGTCCTGGTCAAAAACCAGATGCCTGGCAACCCTATGGATCAGGGAAGCATCCATTGAGGAGAAAGTATTCCAGAGTGGAGACTCCTTAGCCCCTGTCCTAAGTGACCACAACAAGATTGGGGGTTGAGCCCCCCAGGAATCCTTGACCCAGCCTTGTCGGGGTTACGAGGACTCTGCCACAAAGGAGAGTAGGGCCTCTGAGTAAAGAGAGTGGGAGCGAGGACTCAGATCCTTTCGCTAGCCCATTCTACTGGGGTAGTGTATAAGCCAGGAAAGTTCCCCACAATAGTGGGACCATTCCCCCACTTACATTGAGGAAACAGCTTCTTGCTAAGATATAGGACAGGATGCTCTCCCTCTACTTCTTGCTCCAGTATGACTCTGAGTTGGTGCCCCACACATATTTGTAAAAGAAAAAGTTTTGAAAGTTAGTGTGAAATAAAACAGTTTTTTAGTGTTTTTAGTGCCTGGAAGGCCTTACTGCAGGTCTTGGTCCAGCAGATCATCCTGGGTGAGTCGTTCTTTTCTAGGTCTGTTAAGGGGCTAGCTATTGTGGCCAAGTCAGGGATAAACCACCTACAGTAGTCTGGTAGCCCCAGCAAGCAGTGTACCTGTTTCTTTGTAGCGGGGATCAGGCATTCTGACAAGGCCTTTACCTCTTCTACTAATCGGTGTAACCATTGCCCTCTCACAGTGTATCCCACGTAGTTCACTTTCCAGTTGACTAATCGAATCTAGATGTATTGACTGTCAGCCCAGCTTCCTGAAATACCTGTAAGTATGCTGTGAGCTGTTTTACATGGTTGTCCCAGGTCCTGTTCTAGATGACAATATCATCAGTGTGAGTAGCTGCGTGTTGACTATATGGGCACAATATCTTGTTCACTAACTGCTGAAACATTGTGGTGGCCCCATTCAGACCAAATGGCATGGTTCTAAACTGAAATGAGCCTAAGCGTGTATAGAAGGCCATCTTCAGTCTGTATTCAGGGGTGAGGGGGAATCTGCCAATATTCCTTGGTTAGGTCAAGGGTGGATATGTACCTGGCAGCCCCCAGCCTCTTCAGCAATTCATCAATTCATGGCTTAGGATTCGCATCGAATTTGGAAACTGCATAAACTTTTTGAAAGTCTGTGCAGAACTGTGTTGAGCCATCTGGTTTGGGCACAAGTATTATTGGACTCTGCCACTCATTGTGTGGCTCTTTGATGACCCACAAGGTTAACATGTAGCTCTTGCTGCACAGTCTCTCATTTTCAGGATAGTGGTCTCACACTTTCTGTCCAGGTTCGGTTTCTATACAGTGGAACACTAGGTGAGTCTGGCCTGGGGTCACTGAAAACATAGAGAGGAATGCACTGATGAGCCCGTGTATCTTCTGTTCCTGTTTGGGTTGTAAGTCTTTTCCCAACTGACACTGTCTTCGGATAGGGAGCTGTTGTAGCAAAGGGGCTGGGTTTGGGCTCACGAGGAATGGAGTGATGCAGTCTTTCCATGCTTTTCGTAGGTTGACATGATATATTTGGGTGGCTCTTTTCTTCTTGGGTTGGCAAGCTTCATAATTTACCGTGTCAACCCATCTCACTATTTCAAAGGGCCCCTTTCCAACATGTCAACAGCTTGGATTCGGATGTAGGTAGCAAGAGTAACACTTGGTTCCCTGTTGGAATTCTCAGACACAGGCACCTTGTTGCTTGGTCTTGTTGTGCCTTCAGTAAGTTCTCCTTTGCAAATGTTCCCATGGACTTTAGATTTTCTTTTAGTAGTAATATATACTGTACTGAGCTAGTGGGCAGAGGTGGATTACAGTGTTTTGGGGCCCTGGGCCAGAGCAAGTGTGGGCCCCTCCCTTCCCCTTCTACCTGCAGTCTCCCCCCTCCCCCAGCACTCCTGACGGAGAAATGGGGCTGTCCGGTGCTCCTGTTGGGGAGCAGGGCTTCCCCCACTGCCTGGCAGGAGCACCGGGCAAGTGGCCAAAGTGGGGCAAGCCCCTGTGCCCCAACTCCTCTCCCCAGAAGGAGCACAGGGCCGTCGTGGGGGAGCGGGGTCAGGCATGAGGGTGCCCATTTTTCCGGGGCCCCCCAACTGGCCGGGCCCATGGGCACAGGCCCTTTTTGCCCAGGGGCTAATCCATCACCGCTGGTGGATCTTAACTCCTGTCCCTCCCAAGTTTCATGAATCAGATCTAACATTCCCTGGGGTTGTCTGCCAAACCAACCCATCGGTCTGTGGGTGACAGACGGATGTTAGATCTTTCATCTTTAGCGAGTTGCCCATTTCATTAGCTGTGAAATAAAATTTATTCACTGGTCAGTGATTATCTCTTTAGGGTTCCCTACCCGGGTAAATATTTTCATCAATTTGGTGGTGATGACTGCAGCATTTGTGGAGCAAAGGGGTACCCCCTTGGGGTAGCATGTGGCATAGTACATGATCATATATATATTGGGTCTGTGCTATGTTTTTTTCAAGCTGGCCTATTAAATCCATCCCTAGCAGAGGGAGGGAATCTAGCAGGACCTTAGGAATCTTCCTCAGGCTCATCCGTTGAGATTCAGGGCATGAAGCACAATAGTCCTACAATTCCTTGTTGACACCAGGCCAACACAACCTTAGGGTCACCCTTTCCAGTGTTTTTTTTTCCACCCAAGATGCCCTCCTCAAAGAGCCCAACCTTATCCCCTAAGTTGAGATTGGGGGTCAGCTGATGGTTTCGGTTGGCATGACATATGTATGCTGTTTTAGCCTCTTCTAACTGGTGCTTGAGTTCTTGACGTACTTGGTGGATGTGTGCAGTCACAACAGTTAGTAATGATGGGCACTGGCGAGTCAAGGGGGATTTTGGGGTGATACTAAGGGTGGAAACCATAATTCACGAAGAAAGAGTTCTACTGGTTGGTGGCATGTATGGACTTATTTTAGGAGCATTCTGTATGGGGAATGAGCACCAGCCAATTGTCCTGGTGGTAATTTAGGAATCAGCATAAGTACTGCTCCAGGACCCGATTGACTCTCTTTGCCTGATTGTTGTACTAGGGTGGTCAGAAGTCTAGGTGTGAGGTTCGATGCCCAAGAGGTGCAGAAATTCCTACCAAAAACAATAAACAAACTGAGACCCCTGGTACTATACTTATGAGCACACCTTGAAGGTGAAAGACATTGCCTTTGAACAGATGGGCTGTTTCCTGGCCGTGGGAAGGCTGCAACATGGCATAAATGCACATCCTAAAAGCTAAATAATGAAACGGAATTTAGAAAAATGCTTTAAAAAGTCACAAAATTATTTCAAGCAATTTGCCAGCTATTTAGTGTCCTTTATTTTGTGTCTCTGTCTTACATTTTAAAGAGGCCACTGTCTCCTGTTTGTTATTTGAAAGGCTGAGAGGCATGACTGCAAAACAGTTGTGTTGTCTTTGTGCACTATTTGTGCTAAGTTAGGTAAGCAAATAAGAATATATTTCAAAATATACAATACATTCTGTTTAATGTCCTGATTCCAGAAAAGTAGTCCATGCATATAAACTGTTTGGACTCATCTGATTTTCTGCTTGCTGCATGACACTGACAGTAAAAGGCACGTATCCTTAATATAGTAGATAAAGAAAAGAAGAAATGGAATTATTCTGTTTGAAACTTCTGAAGCATCTAGACAGACTGGAAATTGCCACTGATTTGATTTTCTTTACACTGCGATGATAGAAAAGTCAACCAACTTACAAGTAATAAAAAAATAAAGAAACATCTGTTGCTGTTAGAAAATTCTGCAGTGTATAAATGCAGTACAGTACTTGGAACACATTTCAGTACACTGCCATTGCATTGACAGCAAAGTCACAAGAAGTATAGATACATATTTGTGGGAGGGGACAAAACTTGTATGAGAAACTGGTTATTTACAAGTGTGTTGATGTCTCTCTCATGTCCAATGAAGGCTTCAAAACAGCATCTCGATACAGTTTTCTCCTTGTTTTTCCAATCTTTAACAGAGGGAACATGAATGAAAGCAGAATGGCACAGTATTATATGGCACAGAATAGAAATGGAGAAATATCTAATGGATTGTACTTGGTCTAGGAGCAGGCCTTCTATTAGAGGTGTATGTCCAACCTCTGCTTGGAGTTACAGTCACATTGATCTATTGCCACACTTAAAATCCAGATGACAGCAATGAGATGAAGTGTCTTTTTCTGACTGATAGCTGGCCCAGTCTGTGACTGTTCCTCCCTGATAAAGACCTCACAATGGTAATCAATACCTTCATAATCTTAAAGGTAGATTAATGCAATGAACTTCCCCTGTGGTAACCTTTGAAAAGCAAAAAGGAGCTTCATCTGGGGTGACCAATCTTTTGAGTTGGGCAAGCCACAATGAGCATATCTCACCAACGTGCTATGCTCTGCATTGGTTACCTATTTGTTTCTGACCTCAATTCAAGGTATCAGTTGGACCTAGACATTTTAAGGCATTGTAGGTTCTTAGTTATTTGAGAGATCACCTATCTTCTACTTCCCATCAAGACAGTTACAATTTGCTGGTCTGATCTTCCTACATGTTGCTGAGGCTGAATTCTTCAGGATTAGAGAAAGGGTGGATGGCGGGCCCATGAATCTGGACTCCTGCACTGAGAGTTCATCAAAGCTTGAGTCTGGCAAGCTTCGTCGTATATATAAAACCACTGTGGTCAAGCATTTTACTGACCATTGACTTCGCCTCAGCAGTAAAGTATAACTGTTCTGAACTATGTTGTGTCATATTATATATCAGTAAGATACAGAACTGCTATTTCAATATACCTGTTTTATTTAAAAAGTAAACAAAACAGCATGGAAAAAATTAAAGAGCCTGATTTTTCCAAAGCCTTGCACCTCATATGGTCATTTACAGATGTGCAAAATGCTGCCAAATCAGACAAGCAGCATTTTACAGTCACTTTGTACAGGCAAACACAACATAAGTAGCACAGTAGTGGAGAATCAGGCCCACTGTGTCATCTCTCTAATCTTATATACTTAAACCCATTTGAAAACAATGGAAGACTTAAGGCTCAATGGATCCTAATTCCTTCAGTGATTTACTATACATTGCAATAGAAAGTGCCTCCAAAACTATTTTCTACATGGAACTAATTATCAAAGTTAAATAGATCTCTGAATACATTTTTTAAAAATGCGTTTCTGTGAGGTATTCAAAGGGCCATTTCAGCCACAGTTTAGATCGGGGTGGGCAATATTTTTGGCCCAAGGGCCACATCAGGTTTTGGAAATTGTATGGAGGGCCGGTAAGGGGAGATGATGCCTCCCCAAACAGCCAGGCGTGGCCTGGCCCCACCCCGCCCCCTAGCCGACCCCCCTGCTTCTCGCCCCCTGATGCCCCCCCAGACCCCTACCCCATCCAATACCCCCTGTCCCCTGACTGCCCCCAGAACCCTTGCCCCTGACTGCCCCCCGTCCCCCCATCCAACCCCCCCTCCTTCCTGACTGCCCCCCGGGACTCCTGCCCCCATTCAACCCCTGTTCTCCGCCCTCTGACTGCCCTGACCCCTGTCCACATCCCCCCCTCTGATCACCCCCCTGAACGCCCCTGCCCTCTATCCAACCCCCCCTGCTCCCTGCCCCCTTACCGTGCTTCCTGGAGCACCGGTGGCTGCTGGCCACCTGGCTGGAGCCAGGCACGCACCACACAGCACAGAGCACTGGGTCAGGCCCCGGCTCTGCAGCTGCGCTGCCCCAGGAGCTCATAGCCCCACCACCCAGAGTATTGCACCAGCAGTGGGGCGAGCTGAGGCTGTGGGGGAGGGAGAACAGCACGGGAGGGGCCGGGGGCTAACCTCCCGGGCCAGGAGCTCAGGAGCCGGGCGGGAGAATCCTGCAGGCCGGATGTGGCCCACGGGCCAAAGTTTCCCACCTCTGGTTTAGATATCAACGACACAGTAACTGAGGCTGGCCTGAAAAATAGCTCCTAATTCTAATCCTATAGATGTTAGTGATTTATTTTACACACACACACACACACACACACACACCAGAGATTGGTGTAAATTTTCAGAAAAATGCACACACAATTACCTTCCTGATTACAGGAGCAGTTAAAAGTAAGTACATGAACAAATGACCAGACAGACATATAACTGGTTATTTTGTATTCAACCCATGAGAATGAATATATCTATGGTACGTGTGCATGCAAAACAGGTGCACAATTTATGTGTGCTTTTCTAAAAATGTATGTTGTTACATTTAAAATAATGTTTGAAAGTATAATAGGCACTAAAAGCATGCTGATTATACTTTGGACTCTCTTCTAGTCTTAAAATTGCTTACATATGCTTTATAAGTGATTTTTGTATGGGGTCTAACACTATCTGCTTTGATGGTGGATATATTTAGGCTGTGAGGACACTGAAGGCATTTGTCCTTTAGCCTTCTGCCTCACAACATGATTGAGCATCCGTATACCTTACAACCATACATCCTGTCGAGTGTTATTCTCTTACATATCACAATTTACCTCTCATTCTCTACTCAAACATGCAACCAAGCTGAGCAACAAGCTACTTCAGCTGCCATGTCATTTCAGTTTTTACACATTTTCTCTTATGATGTGTGCTCTACATCTCAGTGATATCTCAACTCTACACTATACTGCCAAGGGCTAAAAGTCAGGCACAAAGCTCAGTCTCAATGTCAAAGAGTGAAAATGGGAGGGGGGGGAGGAAATCACACAAGAGAAGTTAATGGTTACAAACTCTACTCTGAAGCTCCTATTTTTATTGATTTTGCAAGTTTCTGCAGCTCATCAACACAATATGAATTAGAGAAGAATGAAAGCATCTCTGAGGTAAATGTTGTGGTCTGTGTTGGTGCTGCCTGCCAAAGTGAACAGGACAGTTATACACGTGCAAAGACGGCTTGTACTTTCTTCATCCACTGAAATTTAAAAATGAGGAGCTACCCTAGAGATGATGAGAGCTGCAGTCCTTGTAGTATGCATTACAGTCCTGCTTACATGTCATTTGGAAAATATGCCAGACAATCCAGAATAGGGAAATTAGATTAAACACACATGTACTGTTCTCAGTGGGAACAGTTTTCTGCTGAGCTTTTTTGAAACTCTGGCCAACTGAGAATAACTAAAGCAGAAAACAATCACCTGGAGCTAAGGCTGAAAAGACATAACATTGATGTTAAAAGAATGCGTTAAAAGAAAGTTCAGTTAAAAAGAAAAGCTACATTTTGATAGCAGTAAAGTTGCACTTTGAAGGAGAAACAACAGTAGAAAATGGTCCTGTGTTACCTGCATCATTAGCACTAGTGCTGACACAGGGGTGCCCTCTCCCACCTTTCTCCCTCCCTTTCCTTAACACCTTATTGTGTAAGGTTTAGGTTAACATTTTCAAAAGTGCCTAAGTGATTAACACTTAGTCCCTGTTTAAAAAGTGACATGCCTAGTCTATACCAGCAAACCCTCCTAATGTGGAAACAGTTTATATTATCAAAAGAGTGATTTTGCTGGTATAGCTTATACTTGCCACCTGAACAAAATAACTATACCATCAAAAGCACTTGTTTAGCTGATATAACTGCATCTACACTAGAGCTTTTTTTCCCAGTATAAAAATGTTGTAAAAAATCCATACCCCTAACCAATATAGCTACAGTGGCAAAAGTGTCTAGTGTAGACATGGTCGTAGACTCTTAGGGTGAAATCCTGGCTCCATTAAGGTCCACAACAAAACATCCCTATCAGTAGGGATTGGCAATCATCTTTAAGTACCTACATCTCTTTTGAAAATAGTCATTAGGTTCATAAGTCATTTAGGTGCTTTTGAAAATGTTACCCTTTACTTTTCTTTATAAAGTAATTTTCTTGAATGACTTTCTGTTAAGAATATTTTTATTTTTGTAAACAATTTAAGACATTTTCAGCCTATGTTGAAAAAAGCCACTGCATGTAGGGCTCAATCCTATGCTCACTGAAGTCAATGGCAAAGGTATTGACATTAATTGCATAAAATCAAGGCCTTGGATTTAATACTAACTCTATAGCTGTTGACACTTATTTACCTAGTGATATGAGCCTTTTGGGAACAGTGGGGAATGTGTATGGTTTTTAAGAAGGCAAGAGTCCTGGAAAACAGACAGTGATGATCAGTAAACACAGGCCCAATCTGTTCTAAATATCATCATCATATATAATCGCTGTGCACTAGATTGTGCCCCATGATCTTCAAGGTCTCTTCCCCATATGAATCTCCCTCCAACAATCAGGTATAATCCTCCTCCTGTACCTCTCAAAAACTGGTAGCTCCCTAGAAAATATAAGAACACTTATGTGACAAATATTTGCATGGGTGCCATTAGTGATTTGGCTCGATCCCAGATACTTGACTAACAATGAGTTGGTAGGTGATCTATTTGGGTTATTTTGCATTAATTTATGAGATAATACAGTACTTTGTGCAACCTGAGGCCATCGTTCCTGAGTAATAAAATCTCATTAAAGAGCTGATCTGGGATTATTGGAAATCAGTTTGGTAACCTTATATATTGACTTTTTTTTTGCTACTAGGAGTGTTTTTTGATCAGCTATTTCACCACTTTAATTCTCCTACATTTTTGTTGTTTGGAATGCATCATTCACTGGAGATTTGGAACCCTAGTCTTTCTGTTGTAACTGTGAGTTTAATAAAGATAATTTCCTTGATGTCTCTGGTGTGAGTAGCTCAGACTGAATGAATATAACCAGCAAAGAGCAGCATTTTATTTATGAGGCATCTTGATTTTGTTTATTAAGCTATCATTTCTGGGTACAAGTGTCAACACAATTTGTGTTTTGAATAATGTGAAGCAGATAACCTTAATTAACAAGTAATTAGAATTATTTTCATATTTAGCAGTTTCCTTTATTGTTTCTGAAACCTAAAACTAAAACTGTAATAAATAATGAGCAGCCAGAACATGTCCCTTCACAGACTTTCATCCAACTCCTTCCATTGGAGTTTGCTCAAATGGCAGAAGTAAGATCCGTGTGGATCTTGGGAAATGGGGCAAAGGCTACATGGTGACTATGGGCTTGTCTACACTACAAAATTAAGTTGACTTTATCTAATTCAACTTCGAGCCACCAAATTAATTAAGTCAATTGTGCGTGGCCACACCATGCTCATTGTCTCGATAGAGTGTCCTCACTAGTAGTGCCTGGATCAATGCACAAAGCAGTGCATCATGGGTAACTATCCCAAAGTGCAACTTGCCGCAGTGTGTTTTGGGAAGTTTGTGCAATGCCTCATGGGAACAAACAGAGGCGTAGCAAGCGCCCTCCGTACCCTCTGACCAGAGGGGGCCCCGCAAGGAAGGGGGCCCCCAAAAGTGGCAAAATAAATACCGCATTCCAGTTTCTGCATTGTAAGGGGCCCCGCCTGGACATATGTTCAGAGGGGGCCACCGTTCGGAGGGGGCCACGTTCTTTGTTGCTACGGCCCTGGGAACAAAACATTGTCGCAGGGGAGAATGGGAACATTGCGTCGGCATCCCACGATGCACTGTCCTCCCTCCCTCATATCAACAGCAAACAACCCAGTGGTTTTCACCCCTTAAAACTGCCATGCGTACTCCATAACCCCAGAAGCATGGAGCCTGCTCAGTTGTGCACTCTTGCTGTGAGCATCTCAAACACCTCGCACCTTCTTCTGCAGTATTTCCAGAGCCGAAGTAGGGTCTGCTGCATGGAACATAGTGATGTCCTGCAAGCAGCCCTGCTGCAAGCCATTGAAAAAAACAATTCACAGTTGCTGCTGGCAGTCACAGAGCAGCTGCACTCTGTTGAGAGCCATTTCTGGTCCTAAGCACTGACTGGTGGGACCGCATCATTTTGCAGGCATGGGATGACGAGCAGTGGCTGCAGAACTTTCAAATGGGGAAGGCCACCTTCCAGGAACTTTGTGCAGAGCTTTCCCATGCCCTGCAATTCAGCAACACAAAAATGAGAGTTGCTTTGACGGTGGAGAAGCAAGTGGCGATTGCTATTTGGAAGCTTGCAATGCCAGACAGTTACCGATCAGTGGGGAATCAATTTGGAGTAGATAAATCAACCGTGGGAGCTGCTGTGCTCCAAGTGTGCAGGGCCATTAATCGACTTCTGCTATGAAGGGTAGTGAGTCTGGGAAATGTGCAGGACACAGTGGATGTTTTTGCCGCGATGGGATTCCCTAATTGCAGTGGGGTGATAGATTGCACGCATATCCCCATCTTGGTACCAGACCACCTTGCCAAAGAGTACATACAACGAAAGGGATACTTTTCAATGGTGTTGCAAGTGCTGGTGGATCATCAGTGTAGGATGGTCATGAAAGGTTCATGACGCATGCATCTTTAGGAACTCGGGTCTGTTCTAAAAGCTGAAATTCGTGACTTTCTTTCCAGACCACAAAATGAAGATTGACAATGTTGAGATGCCTATAGTTATCCTGGGTGACCCAGCCTACCCGTTGCACCCATGGCTCATGAAGCCATACACCGGTTGTCTGGACAGCAGTAAGGAAAGGCTCAACTATGGGCTCAGCAAGTGCAGAATGGTGATTGAATGTGTCTTTGGTTGTTTAAAAGGGCACTGGAGAAGTTTACTGACAAGGTTGGACCTTAGTGAAGGGAACATCCCCATGGTTATAGCTGCCTTCTGTGTGCTCTATAATATCCCTGAAAAAAAAGGGGGGGAAATTTTCCACAGGGATGAGCAGTTGAGGCAGATCGCATGTCAGCCATTTTTGAGCAGCCAGACACCAGGGCAATAAGAAGAGCACAGCAAGAGGCACTGCATATCCACAAGGCTTTGAAAAGCTGTTTCAATAATGAGTCACAGTAATGTGAGCTGCTTGTCTGCATTTGCTTTCCCGAAGCTTCATGAAGCTTGTATCACTGTCCCTGTAAAGCCAACCCCCCACCCACGCCCACTGCTTCTATTCAATAAACAACATTTATTTCCCGAATCCATTTACTTTATTTAACAAACATAAGTAAAGAGGGAGAACAGAAAAAAAAAGTTAGCCTTGGGGAAAAGGGGTTGTAAATTTGGAATGGGAGATACATTTGCAGCTGTGTAACATAATACCGCATTCTAGACCATCAAAGGTCTCTGAATGGGCACCTTCTGTTCCTTGTACCCTCCCCCTAAGTTAAGCAAAAGGGATAATGGACTTTTCTCCCACGCCTCATGGAATGCTTGGGGGAGGATGATTCTGTGCCAGGCGATGCTGGTTGGCTGTCCACCATGGTCTGCAGAGGGACTCTACCCTCCTGCTTCTGTTCCTGCAGTTCAACCAAATGCCTCAACATGTGATTGGTCCCTCATAATCCGAAGCATCTCATCCAGCGCCGCACACTCATTCTCCTGGGAAGCTTTTCTGCTATCCATGTCCATGTCTAACTTCTCAGACAGTGAAATCCTCTACGCTCTCAGCTCTGTGTCAGCTGTCCCAGAGGCGTTCATTATCTCAGTGAACATGTCCTCCTGCATTCTCTTTCTCCTCCTTCTAATCAGTGAAAGTCTGCTTTCAGGTGTTGATGACACACCGAAAGACACTTTTCCAGCTGTCAGTCATGGATAAAAAGAAAGGGACCATTGTACATGCATAAAATGTTTCCATAGCAAGGCTGTTTTCATAAAAACAAAAAACAAAAAAAACAACTCTTATTACACTAAGTGCAAGCCATAACAATCAGAATCCATAACCGTTCACTGCACCATTTTGCTGTTCCAGCCATGGTGATTACTCTACCCTCCCACCCCCCAAGTCATGGGTGACCACACTTTTAATGAAGTTTATGGCAGACTCATGTTGGCAGCAGAGGTAGCTAGTCGAACAACCGCCCCTCCCCGTAGCACCACAGGAAGCTGTTTATGGATGGGGTGGCGGGGTGGGGTGAGGGGATGTTTTCACTCCCAAATTGCAGAATCTCACATGTGGGGCCCCAGTCCCCTATCAGCCACTTAAACTACTTGCCAAGCCATGCCGAGCACAGTAAAGGCATATTAGTGGCTGCTACATGCTCTTTTTTTCCCCTTGTAAGAGCACTTTTAATGAGAACTTCCCCCGTTTCCCCTAGGCGACCTTATGTGATATCAGTCTCCTGAGGGCAACAGAGGCAGAAAGGAAGGAGATGCTGCAATCGTCTGGGAACAGATCTGGTCCTTATGCTGCTATGCTTTGTACTGCAATGATGCCAGCAGAATTAATTCAGGAGTTGTGTGGGAAAGTGTCCTACAATGATGGAAGAAATAAGACTGCCCTGCCAAGAAAATGTCTGCAAAGGATTGCAGAGTACCTCCATGAAAGTTTCCTAGAAATATCCATGGAGGATTTCCGGGCTATCCCAATACATAAACACTCTTTTCCAGGGGCCATCCTCTGCGTATCTGGAGCAGCCTCTTGTAAGCAGAGAGCCACAGCACCTTGCTTTTTCTTCCCAGTAAACATGCAATACCACCGAATGTGTGTGCCCGCTAAAGTTTAGCTGGACTTTGATTGTAACTGTATACTCACCAGAGGTGCCTTCTCTGGCATCACAGTTGGCCACGATGATGTCCTGTGAACCTCAGAGCTCCAGGGTTAAAAATATTTCCTGGCTCTCAGGGAGAATGGATCCACTACTTGCCTGTCTCCCATTCGTCTCCTCCTCCTCTTCCTCATCCACCATATTGTTCTCACTGTTGTCCCTAGACTCACACACCTGTGAGGTGTCCACATTGGTTGTGGGGGTACTGGTAGGGTCACCCCCGAGAATCACATGCAACTCATTGTAGAACCTGCATGTGTGGGGTTCAGCCTTGCCTTCTGGTATGTTCGGCGAAGTTCTTTTATTTTCACATGGCACTGCTGTATGTCCCTCGTGTAGCCCTTCTCCCCCATTCCACGAGTGAATTTGCATAGATGTCAGCGTTTCTTCTGCTGGATCGGAGCTCTGCCTGCACAGACTCTTCTCCCCACACAGGATGAGATCCACCACTCCTGTGCAGACCAGGCTGGAGCATGTTTGGGGCGTGTAGTCTCTGTGATCAGCTGTGCTCAAGCTGGCACACTTCCAATTCTGATCAAACAGGAAATGGGAAATCAAAAATTCCTGGATCTTTAGCAGGGGAGGGACTGTTTCCCGTGTACCTGGCTGCAGTGCTGCAGAGTTGAGAATGATCTCCAGAGCGGTCACAGATGAGCATTGTGGGACACCATCCGGAGGCCAATTAAGTCAAATTGCATAACGCATCTGCACTACCTCGCAGTCGACCGATGAAAATAAAATTAAGTGCTTCGCCTCTCACAGAGGTGAATTACAGAAGTCAACATTAGAGGCGACTTAGGTCGGAGTAAAGGACCCGGTAGTGTAGACACATACATTAACAGGTCAACTTAAGGCGGCTTCCTTTGACCTAACTCTGTAGTGTAGACCATGCCTATATCTCTGCACTGCCTCCTGCCCCCAGGGCTCTCCCCTGATTCTCTGTCAATATGAATTCCTCTTCTTCTCCCTGCCTTTACCTACTAGTCTCCTTCCTCCTGCCGGGACCCATCTTCTGAACTGGTCATGTAGGAGAAGTTTCTATTGCATTATTATAGTTTGCAGTAGAATGAATAATAATCAATTATTGGCCACTGTCAGAAGACAGGATACTGAACTTGATGGACCATTGGTCTAACCCAGTATGGCTGTTCTTATGTTCTTACGATTTTATATCTAATATGAAGTAGCTTGATCTATTCCAAAATATCATTACTTTCTTTCCTATGAACTGAACATTTTGTATGTATAAAGGAGTCACTAAAACTTAATGGTCTACTTTTTCCATGAGAATCTGCTATTGGCCAGCCTGAGAATTTGTTTGCATTTTTGTTATCCTGTTCTTTAAATAGATATCATATGTCAAATGTCTTACAGTAGGTTGGTTCAGGTAAAACAAAGAAGTTCAAATTTATTTAGTTTGTTAGTTTTGTAATGAATATACTCATCTTGGTTTCTAGGTGCCTTTGCAAAAATTAAAAAACAAATAATCAAATCCAGAAGGAAAGTCAGAAACTGCTTTCCACCCCAAAAACAAAACAAAAAATCCAACCAGCAAACTAACAAAAATCCCAAACCCCAATCATAATAAAACCAAGTCCAAAACCCCCACAAACCTTGGCCCTTGTCAGAGGCTTCCCTTCTCAAAAGCTAGTGTAAAGAGGTAGGCCTTCAGATGCATTTGCCAAATTCTGCATCTGGGGAGGCCACTTGTATTAGTAGGGGATATCCACACATGAAAGGCCAGGCAGCCACTCTCCCACAAGGGTTCCAATGATGAGGACATTTTAAAATCTATCCATGGCTTCATAATAATCTCAGTGGCAAAAGCTTGCCTTGAAGAGGCGCATTTTCCAACTGGTCTGTCCCTCCCCATCTACTATTGGGAGAGGGTTGGTTGGTGTTCTGTCCACATACAGAATACAATGGTGCCATTGGACACCCACTTCTGGTAACTACAGCCCGGGTTGTGCCAGAGGAAACCAGGTCAAACTTAAGAAGAGAAACAGACCCATATTTTTTAATATACATTCCAATATTGTAATAAACCAAACTAGGGCTTTAAAAACAGAAGGAAAAAAGGTATCTTGAAAATTACAGGAAAACATTGGCTGTGACACAAGGACATCAGCTCTCAAGGAAAGGAATACAAACGTTTAAATAATATATCTCGCTGGAAATTAAGCTTTGTGAGAAATCCCATTGATTCCTTTTAAGACATTTTATTAAAAGGTCTATTACTGCTTAGCTTGCACTTTGTGGCTATGAGAGATGTTGGAATGAAGAGCTATCAAAGGTGGCTATCAAAGTTTTTTTTTTTCCCCATTTAACTTTTTCTGACTATTAAGCAGCTCATTTTGTGGAGACAGTCATTAGTGTCTTTAATGTGAAACAAAGCTTCTGGATAAGAGCTGCTCGGTGAAGATCAATATGAAAGATATCATTTCAGTTACAGCTTTAATAACTGTAACAATAGGGAGCCTGGCATTGCTGGCTTTATGCATTAATGTAATTTAGAATCTACCAGGTACAAATCTTATCAAACATTAGCAGTAGTTGCACTGGGAATTTCTAGGTAGAGGAACTGTGTGATAAATGAGAAGTGTTTTAAAGGTAGATTTCAATGCACCAAGGCTCATCCGCCATACAGTCATGCAAGAAATACACCAAGACAAATAAAAACAAAACAGATTCCTGAAAACTGATTACAGCTTCTAATGAACTAACGGCATGTGTGTGTGCGTGCACACATGCATGTAGATGTATTTCATTCACACATATACCTATATACTGGTAAGTTTATTTCATTTAAGATCATCAATGATGCCCGGAGCCTGGGACAGGTGCTGTCCCGTTGTAGATATGGTATAAATCATTATATATGTAGGAGTAGCATCTTCCTTAAGGCAAGAGCTGTTTGGTGCAGGAGGGGTAGGGTGTGTCAGGGAGCCAGATGCACCTACCTGGTGGCTACCTAAGCTAGAGCAGATAAGGAGCTACTTTAATTTACATAACTGGTGTAAAATCCCTAAGGGTTTCAACATTCCCAGCTTGATGTGAACCTTTGTACAGAAGAGCCAGCTCTCCTGAGCCAAGTCTTTAGCCCTTCCAGATGCCTGTATTCTGCCTCTTCAGCCTCTCCACCAGCTGTGAGACAGCCTCTCAACTACACATAGCTGCAGCTCCCCTGTGCAGCTAACTGGCCTCTTCCTACACAGCTTCTTTGGATCTGCCTACCAAATCACTCCTTTGCCTACCTTTCCTACACTGCACCCTACCCTAACACTTATTCACCTTTTCTCCCCTTCATCAGTCTACCAGAGTGGTTCTCAACCTGTGGCCCAATCAGCACACAGCTGCGGCCCATGTGACATCCTCAGGGTCATACTGGTAGTATTGGACGTGGCCCACAATGGTAAATAGGTTGAGAACCACTGGTCTACCACAACCAGCTGCCACTTATTCTCCCCCACCCCAACTGCTGGATTTTTTTTTTTTTAAATCAGGAATGAATAACCTCTTATTTTGGATCTTTTACAACCAGGTGGCATTTTAAACATTTGTTTAACTCATGTCCAGATGTCTTCAGGTTCTAGTGTTTACAGGTAGCCATTCAAGATTTACATTTTCTTTTAAAAAAAAAAGATCTAAACTGGGAACACTATGAACTTCCAATTTATCTTTTGCTGATAAAAATGGAAAACTCAAAGTTGAAGCAGCTACTGAAAAGATTAACCACCTGGCACTTGAATTCTTAAACTTTTTTTTTTCAGTGAGATTATAAAGTAGAACTCTGACTTCACCACAAAGAACAATGAGCTTTTAAGGATAACAGAACTGTTTATTTGAACCTCAACTGAATCAAAATTCAGATTTAGTTCAGATAAGCATCCACATTTTGGATGCTTATATGCGTTCTCTACATCCCTTGCGGCTGGAAATGTCATAAGAACAGACTCTTTCGTCACTGCTGCTCCATTTATGGCCACAGATGAAAATTCCTGTAGAGTAACATTTCTTGCAGTATTTTTGCAGGGACAGGGAGAATGTGTCTGATCATTTCAGAACCCTTTCAAATTTGGTTCCAGAAATGGAGCAAGGGGTTCTTAGTTATTTGTAACCAGTACATCCATTCCCAAACAACTTTTTATTTTAGTTTTTCTACGGTCCAGCAGGATTTTTCAAAATATGTCAGGTAACCATTCATCATGAAAAAAAAATAGAGGTAATTGTCACCAAAGCTTAGCCATACTCCACACTGTCATGAAGTAGCTAGTGTGTACATGTAGCACTGCCCTCTGCTAGATAGAAGAAAATTATTCAGATGTGTATCATAGGCTCTATACTGTTAACAATTCAGATTCTCCTTCAACTCCATTTGTAGGAGGCCTGGGTTCTTTGAACAGGAGGATCTGAATTCCACTCTCCCTACCCCAGGATGTGGAATGGAAAGGAACCATAGTGTGTAGTGCAGTAACAACTGTGTAGTCACAGATGACTAAGGATTTCTTTCAGCACTTAATGAGTGGACAAAGGATCATCAAATATCATGTAAAATATTATAAATCATATTAATATTATTAGGCCTGGGCCTGCACTTCTTACTCAGGCAAAAAAGACACTGACTTCAGAAGGAATTTTGTCTGATTTAGGACAGAAGGATTCTCCTGTTATTTGTTTGCCTAACAAGGGCATTCTAATTTCTGTTTTTAAATCTTTTCTCTGTATATTAAATAATCACATCTGGTAGCTGTGTCTCTGTGTTGTGCATATATTGAAGACAGGCCAGAATAATTCAATATTGTTTCATTATTTCAGTATTACAATTATTTCACTACTATAGTATAAAAAAACAAAAACAAAACTGTTTCTTTACCTCTCCTGTCATGTTGTGTTGGGTCACTTTGTATCACATGGTGTGATGTAATGTAACTCAATGCAAGAAGACACATGTCCCTTCTCATTGGAAATTTAAAGAAACAGATTACTTTTCCCCTGTGGGAAACAAAGCAGGTCAGGTGCCCACAACTAGCTGTAGGAAGTTTGACATAATTATCTCAGTTTCAGTACCTATGTATTTCTAATCTAATGGCATTTTGAAAGGAAGTGTATTAGATACCACAATTTAGCTGCAGTAAATGATTAAGCAAAAATAATGCGGAAGGAAAATCATTCCATGTCATTTGCACTCCTTGCATCTATTTTAACATATTGCAAAGGAAAACTCTTGTAAATAAAATTATTGTTGGAGTATAATTTCCAAATATATACTATGAAAGTGGAAAGCCATGGGTAAAAAGTGATACAGCTGGAAGGCCCATTTGCACTGAAATCAAGTGGATGGAAAGAAAGCAAAACCCTTTCTTTTTTACTCAAAAAAAAAAAAAATCTGCAGTAGTGAAATACTGATCTAGTAGAACAGCACATGAAGGCAACTTAAAGACGTGGGTCAAAATTCTACTCCAAGACATACCAATGTAAATGTAGAGTAATTCCACTTTACATTAATGTACTTACCATTATGAGAGTGAGCATGGTTGAAGGGTAAGATTGCATCTAGCTCCTATATAGTGTTTTCCATCTGAAAATTTCAAAGCACTTTACAGCATCATCATCCCAATCTTACAGATAGGAAAATTGAGACAGAGCGAGGTGAAGAGACTTGCCCCAATTCACCTATCAGGCCAGTGGCAAAGCCAGGAACAAAATCCAGGTCCCCCGAATGCTAGCCCAGTGCCCTCTTTACTAGGCCACACCAGAGGAGGAGAAATGAAGAGCATAGAATCCAACTGAAATACTACTTATGTAATATTAAGTGCACTCTCTAATGCCAGATATGTTGTTTCTTTACATCCCCATTCCAGCAATGGGGCCAAAAGCTTTAGTTTTGTATTTCTTGGTAACATTTTAGTTCCAGCATACAGAATGCAATGCCAGTAATATGTCTCCATACATGCTAGCTGGGAGCCAGCATGTGACAGAGAACAAAAAATGAATATTTAAAGAGCAGCATATTCACAACAGATGCAGAAAAACTTCTCTCTCTCTCTCTCTCTCTCTCTCTCTCTCACACACACACACACACACACACACACACACAAAGCATGTGCTGTTTCGAATGGCCTATTAAGCAGTGAAGTTGACACAAAAGCACTGGCACCATTTCAATTTGAGTTAGATATTAAACTACAAGAAATAATATAATTAGAGGTTTACTATTTATTTAAAAAAAAGTACTCTGAAACTATTTATTTAAAATCTTAGGTTTAATCTCTCAGACTATTCCGTTTCTTAACTGTGACAGCTGAATGACTTCACTTTGCAAAGGTTTATGTTAAGCAGGTTCTGAGCTTCCTGCATTTGCATTGACCCCTCCTGAGTTTTAGATTGTTTAGGTTTGAGAAAAGAGAAACTCAGCTGGAACAGTTAAACTTCACCTGGTTTCACATCAAAAACACAAATTTTACAGAGTTTTCATAGAAAGCCATAAATCAGCCTTTTTCACTCAAAACTGGGACTGGGTTTATTTGAAAGATTTGCAACCCTTACAGAGTCTTTCAATAAACCTGGTCTGAGTTTTGAGTTTGTAATGAAAGTAGACAAGTTTAATGGAGTTGTGGATTCATCACACACAGGTTGTACAGCTCTAATCATAGGTCACCTACAACAAAATGATTAAACAGTAACTATTCCATAATCTTACCTGGGACAAATTTAGTCAATATGACCCTCGTGCATATCCTACGCACCTACTCCCATAAATGGTGCCTTGCAAAATTTCCATTAATTATATGTAACAGCAAAATTCAATAATTTAAGAAGGGGTAATGCATGAATATTGTTAACTTGCTAGTGCAGCACTACATTTCCTAATCTTGAACAACTAGCATTAATCTCAAAAATAATGTTTTTCCATGAGTTTTACTGTTCAGAGATGCTGCTGTTTGTCAATTTTTAATATACTCTTTGAAAACTGATGTATACTTTACCCACTCTCAAATAAGTGAGGGATTCTAAGGAAGGATAAAACACTTCCCTGTTTCGCTACAGAAACCTGAGAGGGCAATTAAATAGATGGTAAGAATAAAATGAATTTTGGGACGTCAGGGAATAGGGTCCCTTATTAAAAGCATTGCACGATCAAAGGAGGAAAAACTCTGGGGAAGGATTTCTGCAGCCAACACCTTTGAACCAGGTTGTACCTCCAGAGTGGTATCTAATAATCCCTTTAGGGAAATCTTTGTGCTTTAAGGTCCAGAGTGCTGTAGCTCCACCCCAAAATTGATAAGGAGAAGAACAAAGTAGTACTTGAGAGAAACCATGTGAGTCCTCAGGAGCTGTAAGTCAGAAGGCATGTGTGTCAAGCCCAGAGCATGTATGCTCAAGCCAATGCCTCAGAATAGGATTTAAGGATTTAGATGATGACTGGGGGTCACAGACTTTTCAGCAGGCATGTATGCCTTGATGTTGCCAAAAGCCTGCTCACCAAATCAAGAGGGGAACTGCAGCCAGACATCTTACGTGGTGTGTGTGTTTTCCTGCCTGAAGCTCTAGTGACCGAAGTAAGAGAACCAACAACAGACAGATCCTGTTACAAGTGTCAACTCCTGAATATTTTCCACGGTGGGGAATTCTGAAACAGCATTCCACACATGGAACTCCATAGGTTAGGGCCTGGGTACTAGTGCAAAGAAGTTGATAAGAATTAAACAAAGAAAATGTAAAACAAAATAAGTGAAGGGTTTGTTTTTGTTTTTACACAGTCATTTTGGTAGATGCTGATAATATTTATAACCTACTTTTCAATGTTTTCCCCTAAGGCATGGTTAAGTCCAGCAGATACACAAAGCAAGAACAATCATACCTGGGACACCACCGCCCCACTCAACTACATATCCTCCTTATTTGTGTGCCTTCTACCAACTTGTACTTTTGTAATGAACATATTTCAGCTAAATTGTTTCCTTTGAAACCATAGATGACTTGTATATTTTTTGAGGAATAAATTCACATTTGATAAATGTTCCAAAAGGCTAAGATGGATCTACTACTATGGCAGTACAAACACCTTATTCTCTCACTAAATATTGGAGGAACTGGAGGGGAAATCTTTATGTGGAACATACTGTGATGGAAAACTTCTTAGCACTTTTTAAATTATTCATTAAAAAGGTATATCAGTATTCAGTAACCCTTATAATTAATTATGCTTTAAAATTACAGATTATGGAAATATAAGGATTTTGATTAATCAATTATTCTTCTTTAGAGCATCTCCCAAATTTAAAAACAAGAGAGCTGTTTGGCACAGACTTGAACTTCTGTAAAAATCAAATGCAACTAAAGTATCTACTTTACCTGTAATCTCTAGTACTGCTCTGCCCCCTTGTGCTGCTGCAGTGAACTCAACTGAATAACAGTTTAGCTTAATCTTTGTACATGAACTACACACACAAAAACCACCACTGTCACTTCTCACTTTTCTAGCAAGTTCAAGGTCAGTGCCTAGCTATTTTCAGCTCATCTCTTCTTGATCCATGCAGAGAAATGACAAGGTAACGTGATTCGGGGTCAGCTGTATTACAGGAACCGTTACATAAACGGAGAAAGTGGAAATCAATCCTAGCTGACAGTGTCTTCAGGATAATCAGCGCTCACTCCATGCCGCTGTCAGCTCCCCTGCATCAAACACCATGTTACTTCTGTCAGATCTTTTTAACAAAGCCATATTCTCACTTTTGGCAAAGTAAATAAATATTTCACTTGGGCTTGCATTTAATTCATTGTTTAGCAAACTTTACCACTTTGGATTTGCAAACAATCCTCATATTTACTGAAAAGACATCTCATGCTGTCATATCCATTATTGCCTAGGAAGGTTGTTGGCAAAGATATAATCTTCTCTTATGACATATACCATTCTTCATGCTACGTGTTAGGTTTCTTCATGCAGACCATTGCCTTATGATCCTCTGTTTTCAACTAGATCTCAGCTTCCCAAAATGTTTACTTAAATGATCATCGTCATTTAAAGAATATTAGAGCTCTGCTGTAATGTTTCAGGACACCTTAGTCAATTTGTTTGATTATTATTACTTTATCTGAATCATTTCCTCCTATAACTAGACATCTTTCTTAATGTAGAATTATGAACATATCATTTCACAAGATGTGCTGTGTTAGTTCGTTTCAATGACAGCACATGGTATGTCAGTTTAGAGAAAGAAAAGCTATTCTATCCCACCCACCTTGTGCTCCCATGGAACTGCCAAGCCTGCAGTACTCCACTGAAGAACAATTTACCATAATATTAGTTGTCAGTAAATTCAAAGACGGAACTCCTAAAGCTATAAAATGGATTAGAAGCAATTTAAAAAAGAATTAACAAACTAGAGTAAGAGTATACTGTCAACAAACAAATGCTTCATCATAGCACTGTAATTTGGAATTTTAATTACCCCTCTGCTTCTGTAACAAAACAATGTCTGAACTGGCAGCCATTTGAATCTCTCACAGGTCATTGAGCATTCTAGTTAATTACTCTATGAATAGCCTGTTTTTCTCCCCTCTGGAAACACGTTTCTAATGGCAGTCAAGGTCTGACAAATGTGTCATCTACATAATTAGCTAGGAAGCAACACAAAACATTAAACATGCTTTGTGCCGACAACTATCAAAACATTTCATTTGTTGTCAATTATTCATTACTTTGTAGGTTCTGAAGGGGTTGTTATTATGGAAATAAGTCCAGATGCTAACAAGGTTAGCATTTTTGATTCAAATTAGTAATCAGAGGACTAACTTTTAAAAAAATGTATCCGATGAACATTTATGGCACTTTTCAATCAGTAGTAAAGTATAAATGAATTTATTTAGGTTCAGGTTAAAATAGTCTGGCATAGCACGTATGCAACTCTACAAATTAGTCTTTCTTTGAAGTGTTAGTATCTAAACTGAAGTAGTAAACTTTCAGAACCTTTGGCAAGACCAATTTGTACATAGTAAATAGGGTGAAGATTTTCACAGCATGAGACAATGTATGACTGAAGGAAAAAAACCAACCACACTGGAGGTTTTTGAACCTTTTTCCTATCCATGTGTCACAATGAGTAAAAGTCAAAAATCAGCAATTCCAATTCATATAATATCTTGTCTGAACTTCAGTTTGATTTAGCAAACACCACAAACTGGTTACATTCACCACTTCCGCAGCAGAGCTGAAATGAATTTAGTCCATCTTTCAAAAAGAAATAGGTACTGCTTATTTCTTTTTCTGCAAGATCTTATGATGTTGTCTCTCAAGTTATGCAGCTGAAATGTTATACTGAAATTGCTTTGAATATAGACAGATGGAGATTTTAACAATAAAATTAACATGCACCTTTTTAGCCAAGATCAATTCAGTTCTGGTACCTACAATATAAATATAAAATACACATACAGACAAAACACACACACACACACACACACACACACACACAGTGTAACAAAATACACAAACAAAAGACATTCAAAAATTCTATTTTAGAAAACAAAAGGTGCCTTCCTAAGCCTTGCTTTCCACATGTGAAAAAAAATGAAAATATATCTGACAAAAAATAGTTTGATAAAAAAATCATTGGTCATCAAAAATGGCAGTAGAGCAAATTATATTGTTCAATCTACCTTTTAATCTTGACTCTAATTTCTCAAAACCTTAGTTTTTCCTTCTAAACCAATATGTGGGCCCAGTCCAGCACTATGAAGTGCAGTTGGTTTCAATGCAATTTTGCTGAAGTAAAGACTCAGGGCTTGTCTACATTACCCGCTGGATCGACGGGCAGCGATTGAGTCTAGACATGATAAATCGAGCACCGAACATTCTCCCGTCGTCTCTGGTACTCCACCCGGGCGAGAGGCGCAAGCGAAGTTGATGGGAGAGCATCAGCCGACAACTTACCGCAGTGAAGACACCACGGTAAGTAGATCTAAGTATGTCAACTTCAGCTACGTTATTCACGTAGCTGAAGTTGCATAACTTAGATCGATCACCCCCCCCCCCCCCCCCCCCAGTGTAGACCAGGCCTTAGGCCCTATTCCTACAAATGCTTATTGACTTCAGTTGACTAGTCACATACTTAAAGTTAACATATGTAAAAGTAGTTGAAGAATTGGAGCCTAAGGAATTATGACTTGACTTATAATTTGTGAACATTTTATATGTACAATATTCTACTGTACAACAGAGAATAGAGGTAAAATGCCATTCTGATTTGATGACATAAAATATATTTGAACTACACAGAGTAGAACATAGAGATGAGGTATCTGAAAATTCTGTTTTATTTTCCTTCAATGGTAGGAAAAAGAATGGGTTATATAACATATCTTTTCCATTTCTAACTTCTATGATTCCACGAACAATCTTGCTGGAGAAACAGGACTGGAATTACTTTCATACAAGTCACTGCTTTAACGCAAATCTACTTATTTTATATATAACACTTACATGCTTGGTGAAATTAAAGTGGTTGCCATTAAAAAGTAAGCATTTACTAACAGTTATCACATTGTGTCATCTGAGGTACATTCATATTTCTATCCCTAATATTCTAGTACTATTTTTTGAACACGCAACAACTGAATTACCTCAGATACTCGGGAGTCAAAACCATTCCCTTTTAATGGTGTTTACCATATTTTTTATTGAAAGCCAAAGAAAAAATGTCTATGTATATCTTTAGGTGTGTATGTGTATATATCAATATTGATGTAGATAGTTCTCTCTCTCTCTCTCTCTCTCTATCTAGATAGATAGATAGATAGATAGATACAAGGATATCTATGAGACATAAGTCTGAAGAGAGTCAAGTGTAAACAGACCTTTTTAGAACAAAATAAACAGATTTTATTTTTTATAATTTATAGTATTGTGAATGAGGAGAACGTCTTAATGAATTAAGCAATTACTTGTTGAGAGAACATTTTTGTCAATGCCTGTTTTTCTCCAGGGAAAAAAAAGAAGAAAGTACAAGGAAAAACAAATCTTCAAAAACTTCCACTAATATACTATTTTAAAAATGAGCGCCAGTGATCTTACAGAGAAGGAAATAATCCATTTTCAGCTAAAATTTCCTACAGCAACAAGAGAAATATCATGAAACTAAAAACATTTTTAGAAAGGATGCAGTCTGTCTTTTAATGAACATTAAACAGATAACATATTTATGAGGAAGTCAAAATATTTTGGAAGCCGATAATCCTGTAAGTCTTAACATGCTATAAAAACAACAAATAAATGCAAAGTGTTACTGTTACACATGCCTGCCTGATCAATGGTTTTCACATATTGATCTATAAATGGAGTTGACAGTCTGTGTTGGCTGCACATTTTCCAAGCAGCTCTATTTTTGTACAAAACCAATACGGGCAATTACCTTTGTTTGAGATGCCAAGTCTTATCAATTCAATGTGATTTAGTGTCATTTTAATTAAATATCAGGATCTACTTCAGGACAATCTATACAAAGCCTCAAACTTGACTATAAGCTTGATTTGAAATAAACATATAGAAGCCCTGCAATCTCATAACATGGCTCAAAAACTCTGCTAAACAGAAGGCTTGTATTTTTAGCTATTTTATTTCTGTTTTTTTGGCTAGTCATAACTTTGGCAAGTATTATATGATCACAGGACTGGAGTAAGAAACAAAAGAAAATTGCTTCCTGCTTCTCTGATAATGTATCAGAGAGCTAAATAAACCAACAAAGTCTGTTTAATCAAAAAGAACTCTAATACATTAGCATTTTGGAATGTCTAAGATAGACGCTAATTCTTAATCTAAACACCAATAAAAAAAGACATTTCATTGGTGAATTTGCTCTGAATGAAACAAAATGCATTTATCTGGGTTTAAAAGATAGAAATACTGATGTACATTGGTGGTTGAGATACTAATATTAAACACTGAAAGAGCTCTTGTGTACTACTGTCTGTGTCCAGCTTCAAGATTTGTGCTCTTTAAATTCTACATTAATATCAGTTCCAACCTCTGTAGAATACTCGAGCATTTCCATGTAAATATCGCAAACTAAAAGACATGAGCATCTAAGCTTTCGCATCAGCTAGCTTCTCTATTACACATTCAACATCTTTACTACTACAAAATGCACAGTTCATATGGCCTTACTGACGTACGCTGCATATCCTCCATTGTCACACTATAGAAAATAATCTGTTCATCTTCAAAAGGAGAGCCCAAGGTGTGCACACAACACAGCACTGAATACTGTAGAATGCCACAAATCACTTAGACAAAATTATGTAGTCTCTTCGCTACAAATCACTACTAGAGGTCCTTCATAAATGTGTTTTATTTTTTTCCAAACATATTTTAGTAATATTTTTCTAACTGTTCAAAATGCACCAAATCCTGAATTGCCTCAACTTACACAAACTTCAGCTGAAGTGAATGGGTTTTGCATGAGTTAGGCAAGGAAGATTTGGCCCAGGATCAATAGAAAGAGAAATGTATTTATTAACAGATCAGAGATCAGTAGATATTCCTAATGCATTTCCATAATTGAAGTAACAGAGTAACATGGAGCTTCTTATGAGTTCACTCATATTGCTAATGTTTAAAAAAAACTAACATTTGAAAACAAAGAAATACAGTTTATGTGAAACAAATACAAAATGTTTCCAAACATTTGATAAGCCCAACCAATGACATACACACCCACACACCAAGTATCTTAACAGAGAATCAGATTCTCAACTGATATAAAACAGCATAAGTCCTTTTTTGCCCTGCAACACAGTGTAATAAGATTCAATTGATATGTTGGTATATGTATCTTTAAGCTCTGATCTATACTCCTTTGGATGAAAAACTGAAGGTTGTTTACTTAAGTGCCCAGAAACTACAAAACAAGAATACATTACTCAAAACAACCATAATAAAGAACTCTTCACTTTTTCAAGGCACTTCACAGACAAAAGTTATATCTTCTCCCTTTCATGTCCTCCCCCAAAATCCTTTACTAATCAGGCATGGAGGATCTGATATGTCAACATGAAAGTGATACAGATATTTTGGTAAATTTTTTACATTAAAATAACACTACACTTTAAAAATATATTTCAATAATTCTTGTGGTTTTAGTTTGGCTTTAGCAAACGACTTTAACAGGCTTATATGAGTAAATATGCCAAAATACTTTTCGGTATGTCAATATCTAGTCAGAAAATTCTGCATGGCAAAAAGAGAAACAGAAAGGAAATCAGTAGCATGAAAAGCTTTCAATCTATGATATTGGAGCCAAGTTTGCTTGGTAAAATGACATATACTGAGCAAAATACCACGTCTTGTAATTAGCTACTAAACAAATGTAACACAAAGCAACTTTTCAGCTCCCTACTAATGAACATACATTCTACCTGCTATGGTTATGGGAATGCAGCAGTGAATATTTATGTCTAATTTAACTTTTTAGAACCCTTGCTCTGTAACAGTCCAGCATACTACCCCCAAAACTAAAGTTATGTAACAAGGTAATATCAACAATGAGAAACTGCATGATAAAATCCTGCCCAAAAGTGAAAAATGCTAATTTTGTCTCATTTAGCAGCTGGATACAGAAATGCTCATTAGTTTTAAGAGGGTTAATCCTTTTAACTTTTGCATATTGATATGCCAATTATGCCTAATTGTACAAGAGGCATCAGTCAAGGTAATAGTGCATAAACACATGAAAGTTATTAAGTACATCCCAACATGTAATAAAGTAGGTGTTAATTGGTAGCTGAGTTCTGCAGGCTATTGAGGTGGATAATTCATTGAGAGATGGATCACTTGTAATTTCTCTACATAATTCCTTTTGCAGTCTCATGCTGTGATGTTTTCATGCTTGTCAAAAACAACTGCAGCCTAGTGCTGTTTGTTAAACACAGCCAATAAAATATGTTAGGCATCATTAAATATACTTAACTTTTAAACTTTTTCAAAGGTACAGTTCTTACTGATAATGCATTATAGTATTTCCAATAAATTACTGTAAACACTGTTTCAAGTTCATAACTGAGGAACATTTCACTTAGGATAAAAACAAAGCAATATGTGCAATGTGTCTCAGGCAAATGATACTTTTAAATTGGAAAGTAAACATACAGAAATGAATCTCTCATCAGTTGCCATGATCTAAAGCAATGTTTTCAGTACAGAAATATGATGATTTGCTTCCCTGAGCTAAATTCATGTAAGTAAATAAATAAAAAGAATGATTAAAATCATATACTTTTCAAACTACCTTGATGAAAGTGTTGTGGGTTAATTTTGCCTTTGAACTCGGGTTGAATGCTGCAGGAAAAATACAATTTCTATAGCAAGCTTATTCCATTTAATAACCCGGTTAGTATAATGGATTCCTATGAAATATTCAGCTCTCTAACAGAACAGCAATGAATGGCTGTGAAGACTGACTGAGTCTTGGGGGTCTGTCCCCAGCTAACCTAACTCGTTCGCATTCACTGAGAACAAAATGGATCTGGAGTCCAAAAAAGTAGCTAACATTGCATAAATAATTTTGTAACATCATATGGCCTCAGCTGCAAGTTGCCACCATTACAGAAGAAAATTAACCAGGGGAGACTCATACCAATCAGTCTGTTTAGTAGCTCAGAATGAGTACAGGGGCAGGGACATAATTGGCAATAAAGTTCATCACTAACTATTTTATTTTAAATCATTTTAATGGATAAAAATGTCTCAACTCTGTTCACAGTTAACATATTAAGATAAGTTCAGTATCAGAGCTCTGCAAAACAGTGATTCCTACAGCAAGACTATTTTAGGTGTGTGGGATGCAAAGTTTCCCTTTGTTCAAAGAGTTTTAATGTCTGTTTTACTCCTTTTGTCTGATTTTAGCCTCTGGCTTTTAGAAGTGATAAAAAAAATGTTAGGAAACGTAAGCACTATACACCTGCACAGCTTCATTTTTTATTACGCTGAAGCATGAGAGTGGAGATCCTGATTAGTCATTAAAGGTGCTAGCACCAAATCCATGATATGTCTTTGTATTAAACGGTTTTATTTTAATAACTGGTGATGCTATTTGAAAAAAGTGACATTTCTTACTGCCTGTATGGGTTCCTACTTGCAAGGGTTTCTAGAAGAATTAATAATAAGCCTGAAGATAATAATTTGGTTTTACAAAAATCAGACCAGGAAACACTCGTGGAATTTTACTTACAGGTTCTTTGACCTTCACAGTCTCAGAAAGGATCATTGATTTACTTTGGCTATGCCTGTCATGGTGGCTGTTGGCATTTTTGATCCTCATTTGAACAGCCCCTATATTTTGGTGGGTGGGATTCAGTTTTTCAGAGGAGGTATCGGAAGCTGGAAGTCCTTGCATGGTTACTGTGTTGTCCTGAAAAACACAGAACAGTAAAGTTATTCTAGATACATGTGCTCTTTACCTAAAAACATATCAGTGCATATTGTATTTCACTGCCGTCAGTAGCAGACACAGGCTGAACCAGTTCAGGAAATCATGGTGATCTTTGAACACCCGGGTAACCAGCAGTTGATTACTGTACTAATCACTCATACATCCAAACTGACTTGGAAGAGTTAATGCAGTGTTTTTGTAGCCATGTCAGTCCCAGGATATTACAGAGACAAGGCAAGTGAGGTAATATATTTTATTGGACCAACTTCAAGAAGTTCATCCAATAAAAGATATTACCTCACCCATCTTGTCTCTTGGAAGAGTTAAGTTTATGTAAAAGATTATCCTTATCTCAAATGCCATTCTCCTCTATGGTGTAATTTCTCTGTAACCTTCTATCACATCCAACTGGCAGCCATCAAACTTTGTCTTTGGCCCTGTTCACGCTATACATTTTTAGACCACATGAAGGAAAGTGACATGGTTTGAAAGTAATTAACCTGACTGACTTCTACACTACAGTACTTTAAAATCCACGTTACAGGCACGTTAGAAAACTATGCTGGAGCCCTGTTAGCATGGTCTTCTCAAGCACAGATCTGATGAACCTTTCTTAGCTTCAATCATTTCATCTATAGCCTGAGCACATGAGATCCCATACACTAAGGAGGATCAGGCCTGGTTAGTACTTTGGTGGGAAACCTATATGGAATGCACAAGTCCTGCAGGAAGTAGTACTAATGATGTGGTATAAATAACTTACATGTGCACCTCTATGATGCTAAGGGGAAGTGTGACTATGGAGGGGCCATCTTTTAAATGAAATACGAAGCCATGGTTCTGGCTTCTTGTTATGTAAAGTGAAAAATCAAGACTGGATGGTCTTCTAAAAGCTATGCTCTAGAAATATTCTGGGGAAGCTCTATGGTTACGCAGGAGGACATACTAGGTGATGCAGGAGGATATACTAGGTGATCAGAATGGTCCCTTCTGGCCTTGCAGTTATGAAAAAATTCCCACGGATCATCCAATAGAATGGGTACTAAACTTAATGTCCTGGTCACAATGGAATTCTAGTCATTATATTCTGTCTAAATTCCTCATACATTTTCCATTGGTTAGATACTTTGCATTTCCTGTGCTAAACTTTAGCATACTGTGTCCCATTAAACACTTGCTGTATTTCCACCCACAAGTCGTATATTTCAAAATTGGGTGAAGTGATATGTTATACTGGGGAGCAGAAGGAGGGGGTGGTAGCAATCCACATATTTAGTTGCTTAATACTTTTCATTGACACCTTTTTTTTGTTAATAGCTCCACCACCACCACTGTTTGCAGTAGTTCGTTGAAATCTGACAGATAGATTACTTTGGGGCCAGAGACATGTAAAGTCATTGAGATTTGGCTGAAAGTCACCAATTCCTGCGTGTGTTTTCAGGGAACAAAGCTTTTTCTGACAGCACCCCCAAAAACCCTGAAGCTTCTGTTGATCTTTGACCCATAACTTGAGCTCAGACGATCAGGTAAATAACCATTTATATCTTGCTAAATTAGTGCAAATGAAACAAACTATAATACAGGTAGGAATAAGCAAAGGAAAAAGATAATTTTAAAATGGGCTTTGCAGTAAGCCTAAAACCTAGTATTTACTTTGAGGCCTAGTGGTAATAATAGTGAGCATAAGGACACATTAGGCCTAATAAAAGGTAGCATTAGTCGTGGTCAGAAGATTTAGCAATATACATCTTGTGATAAACTGTCTAACTCTTTATTTGGCCAGAGTTCCTTAACTGCAGTGCATGGGGAACCTGCTATTAGTAACAAGTGCATTTTGCACCCAAACTAATCATAAGGCTACACATAAGGTCTGCACATATGCCCTGCCCACAAGCCTCACTAAAGAATTCCACAGAGAGCTGAACCTTCTATAAGACAGAGAGAAAACAGATGATCTGGAGGATGCAGAACACAGGGGAGGGGTTACAACAGCTCACAGAACAGTGGGGGGCACAGCAACATGGGCGAAAGCATAGGTCTGGGGAAAACAGATTCAGAACCCCCAGAGAGAGACAGAGCATGGGAGGAACAAGGGGACACAAAGTTGGGAGAAGGGGTTAACACACAGTATGCAGATATTATAGAACACAGAGCACTTGAAGGTGACAGAAGAACAGTTTGTTAAGTGCCCTTCTTAAGGGGCTTGTCCACAGAGCCTAACAGCCCTCTCCTCATGACAGCTAGTCTGTTAGTTCAAGTGGTAAAAGTCTGTTTCAGTGGTGAAGATCCAGGGTTCAAATACAGATCTTGATGCATCATGGGAGGTTGGTATATAGTAGAATTAGTTTTTTTTTTTCTTTAAAAAAATATAGGAAGTTACATACAAAAACTATGTCAAAAAAATATTATTCAGATTGCAAAGTCAAGCATTCAAAAGCTAGGAAATGCCAGATTGGAGGTCGCCTGTGCAACCTTAATTCAGCCCCCTTCTGCATATTCATTATGATACAAGCTTTAATTATATGGTCATGTTATTTTTTCCAGAGGACCCCTACCTCATTCAGTGCAAGTGATGCTCAGTGAATTAATCAGTGTGGTGAAGGAAATGAGGCTGTTGTCTGTAGGACCCCTACAGAGGTTGTAATGGGTTTAGAGAATGAAGGAGAGGATTGCAGGAAGAGTTCGGGTTGTCTTGTAATTAAGGCAATTGAATGTTACTTTGTATAAATAATTAAATATTCAACAGAGTAGGGACTAGAACCTGACTCTCCCCCATCCCAGGAGAGTGCACTAACCACTGAGATAGAGAATCATTCTTGGTTGCTCTTTGACCCCATGAATATTTTATACAAAGTGGAACAGCTTTAACAGGCGAAGCTGAGAGTCACAGTGCCCCCCTAGTACCACAACCCTGGAGCCAAGTAGCTAGTGCACTCATCTAGGACACACAAGACCTGAGTTCAACTCCTGCTCCTCTCAGGTACAATGGGGCTTTGAACCAGGTCCTCCCATATTCTGGGCAAGTTCTCTTGCTATGGGGGGCACCTCTTATTTATTTAGATAAAAGGAATGGTCTGATGTATGCACCTAACTCCAGCAAAGGTTTCACACCTATGAATCCCAAGTGGACACTGGTACTTGACTTCTGTGGTTCCCATTCCTAGCACCTAACTGTCCCCATACATTGTATAGGACCCTGAACACCTGATTTGGGGCTTTGGATTCCACAAGGCGACAGGATGCCTAAAGTTAGTGTTGCAAAGGCTAAGCCTTAGTTTTCTTTGTGGATCTAGTTTCTGGTGCCTGAATGACTAAGTAATTGTCTGACCTTGGACAAGTCACTGGCTTTCCGTCTACATGCATCCATCTGCAAAATGGGAATACCCATACTCACTCACTTACATCACAGGTGTTGGGAGGACTAATCAGATAATGTGTTATTTGAACACAAACTGCTATAAAAATGCTACGTACTATGAGAAAATCAGGTCAGGTACATAAGGTTGGAGCACAAACACTTGAGATGCACAAAGTTAATACAGATTTTGGCCTTGGTCTCCTTGTGCCTCAGTTCCCCCTTGTAAAATTGAAATAATAATACTCTGCTGTCTCAGGCCTGGTCTACACTACGACTTTAATTCGGATTTAGCTGCGTTAATCCGAATTAACCCTTCACCCGTCCACACTACAGAGCCAGTTAATTCGAATTAAAGGGCACTTAAAATCGATTTCTGTACTCCACCTCGACGAGCGGAGTAGAGCCTAAATCGATTTTGTTAATTCGAATTAGGGTTAGTGTGGCCGCACACCACCGAATTACTGTGTTTAAATTAATGGGGTAGTGTGGCCGCACACCACCGAATTAATGTGGTTAAAAACCGAATTAAGGTGCTTAGTGTGGCCGCGCACAATCGAATTTATACAACCTGTTTCCCAAATTCGAATTATCTAAATTCGGATTAATCCTGTAGTGTAGACATACCCTCAGAGAGATGTTATTCAGTAATGTTTGAGAGGGACTGAGATACAGTAATCAGCACCACAGAAAAGAGGTCAGATAATACTTTTAAAAAAAGGTACCATTACAGCATAGTGAGAACTTGCAGAATCTCAAGGAAACCAAGTATTCTACTACAGTTGCTACTTTAAAGTGCTGCAGTCAGGAAGCCTTTTGCAATGCATAACAATAATTTTATTATGCTTGTAAATTTTCAAACAATACTACATATTTTTGTATGCCAGAAGTTTACTCACTTTATATTACCTACATGCACAATGTAAAGGCATATGCCCCTTTTATACATGAATTCTGTAGCAGTTCTCTTCTTTGGAACCAGGAAAGAGAAGATTGCAAAGGCCAATGTGGGAAACTCACACCTTTGTTTGGATGCATCCAGACTTAACAAGAGTTACTGGTAATGCCTAAGATCAAGTTGAGGCCTCATTTCTAAGGCTGGCAAGATATTTTGTCCAAACCCAGGTGGAGCATTTTATGCTAATGATTTAATTAACTAATTTGCATATTTACAAATAAATATCACATTTGAAGACTCTGCATGGATTTAGTGCTGGTGAAAGGCATTGAATTGAGTCTGAATTTGCCTTACAGCATTCCCTAGAGCAATGGGAACAGGCATAGAGAGGCAAGACCTTATTGCCCAAACCTCTCTGGAGAGGGCTAAGGACTTGCGGGGAGCCAGAAGCAGCATGGAGGGAGTTAAGGGCAGCTACAGGAGTGTTGTGGGGGGCATTGTTGGACAGGAAAGAAACTGGAGGATGGAGGAGGTTGCTACGGGTTGCATCACCCAGTCCTTCTATTAATCCTGTCATTTTCCATACCCTGTTTTCATATCTCTTGCTCCTCCCTTAGCTCCTGCTCCTTTTTAGTTCCTTCCAGTAGCTTCTTTCCCTCCCTCACTCCCAACACAACTGTTGTCTACCCCACCAGCCCCTGGTTTTCTTTATCCACAGTCCCTCATCTTCCCTGCTTGGGTGCTGACCTCCATCACAGCCACCTCTCTGCAGTTCCATCCACACATCTGGGAATGGCAACAGGAGCAGACAGCCCCCAAAGAAGGGGGGCAGAGAGGATGCCTGGCTGCCCATTCAGCAGGCTCAGGGTCCTATACAATGTATGGGGACTGTTAGGTGCTAAGAATGGGAACCACAAAAGCCAGGTACCCGTCTGCACTTGGGATTCATAGGTGTGAAACCTCTGCTGGAATTAGGTGCATACATCAGACCAACCCTTTTCTCACAATAAATAAAAAAAATAAAAAAAAATGAGGTGCCTCTCCCCATCACAAGAGCACTTTCCCAGAATGTGGGAGAACTAGGTTCAAAACACAGCAGCCCAAACCCCAGGGCATTCCCAGAGCCCTGCTGAATACCTGAAGGGGCTGCAGCAATGGGCAAGGGAAACTTTCTGTACCTTCACGTGACAAAGGCATGACACTTGGCAGAGGCTGCATTTTTCAAACGCTAACTTCGGAACATGCACTCGGGAACTGCAGGAGGTAAGAATCTGTCTTTGGAACTCTGGGTGGAAAATGAACACAGGTAATTTCATGTCCAAAGCTGTTCACATTTAAAAGCATCAGAGAGGCATGTTGCTGAGCTCATCCAGAAACAGAGGGTTCTCACAGCCACACCAGGCAAAACAATTATAGAAGGACACTCTGGAACATAGAAGCTGTACTGAAAAATCAAGGTTTTGTCCTCAATCCTGCCTGCTGTCCCACAAAGTCAGACCAAAGGGCCCCACTATTCAACCAAACACAAAACACTTTTAACCAAACAAAAAATTATCCAAAAATGGTGTTTCAATTGAATCAAAGTGTCTCACACAAAGCCTTTTGATTTCTTGGAAATTCCCTGTTTGATGAAAATTCAAAATGATGCATTTGGCATAATTTCTCATTTACTTGTGGTTGGAAAACTCCCACTTTCATTCTTTTAATGTCCAGCAATGGGGAAAAAGGATGGAGAGAAGTGAGAGAAAGTGGGGTTTTCCCCCACTGAAATAAAACAAAAAAATTAATTCTCTTTAATTAATTTAATTTTAATTTTAAATATTTAATTTTTTCATGAAAGTTATTTTTTTGCCCAGCTCTACCCATTACCATCATTAAATTTTGGTTTAACTGTGATTATGTGTCAGGAAGACTGCCATTGGGGCTCTACTCAGGCACCAGGGTCTACCTGGGTTAATCCATTTATGCATTTTTCTAAGAGCAGTACACAATACCACAATGTTTTCTTAGTTATATGGTGCTGTGCAGGTACTTTTAATTTGTAGGAGTTTTCATACATTATTTATAACTACTTGCATTGATTCCATAAAGTCAGGCCACAGCCTTACCACAAAGCAGAAAGATGATTCTGAGGGGAGGATAGCATAATTTCTAAACTCTGGTTTGCATGCATTTTATTTGATCATATGACAACACAATATACAGTGCAGACATAATTCATCACTATCTCATAGCAAGAATATGCAGCGAGTTGTGGTATTGTAAGTCATTTCTCCCACTGGAAAAAAAAATTGTGGCTGTGGTAACTCAAGGAACATTGCCATTTGTGTTTATTTTTCATGACAAGATGACAATTATCTTGCACTCTAATTGTAGGTGTCAGTTACCAAAATAACCTTTTAATTTTAGTTTCCTTCCAACGTACTTTTCTCTTCTTTCCTCCTTGTGATTTTTGCACCTCTATTAAGTCTAATTTCCCCAGACTACTTCCGTAAATAGAAAGGATAATGAATAGCGGCCATGAAAATGCCAAATATAAGAAAATTGAGACATTGCAAGGGGGGTGGGGGGGAAATGGACCTTGTCACAGTTTTCACAGGTTCAGATCTTCATCTGCTACTCTGTCTCCAGGGTTAATGGGATATTGTACATCAATAGTTAATATTACCTTGACCAAGTATTACAGAACTAAAAAGGTCAAACACCCCTTTCATTATCCCACATTCACCATTAAACCAACCAAAACAAAAGCCAAGGCCTGTGACTGAGACAAAAAACAAACGATAAAAGTTGAAGGTGCTATCTGTACAGGAAATTAGAATTACAAAATCCTGCCTGCCCTAGTCAACTCCACAGGAAAAGCAAAACAAAACAACACATACCTCAATGGCTCAGAGTTATCTATTCTAGAAAAAGGAGAAGGACGTTGATTCATAGACCTGTTCTGACATTTTTGCTGGTTATTTTCAGTTTTGTGCTCTCAGTGTCCTCCATGCTGTACAAGATTACTGTTAATATTATTTGTATTAAAGTAGGACTCAAAGCATGCTGGGTGCTGAGCAAACACATAGGATGACACACTGTGCTCCTTGGAGCTTACAATAGTGGATAAGATAGACAAACCAAATACAAATTAAATGACTGAAGAGATAGGAGGCACAGATCCAGTTACTTTTTCACTGTCCGGAGTACCTCTCACCTGCCCTCCCGTCCTTCTTTCACTTTGGCTAGGCTCCCCTATGAGCCTGTTCTATCATGACTACCCAAACATGACCTTCTTCCGCAGCAGAGATTGAAGCTCAGCTAGAGAGCTGAAGAGATGGACAGAAACAGCAAGTCATAGGGAGGCCATATTAATAGCATCTGACTAATGGTGTTTCAAGGTCAGAGGCTTGCTGGGGAACAGGGCTCATATGGCCTCTCCTGTTCCCTGTAGTCACTTGCCCCATCCCCCCTAAACCAAGAAGTGGAGCACAACTCTGGTAGATATTTTCCCTCCTGGAAGGTGACAGCTCACGTTGCAACATGTTATGAGAGAGCAGACGGCATTGGTGGCCCAATTACAGAGACGACATGTAACTGTTGATAGTGAGGGAGCACATATTTTGAACCCCCTGTCCGCAAAAGAAATAAAAATCAAAATATAAACCCTGACAGAAAACTTGGGGGGCACATGATCCTGAATCCCCCCCCCCCCATGCATCACCTCTGCCCAATTACCCCATAACAGCAATTATTTCTATCTTGAAGTCACTGTGGAAATACATGGATACACTCTCACAAATATTTAGAGCAAGACAAATATATTTGAACCACACCAATTGCAGAGGCAATGTAAAAATATTATGGCCCCAATTCTAAGCTGTCTTGGGGACGTTGTGTGCCATGCTGGCAGTCAAAACTGTCCTCACACCAATATATCTTATAAAACACAACTTTGGCTATTTTCATCAGAAAATGCCAATTTGTTTAAACCAAAGCTTTTCACAGAAACGTATCTGTTTTGTTTCTCAGGTCCAAGTTGGAATTTCTGACCAAAACCAGAGAAAGAGAGCTAGGGTTACCAGATGGCCCCAAAATCGGGACTGTATTTTATAGGGACAGTCCCGATTTTGGGGGCTTTTTCTTATATAGGCACCTATTACCCTCCACCCCATCCTGACTTTTTATACTTGCTATCTGGTCACCCTAAAGAGAGCACATACGGTACCCCCCGGAACAGCCAGTAGCCCATGGGTCATAGCACTCATCTGGGATGTAGGAAACCAGGTCTTTGCTTTGTCTGATTCAGAACAGGGCCTTAACCCCATCCCAGGTGAGTGTCCTAACATCAGGAGTGTGACTTTTAAAAAACAAAATTCTGAAAGGTATGATTTTTGTTACAATGAGCAAGGGAAATAAGTTTTAAAACCTCCGACTTTTTTCAAAATGGAATTCTTGTTTTCCTAGTGCAGAGGGAAAGGAATGCCATTATGGCCTGGGATCATTTGCAGCCAGTTTAATTTAGAGGAGCATTTAAGCCCTCCCCTGAGTCACGCTGAGCACGTCAGGCACAACAGATCAGGAACTATGATCAAGAACTACTCTACACAGTGCTTCTGGGTGAGATTCTCATCCTTGCTCTAACCCCTGTATGACAAAGAAAAGGTCCAGAGTGGTGTAAAGGCCCCCTATCCACCCAAGGGAGGATTCCTCCAGCATAGGCTTAGTGGAAGACAGCCATAACTCTCTCTTCTGGGGACTCCCTCACAAGTTCAGGGGTAAGGAGAGGCTGTGGGTGGGAGAAGCAAATGTTGCTATGTTGCAAGGCAGCCCTGAAGAGACTCTGGGCAGCGTTGCAATCCATAGGCAGCTTGCCATAACTTAGGCTTTGTCTACACTACCCAGCTTTTACTGACACAGTTGTGCCGCTACTGCCGTGCCGCTAAAAGGCACACAGTGTAGCTGCCGTTTGTCGGCGGGAGAGAGCTCTCCCGCTGACAAAAAACTTCCACCCCCAATGAGCAGCAGCAGCTTTGTCGGCAGGAGAGTGCGCCTGCCGACAAAGCGCTGTTCACATTGGCGCTTTTTGTCAGTAAAACTTTTGTCATTCGGGGTGTGTTTTTTTTAACACCCTGAATGACAAAAGTTTTGCCAACAAAGTACCTTCACTCCAGATAGATGTACGGTAAAATTACCTAAGTGATTAAGAGCCTAAGTTCCAATCACTTTCAATAGAACATAGGTTCGCTTAGGCCCTTTTGAAAATTTTATCTGTAGTATCGTCTGGCTCCTCCTGGGATACACCAAGTTATGGATTACCGTATCTTCTTTGCCAAGCAGTTTTCTTCCAATATTGTGAGCAAAGAAAATCAGCATCAATCCTCCTCATAGGACTGTCTTCTTTACTGGTCACTTGAAGGACTCTGTCTTCTTCCATTCCTTTTAAAGTTAGGTTGACCAACAGGCAATAACACATTCCACCAAATACAAAGCCCAGGTCAAACCAAAGAAAAACAACCTGCATAAAAACCCTTTAAAATTAAAACCAAAAAGTAGTAAAATCAGAAAACAGCAGCCACTCTAGCACCTTGTTTATGCAAATCAGCAGTCAAGTTTGTTTTTTATAGTCTGCTACAGGTGGAGACAAATTCATTAAAGTGTTCAGAAACTAGCCTTATATCTCTTACAAAGACACAGCTAAATATAGTTCTTGCCCTAAGGAGCTTACTATCTAAGAAATGATAATGAGCTGACAGGATGCACTGGGAAAACTAGAGAAAGTAATAATCTAAAGTTTGTCTTGTTTTTCCCTTTTTTATTATAAACTCACAATTTGTTCCAACAATTAATGACCCCCACTGTTAAAATATATGCCTTCTTTCTCGTTTTAATTGGTCTTTTTTCAGCTTCCAACAATTGGATCTCTTTATGTCTTTTTATGTCAGATTAAAGAGCCATCTATCACCCATCTTTTTTTCCATATAGGTATTTGTAGATCATGATCAAGTGACCTCTTGACTTTCTCTTGGATAAACTATATAGATTGAGCTTCTTTAGTCTCTCATTATCTTTTCCAGACCTTGAAACATCACTGTAGTTCTTTTCTGGCCTCTTTCTAATTTGCCAACATCCTTTTTGAAGTTTTGACACCACAACTGGACAGAATATTCCAGTAATGGTCTCCCTGTTGGTATATCCAGATGTAATATTACCTCCTGACTCCTCTTGATATTCTCCCGTTTATACAAGAATCACATTTGCCCTTTTTGTTACAGTATCACACTGGGAATTCATATTCAACGGGTAGCCCTTTTCTGTGCCAGTGCATTCTAGAATACTGGCTCCCATCTCGTAAGTGTGACTGACATTTAGCCATATTAAAATGTAACTATATTAAAACATATGTTGTTCAAATGAGCCCAGCCTGCCAAGCAATACAGCTGGATCTGTATAATTGATCTGTTCCCATAGTTATTTACTACTCCATCAATGTGAATCATCTGCAACTTTTAAAAGCAATAATTTTATATTTTCTTCCAGATTACTGTTAAAGATATTGAACAGCATTGGGCCAAGAACAAATCCATGCAGAATATGGTAGGGACCATGTTTTAGAATATATTTACACAGTTCCTAGCACAATGAGGCCCCAATCCTGACTGGTGGCCCATAGTCACTACTGTAATACAAATAATAAAATGTTTTCATACCACACTCTCCTTAAGCAGCCTTAAGATCCCAAACTACCAAATCCTGTATTCTGTGAGGTTCTGAACTGATCTAGTATATAGGAAGGCTATTTTCAACTTCTTTCATTCTCTCTCTCTCTTGCAGTTTTTAAACATTATATATTTTTTCAGGATAAAGACTAGTTAGACCAAGGCAAGTAAATATACAAATTTTCAATCATGATAAGCAAGTACAGGAAAAATCCTTAATGGTTCACACTTGGAATAAACACATTGTAGTTCTTATGGGATTCTGTTGCCATTTAACAATTTCCTTATAATCTGTTCAAAATACATTATGACTACAGAAGTCAAGTACTCTTTTCTTGATTCTGATCTCACCACTGAATCCACCTAAGTCAATGGAGTTACAATAGCAGACAACTGGGGTGAAGTTAGATCAGACTTAAGCACTGACTCACCACATTTCTTGAGAGAAAAAACAAACCATCCATTCCTCCACAAGGCTACGAAGACAAAGATGGCAATGTCATATGTGCATATATCTATCATAGTCAAACTATCTACCTGTTACAGTATTTTGAGTAAGATTTTGGTCTGCTTCTTTTCTACTTCCAACTCTACCATCTACAATTCTATTTATATGTACTAAAGTTTAAGAGAAGCACAATATTTCATCCTACATACTTGAGACTTGCAGCACCAATCTGGAATATAGCTTACATCCACGCCTTTTCTATGGTTCCACAGAGTAGGTGCCAACATACTCTATATTTTAAAATGTACACAACAATATAATTTGCAAACTGTTATTCTTCAATTCAGTGATTTCCTGTGTGGTAACAATAGTATTAAAAATATGTTAGGTGTGGTTTGTTGCCCGGAATAGTTTGGTTGTAGCTTGTTATTCACATATTTGTTTTAGTGGTTCATTTACAGTATCTTAAGATGCCAAAAAATTAAGGCAAAAGAACAATAAACCCAATGACTGCTTTGTTGCTGTCCTTTGCTTTACATTTAGACAAAGATAGGTAGGTGGCATGTGCCCACCTTTTTTATTCTTGTTACATGTTTTGATAAAAATATGAAAATTCAGTAAAAGAGCTGTGTATTTACAAATGCTGTAGTTCAGTTTGTCTCCAGATTAGGTGAAAGGAGATGTGAAGGAAGAGAAATAGAGAGGGTTCACTGTGGACAGGGTGAGAGATGTGAACAGTAGTCCTATAATAGGATGTTGGTGATAGCTGCCCTTGCTAGGTGTAAATAGAGGACGAAGGCCCAGATCTTGTCCTGCATTAGGGCAGCTTTGTGCTACTCTGGAATCTTGCCTGTATTATGACTGCAGTCCCAGCTACAAAACTCTAAAGCCTGCCTCCCAGCCATGTATGCGCGCATAGGCCCCTACAAGAAGCAAAATCAGGGGAGCAAGCCACAGAGTGTATTTCTACACTGCAGTTGGAAACATGCCTACCAGCCCAGCTACACAGAGTCATGCTAGATCTGCTCCATCTAGCATGCTAAAAATAGCAATGTGGACATTACGGCAAGGGCAGCAGCTTGGACTAATCTCTCAAGTCTAAGCCAACGTGACCCTTGGATTCAAGCTCACATGGCTAGCTCGAGCTGCCACCCATGCCACAGCGTCCACACTGCTATTGTTAACATGCTACCTGGAGCAGACAGAGCGCAACTCTGTGTACCCTGGCTGGAAGGCCTGCTCCCAGCTGCAGTGTAGACATACTCAGAGAGACAGACTCATTAGGAAGGGTCTATGCTGTGCCTTCCACAGAGCTGTGCTCGATGATGCTTCTTCCACAATAGCATGGAAAATGTTTGAGGGACCAAGCCAACTGTGGTAGACTCAGTGATGAGCAAATAGTCCAATAATTAAGCAGATCTAATGTTCAACCCCACAAACATACTTTTATTGACTTCAGGCTCTTTTCTGGCATTCTGTGACCTGGCAAGTGAAGATTCCATTTCCCTCCCCATCAATCCCTGTGGGACTGCATAACACTTGCTTAGTGGGGAGAGGATTAGTATATAGCACAAAGGGAACATTATAGAGTATGGGGTCAGAGAGAATTTTAATGTCTATAAGTGACTACTGCATAAATCAGTGCACACATGTCACTTGGTTCTGAGTTGCATCATATGAGGGTTATTTTAAAGCATCAGGCGTTGTACAGTTTTTCTAATGTCCAAAAACATGTTATGTGACAAAATCATTGAGGCTTTACCTTTTTCCCCGTTTACTGAAAATGGCCTATGGGATGTGTGGTCTTAATATTTCAGTTTTTTAAACAGAACACAAAGCTCAAAGTGTACTATATGGGTTACATTACTTTTGTGGCTTACCTAGGTTACAAAAACATAACAAGCAATAGAAAGAATCCACGTGAATATGAACTATTGCAAAAAAAGAACCCTCCCCATGCAAACTGCTACTTACAGTCCTTCCTGTCTGCAACATATTTAATGTCTTACCTTAATATAATTGACTCATAACCAAGGTGATTTCCATTATTAGGTTGCGTAAACTACATAAAGTATACTCCAGATATGTTGAATATTGACTCTCTTTCAGTGCCAAAAAACAGCTGGAAAAATATCAGCTGATGTTCAACAAACTAGAAATTGTTTGTCCATTATGCTGGTGACAGTAACAATTGCTGTCAGCAGCAGAGCTAGGATCACATTGATCCAATTAGTTTAATGCTAGACCAGACAGCCCTAGAGAAAAGCTGATCGATGTATTCCTATCACTGCTCAACTTGGGCAATAGCGTTTGAGCTACTTACTACAGGCCAACTATATTCCCAGCTATGTGTAGCAAAGGGAAAGAAAAACCCTCTATCAATACAAAAATAAAATTAAGAAATTCTAACCAGCGTATATAAGACTGACTAAATCTAAATACAAAAGTTTCACTCTAACTCGTGCATATAATGCTTATTAATGTTGTTCCAGAATACTGCAAAATGAGAATTTTTCATTTTGTATAAGAAACGTTTTCACTAGGAAAAATCCTGAATTTTCACCAGTTTTTAGACCCATGTTGAACTGTACCTTTTTTGAGATTCTAAATTGTTCAAAAAAGTGTTGTTTCCTTCATGCTACCAGACCTGATCAGAGCCAATGAAATACCATGAGAAAGGTTGTTTTTGCAACATTTTCAGTGGCAACAAGAAGCAGAAGTGCTAGAAATCTCACAGAAAACCAGTTTGAAATATTTCCAGCCCCATTTTGCAAAACTTATCTGGGCAAGATTCAGATAAGCACCCAAACTATAGATACTTACATGAACCAGGCACCTGATGATGAGAATTTTGGCACAATTCTACATCTAGCACCAAAGCACTTCGAATGAGTGAAGCAGTCAGAATTATGCAACAGACTGAGCCTTCCGTTAAAGAATTTGAAAAAGCCTGAAAAACGTATTCCATTGACTCAAGAAGACCATCCTGTGTCATACAAGTTCTGACTTCACAACTGTGCTAGCACAAATTTCACTTTCATTTTGACTATAGCTGTGCCCTCACTAGATAAAAGGGTGTATTTTTAACCCATGTTAAACTAATCCCTGTTAAAATCCAAGTGAATACAAGGCAACTGTAGTTTTAACCTGTTAACTGGGTGAGGAAAAGCCAAAGGGGGGAGGTTTAACACAGGTTAAAACCATAACTGTAACTGCCCTTTCTTCAAAGCAGGTTAGTTAAATCAAGTTAAAAACTCATTTTCCTGGTGAAGACAAGGTCTGTAAGATTGGTGGCTCCAAGTTTATTGCACGGGAAAGGCAAAAGAACAAACTTTCCCAAGTATTTAAAAACGTGATAAAAATGTTTAAAATGGTTATGCAACCAAAGACTTTTTCTTTCTGATGCGATGACCAGTTGCAGTTGGTGTCCAGAATAAATGGTAGGGATTTGGCCAGCTAGATACACCCCAAATATCCCCCCTATGCACACAGAAAATTATTTTTGATCTCTCAAATAAAATACACCAATCAACTAACCCACCTGGAGTTCTTCCTACCCCACCTTGCCTACAATAGCTCCTATGTCATAACTCCTAGAACAGCTCTCCTACTCCTCTTGAAAATGAGCAGGCTCCCTGCCTCCCACTTCCCACCTGAAAAAAGCAACAGTAGTCTAACTGATGTATTTCCTACATTCCTCACTCCTTGCCTGGTCACAGCCTTCTCCGGCTTCCCTTTTTTCCAGTTACAGTCCCCTGCCTACTGTTTCCTTGAAATCACAAGCTGGCCAGCTCCTCAATCCTGCTTCAGCTTTTCCCCATTGGGCCTCTGGTGTGGTTCCTGAAGTGAGGGCAGTACTCTGCAATGGGGCTGCACCTTTTCACTCTTCGGGGCAAACTATTTTAAGCCCCAGAAGCAACTGTAAAGGCAGCCTTATTGGTAGAAGCCAGCAAGCCCCTCTGGTCTCTCCCTGTCCAGAGCCGGCTTTAGGCACCAGCGAAGGAAGCAGGTGCTTGGGGCGGCCAATGGAAAGGGACGGCACGTCCAGGTCTTTGGCGGCAATTCGGCGGCAGGTCCCTCAGTCCCTCTCTTCCTCTTTGAGCTGCCGCTGAATTGCCGCAGAAGAATGAAGCGGCACGATTGAGCTGCCGCCGAAGTGCCGCCGATCAACTTTTCCCTTTTTATTTTTCCTTCACCGCTTGGGGCGGCAAAAAAGCTGAGCCGGCCCTGTCCCTGTCTCTTCTGCACTCCATGGATCTGCCATAGTGAAGGAACTGGGCACTGCCAGCCATCCCCAGATTGCATTCTAATGATGCGCTGAATGGGCTACAAGCTGGCAGCCCTTTCTTCCCTCACAGCACTCTTCTCCCCCATCCCTTGAACTTCTCTCCATTATGCTGCTGGAGAGAAGGTCAGAAAAGAAAGGCATCTGCCCCAAAGGGGATTTGTTCAAGGGAGGGGATTTAATTGGTGAGGTTTTGTCTCTTTTGCCTCGATTTACCTGACATCACTAGCTATGACTTAAGCGCCTGGTTGTCAATAAGGGAGAAATACCTGTGGTACCTTAAGTTATTTTTAAAGGAGGATTATGTTTAAAATATTAAATATTCTTTAATCGTGTGCATGCTTAGCACAAAGTGAAGAACCCAAGAAATAATAACACCTCATTCTTATATAGTGCTTTCCATCAGTAGATCTTACAGCACTTCAGTCTTAATTTATTTATCCTCAAAACATCCCTGTGAGGATGAGGTTTTTATTACCTCCATTTTACAGATGGGGAACTGAGGCACAGAGAGACTAAGAAACTTGTCCAAGACAACACAGGAAGTCTGTGGCAGACTAAGGAATGGAACTTGTGTCTCTCAAGTCTCAGGTTAGCATCCTAATCACTGGACCATAATGCATACACAGTCCTACTTTACTGTTACAGGCATATCCAAAGACACCATATTTGCCAAGAACAATAAAACAACTTCCCGTTTGTATGTAACAGCATATCACTGAGTATCTACACCACAACACATAATATAGCTAGTGTAAGAAACCTTTTCATTTTTTTAATCACTTTGTATTTATGTATTATTTTCACTTCGATTAATGTATTATTTTCTATTCCACATCTTAGGCTACATCTACACTACAGCCGGGATTGACACTCTGAGATTGATCCACCGGCGGTTGATTTAGTGGGTCTAGTGAAGACCCGCCAAATCGACAGCAGATCGCTCTCCAGTCGACCCCTGTACTCTACCCCCAATGAGAAGAGTAAGGTAAGTCGACAGGAGAGTTTCTCCCATCGACCACCCATGGTTTAGACCCTGCAGTAACTCGACCGCTATGTTGACTCCAGCTACGTGGAGTTGTGTAGCATAGGTTGACTTACTGCGATAGTGCAGACATAGCCTTAGTGAAATGCCACCTCCTCATCCTGCTGCCCTTCAGGAAGTGACTGTGTTACAAAGATCCAAAGGATTATAAAAATCAGGGAGAAAGTCGTCCACTCTTATTGACTTCTATCTCTGCGGGACCTTCTGGTTCTTCAACTAACATCCCTGCATGCTACTCAAACCAGTATCACTGGAGCACGAGAGAAACTCAGATAAAAGCAAGAATCAACTGAAGGAGGGGACCAGTTACCTTCCTCACCCTTCCCACATCTTACTTTATTGAGGCCAAGGGACTACCACAAGGAAGGGGGTGCTATGTACTAATAGTTGTACTGTTCCCAAATCCTTTGGGCTGGCTCTGAACAGCCATAGGGTCAGTGCTGCCTGACATTGTAAGAAGAGCAGTCATAAGAGTATTGTCACTTCCTCCTCTTTTTCTTTCAAAATAACTAAAATATAACATCTGCTGACGGAAGGCTGGCCTAATTCAAGCTCAAACAACCTCTCACCCAGATCCAAAAAAACAGGTGGCCCATGTGAGAGTTACTCACAGTCAAGAGGAGCCATAAGAATGGTGGTTTTGGCTCAAACACTCAGTCTACTATATGGAATTATTATTTTACTAGTGCCAGAGACAGAATAATGGCTTTGATTCAAGTACTGATTGTGTTGTTTGGGATTATTATTATTAGCGGCAATAGTCATGGACCACTCTTTTCACTATAACTATGGGTTATAGTTCCCTCTCCGCTGCCCAGAAAGAAAGAGTTTAGCAGCAGGCTGGCTAGCTGGCAAACAGCTATAGGTGCTAAGTGTCTGTGTGCAACATGACGACAAATTTGTGTGGGAGATATCTGATTCAGCAACAGAATGCACCACATGTCAAAGCTTTGCTTTGGGTGGGGTGGGGAAGGAAATTACAAGAACGAGAGCAAGCACAGACTTAAAATGCATTTTTCGGCTTGCTCTCTTTTCGTTTGTCTGCCTTACATCTTTTTTTTCTTCTTATGATATTGCAGTAGTGCTGAAAACAGATATGTTAGACCAGAGCCAGGCCCAACTCCAGGAGTACTTTAAGGTCTATGGGACAGGGACAGTGTCATCTTATACATTTGTTAAGTGCCTAGTTAGTACAATAAGATGCTGAGTTTGACATAAGCCCCTGGGAACCACCACAATAAAAATAAAATATTTTCAGGTATATTTAGGGTATCTGCAAGTAACACTATAAAAAGCTCAGGTATTTAATACCCTTCCATCTCAAATGGGAGACCATTCTGTTGGGAAAATTGTATTACTTTACCACAATAAGTCAATGTCTTAACTAACCATTAATCACTTTCTCTAAAATCTCAAATGACCTGAGCTTGCTTAAGGTGTTTTTTAAAAAAAGTCTTTTTAAAGGACCTATATGCTCCCTTAATTAATATTTTGCCTAGTAATTTGTGAGCCTAAAAAAATCTTAGAAGGTCAGTTAGATAATACCAATATCTGTTATGTAGCCCTTTAATTTTAACAACAACCCAGCTGAGTAAAGCCTGCTGTAAAAGTGGGAAAACTGATAGAGACAGGCTAAAAATCTACATTTTCCAAAGAATACTAATTTGGGTTGCTGACCTGAGTCAGATGTTCTGGGCACTTGCAGTCTCTATTGACTTTAATTGGAACAGGAGATGCATTGACAATTTGGGCCTACATGACACTAAAACATATTTAAAAACCACATTCTTAAAATTCAAATCGACTAGCAAATGAGAGGGTCTAATATAATAATGAGGGTTGGGGAGAGAAATGGGAGACTAACAGTGTTCATTCTAAAATACACCATTGGGAAAAAAATATTTACACCTTTGGAAAAAAAAAAATCATTGAGATGCTTGTTAAAATCAGGGAGAGATGGACCAAGATGGGCTTCAAGGTGTGTGTGGGGGAGAGCGCAAGTTCCACACCCTAGTGCCCAATGCAGCAAAGGCACAATCACCTGTTGACCTAATACATGATAGTGGCATCTCTAAAAAGTGGATATTTTGTGAATGTAGATATCTATCAAACTGAGGTTCAGGGAGCTCCCCAGTATAGCTATATTGATAAAGGCATTCAAAGCTGGCAGTGTCAACTTGGAGTCAACCTGCCCCTAACTTAAAGAAGTCAAGGCAGCTATAACATGTTCACAATTGCTCAGACAAAGAGCATATGTGCTGCTGCATTCTAAACAAGCTGGAAGTAATGGAGACCCCTGCTGTGAGCCTCGCTAAGAGGGTATTACTATAATTAGGCCTCATAGTCACAACAGCATCTGCTGCTGTTGCAAGGTCATCACAGGACAAATAAGGGCACAGATTTGGGCAAATTATGCAACTAGAAAAATCACTTTTGTACTATGTAGGGCAGTTGGCATACCATGGAAGAAGCATGGCCAGAAGTTAGGCTAAGATCCTTAACCTGGCTTACTGCCTCTGAACTAACCCTCCTTAAGAAGAAAAACCTTAAAGAAGACCAAAGCTGATTTATATAGACAACTTCCACCAGTAACAAAATTGTAGGTTCTGATGCATCCAGGAAATGATACCAGCAGTGAAGAGAATGAACTACTGAGACCAGGCTGAGAGATACACAACTCTACGTTCTCAACTCAAAGAATAAGCCCTGTAAGTTTGGGGAGAATACACTGTACTTTCCATACAAAAGAAAGTCATTTAACTGCAAACAGGAACACAGCCTTAAAGGAACTGCAACCGGTGCCTCCATAATCACACCAGCATTCTAACAAAATTGTCTTTTTAAATGATCACCCCAAAAGGCATTATATATATGCTGAATAGCCAGGAGAGCTTAAGAGGTGCCACATTTCAAATCTCTCATTGATAACATATATGTCCATTCTCACAGATTGTCTGCTTTCTTCTGTGCATGACTGGAGCCAAGCACTCCAGCATCAAGAGAAGGTTTCTGGAGGAGGGGATAGACCTCTGCAAGTTTAAGAACAGTTAGCAGTCTTCCCTGGCTGAGGCACAGCCATAACACTTGCTTATAGAAAGATGGGAAAAGATCAGAATTGCAGGTGGTCAGCCTCAAAGAACCCAGAGGGCATTGCATTCGACCAGCCAACAGGAGATAGTCCATCAGGTGCCTGTGATTCCAATAATCCAGAGGCCTTCCCCACCTCTGAATCAAACTCCAAAATCTATGCAGAGTGTACCCAACACATCATTTGGAAGAACTAGTAAAGGGGTGAGGTGCTGTGAATTTATCAGGCTGCATACTGCCTGAAAGTTTGGCTGGGAGCTCTCTCTCTCTCTCTCTCTAGTATTCATAGCTGGGGACAAGTAACAAATCTTGGCATCAGACATAGCTCTTCTGTACAACTGTCTAAAATCAATGTGGGTTAGATTGTGGCTGTTGTGCTAAGTAGGGAGTAACACATAATAATGCTTATCTAGGAGAATGCCAGAGTCACAATTTGGCTCCTACTTCCTTTTTTGCTCCAGAGTGGAGATAATCTACACCAGCTCATTACTTGGTTACTTCTCTCCTCACACCAGTTTACCTGCATTGGCCAGCACTGTGGGGAAAGAATGGGGCACAGTCAAAGGTACCTGTCAGTTCCCACTTACTCACCCATTCTCCATTCACCTGTGTGCAAGCGGAGTAGCAGCCTCACAGAGGCTATGATTTTGCCCTGTGTTAAGATACGCAGAAGACACCATCACAAACTCAACATTTGCCACACTTTAGAGATCACCGTACGGTAGTAGCTTCTAAGTATAGGAAGATAATGTGGATACTGTTTATACACGTGGCAGAGAATGATCTATAACGTATCATATAAGCACCCAGATGTACCAGCATAGGGTTAGGGTGTAATTGGGTGGATGGGGACCCTCATCTGGAAAACCGAGCACAGACCTCTTTTTTTCCTGAAAAAAAACCCCCATGTTTTTAAGTTGAATTACCTTTGGGAAAAGTGGGTTAAATTACAGGGGAAAGAAAGAAAGAAAAAAAGAAGTTTGTGAATTCAAACAATTTTTGCAACTCTCCAAAAAAGTGAATTTCAAATGACCAACAGCACATTGCAACAGTAAACATTAAAAGTATCAAACAGACAAATACAGACTCTTTTTATATAAACGATATTCCTTGTCTTTGCGTGCTTTAGTATACACAGAATGCTTTTGTCTCTGAAAAGTTCAGAAATTTTGGGTTGTCATCACAGTAATAAAAAGCCTGCCCTCCAAACACAAACCAGTTTGCAATCCAAATTGAAAAAGGGAACTTCAAACCATGTATGATTTCTCTCAGCTATGACCCAAATTTCCAGAAAATAACCAAGCTATTTTTTGTGATAAGACAGTCAATTACAAACGTGACTGAGTTTTGCATAATATGCAAAGTAACCAAAAATAAACCTTTATTATATTGTCCCACAACATGAAATCTTAGAATGCTGACCATCATTAAAACATAACATTGTGTCATTTGTACCTCTTGCTGATTAGTTATTTCTCTGAATAAGATTATGGGCCAGATTGTGAGATTTATACACAGCACCATGCTAAGGCCAATAAAGAGCAATATTGCCCAAAGGGAAGCTCTGGGAGAGACTGTGATTCAGGAAGTACAGCCCCTCTCTAAGCAGATCAAAGTACAGAAAGAACGTGTATAATGCATCATCCAATCGGCCTTGTCTACATTAGCGTCTTCCAGGAAGTATCCCACAGCAGCTCTATTATTATGATAAGAATAGGAACATTAGTGCAGATGGGGCACAAATGTTTTACCACCCTATTATGTAGACCTAAAAACACTTATCTTCTATCTGCATTAGCACTCCCACTGTTGCTATCATAGGTGCTGGTGCAATGGGGATAATTTAACAGTGGGAGATTTCCTAAAATACGCTAGTGTGGTCTTGTAATGGTGCAATGTTCTCCTCTCTCCCTTTCCAGCCAGCACAGGGGAGACCATAGTTATGGCCTTGCCTCTTTCTCACCCCCTTTGGGATGGTTTGCGCATGAGGTGTTACAAGGAGAGAGGAGTCACTTGGCTCATTAGACTGCAGGGACTGCAGTTTTCTCTCGTCCTTGCACTGCAGTACAAAGAGTGTAACAATAGCTCCTGGCGTCCATGGAGCTACATGACCCCATCATGTAATAAGCGCAATAGCTTTCACAGGCAGGAGAAGGCTATTTATACTCTCCCTCCTCCCTTTTCAGAACAGTTTAGCCCTAAACAATAAAGTTCCAAACTCTGCCCTAAATTACACAGCTGTGTGAATGTAACTGAGGGCTGATGTTGGCCCTTTACTGGCTATATACTTTTGTGCACTCTTCACAGTTGCTTATACCATACGCTTATAGTACTAAAGTTAACAAATAATGCCAAGAGGAATAAAATTATCATTTCAATATTAAAATTTGTGCCTAAAATTGTCTCTGTGAAAGGATATATAAATGTACCTTTTATCACGCATCTTTAACAACAGGCTTCATGAATTGCATTAAGGTTAATGTAAGGTTCCTTACCTACACAATCATGGACGTCTTCTTCTTATCTCAAACTGCCATCAACTTGCAACTGTTTAACTATTTCTAAAAACGGAAACCATCTAGGTCACATGTCTAAAGGATGCAATTGGTTTAATCTCCCTCAGCTTATAAAGAGAAAGAAAGCAAGGGGAAAAAAGTAAAATAAAACCACTTCCTGCAAAGCAGGAGCTAACCACCGTACCGATAAGTCAGTTGCATTTAAGTCTATAGAAGAAAACCTTGTGTCTTGGATAACAAGCAGCACAAAAACAGATTTTTCAGCTAAAATTACTATAAACGTAGAGAATAGCATTAACTTTTTGCAGAAGGTAAATATGCGGTTTAAGAGGAAATGCTGTGAGGAATTGTGCTGCTAAGCCCTGAGACAACTTCCCTTTTCTTACCTTCTGTAAATGCTTTGAGTGCTAAAATAAAAAGCTTGCAACAAATCTACTCGTGCATTTTTTAAATGGAGGTTTAGTAAACATGTTGCTTACCATGCAGTTACTTGGAGTCTATAAAACAATAATTCCAACCATAGTTAAGTACTCAGAAGGTTTACTAGTGAAGTTACATCTGTTTCAACTTCGGGCTGGTTAAACCCATATTGATAAACATTTCTGTTTCTTTAATATTCTGTTTTAACATATCCCTATGTGCCAGTTCTTAGAAAACCAAGCAAGCACATCTGCTTGTCTGGATTACTTCCTATAGTTAGTCTCAACACTATTTCCTCACCCAGACAGGGTGAATCTAAGGAACTGAAATTTGGACAAGTTATATCTTAAGAGCTCCACAAAAGCCCACTTCACTACTTTATACCTCCATAAATAGCTCCATACTTTCATCCTTCCCTACTGAACAGAGGAAAGTAATTTGTGATGGAGACTTCTTCCATTGCGCTATCAATGCTTATTTCCTGGCTGACTGGCTATAAAAGGTCATCAAAATCATTGCAAAGTCTGGCCCTTTCAGACAATGCAGGACAGCCTGCAAAACCCTCTATTGATGCTCTTGGTAGAATATTGTAAGTAGGGTCTGAATGAACTCTCCCCGACAGCTAGTTGGGGAGGGGAAAAAGACTTTAGGAGCAAACTGTATTTACATGAACACACCTACTCTGCATAGGTATCCAGTAGACAGGAGCTGTGTAGCTCCAAGTGATCAGCTTTGGCTGGTGCTGGGTTACAAATCACTTTAGTACTGAATGCAGGGGCAGTGAAGTGGTGTTATCAATGTTGTTGTCTTTATTGTATGAATAAAGGGGAGCAAAACTATTCTTAACCTGTCCCAAATAAGGAGATCACCCTTAGCTGAAAGGACTTTGTTCAGCCAGGGACTTGAATGCCAGACCCCTATGAAAGTAAGATGGGTGGCAACAGGTGTCCCAGCCAGGAGACGTAGACTCTCCCTAAGGGTCTCTGGTCTGGTTTAACCTGTTTCTCCCCACTGTTCAAAGATAGAGCTAAATAGGCTCCATTGGGAGTCTTTTGTTACATAAAGTCCTTTACTAATTTACTAGGAGCTGAGATCACTTGTGGTGGGACAGCATTTCTATCCAGCCTGCTAAGAGCTGAAAATCTCTAAGAGCTGACGATCACTGAGAGACTGACCTACAGGGGTCAGAGCAGAAAGGCAGGTTGCAGCAGAAGGTGACTGATGGGTGGCCAGTGGGTGCGGCTGGCAGGGTGGCCAGGCAACCAGCCAGAGCAAGTGCTCAGATGGCAGAGCAAGCCAGGTACCTTCTTCCCTGGATGGGACGTGAACTCACACAGATGTATGTCTGAACCCTGGGGACTCACTGACCAAGGACAACCACTGTGAGTGGGGTATGGTGTGAGGTCAGAGGGGCACAGTAAAGGAACTTTTGGTTGTGGAACTCAAGAACATGAGGCTGAAGACACTGCTCCATGCACTCTGGGCTGGGTGTCCTGCTCACAGTATTATGTTTATGAATCCTGCTTGTGGCATTTTCTCTAATTAATGTCAGGTGACTTCCTTCCTTTAATTAAAAGTTTCTTTTCTACACTCAGACTCTGTGCTTGTGAGTGGGGAAGTATCACCTCTCAGAGGCATCCGGGGTGGTGTGTAATTTTCCCAGGTTACTGGGGGGTGGGTGGGCTCAAGCTAGTTCTGTGTCGTATTGTTGACAAGGAACCCCTAGATATTGAACTTGGCCCTGGTTGCTGCTGGCTCCACCTGACAGAATGGTTACAATATTGTGGTTTTTTGGCTTCAGCCACTGAAAGGTTAGCTCCCAGCTATTCTCCTGACACATCACATGCTCAGAGATCACCTGATGACTGTGAGTAAAATTCTAGTGCATCAGAAACAGTTGGAGGGAGTCTAGAGCAGTAGTTCTCAAAGCCGGTTTGCCGCTTGTTCAGGGAAAGCCCCTGGTAGGCCGGGCCGGTTTGTTTACCTGCCGCGTCCACAGGTTCGGCTGATCGTGGCTCCCACTGGCCGCGGTTCCCCGCTCCAGGCCAATGGAGGCTGCGGGAAGGGCGGCCAGCACATCCCTTCGCCCTCGCTCCATCGCGGCCAGTGGGAGCCTCGATCAGCCGAACCTGCAGACGCAGCAGGTAAACAAACCGGACCGGACCGCCAGGGGCTTTCCCTGAACAAGCGGTGGACCGGCTTTGAGAACCACTGCTCTAGAGGACCCACCCCCAAGTCCTCAAAAGCAAGTAAGGGGTTGGGAGATAAAAAGAAAGTGTGGTGGTGGTTTGGGAGATCTGGGGGAGGGGTTGGAGGAGTGCAGGGACTCTTAAGAGCTGGAGAGAGCCTGGAGCACCCTGAGAAGAGAGTGTGGTTATTGGGGTTTGTGGAGTGGCCTGGAGAGGGAACCGGATGGAGGGGGACAAGGGATGGTTACAAGATACTGGAACATCCTTCCTATTGATCCACCATCCCTATTAGTCTCCTTTCTTCTGTCTCTCCCTACCATCCTCTCCCTCCCCACCCATCCCCACCTTTCAACCGTTGTCACCCACCCTGGTCTTCATTTTCTGTCCTCCTCCCTCTTCCAGACTCTTCGCCTTGTCATCAGAGAACTTTGGCAGCTTGGATGTCACAGGGGAGCAGATGGAGAGACAGTTTGTCTACTCTGTGGCACAGCTGCCCAGAGTTCCCAGGAAGAGAAACTGCAAGGGAACCCCCTGAAGGTCTGCTGGATGTTTGACCTTTCTGCAAGGCTGCAATGACCAGCCACCCCTGAGTGACTTGTCACACTGGAAGAAGGAGGCTGTACTGAGCATATGAGGCAGCATGAAAAATGGTGAGGTGATGAAGTATTCATTAAGGCCAAGCATAAAGGCTTGGGTGGAGATGTATTAGGAGGCGAGGGCAGAGATGGAGGCAGGAGTGGAAGTGCACAAGGCTTTAAAGGTGATGATGAGGAAATTACTATGGTTACAATGAATAACAGTAGAGCCCTGCGTGAGACTATATTTAATCCTGCTCTTGTCCTGCCCTGCAATACCCACTGCCATTCCCATCTGATTGCACTCCATAACTCTACATTGGTGCGGCGCAGGGTTCTAACTGACCAGGCAGAATGCTAGCATTTGCTGCAAGAGGATGGAATCTCCACTTGATTTTGCCCGGGGAAGAATTTCAACCATTTTCACCCTGAGGAGGTGAACTGATTAGCAAAAAATATGAAGTTTTGTACAAACTCACAGGTAACATGGGGTTTTTTATGGGGGCCACAGCGAAAAATAGGAGGAATGTATAGCTCTCACTGATTTCTATTTGTTTCTTATAAAGTATCTGAACTTTTTACCTGTGAATGCCCCAAAATTGGAGAGAGACTGAAAATTCAGCAGCAAAACACTAATCTTTTGTAATTTATAGATAGCTGGTTTAGGAATAATGACATTTTTAAACTATTTTGTGATATCTAGAAAATGTTAGGAAAATATTCATGGGCACATCCCATGAAACTGTATGAATTTTCTCAGATTTTTCTACAACAGAAGCTATTTTCATCAGCTTTATATAGTACATATCTGGGGACTAATGATGCATGACTAAAAAAATAGAATAGTTACATTTACTTTATTACCAAAATGTGAGCCAAGTATCAGAAATCTTATAAAAATTTCAGTAAACTCTGTCTATCATATCCAAAACCTAAATAACCAGAAGAAATGCCATTCTTTAGTGAAAATGATTTGAAAATGTTAAATGTACAGTGAAAGGCAGAATTGCAGTTTGCTACATTACTTCCTCCTAATTTCCCTAGCATCCAGTTGGCAGTATTGCCAAAATACTATAAAAAGATGGTAGTTTTGCATATCGCTTAAACTTATGCAGTATGAGCTTCCTGTGTGATCTCTGGAACACTGAAAATATGCTAGACGTGCACATAAGACCAGTTTAGTCAGAACGTGAAAGCTCTAAAATCCTAAGTAAGCTAAACAGGAAACAAAAAACACAGAGGCATTACTTGAAACAGGTCACTGCTCAGAGCTCTACTCATGTATGACTATTTAGGCAGGTGAAAGCAAGGGTACACAAATGTTGTTCTGCTCCTGTCCTGACCTCTAGTACCTGGCGTTTGAAAAATCAGTTTGGTTAGTCTTCATTTCATAGCCACAGGCATTGCTGATTATACATATGCTGTTTGAGCCAGGTGTTAGGTATCTGAATATACACAAACCACAGTTGAAAGCAGAAGAGGTATTGTTACAAACTATATAGACTAAAAACAGTCTATTAAGAACTCTCAGGCAATCGGTATCCTTACAAGCTGAAGTCTAATATTTGCCTGCATGACAAGTAATAAACAAAGGCAGCAGGAACACAAGATTCCTCATGTTTTTGGACACTGCCTGAGCCCTCTTATGGGCTGACAATTTCTAAGGGTGAGAAGGTACTTAAGACTTTTTGTCTATTCAGTCCTTGGTCTCTGCTAAAACAGCAAACAAGGAAGTGAAGCCATGCTAAGTATAGTGTGACTTGTGATACGAACATTAGGAACTGGAACAACTAATTTCACATAGGGAATTGAGTATCAGTCAGGAAGTTAACCGCTTTCATTCACCCCAGTCTTGGCAGGAGCTAAGCAGACGCCTAGAGGTGAATGGTTATATGTCACACTAAGCCAGCTAGCTCCAAAAAGAACTTTTCGGATGGTCAGTTGATTTTAGATTAAAAGAAATTTGTGATGACAGAGAGGGAGAATGCTCCAAAGTTTTGCTTTGCAAGAATTTCACTGAAAAAATAAAATAATTTCTAAAAGACTTTGTGAAATTCAAGAAGCAATATTTAACGCTAAGTTTTGCCCACATTTATCATAAATTGGTTAACATTTTCCAGATTTTTTAACACTCTTTAGAAAGCAGAGAAGCCAAGGACTGTATCAATGTGGAAAATAAGTCATCCTGTTGCCCATAGCAGCTATCCCTCCAAGGCAATGGGATGGCAAGTAGTGGAGGAAAGCTCTGGCTGATGTTGCCTACACTATACCTATTATGACTTAATGCTCATATGATGCTTCATATGCTAAAAATGCTGTGAAAATATAAACTCATTAGTCCCTATAGCAACACTTCTTGGACTGTATTATCCCCATTTTACAGAGGCAGAGAAGTGAAGTGACCTGCACAAGGCTACTCAGCAAGTCAGCAGTTCATTCCTCCGTACCATGCTGACGTTCATAAAATACAGCAGTCTCCAGTATTACATGCATATACACAACAATTTATTGCTAGCCATAGCATGCTGTCCATGTAAAAAGCTACATTTCCACTGAACAACGCATGCTACTTGTGACAGATATGGCAATTTCCTCCAGGATCTTTGGGTGATTGTATTGAATTAAGTTCCCACCTCTGAACCCAACCTTCTGAAGCTGTGCCCTGAGAAGAGAACCATTTTCTGACTGACTAACTATTAAAGGTCTCTGAAGGACATAAGCTGCATAAAGGAAAAGCTAACCTATGCATGGGGGTGCATGTTCTAAGCTAACAACTGTTAGAAACTTGTAATCACAGAAAAACCTGTGTTCACCTACCAGGGCCCTTGTTGGTTTTGTGAGGGGGAGGAGGGGAAATCTTTGGTAGGCCTGTTAGCATGTGTGTAGGTTCTTTTATGTTTTTAATGTTTTCTCTGTAATGCTTTCGTCATAAGAATAAATGTGCTTGCTTAGAAAGGGCTGTGTGGTAACTTATAACTGTGGGAAATTATGACATATATAGCCTCTGAGGATAAAGCAAAGCCCAGATAGAGACCGGCTTAGGTAGTCTGACTTGCTGGGGAACTCTCAGTGTAGGCAGGAAACTGTGCAGCCTAGAAAAATCCTGGTCAGGAAGGAGAGAGAGGTGGGCCTCTGCACAAGAGAGGAGCCAGGAGCCTAGAGTGGGTGCCTTTGCTGGACAAAGGAAGGGGAATACAGGTGCAGTTGCCCTGAACTGTGGCACAACTCACAATAGGAAATCATCATATTCTTAAAATTACATGCAAAGTCCCATTTATATCATACCTTTAGCTTAAAGTGCAAAAAGGTGTGATAAGTGTTTAAAAATAATCTTAATTCTTCAGAAGTTATGTATGGCATAAAATGCCTCTCCTCAACAGCAGTTGCAACAGTTAAATGCATGGCACAATGAAGATCTAAATTTTGGAGTGACTTAAGGTCATAAACGTACACTGTAAGAGGTGACACTCACCTTCTTGGTGAAAAGTTACCTTGGGCTAAAATTAGAGCATCTCTTGGTGCTTATTTCCATATCAGACAAAAGCTATGGATACAACTGTACCTTACAAAGTGTCTAGATGTTTAGAGCGGAGTTATATGAAAACTTTATATCTTACTGGATCAGTCTCTTTTGTTGGCTCTCAGTTATATAAAGAAGAGTAAAGAATACATTTCAGCTCTTCCTCCAGTGTATACTTCTCAATCTCAACTTATTTACAAGGTATATTACACTATTCTTACACTCCATATTTCCCCAGCCCAAACAAATCTGATTTTTAATCTTTTTATATACAGATATTAGAAATGATGAAGCCAACGTTAATGAAATTTGCCTGTGTATAAAATAAAATGTTATATTAATCCCAGCTTCTTTGGGCTACTGTCAGATATTTTAAAGGTCAGTGTCACATCTTTGATAATTAGGAGACAAAAACACACCAAACATCTTTATAAGTAAAACTGTACTAAAAACAAAAAAAGGAAAAACAAATATATGTTGATGCATTATTTAAAGACTATTTGACTGGGTTTAGCAGCATGCAAACTTCAAATGCATTGCAAACATTTCTGTGATGTTAGACCTTTGTGTACTAAAAGTGCTAGAGAAGGAGTACGGGAGTGTCCAAAAAAAAGGTAACTTGACATCACAGAGTAAAGGACTTTAAAAAAAAAAGACAGATTGTTTCACCATACTTTAATATATGGCTCCACAGTGAAGGTTGCAGCCAGGTTCAATTAAAAGCCTTCTTCAAAGCACTTCTCTTCTTACTAGCATTAGCTGGGATGAATTGTGACCAGCTACTCTCCGTAAAAGTGATCATTGCAGCTAGGTGTTGAGAAAGCTGGGATATGCTGCCATTTATATTTGACATAAAGACAGTATAGAAATTGTAGTACTTCTGGCACTTCAGCCCATGCTGTTTCTACCACTATCTCAATGGCTTCATATGGATGCTGAATAATATGAGGGAGAGGGTTAAGCCTTGTAGGACTCCAATGATAAGGACCAGTTGCCACTTGGTTCTTTTTCAGAGGAAAGATATGATATGTTTCAGGATATTCCTGTTTATTCCTGCAGCCTCTTGAAGGACAGGAATATTGAGTGATCAAAGTATCAAATGCTATAGACAGACCCAATAAGTATAGATACACTGTGCTGCAAGGCACATAAAGAGTTAATGCAGTTCATACCACACCTGGCAGCAATGCCAACTATTTGTATCACTTGGGGGCTATTACTTGTAAAGTATTTACCTATGTTGTAGTCCCTCTGTAGTCCTTGTTCCTGCCCACACCACAATACGTGGCATCTGAACTGGTTGGATGCCACCTCCAGGAAAAAGACAAAGAAACAAAGGGAAAGTAAGAAAGAGTACGTGAAATTTCTCTATGGAGACAGGGTGGTTTGCTTTCTTCATTTCCAAAAGCTGGAGCAGCTCCCAGAAGAGGCTGTGCTGCTCCAGCTGAACTGAGAAGAGGAGGAGGAGGAGGACAGGGCAGCTTGCTAAAGACTGTGATTATACTTAATTAGTGGATTCAGCACCAAGTTTGTGAAAAAAAGTAATACAGGGTCCTTCCTGCTTGAAGCAGGTAGTTGGATTAGAAGATGATCCAGGATGTCCATCCCCATTATCTTCTGTGATTTTTTTACTTGATCAGACAATAAAAGGATATGTCTATACTTTCTTCTTCCCTGGAGAACTACCTTTAGAAATATTACCCTTTATTTGGAGGGTCCATATGAAATAGTTTCATGATTGCTAAGTGGAAACTATTAACATTTCCAATTACAAATAATATTACCCAAGCTGTTCCCTTCCTGCTGTGTCCCCAAGATTTTTAGTTCCCTCTGCAGTATGGAGAAGGCCCCCATAGTGAGAGAAACTAAGATATTGAGAAGCCAACAAGCAGTTGATAGAAGTCAGGGGAGACCTGTTCCCTCCCCGCAAAATGTAATGAACCTAAGAAAGGAAATTAAAGCCAATATAGTAATCTCTGCTAGTCTGAGCTAAAGGGTCTTTTACTTTAGCAAAACAAATATTATTTATTTGTGCATTACCACAGTAAAAATGTGGGCACCACTGAGATTATGGCCTCATTGTGCTAGAGGCTATACATATAATAAGAGAGACCATCCCTGCCCCAAAGAATTACAATCTAAATAGACAAGACAAAAGAAGGATTATTATCCCCAGTTTACAAAAGGGGAGGAAGAGATTAAGTGGCTCGTACAAGATCACACAGAGACCTTGTGGAACTGAGCCAGGATCACCTAACCACAAGAGAAAGGACCTTCTTTCCTCTCAAATTCTAGCCTCACCCTTATTGTCTCCTTTGTATACAGAGAAGTTTGGAAAAACTTCTCCTAGTATATGGTTGTTTTTACAGCAGACCATAGTGTCACACCTCTAAATACCATGAGCCAGATCCTCGGCTGGAGTAAATGGGCATAGTTCCATTGACTTTAATTCAAAGGCCTGCTAGCACAACTACAAGCCACCCAGACCCCCAACCAATAGTCCACGCCATCCTAGTCTTCACCCTCAATATGTGCCCTCTCAGAATTCTTCCCTGCTACATTTGCCCTATTTCCTACATCCCCATATCCATGTCAATCTACATTTATAAATATTTACAAATAATTTTTGAACTTGCCCTGTGTAGCCGTGAAAACAGCTCTGCACAAATATTCAGCCAGCCACTTTAAATTAAACTGTTGTTGTAGAGAGCATTTTTTCACTGTGGCCAAACATACTGGGAATCATATTCTTTTCAGACACGTCCAACCCCCCAAGCAAACTACAGATAACTTAAGCTTGCTTCCACCAGGGAAAAATAAAAACCTAACAGCTCCTACCTTACAGCTTTTAAGCATGACAGTCCTCTAGTTTCTCATCTTCTCCTTGTTTCCTGACCCAGTGGCCTGGCCAAGAAAACATTGCTTCTTCCTTTTCCCCCATCAGGGCTCCTCCTTCAGCATTCCCCTTGTTTCTTCCTTTATAACCCTTTTTAACGAGCCCCTAGTTAACCCCTTCCTTGTCAAATTTAGAGTGACGTATCACAAACCGCCACGATGCTGCTGGCATATTCTGAACCTAAAGATGGTGTAAATGGTCATGGGAGGATCACACCAGTGTAAGGGGTTCTTTTAATGTTAAAGAGCCAGGATAGCAGCTCTTACACCTTCTCTGCTACCAGTATAGGGGGCAGGATAGGGAACATGGCCAGGACTATATACCATGCTGATTTCCTAGAGGCTGTTGCCATAAGTTAAAGCATCCTCATTCCCCTGTGCTGTGTGCCCCTCATTCAGAGCAGTAGATCTGGACCCATGTCTAACTTTTACCGAACTTTCCAGACAAACTACTGTGGGATCAGAGGTGGCAAGCACATTTTCAGGGAGAGAAGAGAGAGGATGAAAGGTACAGTCCAGAACATGCTGTTTCATGGTTTGGCACTGCAGTCACCATGCCTCAGATCCCCTGTCAATGCCCACAACCAGGAGTGTTAACATAACGGTCCCTCTCTAGGAATGAAATGTATTAAGCCCTCACAAAATAAACAGATAGCTCCTTTGGCCCTTCCAGATTCAAACCCTTCCTCCCTCATGGCCTCTACCCATATTTCAGGACTAGAGGCACCATTTCTATTGGCTTTTCAGGTCCCTCAGAGCAAAGGAGCTCTCTGTCAGTCCCACCATGGACCCCAGGCCTCTTTGGAGAGAGCTATCACAAGATTTCTTCCTAGAACTTCAACTCAAAATCCTTCTTTCCTTGGGACAGGGTCTCCATAACTCCTTTTCTTGGGGCTGTGCATGAATCCTGGCAGGCTTCCCCAGCCTACTGTCATTTTTATTCTTCCAAAGGAGAGCCTCCCTGCAGGTCCCCCCCAACTCTAGACATTCCTTCCCTATTTCTTGACTGAGCGAAGAGCACCCCTTTATAACTTTAGCCAGTAGTCACATAACTCAGGCACCTGGGCCCCCTTTCCTAATTTGGTCTGGTGCTCTTCCTCAGAACTACATGCTCTTAAAGGGGCCATGACTTAGAAGAAGGTCCCCACTACCCTTAAAGGAGACAGGCCATCTTTTTTTAATAGAGCACTTTGACTTTGGGGGAAAACTGGGCTTTTAGGGCCCAGCTCATCAAGGTACTTCAGCACGTGCATAACCTTATGCATGTGAATATTCATGTTGTTATGCACATGCAGAAGCACCTTGCAATGGTGCTCCTGCATGTGCCAGAATGCAAAGTAATCCTTAAAACCACGCAGTGGCTACCACTGCTCCATAATGTTATGGTTCACTCACTACAAAACAGTACCTCCCATCAGATCTAGCATATGTATTACATGCTTACTGAAATTTTAAATACGTTCTTTATATTATATGAATAGATTAAAAATAGTCAGCAGTGATTTTATGAGATCAACTTAATAAATCCCTTTATCTTTCCATTCTAAAGATTTTTTTCCCTCTCCTTAATATTCAAGGCAGGGTGCACATAAATCCCCCCTGAATCACTGGGAAAATAAGCCCCTAAATTAATGACTGTTGAACCTCTTCCAATATAAGCATTTGAAAGAAAGATACTTAAGGGAAAAAGAAAATGACTTTTTTTTCCTGATCTTTTGAAGACTGAATGATTTCCCCCCATTCTACAGAAACAGATTCCAGACTAATTTTTCCTACTAGAGGCTTTAAAGTATAAAACTCATCAAACATCTTGTCCTCTGAGACAATGTCATCTAAGTTCAAAGGATGTATAGCCCTGCAAAACTGATGTCTTATTTCAGAGCTAACGCCTTAGCTTTCATTGAATGTTTGATTTGATGAAATTAAACCAGTTTTTACACATTCTCTAAATATGAAAAAAAAATTAGAAGACACAGCCAAATCTCATAGGTCTCTGGAAAACATTATATATATAATAAGAATATTCAACCAGAGGTAAAACATTCTTTTCAATCCATTTATGCCTCTCTTTTTTCAGGATAGATTTATAAGATACTGTTTTTTGCAGTTACTTTTTAAAGATTCTTATGACTGAAAACAAAAGTCATGCACATTATTCATTTTAATGAATGTTTTTCACAACAAAATACCAAAAGGAAAATCTCTGCATTAGAATCAGGTTCTGGTTTAGTGATGGGTAAACTTTAAGGAGTTTGGAGATTTTGTTTGGTCTGGGTTGCTAAACAAAGGTCATTCGGAAAACCTAAAGATGATAGACTCCATTTATGTCAATTTTGGTAATACTGACTGAAGTTAGGCTTTTCTCACAATATTTCCAGACTTTTGAGGGTATTTTAGTTTTCTGTCTCAGCTGAAACAAGAAAGTGCAAAAATAGGTGTGTCATAGATCCACACTTCCTCTATAATTCATTGCTCCTAGCCATGGGCTAGGTGAAATGAGGGACTAACCCCAGCTTCACCCTGAGGTGGAATAATAATCCTTGATTAATTGGTTTAAGTTATAAATTTGAATAAAGAGGTATTGTTTTTTTCCCAGCCTCACCCATTCTCAGTGATTTTTTTCAACCCTCTTGTAGCATGTGATGCTTCAGCTGATAGCATCAGGAGAAAATTTGATGCTGTAAGGAGATTTGAAAGTCCGTCATCTCTGAACCAGCTACTTAACTATGGTTTCACCCTATAATATTTGTGTTTAATGATGGAGTCTGAGATTTTCAAAGGTACCTAAGTGCTCAAATCCCAAAGACTTTCAGTGGAACTTGCACTCCTAAATCACTTAGACCCAGATTTCAGTGGAAGTTAGCTTTGAGGATCTGGGCTCACTCAATGATCATATTTATACAGTGACTTTCATCTAGAAGGATATGATCACACATACAGGAGGCAACACCATAAATAGTTCTAACTAACTAACTAACTAACTTTCACTTTGGTCTTCATCCTTCTGACTCCAATCTGGGTAACCCACTGATCTGATCTCTTGCCTGCTCAGTGGACTCCAAACCATCACCTGCAGCAGTCCCGCAGTGGGTGCTTCTTTCCTTAGTCTCACCAAGCCTGAGACCTGAGTCCTAAACCCAGATGTCTGTCCCCAATCTCTAACTCATGACTGATTCCCTGAAACTTCCTTAAAGTGGCTCTTCTTGGTCCTTTTCTTATTGGCTCCAGCCTTCGAGGTAAGAGACATCCAAGGCTCAGATTGAGCCAATACACATGGCACAGCATGCCAGGACCTCTTTCATTCTGTCCTTCTTGTTCTCCAGAATTAAATCTTTCACTTTTTTTAAAAAAAGTATCTAGCCCTTATAGTTCCTGAGAAACTCAGGTCACATTTTTGAGGCTAAGGAATTCAGTGATGTCTGCCTGTGCTTGCAGAAGCTCAGAGAATAGTCCTAAGAAGTGAGATCTACTCTATGGTGGTAACTCAGAAGCCCAACAATACTACTTTCAGTAGCAACATTGTTAACTCACTGCTCATCAAGGCATGTAAGGAAGAAGAAAGAGGATCATGTTATGCAGATCTGCACAGCATGCCACAAGATACAGCTACACTACTCTTTTGTGTTCCAGTCAGACCCTTGGAGTCATCACGCCTTGCCTTTCCTAGGCTGGGTCCTTAGAACCTCTCTCCCGCTCTGTGTGCCAGAGATCTTTCTGCTCACAGAAGATAGCTTCTACATTTCCCAGCTCAAACATCAACCTCACCAGTCCAACCCCAATGCTGCAGCAGCTCAGCCCAGGAAAGAGAGTAAACAGAGTCAATGACAATAATACTTAGCATGTGTGATGGGTGGCCCTTCACAAACAACTAACTTCTCTCAAGAGACCTGCATCCTGCTTTCTGGGCAGGAAGTATCATTATAGGAAAGTCTAGCAGCATGTCCAGAGAAGTGCTGACATTTTCAAGTCCCCTAGTTGCAAGGATCTGAACTGCTCGAGCAGGCTAAAAACAGACTAGCATTAGTGTTGGCATCTGTGACCCCATTTTAGGGCATTTGATTTAGTATGTGGAAGATAAAGTAAAATACTACACGTTGGGGGCATCCTAACAGGGTGCATTATCAAATTTTTAGTTGAATGACACTTCCATTCTTATCTTTCTACTTCCTATCTGAGAAACTGTTTGTTTGTTTTCATTAATACTTTGCACTTCTACAGTGGATTCCATTAAAAATAACCAGACAAGCAAACATTTACTGACCCACAATATTTGACCGTACCACAGTATTTTCTTTACTTAGAAGGTAAATATATCACAGAAATTTTACCTATCAAGGCTGGAGCTTGTCACATTTTTTTAAAATGGTGTCTCATTAATAGGACCTTTCATGAACATATCCCAGAGTATTTTGCAATCATTAATTGCCAGTAAGCCTCAGGATATACATGTATTGCTGTAAGTTGAACTAGGAGTTCCATCCCATCCTCCCGCTGCAACAACTAGAAAACGCTCTCTCCACTGTAAGGGATGTTCTCAGTTCTGTGAAACAGTTTTGTTGGTGCTCCATGTAAGTTTGAAGCCCATACGTGATGTTGCAAATGGTACATGTCAGGGCTTCCTAGATTGGGCCCACAAGAGAGTCATTACTGTCAAATTTTGGTGGAATCACCAGCTGGTTTTATGTGTGTGCTCTTTTTATTTAAGATGTGCTTTAACTAGGAAATTACTGGGACAGTTTCCACATATATCTTTGTATTTATACTTGGCAATGATAAGAATGCAGTTTCCTTTTATTTCCAAAGAAGGGTTGTCAGTGTTCCTTGTCCCCACACATACTTTGGAATCCTGTATAAATCTTATCCCCATCTTCGAGTCACTTTGAGTAATGATTTGCTATGCCTCTTCTGCGTTGATGCTGCCTCATAGCAGAAGGAAGTTTGCTGGATATATGATTTGGTCATATTTTAACATTATGACAAAGTATTGAAAATCTTTCTGTAAAATGCAAGTAAGAAATAAATAATTCTCTGATTAACTTCCCTCAGTGAGTGGCTATATGCACCGTACCCCTCAATCAAGTTATAATGTAACAACTTTTTGGATACATATTTTGAATGCAGGATTTGTTCCTTATTTTCTAAAGCAGTTTCATATTGTTTGATTAATTACTGAACATGGAGATAAAGGGAACTTTGAAATTCATACCTTGGAGTATTAACATGTACTCAGGACTAGATGTAAATGTCAGAGAGAAAAAAGATCTAATGAACTCTTTATTGACGAAATACAGTATTGCAGCTGCATAGAATTCTAAATGGTTTGTAGCTAGCATGTGACTTCAAATCAAAATAACCATAGAGATGCTTACTTACTACATGGACTTTCATTCAACATTGATAATGTCTTCTTTTCGGCACTGTAGAAGACATTTGGTGTGCTAGAAGTTGTAGCAGTTGGTCATTTCATTCAGGTTTAGTAGATTTTAGTAAGGTTAGGAAATTGTTCAGGAAAGAAGCTGTGTAGCCATACAAGTATTTTTCTTGCTGGAAAATTACAACACCATAAGTTTTCATTTTCCCTGATGCCTTCCCTGCCATAATAATGGCTTCAGGATTTAAATCCTTTGCTGTTATTGTGACTTCAAAGCCTTAAAACTGCAATTGAATGAAGCAGTTCATCTGTCATTATTCAAATATGAAACAATTATGATGAAATAAAGATAGAATTCCACTGAGAAATACCCCCAATCAATTTTCACTTATATTTAACTAGAAATATAAAATGATACTTAGACAAGTACGTTAGGTAATAAAAACTAGGAACATAAAAATATGAATTGCTGACCTATAACTTATTCATTTCTGAATGTTAGAAGCCCTGTAAATATATTTCACAAATATTGACAAAAGTCTAGGCTTAGCATGGAAAATCATTCCTCGGCTGGTTGGAAAAAGTGACCAACTTCTGTGGGTATTAAGGCCAGATCCACAAAGGGACTTATGCATTGCAATGCTCAGCACTGACCTTTAGGCACCTGGGAAATCACCTAAGCTCCTTGTATGAGGAGAGTTAGGCACCCTGGAATGTGATACGCAAAAGCCAGCACACTAGGCAGGGAGCCACCAGAGTTAGCCAATAGGAGACACCGATGAGAAGGGTGTGTCCTAAGCCTCCCCCCCTTAGGGAGTTTGGCACCTATTTCTGCTTGCAACCCACAACTGGGTGCCCCTCTCCCAGTATCAGGCAGCTCAGGGGCCTAAGTAATTTTTTGCAACTAATACCACATAACCTGGTAGTGGAGGAGGGGAAGAGCAGTATCTTATAACCTTTAGCTCAGTTGTTAGGGTACTCACTTGGAATGTGGAAGATCCCAGGTCAAGTCCCCATTTTGCCTGATGAGAAAAAGGGATTTGAATGGGGAGCTGCTATTAAAATGGAACTCCAATAGGAGAGATTGAGAGTACCTCACATCAGACTATCTCATGGACTAATGGTACTTGGTACAGGCACTGATTTGCACCTCTGATTTTCCCAAGTCAGCTGGGGACAGCTATGAAGCCAGGTTCCAGAAGGACCTGAAACTGCTGTAGAAGAACAGGGCCTCCAGTGACTCCTTCAGTGTTCATGCACGTCTTGAGAGATGAACAACTTCAGGGGACTGAACTCCCTGTTTGTTCTGGAAGGAAAAATCTGCCCTCTGTCACCCCCCTATCCTTCCAATTACAGTATCTGGGCAAAATTCTGCAAGTAGAACCTGTGCAGTTTCTACTTCCCCAGGGTTTTTCAGAAGCTGTGCATGATCTGAGCCCAAGTAATTAAGGAAATCTACATAACAATAAATTGTCCTGTTCAGAAAAGGATGACACACAACTGACAGACTCCCCTTCTCTTTGGTATGAGATTCCCAAATATTGTCACAAATCTCTGTCAGCCCCTGGCATTTTTTTTCAACACTACCAGAGTATTTTTTCCCTCCTGCATCTTTAGATCCTTACATCTTGTAGTTTAATTTGAAAACGTAATTTCTTCCAACCATCCTAAAATTAAATCTGATCACAATTAAAATCCAGTGGTACTGAATACTGAATTTAAAATCTGAGACATAATTAGCTAGAAGCATTTTGGGGTGTATACAACTAATTACTTTAGCACATAATTATTTCTGATTTTACTTTGACAATCATAACTAAAAGCATTTGAAAATGTAGTTTATAATCTTCATTTCTTATACAACAGTTTTTCCACTAGATCTTTTCACTGAATAATATGTAAAATACTGACACCTAATGTTAACTTTCAGTATTATTCATTTAATAAAACTTTTGTATTGAGTTTGTGGAAAATATTTAAAATTAATTGCTGAACTGTAATTTTACTTTAGTAAAATCTTTATAGCCTCTAACATTTTAAACATAAGATGTTTGGATACATTATGGATAAGCAGACACTGAATATATGTAAGAGAATGGGGGTTGTATTTATCCTCAGGGTTCACTAGTGGAAGTAAGAGTGTAAGTCAGAAAAGCTGAAGCATCAAGTGAATTTTGCTGTACCAAACTTCACTCAAATAGAATATACGTCTATGTACATAGAATTAGCTAGTTAATGTTTACCCAGTGGTTTTTAAGTGCCACAGAAGGGCAAAGTCTATAACATTCATTAACAAATTGTTTTCAGGTCATCAGTTGAGTTCTACAGGGAACAGGAAGAAATTTTCCTTCCTCTCCCTGCACGTAGTCCATGATCCAACAAAATATTTAGGCACATGAGGAGTCATATTCAAGTCAATGTGTTGAAAGCGATGCAAATTCTGAAGTACTTTACTAGACTGAGACCACAAACTTGTATCTCCCACTAAACCAAAGGGACCAGTACCTGCTAGTGACTGGTCTTCCAATAGTTATTTAGGACCAGATTCCAACACTCCTACTTACCCTGAGTAGTCTACTTGTTGAGTAGTCCTGCTAAAAATCAGTTGGACTACTTGCTGAGTAAAGTTTTGTTCAGCATGAGTGGTGGTGTCAGAATCTGGCCTTTTAATAGTAAACTTACTAAGCATTATGTGGAGGACAAATTGTGGTTACTCCACAGTATTATCAGCAGTGTGGTTGCTTCACAAGTGCTAGCAGAATTTCTCTTATGTTCTATGCCCTACATCACGTTCAGTAATTCTTTTCATTCACTACACTATATGTGCAATGGTACTTTTCTAATTTCATGACATTATATGCACTCAGTCTTCTCACACCTACAGAATGTCATGATTTTATAGTGAAAATACTTGTCCTTTAATCAAAAATGAAAACAAAGCTGTAACCACTGATGCACAGATACCTGAGCTGCAATTCAGTAAAGCTTCTTTGATTAAAAAGAAACTGTTTTAATGTCATTATAACTGCTATATCATGCTTTAGTAAATCCTGGGGGAAATACAAGAGGCACAGGACCAGAGCTTCAGTGTTTGATCCAGACCTAATACCTAAGGCTTTTGGGGATCCCCCCGCCATGCCCCCTTAATGTAGGAACATCCCCCATTGGTCTTGTTCACTGATGTGCAGAGGTGCGTCAGAATAGGTGGGGGTGTGGATGGCATGCCTAGTGCTTTGGGAATCCCACTTTATGGAATGGCTTTTACCATCCAAAGCAGTTTAGTCCAAAGGCTTCCCTCACTCCTCTTTTGGCTTAAAATTCCAATATAAAGAAGCTCTGAAGTAGCACTAGAGGCTATTTTCAGGAAGTATTGACCAGCATGTGAGATGTGATATTGCCTGTCCTGTTTGGCATACCCTTGAATTACAGATAATCACATATACAAAGTTCTTGTCACATGAGAAAATTTCCCCATTAAACTTAAATCAGTTTTAAAACTGATTTAATTGAACTGGGGCAAATCCCTGTGTGGGTGCTCATATTTGAGTTTAACAGTAGGTTATCTCCTTTTTGTCAGACAGTTGGGTGTGGGCAGCCACACCTAGTGGTCTGAGCACCAGACAGTAGATAGATGCCAGGACCAAAGTCAGAAATCAGAGCAGAGGGTCAGAACCAGGTTACCTGGAATTAGACAAGATAGGAATGGGGCTGGGTCCAGGTCCAAGACAGGCCCAAGCAAGCATAGCAGCTGTCACAGGTAAATACTTTGAACCACCACCAAATTGCTGCTGCTGGGTTTAAGAATGGTCTGCTGACTTTTCCCACCAATCAGCATTGTAGCTAATCATGCAGCCTACTATACAGGCCAGCTGTGCTTGTTAGGTTGCCTAGAGACTGGTTCTGCTGCAGGTCCTGTTTCCTGACATCTTTAACTGAAGCCATTTCCTAACTGACTTCAGCTAACCAGTTAATAAGCCTTATTTAAACCAAAGTAAGTGTTTAAAGTCACAGTTATATAAACCAGTAACTTTCTCATGTAGACAAGCCCTGTCTACATGGGTGCAAATATATTACTCTCCTTGAAGGTCCCTCCCTTCATGTTGCTAAAGTGGTGTAAAGTGGCTGTAATATAATGAGAATTCACCACTTTGGCCTTTTGAGTGAAACAAAAGCTCAAAATGTTTGCTCCATTAGAGATTTCTCAAGCACCAACTAATGACTGTACCAAAAAAAGCAGATTTTCTTTTTAAAATGTACCTATGCATTTATTTAAACAGAATTGATGCTAATTAAAACTGCAAAATAGGTTGCAAACTTTTGGTACATTACTGAAGTAATAAGCCTAATATTTCCATTCTTTGTTATGCATCATATTGTTATAGTACAATGAGATTTTTTTTTTTATTTATTGAAGTCTTCACTTGTTCCTCTTCTCAAGCCTAATGGAATGAAACTATAAACTGTTTTAGAAAAGCCCCATTAAAATGTACAGATCATAAGAACTTGTGGAGTCAAAGTCAAAGCAAAGAGGAAATATTAGCTTTAATAAAAAGTACAGTCTGTTGTAAATAACTATTCAATCACCCCCGCCCCTTTTTTTGTTGTTGTTGCAAATTGCAGTGAATATAGCCTAGTCTACTAGAAGGACAGAATTGCTCAGAAGAATAAATGCATCTTAGTCAGAAATAGATTAAAAGATACAGCTGAGCCATCAATAAGATCAGGATAGTGCAGCATTGTTTGCTGCCTGTTTTGCAGATGTAATTGCAGATCCCAGGATTCCAATAAATCTGTGTACATCATGGAAAGAATTGTAGAGAGGAACTGGGGCAACACGAAGAGCATTTGGTTCTCGCATGTCGCACTGCAAAACAGAAAAGGAACGTTTAATAAATTAATGTCACTTCAAATGTATTTGTCACAAGAAAAAGCTCACCTCTTCCTTGCCTTCATGCGATAACACTAACTAAAAACCAGCCCACCCTCTCTCCCTAAAGTCTGGGTACTGCAAGTTCGAGGAAGAGAGATCCTTTTGTTTGCCAGAAGCTGGGAATGAGTGACAGGGAATGATCACTTGATGATTACCTGTTCTGTTCATTCCCTTTGGGTCACTTGGCACTGTCCACTGTCGGAAGACAGGATACTGGACTAGATGGACCTTTGGTCTGACCCAGTAGGGACATTCTTATATTCTTATGTACATCTTTAAGGTTGAGACAATAAAGATATAATGAATAATAGCATATTACAAGAACCTAGCTGTGGGAGCAAGATTCTGGTCAATGCTTTTACACCTCTCTGGTGAAGTAAAGTGCCTCCAAGGAACATCCCCAATGCAGAAACAACATAGGCAGCACTACACACCCTCTTCCTTCTGTGCAGCCCCTGCAATAGGGGATGTTATGGGGAGTGTCCAGAGCACTCTGAACTCTGGGTATTCTGTGCTGCAGAACTGACTTATGCCAGGATCTACATCGGCCCCTGAAGCAGCCCAGAATTAGGGAAGCACTCATCTGGCAAAAAAGCTATCTTTGCCCCTCACCCATGGGCAACATCTTCTGCACTGTGAATCCTGAGAGGCACAGCACTGAATATGGCCCAGATTCTTGATAAAAAGTATGCACAAAGTACGTGTTATAATAAAGGTACAAATAATGTCACAAGACTTGCTGTGATTTTGAATTTAAATATTTTGCTGAATAGGATAATCTCCTAAAAATGAAACATTACTGTGTCCCAGTGACAAGGCAACAGCATTATGCCCTATGCCCTCTTAAAAGCAGTAGTTCCTGGAATTCCTTGGCAGCACCAAAACACATAAGTGTATTCTGCCTACAAGTATTGCCCTTTGGAAACGCAAGTCACCAGCAGAAATAGATCTACTATATCATTTATATGGCATTAGACTATCATCCCGCCAGCACTTCTAACCTCCAAACACATACCTTAAATACCTTAAATTCAGGCTCTGATACCTTCACTTTTTTTGACCTGTGCTCACTGGTTACCAGCATGATTGGCTTTCAGTTGCCTTGCTATCTGAACTCTAGAATATTTCTCTAAGGAAAATACTGTTTTTTACCTCTCCTATTGTATGTATTGCTAACAACAAGGTTCTGGCTTTTTGCAGATCATTAAAGGAACTGGTTTTATCTGAGAGCTCCTTACTGAGTATTATACATTTTGTAGTGTTTTTGTAATCATGTTGGTCCCAGGGAGAGAGACAAGGTAGGTGAGGTAATATCTTTTATTGAATCAACTTCCGTTGGTAGAAGGGAAAAGCTTTTGAGCTTCACATAGCTCTTCTTCAGATCTAGAGAAAATAACCTTTTAGGTTACTAATAAGTGTCAGTTAGAGGAAGATGATCTTGTGGTTTAAGATATGGGGTTTGGGTTCAAATTTCTGACTCAGCCACAGACTTCCTGAGTGAGCTTTGGGAAGTGACTTCACCTCTCTGTGTCAGGCTTCCCATCTGTAAAATGTTTCTGTTTCTTTCTATTTAGTTTACAAGCTCATTGGGGCAGGGATGGTCTTCTACTATGTACATAGGCAGCACCTTCCACAGTGCAGCCTTGATTAGATCTGTGTGAATTATTGATTTTTCAGATTCAGTTCTGGAGAAAAAAAATCAAAAACAAAACAAAACCTGTTTCGGGGTCAACCCAAACACATTTTAAAAAAATATTTCAATGAATTGAAAAATTGGAAAAAAATAGTTTCCATTTTAGGGAACTTGAACTGTTTGATTTTATATATATATATATATATATATATAAGCAAAGGAAATGAAGGGCAAGATTCACAGGGAGATGTAGGTGCCATTCACAAAACAAAGAGGGTGTAGTGATGCCCTGTTTATACTCACTACTTAGGGCACTAACCTGAGAGAGACTCAGGTTTAAATCCTAGCTCTAGGGCAGGGACTTGAACCCAGGCTTCCTACAGGCAAGATGAGGGCCCTAACTACCACACTATGGGCTACTTTAGGGAGGGCCTCTCTCAATCTTTCCTGTTGAAGCTATTCCATTTTGTATAAATAATTAACGCTCTTCATAGGCACATGACTAGAGCCCAGGTGGTCCCCCTCTCCTCAATGAGCACCCAAGCTATAGTGTCATTTTCCCTTACTGGCATGACCTCCTCCTCCTCTTCAGTTTTGTGAATGGTGCCTACTACCCCTTGTGAATCTAGCTCCCCAAAAAATCAAAATATTTTGGAAATATCAAAATTAACCACTTGGACATTTCTATTTCTTCAACTGAAACAATTTGCCAAAATTAGCACAAATTCATGAAATGTTTCAATTGACCCGAATCTGCATTTTTCAACCAAAAAAAAAAAAAAAAGGTTTCAGCCACAAAATTTCTCCCAGCATTAATGCTAGTCTCAGGTAATGATAATAAATAAATGCTGTGCAGAACATAGAGAAAAAGAATGATGGTCTGGACAGCCTACAGTCTAGCAGATGATCTATAAAATGTGGGTAATAATATCCACTTATATAAATTTATTTCAGAGCTAAAGATGAATTATGAAAATATTTTATTATTCCATTTATTCAGTACATAAAAATCTGAAGGCTTTTCTGAATTAGCCACACCTCTTCAATCAACAGAATTAGCCTGGGAATCCTTCTTGTTGAGATTCCTGGCACTTTCCAAATGGGTTGGAAATAGCCTTCCTTTATAGTAGGTTAACGCTGGAACGTTTCATCTTGAGTGGGAGGAAACAGAGCAGTGATGTATAAAACCAGACTGTTTGTTTATGGTGTCTGTGGGGGCTGAGGAGGAGGGGAAATGTGAAGTGAGGGGGAAGTTATCCAAACATTTCTAAACCTGCAAAAAGAGTTTGTTCAAGTTTAGGGTGAAAAAAATCATATTCTTGTAATCTGAATATTGATAAAGCTTCTCTTTTATTATAAATTAGAAATTTATCCTCTGTAGGCCTGATCCAAAGCCCATTGAAATTAACTGGGGTCTTTCTCAGGTTTTATATGAAATTATACAGGAATAATAACAAAAATGATTAACTCAGTGCAGTAGAGTCATAAAACAAAGCATGGGAAAATCAGCAGCAGGGAAGACTGATTTACTCACAGCTATTCCTCTTTTTTCCAGTTCTTTAAATACAGATTTGATTGGACCAGAAAAAACTAGTGTGAGCTGGCATCCTCTTTCCTCAATCTGAGGTGGTGTGATTATTTTTACAAAGGGTTTCTCTGGATTTGCTTTATCCTCACTGTAGTAATGCTTTATCAGATACTCCAAGTAACCCGTTAGCAGAATGGATTTCCTTCTCAGTGCTTTCATTGTAGTTTGACCAAAGACCTACAAGGATGTAAATAATTAGAAAGATAATCCATTGCTGCAGCTGAAAACAGAAACAATAAAACAGAAATCTTCCAAAGAAGGATGAGGCCATTTTTGTCCTTTTCGATAATTTTAATCATTTCAAGAGCCACAATATTCTGGGGGCTGGATTCTTCTATCTTTAATCATGTTAAGTATTAGCTTTCTCTGTAAGTAGTGCCCCTGGAACCAAGTAGTAACATGCTACCCAGTGTAAATGAGGGTAGCAGAACTGAGCCTTAGAAAATACAAGACTATGTACTTTAAGGGCCAGATGTAAAGGGTCTCCTTATCTGCTGCTGCAATAGTTCTGAGCACATTTACCTATGCCCATGGGAATCTGAACACACAAATCAAGTGGCTAGTAGGGCAGGTATCTGGTTTGTGAATAAATATTGTCCATAAATACTGCAGGCTCCATAGTGCCACTACAATAAAAAATATGGGTGCTGGACCAGGACTAAGAATGAAAATAGCAGTTTCAAAAATCATGGGTCAGGCCCTGGAACATCTTGATATTGGCTTAAAAACCATGAGGTTGGTTTTTTTAAATAATACATTTTGAGTCCATTTTACTTGCCTTCTGGTCTTTGGAGCCTTTAGGATTCATGTTTTTAAGCTTTTCTCCACAACTACGATGTTTGGAAAAAACGGTTTCTTTCTTCTTTTCTAACTTTTAAAAAAAGGCTCTTACCCGACTCCAGGAAATGGTGTTTTAAGACAAACTTCACATTCCACAAGACTCATGATAAGACTGTAATAGGTGGTGACACTACTTAACCCTGCTGCCACACTGAGGGGGACAAACAGTTTTGCCAAAATCTGTGAGGATTAAAAAGGAGGCATGTCTCTCTCACTTCCCCCCCACTGGCAGGGCATATGGGATGACTGAGTTAAGGAGGACAATTGAAAATATGATTTTAAGACCAAGTTTAAAAACAAAACAAAACACAACATTTTGTTTGTGCATGTTGCAGGGCCAAATGACAGAATAAACTTCCAAGTACTGATTGTCCCTGAAAACCAGGTAGTTAAATCTAAGGCCAAATTCTAAATTAATGGAGATATCCTATCTCCTAGAACTGGAAGGGACCTTGAAAGGTCATCAAGTCCAGCCCCCTGCCTTCACTAGCAGGACCAAGTACTGATTTTACCCCAGATCCCTAAGTGGCCCCCTCAAGGATTGAACTCACAACCCTGGGGGGTTTAAGCAAGCTAATGCTCAAACCACTAAGCTATCCCTCCCATCCCCAATGCCATACTCTACATTTTAATTTATGTCATTGCAGCTGATTGTGCCCTCTAATGATTGCAGACTCAAAAATCAGACCCTGAGGGAGAAATTTCAGAATAGTATTTAAATCATACTACATTATAATATGAAAATAAAAAGTATAAAGTGATTACAGGAAGAGATAGCCAAGAGATCCCACTTAATTTACAGCATGCTGTCTCCTCCCTGCTGAATATCCACAGGCCCTTGACTCCAATACTATCATGGGCATGGAGTAACCTGGCCTAAACACAGCTGAAATGCCACATCTCCTGTATGCAGCGGTGTGCAAGATGTGGCTGGTCAAGCAGAGACCTTGCAGTGAGATACTGCTGCAGTGGAGGTGGATATAGAATGTGAAAGGGGCAGGAATGGATCAGCATCTGCATGGATGGAAAACCTAAAACTAGAACTGCTCCTGTGCAGGAGGTATACAAAAGACTTTGCTGGAGCTACTGGGTTTACAGGATGAGGAGGATTCTTGATCCCTCTTTTAGGTTGCTGGTAGAAAGCCTAGTTACTTGGTTTGGTTCAAGGAATATTTGCCGTCTGAGTGGACTTTTTCAAAAAGTTTTTTTTTTTAATGTGGCCATGGAGATCTTCCCACCACACGCACTTTAATCCATAAAAGGGAACAGCTAGTGCCATAACAGTCACTTTAAGCATTATTGAGGCTTCAGCACTTGCAGTTTTCATTGTTTCCATTGGAAACACTGCCTTCTGCTTAATGTGTCCCAGTGCAGGATGGCATACAATTTCACAAGCCATCTCTTGCCAGACATGGAAACTATTCTGTTTCCCACTGTCCTAGAGCAATTAGCACTGGGAAATCCTGTCTGTGCCAAAAGGGTAATGCAGGCATGAAAAGGGGAGACAGTGGAATATGATCAGCTAGCGCTCTTTGAGACTCCCTGAGGTGGGCTAAATTACATTCACCCACACAAACTGGAGCAGTGACAATCTGGGTCATAGCAGAGCTGCTTTTAGCTTATCTCTAAGGTCACTTAAAGTTTAAAAATATATTGAATGTTTAAGGACTAACAGAATAAATTGTCAAACAGAACAAGAAGTATTTCTGTGACCTTTTGCAGTCCTTCAGTTTAGTATGTAATGCTGGAGAGAAAAGATAGCCTCAGCTGGCAATTTTCTGACTTTAATGGTTTGTTTTGTACATGTCTAAGATACTTTTGTTTTTCATAACAAACAGATGAAAAGATAAGTGTGAGGGGGTTGGTTTTTTGTTCCAGAATTGGCTTCACCAGTACAACTAGTGCTAATAAAATGATTTTGGAAACTATTTTTAAAAATTATACCCTGTTCAGACTGGCCACAGAACATTGCTAACCAAGATTGTTTTAATCTGATTTTTAAAAACAGTTTCTGAAGTTTGAGAGTATTGCAGCATAGAGAAAGCTATGCATAACTGCACCTTTCATCAAATGATCCCTGAGTGATTGAGAATCATTTGTACAGGGATACATTCACCCATCACAGAAATGCAGCCATGTCTGGAGATGAAATGTGGCAATATGCGACTGCACCACCACATAGGACATCTAAAGGGGTTCTGAATGTTTTCCTAAATGGGCTGAATTCTGCTCTCAACATCTGATCATGGGACCTTCTGTGCATGGATTATTCCCATTCTACCATCATGGAAAAAATTTCCCTTCCCATGGCCTTCAGAGGGGGCACTCTACTGGTTCAGGAATTAATACAGGAGGATATAGTATGGAGTGTGGGGGACAGGGAGATGCAAATCATCCTTCCACTACTCTGATGTACTTCCCAAGTAAACTAACAGCCCCAGGCTGTAATTCCTTTCCACCCCCAAACCCTGTAGTGGTAATCCCTCTTTGAGGAAGGCTCCAAAGGCCAGATACCAGCTGCTGAAGTTCTGCTGCCAGGGAATAAAGGAGATGGATTCCCAGAGCTAGTTCAACCACCCAAGATCCATGACACTGAGTGGCCAGATCCTGTTTCTTCCATATTGAACAAACCTTACTCTCCTGACAAAAGAATTAAGAAGAAACGGTGTGTCGAGTTTCCTGCAGTTTTCATAGGTAAACTGCAGTGAGGCACAATCTGCCCATCAGTTACACTGGTGTCAATCTGGAGGAACTCCACTGAAAACAGCGAAGTAAGCTGAAGTCAGAAGGAGACAGTCTGGAGCTAGAGGTGAGTAACTGAGAGCAGAATTTGGCCCTGCATATTCAGGACATTGAATCATTTGAAGTGAAATGTCAAACCAGGCAAGTCCAATGAAGCCTGAAATCAAATAAAATCTTGCTTGATTCTGGGTTTTGAGTCCCACCAACAAATACTGCCAAGATTCATTTTATTCTTTTGGCAGAGGCAGATAAAATGATTCTGTTAAAAATCTCATCTGGAAAAGTTCAGTTTTACCACAATGATTTTGTACCCATCTGGTGAGTTTCCATCAATTTTGTTTTATTTTCATCTTGAGTTCTTGTATTCAGATCAACCCAAAATGTAAAACAAGTGTGGGGTTGCCAATAGAAAGGTTTGTGAAAAGTCAACCATATCTCTCATAACCACATGTAGTCCTGGTCTAAATTTTACATTTTTAAAGAAAGACAATATTGATGAAAAATCTAAGATTCCATTCTACAATTTGTAGATTCTTAAAATTCATAGTCATAAGAAATATAACTACCTACCTCTAAACTAGCATGCAGTGCACAAACCAATAAAATTGGAGGATTTGATAACCGAAATCCATTGATTCCAGGACTTAGTTGCAATTCTGGAAAATGAATAACTTCTGTTAGTTTTATTTTTTTATTTGTTTTATTCATTCAATTAAAACTTTCATTACAGTCAGTGGGACCTTACGATTTGGTTCATTATCAGAGAACATGTTTACTCCACTTGTAGCTACTATTCTTCACATTGGAAGTACTCAAATTTTATCAACTGAAGGTTACATCAGCAGCTTTCCAAGAGCCAGAGGACTGCAATTAATTTTCATGTAATTGAACATATTAAAATTGCCTTTAGGCCTGATTCCCTTCTCACACTGGTGTAAACTACAAGCATCTGTATTGAAGTCAATGCAGTATAAAAGGAGTACAAAACCACAGTAATTGAGAGGAGACTCAAGCTTTTCATCTTAAATATGAATAAGTGGCTTGTGGAGACTGCAGATTGCAGTGGTCCATCTTGAGCTAAACAAAGTCCACTTGGATCAAATGGAATATCACATACAAGGCACATATAGTGTCCATAAACCCTTTTAGGCCACTACAGAACTTGGGGGGGCAATTGACTTCCAGGCCAGATTTTGGTTACCACTGCTTTAGGCTTTGAAATTTCATGTGATCTGTCTTATCTTTGCAGTGCAAGCACCAGAGCTCTTTAAATGGAAGGGAGCACCTCTCACTCACTGTGAGAACTTACTAAACTCATCTTCCTCCTGTGAACTGCCCCTACAAAATGACTTCAAGACTAGCCTTTTGTGAGTAGGAACCCAAAGGAGAGGGAGTGGAGAATGTCTGAGGTGACAGATTTCATTTTTTATGCTTTAGAAGATGACATGTCTGATGATGGCTCTCCAGCAAGACTAGCCCAGTCTCTCTCTATACTTTTGGCCAGAATCCTTGCAGTATCTCAAAGAGAGGACTGAGGCCAGCAGTATTGACCCAAAGTCACACTGGCAAGGACTCACATAGCAAAGCCACAAAGCAAGATTCTAACCCTCCTGCAGGCTGAGGTCTCCTCTAAGTTGGGGTTGGAGGAGAGACTGACCTCCAGATTTGTTAAGTACTCCTTTGTGTCCATGCACAAGGCTAGAACACAGACATTTCACTTCTTTTGAAACAGGTGATTGTTTTATTTTATACCTCATTAAGTTCTAGCTTGGAGTAGTAAAGCCAAAATAGATGGCTGTTTTCAGTTAGGGCCAAATTCTGCCCCCTTCATTCATGTTTCCCATTCATTCCAATGGAATTACTCCCACCATAAAGTATTACTTAATATGAAGAAGGAAACCTAGTAGGGTAAGTCAGGTGCTTTTGAAAATTTTACCCATAGTACAAGTTTGAATTTTTGAAAGGCCTTTTTGGTGCATTTGTTTGAGCAAACCATCCTGAAGCAAACAACTAGATTGACATGACAGTAGAGCAAATTCATTACATATGTTACTTCATTGCCTTCAGTGAAGCTGCACAACATCAGGGATGAATTTGGCCATAATAGGTTTAACACCAGTGAGCAAATATAAAGTCTTATCATTTCTATTCAAAATAATGGTGAACAGCGATGAATGCAAGTTCTAAATCATGTGACATATTTAAAGAAGTATACATACTGTTTTCCATGAGAAATCTAGTTTTGAATTCATGACCCCACCAGCCTATTAGCCTAAAACATAACATGGAAAAAAAACTGAAAAAAACAACAAAATCTTGCATTGATATATTTTAAATCTGACATGAGAGTTACTAAATAGCTTCTGATACACTAATCAAATAGTATCAGAAATACAGTAAGTTATGTGGTTAGCTGGCATTAACAACTTATTTATGTGACTTGGCAATTTCTGTTTAACGCTGAAAGATGATATTTATGATAGTTTTCAAACAATCAATCTATTGGGACTCTATTAATGTTCATTTTGTCTAAATTCATCTTACAAACTGAAAAATAAAGCAGAAATATTTCCAGTGTTATGTTCCTAATGGCTAAAAGGACAAACACAAATCTGCTTTGGTAAATACTGAAAACCAAAGGACATTATAAATCTGACGTAAATCCACAAAAGCAAAGATATGAACAGCAAACAAAAGATAGACAAAGAGGCCTTTGAGTAAAGGTTGCAGTTGTTTCATCATTCCATTGCAATGTTGTGCTGATGTGAATCCCAACCTGGCAATAAGATTTCAGATTATGAAACTGGGTTTATTACTCAATAATATGACTCCTTTTTTAATGAAATTTAGTCCGATTTAATTCATAACTATATTTTTGAGACAATATTCTGAAGACATTTCAGTGTGGTTTTTTTCTTCCAAAATAAAAATATTGCAGAAATTTAAATAAAATATGAAATTTTTCATCAAATATGTTGCAGTGACCTAGTATTTACTATGAGCCAGCTCATGGCCCAGCTCATGTGGTCATACAAGGATATGAGGGGAGTAAGGCAATCTCACCTTACCTCGTGTGTGGTCTCTGTAGACCTGGGGTCTTAGCACAAAGGGTTAAACTGGTGCTGGGTACCCAATACACATCTCTAAGCAACTAGGTGGCTTTGTTTTCTGTGGCTCCATCTTCACCATGCCAGCCAGCACAGTTGAGCTATCATTGTGTTGAAGGCTAGAGTGTGTGTGTAATTTGCTGCTAGCAAGAGCTAGTAGCAAATTACTTTCCCCTGGAGCAAACAAGGAGGGAAGGAAGGGTGCTTCTCTGCACTACTCCTGGAAAGGCCTAGCCACATGCTGCCAATTAAAAAGGCCAAACTGTAAAAGTCCAATATAGACAGGACTAGATCGGTTAGTCACACTGTATGTAAAGAATTGTTATACAAACTATATACAGTGCCAAGTAAAATGCTTACTTGTTATTTCTGGATAATTTCACCCCTATGAATAGATCCATCACTCTCATCTCATTGTATTATATAAAGCAGACATGTGAAATAATATATAGCTAAAGAATAGTCTTACTATTCAAAGTCACATGGAAATCAACAATGAAATCATCCATTCATTTCAATGAAATTTTTGTCAAAAATAATATATTTCTAATAAAACATAATAAAAGCTATTGCCCAAATAACTCAGATGCTGGTGCTTTGAATAATAAAAAAATCATCATCAACTGTTTTATAGTATTTTACAGTATCTTTCCTCTATAATAGTTTACCATCAAACACAATATTACACAATGATATTATAATAAAATCCCATTGAAATTAATGGTGCAAGTATTCCATTCATTCCAATAGGCTTAGCATAGCAAAAAAAAAAAACCCCAACTATGAAGTATACTACCTAGAATAATAGTGTGTAGTAAGGTTAAAAAAATACTAAAGAGCAATTTACTTGCTGGGCCATGCCATGCACTCATTCCTCAGGCAACAGAAGTCAACGGAGACCCATAGACATCATCAGGAGTACTGTCCAAGTAAAGAATGATGAAGGACTACAGTCCTGGACTTCAGGTTGTAGTTCAGGTGAGACTCCAAAAGCTTGGTGTTGTATCTAAACTTATTGACTCTGTGCAACTGGCCTAGAACTGGACCTGTGGTTCATCATGTCTAGAACTTGGAAACTGAAATTGCAGAAATTGACTAAAGTTTGTTGATAGAAATGCATGAAATTTAAAGGTGGTGTAATTTTTTTTAAATCGTTTTGCCTGTCCCTACACTGAAACACTGACAAGCTACATTTCTTTTTGCTGTTCTAGAACTCCATGGGCATCATACATGATGGATGTTTAGATACAATTCTGGTTCTATACCATCATCAATCCAATTTTTCCTATGGATGTCATTTGTTTCCTGTACGATATGTCAATAAGATTCAAAGAGGTTTTATATTTATACACACACACACACACACACACACACACACACACACACACAATCTTTATAAATTAGCAATTAACAGTTAATAATTTTCTGTGAAAAAAATTGAAATCACGGCTGCCACTGGTATGCCAAATTTCAACCTGTTATGATGTGAAATAGCTGAGGTTATAAATCCTAAATATAAGGGTTTATAAATGCACAGTAAAAATAATAGGCAGTAAAATTGCACAGTAAGATGAGGTAGTAAAATTTCTTATTAAAGAGTAGCTACTCTGCATGCAAAGTGGATATCCCGAAAGGCATTAATTATTTCAAATATTCTTGTTTTCAAAATACCAAGGCACCAGTTTATAACTTTCTATTTTAAATCTGAGCCGTGATTTTGGCAAAATCTTGTAATACCAAAATGCGTGAAATGACAAAAAACTTGATTTTTTTTAATGTTCCTGTACTTAAAGTAGTTTGTCCCCAGCCAAGTTGGGGAATTAAATTGTGTTAGGAGAACTAGCTGTTGTAAACCAGGCATGACTGTTTTATAAACCATGATAAAAAATGCTTTTTAGATTAGAGGAGGGACTTGTTCTGGGAACATGCTTTAATAATCTCTATTGGGAATGGACTCTTACTGGACATTTGCACATATGGTTATTTACACATATATGTACAACCAGACTGGAGATTTGTCACATTTTATTATAACACAATTTGAAATGGCCATTCCAGCTTTGTATGTGTATTTGTGTTTCTGATATGTGTTGGATTATTAGCCTTCTGACATCCCACAAACAGCTAGAGATCATACAGCTTCTTAAGATTGCCCTGCCAATATGCTTCAGCACTGAGAACCTCTCAGGGTGAGAAGGTATTTCAGTCCATGGATCAAATGGACATAGAGACTCACAGCTGAGCTTGTCAAAAAGCAGTGCTAATTAGGATCGTGTTTTTTGTGAGAGGTACATGTGATCACATAACTGTACTTAGAGCTAAATAATTTTTTTGTTTTGTTTTTTAAGTAAAAATAATTCCATTAAAAAGGGAAAGCACTTCAGTCCATTTTGTCTCTAAAATAAAGCAGGAATCCTAATATTCCTACAAGAAAGAATATTTTGGGGTATTTTTGCTATCTTCTTAGCTATACACATCACTATTTTTTAAATGTTTAATACGCTGGGTTAATGCACACTGTTACTTGCCCAAGTTCATGACACAAATAAAGCATGTAATTCAAGATCATTAAGCATATTTCATTGGTCTTGTTTTACCCGAAAACATTTTCCCATTTTGCAGATCAAGAAGCATAGACAGCAGATTTATGGAGGGGAAAAAATATGCCAGATAGGCGCATCAGCCTCTCATTTGTTCCTATTTCTTTTAAGCACATTTACACCAGGGAACAATCCCTTCAGTAAGTATTTTTATTTAGCTCAGTTTTTCCCGCATCTCTGTGTGTTAGACAGAAGCGCTGGGCATTCATAACTTGAGTCGTTTCGTTTGTAGTTGCATTAATGATGCAAGAGTGTGGGATATAATGATCACTATGTATGTGCGGTGAAGACATCAAAGAAGATCCAGTTAAAGAACATAGGAGAAATACAAAAAAATTCCTTTGACCTTTGCTTCTAAGTAACAGATGATTATGCAACTCATTTATAATTTACAATCTGAAGAAACATGTGGTTCATTTGCCTTCTTCGGAGGGGGGGGGGGGGACAAACCCTCCCGAAACTGTTGAGCAGTGATACAGAAAACAAGCAAACACTATTAACACAGCCTGACTTTCACAATCCAGGACAAAGCCTTCTATGAACCATTCTGTCATCATATTTTGTGAGAAATCATTTTAAGTGTTCATGGGAAAATATGCTAAAAGATATAACAGGAAAACAACAGTATAGGATTTATGACACTAAATATTAAACTCTCAAACTTCACTATGTATGGAGTATAATGGTCTCCATTTACTAGTCAGATCGCATCCTTGCCTGGAAATGTCTTATGTCTTATTCAGATGATATAGAAATACTATATTATTGGATTTATATAGTTTACCTATGCTTGGCTTTTTAATCCTAATATCTGAATGGATTAAGAAAAGGAAAAAACAAGAAGTAGGCAAACCAAATAAGGAGAAAAATACAAAAGACTTGTCCCTCCCCCTCTACCCTGCCAAATCTTTGCCCATTCTTAAAAGTAAACTTAAGATTTTAAGAATTGAAAACGTTGGATCCTTTCTTTCAACATACCGTCTTCTACTAACCAGATGGGAATGCAACCAGTAATGCAGGAAATCTCATGAGAAAGTCTGGTCTATAGAGCTGATCAAGACATTTCAGAATTCAAAATTCTGATGAAAAAAATATGAAATTTTCACAAAAATATTCCTGTCAATTTTGACAAGCTCAATTGTTCTCACGAGATTTTCAGCCCACTTTTGCTGACCCAAGAGGTGTGCATAGTTTGGAAATGCATCTGAATTTTTAGATTCTTATCTGAAGAGAACAAGAACTCTGAACCTCTTGTGATGCTCCCATCATTAGAAACAATCCTTATTTTCTCACATGATTAACAATTGCTAAGAGGAGGGTTACTTACCTGTAACTGGAGGTTCTTCAGGATGCGTGGTCCCTATCTGTATTCCACTGTGGGCAGTTATGCATGCACATCATGCACCTGGAGTCAGAGAATTTGAAAGTAGTGTCCGTTGGTTGGTGAATATGCCCTGGCTCACCTTGTGTCTCCAACCAAGGTGATAAATGGTGGTGTGGACCGATCACTTCTTCAGTTCCTTTTCCACCGCAAATCAGATAAGATTCAAAGTAGAGGGGAAGGAGGGTGTGTACTGGAATACAGATAGGGACCACATGACTTGAAGAGCCTCCAGTTACACTCTTCTTCTTCGAGTGATGGTCCCTATTGTATTCAACTGTGGGTGATTGACAAGAAGTACCCAAGTAGGGGGAGGGTGCACGGAGGAAGACAGTAGCATTGATCAGAGAACAGCCATCCCACAGGTGGCATCAGCAACTAAGTCCTGTACCAGGGCATAATCCTTACAAATGTGTGGATGGAGCTCCACGTGGCTGCTTTACAACTATCCTAGGAGGTTAAGTCCTGATGAAACACTATGGTAATTGCTTGAGCTCTAGTGGAGTGAGCTCATACCCTGTAGGTGGAGGGACATTCAAGAGCTGAGAGAGTAGAATGCAACCAGATATCCATTTGGAAATTCTCTGGGTGGAGATGGTATGCCCTCTGGCTCTCCCCACTATAGCAACAGTCTCAAGGACTTCCTGATTGGCTTTGTTCTCTGCGGGTGAAAGGCTAAGGCTTGTTGACCATTGCACAAACATGCGGTTTCGGGAAGAATACAGGTAAGTGAATTGATTGGTTAAGGTGAAATTCCAAAATCACTTTAGGTATAAATTTGGGGTGTAGATGTAAAGAAACTTTATCTTTGTGGAACACAGCATATGGTGGGTCTGCCATCATTGTTCCAAGTTCACTGACCCTCCTCACCAATGTGATGGCTATAAGAAAGGTGACCTTCATGGAGAGGAGCCTTTAGCAAGTAGCTAAACACTCAAAAGGGGGGGCATTGTTAGTACTGAAAGAACAAGATTCAAGTTCCATTGGGCCACAGTCTTTTGAGGAGGTAGGAAAGTTCTTATCAGGTCTTTCCAGAAATGATTGGTTAGTGGATGTGCGAAAATAGTGTAGGTGGATGGAATGCACTGATTGCTGCTAAGTGGATTTGCAAAGAGCTGAGGGAGAGACCCAATGTCTTCAAAGATAGGATATAGTCTAAGAGAGTGGAATATACATCTCTTCTGGTAGAATGGTTTTATCCAGGGGAGGTCCTTGATGATATTCTAGACCCCGCAGGGGAATCCTGAGGCATGAAGCCAGGACTCCCTTTTCAATCTGTTGAGTCTGTGACCATGAAAACCAAATCAGTTTGCAAAACTCGTGGGAAGCCCCTAACTGACCACATGCACAAATACCTGATTTGAGCACAAATATCAAGTGTTTGGGCCTGATCTTCCCCTAACTTGCACAGGTTTTGCGCTGGTTTGAGAGGATAATTGGTTCTTTTCTGCCTGTAATTAGGTATATGAGACTATCTGTTCAACTGAGCATGCCTAACTTTGAAAATCAGGCCCTAAATCACATAGCAAGTCAGCTTAAAAAAATGGAAAATGTATGCTAGGAGTCCTAACTGGGCGTCCATGTGTTTCAGTACTAGACCACAAACACCCAGTTTTCTCCTCAAAATAATTGTCACTGTAAACCCATAGAAACAGCTTTGCTTCTATGGGTTCATTCCAGCACTTCACAAAAATGCCGAGAATGTTAGTGAAACCATTCATTTTATTTACCTATTTTTTGTGTTTTATAGTCCAGAGGTTGGGGGCCCATGCATGGGACTTGGGAAAACTAGGTTCCGTTCCCTTCTCTATCACAGACTTCCTGTGTAGCCTTGGGCAAGTCATTTAGGCTTGGATGCACAGGAGTTAGACACCAAGTCCATGTTTCAGGCACTTAAGTCTCTGTTTTAGCACTACTGTGATGCACAAAACTCTCGCAAAATCCTCTAGGCACCTAAACTCACTCAGTGACTAAGTTTTTGAAGTAAAAGATCTCTAGGAATCTAAGTTTCTGCTCTGGTCATGCACACTGCTGCCTCTCTCTGGGCACCCAGGCATTATCTACTGCTGAAGCCACAGCACATTTCACAAACCAGGGGAAGATAGGCCTTTAGCCATCTGAGGTGCATGCAGGGCCCAATCAGGAAGGCACCTTCTAAGCATGCCTGCTAGATCAGGCCTTGCATGTGAGATCACACAAAACAGATTCCCAGCAGCTATGTTTAGAACCCTATTTGTTTCTATCTGTCCAGCAATTCACTTATTGGAACAAGACATACCCTATACTCCATGTTGTGACACAGGGACAGAAAGGGTTACACACCTAGCAGGCTAATTGATCCAGAATCAACCTTTAGTGACATGTTAGTAGAGAATGGTTGTGTTTTTTGTGTGTTTACATATATATTGTTAAAGGTTGAGCATGTAACTAAATGGTTCTTATCTATCGCTATATTCTGTTAATTCAGAGATCAAAAGAAGATGTCAACAGATGAATTGTGAATGGAGTAATATCATCATACTTATTTCTCTTTGACGTTTGTAGTAAATTACCTGTAAATGTCTGAAGATGGGTAATTACTTTATGCTAGCTAATCATCTGTGATGCTTAGGAAATAGGAGATCTACTTCAAAGCTAGGATAATTGCATATTGTTCACCCAAGGACTGCATGCTGCCAAGAAGCTATGGATGGCCTATAAAGCTCTATGAAAACACTTGGGCCCTGATCCTTGCATCTTAGATCTGCTTAAGCTTCATCAGGGGAAGTTTGAGTCGCAAAATGGAGGGCTCCAGTTCCATTCTGGATCATACTGATATTGTACATTGGACTATAACCTAATGAACTGATTCTGGAAAGGAATCTTTGCAACTCTAAAGCTCACCATCTCTACTCTGAAACAGACCTAAGAACTCTATTCATAGCTGTATGTATGATAATCTTTTAACCAATACTCACTCTCTTTTCTTTTTAAACAAATTTTAGTTTAGTTAATAAGAATTGGTTGTAAGTGTGTATTTGGGTAAGATTTTAAATATTCATTAATCTGGTGGGTAATGTGTCCGATCCTTTGGGATTAGCAGAACTTTTATATGATAAGATTTTCAATAATCCTCATCATATTTGACATGGCTGTCTGGGTGAGAGCTCAAGGCTGGGTTGCTTTAAGGGAACTACGTTTTGGCTTTTGGGTAACCAGTAAGGTATTGTAGAAACTGTTTTGTTACTGGCTTAGTGAATCTAAGTATTAGAATAACCACAGTTTTGGGGATTGTCTGCCCCATTCTTTGCGGTTTGTCCTGATTGAGCAATCCCACAGTGGCCCCCCCGAGGTCCCAGTCACAGATGTGTCAAATTTCAACCATTTCATAGTTCTCTTGTACACTGGATCAGTGATTAATTATAAGTAGGATGTTTGTGGAGCCTGAAAAGCTTTGGAACCACAGGTAATTATTAGTCTTATATTACAGTAGTTTTGATCTTTCATATATCCTGGTATACTTTCTTTACCCTTTTCAACTTGCTACAAATATTTTGTAATTATTAAGTGTATGTGACTCATTAATATTGCTGTACATTATGAATGGATTGCTCTCTTATAACTCAATAAAAAATCAAAACCCCCTTATGAAAGGTATTATTATGAAAATAGTGACTTTTAATATTTAATATCTCTGAAGCTTTACTTTGTCAAAAGACCAAAACAATAAGATTATACTATAAGCTAAAAATGTGACATTTCTCTTTTGTTGAATTGTTTGCATTTTCAGCAACATCTGAAATGAGTAATTTTATTTTATTTTCTTCATTTTGGTATGTCTCATTTAAAAATGGCCAAACTGACTTTCACTGCAGATGCAAATTTTAATGGCACAAATCTAAATCTCTAAAAACAGTTTTATGATCCAAGTACTGACACAACCTTAATTATGCTGCCTTGGTTGGTGATATTATAAAATGACCTAGATTTAAGTAATCATCCTTTTTCCCCAAGTACTGCTGTTCTTTTTGACCAGTTCAAGTTTCACTTGTGTCACAGGTGGAAATTTTAGTGTATCACTTTACAAGTAGGGAATAAGACAACTTCACTCCACAGGTGAAAAACCTAGGCTGTTTGGTCAATCAAGTGTGAGTTGATTTACAGCTGATAAGTATTTGCAGATAAAGAGTGCATATGTCCTCCTCTTGGATTGATTTTTTTCCTTGTTAGACTTTTAGACTCAATACAACTGGGAATATTCCAATCTCAGAACATGTCCATCCACATTATCCCTCCAGGTCAAAACAAACAGAGATTGAGTTCACTTTTATAACAGGAAACAAGTTTCTGTGATCAGAGTATGTGAAAGAGAAATGACCATTATGTTGGGAATCCAATCAGAGCTTGCTGAATTCACACAGAACAGTTTGGGAAACCTCTAAGGCATTCACGAGGGACAATAATTTCATTCAGTGGCCAGACCAAAAAAAAGGTATGATCAAACTGCAAAAAGAGCTGGAGTCTAAATTAAATCCTAAGAAAAGATCTTACAAAAAACAACCCCTCCAAGGCTAATGAAGTTGAATTAAAAACTGTTAAATCAGCTCATGAGCAACTATTATCACAGAGTGCTCATATATCACTTCTACTAGCCAAATATAAGATATATGAAAAGGTGGAATACAGCCAGCAGTATGTTAGCACATTTACTAAAAGGAAATCAAATCTCCTGCCTAACACCAGAAATTAAAAATCAAACAGGGAGCCAATTTACTCATAATAGAGATATTAATAAAGTTCTCAGTGTTTTCTATAAAGTCCTGGATAATGCTATATTTTGTAAAGAAATATGGTAAATCTTTCTAGGGTGTTTCAACAAGTTTAAATTAAACATGAAGCAGCAATCCCGCCTAAAGATATTTCTGAACTGTGACTTCTGACTTAAAGGAGATTCAAATGGTTTTGATTATTATGATATATTTAGTGAACCATTCACACACTCCTTAATCCCTTGAATGGATCTTTGAGGGAACAGTATCTAGATGAAATTCTAAATAATGCATACATCTGACTGAACTATAAAATAAAAATTTAAAGATCCAGGGAGTTATGCTTCCTCTAGGTCTTGATTGTTTTTGAATACAGAAATCACAATATTAATGCAAGCCCTCAATGAGATTGCAACCCTTATTAGACAGAATTTATTAATTATGACCAGATTGGATTTGTGTGCAACAGGAATCAGTCCACATTATGAGGGTTTTAGGTCACTGGATGGAACTAGTCATATATTGCAAAAGAGGTGTTTAAAAGGTAGTGGGGTTGGATAGGTTTCACAGAGCCTAAATTTATGTTGCAGAATTAGTATTACTGGTGATGATGCATGAAAAGGAAGGAACACAGAACAGGAACTTAGAAGTCATCTTTTTACTTTACTTTTTTTGATCATGTTCAATATGGAAATCATTGTCATTTTAAAATCCCTCCTCTTATTAGACTTGAACTTTCATTTTGTCACCAACAGAGGTGTTTGTTGTTGTTTTTAAATATGGCCCATAAATGCTCTTATTTTTATTAGGGATGAGTAGTCCATGGAGACAAGAAGTCCCAGCATGCAGTGCCCAATTTTGATTCACGTGACCTAACACAAGTACTTAGAACATGATAAACTTGATCTAAATGTGGGTTCCTCCGGTTAGGGCCTGACATTTGCAGTAGGTGTAATTACTTAAACATGAGAATGAATGAGTGTGTGCACGTACACACTATTCCTCTGTGTGATGGTCTTTGCTCAGGAGTTGGTCGGTAGGGGAGTGTCAGGGCTTAGGCCTATGACATGCAGGGGATTGTTGGTAAGGGAGCCAGGCCCTCCCACTCCACCGGGATATGACCCAAGGCCTGTGGAGGGCTGTCAGTGACTTGACAGCCTGGGGATGCTTAAGGCTACCCCCATGCAATTGTCCCCAGGTCACCATTTGGGTTTAGAAGGCATGAAGGGTCTCCGTTCACCACAAAGCACCTTCTGGTGGCTGCGTATAGCATGGTAGATCTTTTCCTCAATCGAGTGGTAACCGCCTCCTTCTGTGGTATGGCCCCCTCCTGGGCAAGCTCAGTCCTAGGGCTTTCTCCTGCTGGGGCAGTCCAGACTCCATGTAAGAGGAAGAGGACAATGCTTCCCTCTCAGGCTGTCTCTGTAGCACGTTCTCCCTTCCCTCAGGGAGTGACCTTTGGGCAGTTGTCATGGGGAGAGATTCTGCCTTTCCTTCAGCTCTCCTCTACTGGAGCTGCAAGTCTGTTCTTTTCCCTGGTCTGCCACCACATGAGCTGCTCCCCTGCCTCTTAACTCCTCCTCCAGTTGGAGCATTTCCTACAGGTGGGGTGGGGTGGGGCTGGCTGATCCCAGAGCAATTCCTTAATCCCTTGTTGTCCAGTGTGGAGTGTGTATATCCAATAACACTCTAGTTTTAGAAGTTCTGTTACATCCTCTTTGTCCTACAGGATTTGAATAATGTCTCTCATTTGTGTGTGATATGGAGGAATAGCTTTTTTATTTTCAAGGTTGATTAAGGCACTGAATACTAAATATTATTTGTAATGTAGTAGTGGCACCAAAAGCCCCAGTCGGCATTAAGACTCCATTGCACTGGGCACTGTAAAAAACAATTAAGAAGTCATCACCTATATTTTTAATTATACGAAGCAGCAAACAGTCTTAAAGATCCTAACAAAAGCAACTTTGAAGACTGGACTCAGAGTTTAGGAGAAACTAAACATAAGTGGATGCTTTATGCTGGTAAATTTTGCTTTGGGTGTTTGTGATAGGTATGGCCTAGACCACCCAATATGAATTGTATGTGCT
>NW_020664413.1:20763165-20796783 GCF_002925995.2 Terrapene triunguis | reverse complement strand
TGCCTGAAGACGCGAGCATCATGTACCCTTCCCGGCCAGCCCACGTTGATGTCGGTGAAACGTCCCTTGTGATCCACCAGGGCTTGCAGCAGCATTGAAAAGTACCCCTTGCGGTTTATGTAGTCGGCGGCTTGGTGCGCCGGTGCCAAGATAGGGATATGGGTTCCGTCTATGGCCCCACCACAGTTTGGGAATCCCATTGCAGCAAAGCCATCCACTATGGTCTGCACGTTTCCCAGAGTCACTACCCTTGATATCACCAGGTCTCTCATTGCCCTGGCAACTTGGATCACAGCAGCCCCCACAGTAGATTTGCCCACTCCAAATTGATTCCCAACTGACCGGTAGCTGTCTGGCGTTGCAAGCTTCCACAGGGCTATCGCCACTCGCTTCTCCACTGTGAGGGCTGCTCTCATCCTGGTATTCTGGCGCTTCAGGGCAGGGGAAAGCAAGTCACAAAGTTCCATGAAAGTGCCCTTACGCATGCGAAAGTTTCGCAGCCACTGGGCATCGTCCCAGACCTGCAACACGATGCGGTCCCACCACTCTGTGCTTGTTTCCCGGGCCCAGAATCGGCGGTCCACGGCATGAACCTGCCCCAGTAACACCAAGATTTCCACATTGCTGGGGCCTGTGCCTTGTGAGAGGTCCATGTCAATTTCCTCATCACTATCGTCGCCGCGCTGCAATCGCCTCCTCCTCAGCTGGTCCTGGTTTGGCTTTGGCATGTCCAGGAGGCTCTGCATGTTTTCCAGGACAATGCGCGTGGTGTTCATAGTGCTCAGAATTGCCGCGGTGATCTGAGCGGGCTCCATGATCCCAGTGCTGGCTATGGCGTCTGGTCTGAAAAAAGGCGCGAAAGTAGTATCTGACGGACCAGGGGAAGAAGGGAGGGAGGGAGAGAGGGAGGGAGGGGCGAGTGACACCGCGTACAGGTACAGGGAATTAAAATCAAGAAAGGTGGCTTTGCATCAGGGAGAAACACAAACAACTGTCACACAGAATGCCCCCCCCCCCCCCAAAGATTGAACTCAAAAGCCTGGGTTTAGCAGGAGGGAGGGGGGAAGCAAATGAATGGAGAATAAATCTATTTTTTACATCTTAAGACGACGGTGCAGCATGACTGATAGCCCTTGGCATTTTCTGGGTGCTTGGCAGCAAATACTGGGCGCTTGGCAGTAAGCCTTCAGGTCTACTGCACAATATGATGCCCACTGCAGTATGACAACGATGGATACCAGTCGTAATATACTATCTTCTGCCCAAAAGGCAAGGGGTTGCTGCTGTGTAGCAATCTAGCCCCACGTCTGCCAGCCCCATGTCTGCCAGCACCCAGATCGCCATCGGCCTCTTCTGGGTGCTTAGCAGACAATACTGGGCACTTGGCAGAAAATAGCATACTACGACTCTGCTAACGTGCAATGAGCCAGCAGGGCGCCTGGCAGAAAATAGCATACTACGACTGATAACCATCATTGTCTGCCCGGGTGCCCATGATCGACAGCCACTGCAGTACGATGACGACGGTTACCAATCGTAATAAACCATCTTCTACCAAAAGGCAAGGGGCTGGTGCAATGCAGCACCACGGCTGCCAGCCCCACAGCTGCCTGCACCCAGATCGCCAATGAAGGCTACCAGTCATGCTGCACCGTCTACCGCCAAAAGGCAGTAAGCTGCTGCTGCTGTTTAGCAATGCAGTCCCACGTTTGCCGGCACCCGGAAGAGATATGGTGACGGTAAGCTGAGCTGAGCGGGCTCAATGCTTGGCGTGGTATGTTGTCTGCACAGGTAACCCAGGTAAAAAGGCGCGAATCTATTGTCTGCCGTTGCTGTGACGGCGGGGGAGGGGCCTGACGCAATGTACCCAGAACCCCTCGCGGCACTGCTTTGCATCATCCGGGCATTGCGATCTCAACCCATAATTCCAATGGGCGCCGGAGGCTCCGGGAACTGTGGGATAGGTACCATAGTGCAATGCGCCGGAAGTCGACGCTAGCCTCGGTACTGTGGACGCGGTCCGCCGACTTCATGCACTTAGAGCATTTTAGGTGGGGACACACACAATCGGCTGCATACAACCGGTTTCTATAAAACCGGCTTCTATAAATCCGACCTAATTCTGTAGTGTAGACATAGCCTAAGGGATTAATAAAGCCTATAGAGGTTGCACAGGAGGCAGTCAATCAGAGAAGGACTGAAGGGAGCAGCCAATCAGGGCCAAGCAGACCCATATAAAAAAGGAGCTGCAGGGCAGAGGAGGGTAGTTCTCTGCCCAGAGTCTAGGGAGGAAGAATTGTGTCCCTGGAGGGCTGAGAGAACTGCCAGCACCCTTGACGTGCTGCTAGAAGGAACCGGGGGAGCAAGAGACAGCTCCTGGATGGCTGCTGGGGTTTGCAGGCTGAGGCCCTGAGGCAAAGGCAAAGAGGACGTTGGGGCCATGAGGAAGTGGATGGACAATTCACTGCAGTTGTCACTAAGGGAAGTGGCTGAACAGCGGACTGCAGGTCCTCTGGAAAGGGGGCGCACAGTGTGTGGCACAGCCAGAGGTCTGTGTCGCTTAAGAGGACGCCGCGGTCCTTGGAGAGACATGGGTCCTAGCGCAGGAGTGATGGCGGTGAGCCACCACCAGAGGAGGGCGCCCTGGTGAACTGAGATAATCCCCAGGACAGCCAGCAGGAGGCGCCAGAGTGGTGAGTGAACCCCGTTACCACAGGTTCAACTGAAAACTTTCAGTTCCCCAAAAGTTTGTGGAAAACCATAATTTTGGGAAATGTGATTGGATGCAATGAAATGGTGAAAAATTGTCTAGGAATGACCTGTTGGGTGACGTGGAAGGAATAAAGGGAATGTGAGTGGCATATTACCATGCACACACAAAAATCAATTTCACCTAGCTCTAATGGTTAACATTATTGCGACATATTTATGGCTATATAGGATGACAAATATACACCGCTCTTTATAAACAGAAAGATCAGGGGCGGCTCTAGCTTTTTTGCCGCCCCAAGCACGGCAGGCAGGCTGCCTTCAGCGGCATGCCTGTGGCAGGTCCACCGATCCCGTAGCTTTGGCATACCCGCCGTCGAATTGCCGCCGAATCCGCGGGACCAGCAGATCTCCTGCAGGCAAGCCGCCGAAGGCTGCCTGACTGCTGCCCTCACAGGGGTCGGCAGGCCGCCCCCCGCGTCTTGCCGCCCCAGGCACACGCTTGGAGTGCTGGTGCCTGGAGCCGCCGCTGAGAAAGATACATTCCTTGTCCCAAGGATATTAAAGTCTAAAGTCATAGAAACATAGGGCTGGATGGGATCTTGAGACATCATCTCATCTAGCCTTCTGTGCAGAAGCAGGACCAAGTATACCTAGACCATCCCTGATAGGTGTTTGTGTATGCTGTTCTTAAAAACCTCCAATGATGGGGATTTCACATCCCTTGGAAATCTATTCCAATTCTTAACTATCCTCATATCCCTGGACCTGGAGAACAACTGATCACTATCCCCTTTATAACATTCCTTAATGTATTTGAAGACTGTTATCAGGATCTCCCTAGGACTTCTTTTCTCAAGACTAAACATGCCAAGGTTGTTGTTGTTGTTTTTTTTTAAACCTTTCCTCATAAGTCAGCTTTTCTATACCTTTTTTCAATTTACTTGCTCTCCTCTGGACTCTCTCCAATTAGTCCACATCTTTCCTATGAAAGGGGGCATCCCAAACCAGACACTTTACTCCAGCTGAGGCCTCACGAGTGCCAAGTAGAGCAGGACAATTACCTCTTGTGTCTTATACATATGACACTCCTGTTGATACACCCCAGAATCTTATTAGGCTTTCTTGCAATTACATTACATTGGTGACTTATATTCAATTTGTGATCGGCTATAACTCCTAGACCCGTTTCAGAAGCACCACTGCCTAGCCAGTTACTCCCCATTTTGTAGTTATGCATTTGATTTTTCATTCATAAATGTAGTACTTTGCACTTGTCTATATTGAATTTCACCTTGTTGATTTCAGACCAGTTCTGCAACTTGTCAAGGTCCTTTTGAATTCTAATCCTGTTCTCTGAAGTGCTTGCAACACCTCCCAGCTTGGTGTCATCTGCAAGTTTTATAAGCACACTTTCCACAACATTATCTAAGTTATTAATGAAAATATTGAATACCAGACTCAGGACTGACGTGTGTGGGATGCCACACGGGGTGTTGTGAGGGCCAATACTATAACGGGGTTCAAAAAGGAGCTAGATAGATTCATGGAAGATAGGTCCATCAATGGCTATTAGCCACGATGGCCAGTAATGGTGTCCCTAGCCTCTGTTGGCCAGAAGCTGGGATTGTGTGACAGGGCATGGATCACTTGATGCTAACCTGTCTGTTCATTCGCTTTGGGGCACCTGGCATTGGCCACTGTCAGAGGACAGGATACTGGGCTTGATGGACCTTTGGTCTTTCCCAGTATGGCCGTTCTTATGTTATATGCCTCACCAATATGACATCAAACCATTGATAACTACTCTTGAGTATGGTCTTTCAACCAGTTTTGAACCCACGTTACAGTAATTTCATCTAGACCACATTTCTCTAGTTTGCTTTTGAGAATGTCATGTGTAATTGTGTCAAAAACCTCAATAAAATCAAGATATGTCATGTCTACACTATCCCCGCATCAACAAGACCAGTTATTCTGACGAAGAAAGAAATAATCGGAGGCCCAAAGCTGAAAAGATGAGAATAGGAATAGATGGAATGCACATTAACCAGCCTCTCCTTCGTAACCTAAAACTCCTTCCAAAGCTAAATAATGCTCTTGGATATTTGCCATTCACATGGCGAATCCAAGAACATACCCCTGCAGCCCCATCATGGGTCTAGATTGGCCTAATAAATCACTTGTCCCAAGACAATGCAATTAAACCTAATTAGCCAGTGCCTTTATTCCTAAACTGTCTCTTCCCATGGGAGATTTTAGCTTTTGGTTTTTAAATTAGCTTAAGGAGCTAAATTGCTCTCATTGACTTGGCAGGGAAACAGTTTACTTCTGTCATAGTCTAGTATAGTTTATGCACTCAGGAGACACTTGTTGCATTTCATGAACAGCTTACAGCTATATTACCCAACAATTTGAGTCCACGGGTACTAATAACAGATCTTTCTACAAACTGCACCCTGTACATTTTTTATCAGTGACCACTAACTTTTGACCTTGATCCACTGAGCACAGGTTCTTGGAAGTCTCCTACAGTGCTCCTTCACATCCTTCCTTTGGCCAGGTTGCTGTTTATTGGCTTGATTTTCAGAAGGGCTGAGATCTGCAGTTCCAGTTGACCTCAAGAGGAATGAAGGTCAATGAAAATCAAGCCATGTGTCTATTGTCGGTATAAACACCTTCACAAAAGCAGCCATAGTTTTTTTCCAGCATAGACTAAGCAACATTACTGCCCTATTTGAGAACCATTTTTTCTTCCTTAGAATAACTCTATTCCCAAAGATGGGCAGATGTGTTATCTTTACAGCAGCTTCAGCCATTTTTGTCACGGCACTGAGGGCTCTAATTCCAAAATATGGTGATGTGGCATTTCCTCAGCAATAAAATAATGGTAATAAGAAACCCAACAAACTAGAGTAAAATGTCATAGGAGCCAAGAACACTTACCAGCTGGAAGGGATGGAGATGCAACAATCAGATGCAAAGCAGACAGCTTATAGGCTTGACTTTCAGAGATGCTGAGCATCTGCATGCTGTCAATGGAGTTGTGGGTACTCAGGACCTCTGAATCATCAGGCAGCTTAGATGGTATTTGCTTGTCTTTAATCAGCTTAAAGACCCAGCTATCAGGAAGGCATACTGGGATAAGGTTTTTGTAAGAGAACGAACCCAGGCCCTTGAGTTTTTGTTAGGGACCATGCAGTCAAAAAGAAAGGCAATCCTCCAGAAAAGGTTGAATTCTCGCCTTTCTAACAACCAAAAAACCAACAGCCAAGATCTTGTTCAAAGATCCTAAGCTTTTCGAAGTGGGAGCCTGGTGTGTATGAAATAGCAATGGCCTTCTTGTTTTTCCTTTGATATTTTGTTTCTATAATAAAATTGAGATGCTTTTTGGGTATCAGCTGTTTCCTGTGTGTACAGCATTCCTCAACCACATCACACAAACTGTATAATTTTAAACTCAACTTTAGAGCAGACTAGCAGCAGGTAAAGGCTTGATAAATCCTTTCGTTTTAAACACTAGACGGTGTACAATATTCCTTTACTCTTCTGCCAAGGCTTATCTATTATTCTCCTGTCTGCTTTACATACATTTATTTTCTTTTCATCTTATTCAATGGTGTGTACTTCTTATAAGGATTCAGCTAGGAACTTTTTTTCTTTTTCCTCTAACCCAGGACTCAGTCAGGTTGTTTTTCACAGCAGTTGTGCCACTAGACAACAGGGTTAAAGAAACTGCTCAATTATAACTACGAATACTATAATATAAATACTTTTTTCCCCAGAGAGCCTTCCATTCCAGGCACTTTACAGATATTAATTTTTCCTTATAACAATCCTGTCGGTAAGTTTTGTTGTTTTCATTTTTAGAAATTGGGAAAACTGAGGCACATACATACAAACATAAGTTAAGAGGGAGAAATTCACAAAGAAGCTAGGCACCTGTCATTTGTACCTTTGGACATCTCTCCCTGAGTGATCCACCTGAGGCTACACAGCAACTGTGTAGTATAGCCAGGAATATAACAAAATTTCCTCCTTCATAGCCTTAAACTTACAGAATTAGACCCTCTTTCTTCACCAGAAAAAAAGAAACATTGAGTATTCGTTTCAGCCCCAAACTTAGGGAATCAAATGCTAATCATACAGGTTCAGTCCTGACACCCAGTCCTTGCTCTGACTGAGACCACACCTCTTTATTATAAAATGTAAATGTATACCTATGTGGGGAAAACATCTTAGTCCACTGAATCAGTTTGCATTCTAAAAGGTGGAACAGATTTTGAAAGGCTAAATTCAGCCTTGGTGTTAGAAGTGGTCTCAACTCTTGTCAAAGTCAACAAACTAGCGACCATTGACATCAAAAGTCAATTTGGCCCAAAGTTTCCACTAAAGGAAGAAAGGAAAGATAAGCTAGAAAAATGCCATCTAACATTTTAGGTAAAGATGCTTAATAATGTTGAACAGGAATACCCTGACTTCTGGGCTCTAGAGTCAGTCTGTGTCTTATGCTCTCCTGTTGGAGCTGTTCTGATTTGGCCCAGCAAATATTTAATTAATTATACAGAGAGGGAGAGATTGTGACTCTAGAGCCCAGTGGTTAGAGTACTCATATGGGAAATTTAATGACTGTTTAATTATATATGCAAAGTGGAACAGCTCCAAAAGGAGAGATTGAAAGAGACCCATCCCAGAATAGCCAGTAACCTGATGGTCAGGGCACTCAGCTGGGATGTGGAAGATCTTTGGTCAAGTTCCTGGTCTACAGTAGGTAGAGAGGGACTTGAATGTGGGTCTCCGAACTCCCAGGATAGTGGCCTGACCATCAGGCTATTAGCTATTCCTGTACGGGTTGGTCTTGCTCTCGTTTTTAACAAAGAACTTTGAAAAATCAGTTTCACCTGATGTGAAAGAGGAAAAAATGTTGAAATTTCAAAAAGTTTTGCGGGATGACAAAACTATTTCTCACCCTGTGCTGGTTTACCTTGGCCTCTAATTTATACTTGCTAATTACAGGCAAGAGGTCCTTTGGCATACACCTCGGATCTTCATCTTTGAAAGATGGCCAGAATGTACATTTTACATTACAAGGCAATAAAATATTTTGATAAATATAATTGCCTAGTCAATAGCTTGAATATGAAGGATGAGATAAGTTAAAGAAATCAATAGCGTTGGTTAAAGTGGTTTACATAATATTGGCCATGGGTTAAAAACAACCTGTCAAGTAATTTAAATGACACAGATCAACTGGGTTGGAATTTAATTACCTACTTCAGGGGTGGCTGAAAGACAAAGAAATGAAAAGATATTCGGAGCTTCTGTGTTTGAATGAACTTGTCTGGCCACTGGGTGTCATCCTTGATTCAAATGACGATTAAAGACTTTTTAGATACAGCATAAAATCTGCAACTTCAATAGCAGTTAAATTCCACTCTATTTGATTGTACAGCATACAGCAAATTGTTCTGCATTTAAATCAGCTATAAAATTGAACACTTTGACATAGACAAATTCTCTTTTGTCTCACTGCTTTATTTGGAAACCTGAAATGGCTGGGTGATGTGGGAGGGGGGAAAAGGAATGCAACTGGGATATATTAACAACACACAATTTGATCTTCAAGTCTCAGTATATACAAAAGTACTATGGCTATTAAGGTCCCTACAAAAAAATTACATCTGAAAGCTTAGGATCATATTCTATTCTTATTTTTTTCACTTTCCTGCTTTTCTGACTTTGCATTGCCCTGCTTTAAAGTAACTTGACTGAGAGATGGGCTCATGTTGCAAAGTTTGCACGAAAAGTTCTACATTTCTAACATCTGTCTGGATTTAGAGCTCTGGTCCTGAATTCTGATTCGAGCCTGTTATAGAGATAAAGATAGGGCCTCGCCTCCAAGTCCAGATGCAGATCTTGATCTGAACTTCAAAGTTCTGTGGCGCTGAGACCCAGAGTTTGGCTTCAGCGCCATCTCCAATGTATACAGCAGAAATCTCTTAACTGAGTCACAAGTTGGAAAGGTCTGTAACATGTAGATATATTTGTACTTTAAAATGTTCATTTACCTCGGCATTGTACAGGACTTAATGACTACGTATGGGGAAACTGGTTCAGTAACAAACTCTAATCTTAGCCCATTCCACAAAGTCAAGCTGGTGCATTTATCAAGGTTTCAAAAGCTGAGGAAAGGGATCCAATCCCCTATGTGTCTTTTTCACACACACACCCAAATATAAATCACTCCTCCCACTCTGTCTCCAGAAGGCTCACTACAAAGTCCCTTTCCTCGCTCCTGTCCCCAACATCTTCCCCCAATGAGACCCTGACCCCTTTCTTCTCCCACCCACCCCAAATAGGCTTGAAGAGCCTTGTAGGATCCAGCAGGCCTGGCCACATTAGCCCCAGAGTGCATTATGTGTATCTGACTGGGGAGATCCTAAGAGTGAACACAACAGCAATAAGAAATGGCTATTCTATATGTTCTGTTGGGAAAACTCCACAAGGACCATAACAAGGTGACCAGGCCTAGAGTGATGGAAAAATGCAGAGATGGGCTAGATAGTTTGTTTGTCTTTTTTCAGACCTGAAAGCCGACTGGGAGGAGCAGGGAACAGAAGGTGCATCTTTTGGAGCAGACGATTTAATCTTTTGAGTGAAGGAGAAGGGACTTATACAGAGAGGACAAAGAGCAAGTAGTTCAAGGAAAATGGTAATGAGGGGAAAAGAAAGATGGGAGACCGAAAATGGGGGAGAAGTACTTGGTGGAATAGTTCAGAAGAGCCTCCAGGCTTGCTGGTGTTTGCCTCAAGCAAATAAAAACTTGTGATGATCAGCTTATAAATGGCTGTACGCCCTACAGTGAGTTCTGTTGTGAGCAATTGAGATGATTCCAAGAACCAATCAGCATTATTGTGTTATCTATTAGGAGTCTAGACAGTCTAGGAGCTGCACATAATGTAATGCAACTGGTTACAATAACATTATTTCTCTTTGAAACTAGATTTAGTTTTCCTTGTCACAGCTAAAATAAAAAAGTATCAGCAATTTCTCCAGGTGTTATATCAGAAAAGAAGTGTTTACACTTGTTGATGTATTTAAAAAATCACAATCTGACTATTTTAAAAATATATGACAGCATCTATATAACATTTTTAACAAGTATTTCTTTGTATGCAGCCAACCTCTGGTCAGAGACTATAGCTTTACATTAATTATAAAGTCTTTGAGAAAACAGATCTTCATGTAATGCTTCCTAGCTTTAAAAGTAGAGATTATAATGAAAACATGCCATTATTAGAGAACTATTAGTCAGAGCTAAAACAGTCTTTGATTTTGTTCACCAACCACAGACTAAGTTTTTTGTTTGTTTGTTTTTCTGTTTTTTTTTTTTAAGTCTAACTTTAAAAGGGAGACTTAAAAGGGTTAGATCTTTTATTGGACCAACTTCTGTTGGTGGAAAGGACAAGCTTTTGCGCTTAGACAAAGCTCTTTTTCAGATCTAAGAAAAGTATTCAGTGTTTAAATTTTAAAAGAAAATTTGATGTATTCTCTTTACATTAAACTGTCTTTTAGACACAATTAGGGTTACTTATTTTTAATGTTATAACCGTTTCCTCTTATTAGATTTCTTGGACTCTGATTTCAGGTTTACATGCAGACGACCTATTTAGGATGTGTAAATGTATGTATTAATGGAATTTAAAACTAGTATAATTTACTAAAATTCTCAGTCACCAGTTTAGCATAAAATGAGGTTAATTAACTGTTGCCTGAACTTGTATTAGCCAGTATTTAGAGAATAGCTGAAAAGTGAAATTGCCAATTTAAAAAAACCCTTCAGTCAACAAAAACTGGAAATCACAATCCATTTTAGGGCAAGCATGAGCACTTACTTTCTGTAATGTAATCTGAAATATCCCTGCATATACACTTTTAATTTCAACACCCTTATACACTACTACTTATAATTTAGGACAAAACAGAAGAGTTAAGCAATTCCATATTACAGATGCAAGAAAACAACAATCCACATGGATTTTTCTTGGTTTCATGTTATGGGTTGGATGTTTGTTTTTAAACAAAGTAGGCTTCTGATCCTGCAATGAACTCTGAGCAGATGGAACCCCACACCTCATTGATTTCAGTGGGACTCCATACAGACATCAGGAGCTGTACATGTAGAGCTCATTGTAGCATTGTGACCTTAGCCCATGACCCTGGTAAACCACTTGCTGACACAGATAACCCTTCTTCACATGAGTAATCCCATTCAAGTTTGCAGTGTTATACCCATGCTGGTCCCAGGATATTAGACAGATGGTGGGTTAGGTAATATCTTTTATTGGACCAATTTCTGTTGGTGAAAGAGACATGCTTTTGAGCTTATACAGAGCTGAAGAAGAACTCTGAGGCTCGGTCTACACTACGGGGGGGGGGGAGGTGTCGACCTAAGATACGCAACTTCAGCTACGTGAATAGCGTAGCTGAAGTTGCGTATTTTAGGTCGACTTACCTGGCTGTGAGGACGGCGGCGAGTCGACCGCTGCCGCACCGCCGTTGACTCCGCTTCCACCTCTTGCCACGGTGGATTTCCGGAGTCGATGGCAGAGCCATCGGGGATCGATTTTATCGCGTCTTCACTAGACGCGATAAGTCGATCCCCAATAGATCGATTGCTACCCGCCGATCCGGCGGGTAGTGAAGACGTGCCCTGAGTAAGATTGAAAGCTTGTCTCTTTCACTAAGAGACATCGGTCCAATAACAGATACTACCTCGGCCACCTGGTTTCTCTAATCCCATTCATGTCAGTGGGATTACTTCTGAAAGTACATATTGGCTTGACTAGGCATTTAAACTCAGCCTATATTGGTTTAAAAACTCCAGGGTTTGAAACTTGGATGCCACTTGGTTGGTCTGACTGCATAAAAAGGATTAATTCTTTCAATTGATTTCAAACTGAAAGCAAAAGTCACGGGGTGAAAACCAAATGGACTGAAATGCAAAAAAAAATCTCATGAACCTTTGTGAAGCAAAACTGCAAAGATGTACACAGCTCTATTCCTATCCCCTCTGAGGGGGAAAAAAAAGCAGCTTTTAGTTAATTTTTTTCAGATGCGGTCACATTCATCCATTTTCTTTTTGGGGGGAGGAGAGAAAGCAAAATTATTAGATGTTGCATACTGTTCTAGCTTCAACTATTAATACTTACTTATATAAGACAAGGTCCAAAACACAAACTGTACAATTGAATTCCCTCAAATTTGGGAATGAGGATTGTTGATAAGTATCCCTAATTCTGAACCCTCCCTAAGTACTCTCCGTTTCAAATGAATCTTAAGAGAACAGCCCCTTTAAACAGGAGACATCAGTCCAAAATAGGGTGACCTGATAGCAAATGTGAAAAATCGGGACGGGGGGTGGAGGGTAATAGGTGCCTATATAAGAAAGTCCCAAATATGGGGACTGTCCCTATAAAATCAGGACATCTGGTCACCCTAGTCCAAAATTGTTGGAATTCTCACAAGAATAAACTATACTTGTGATTTCCTACCCTCAAGGTATTGAGCTCAGAAGACTTCCAGTATTTGGGGCCAAAATCTCAGAAGAGAATCTTACGAAGTTCTAATATTGTTGAACCAGAACTCCAGCCCTGGCTGGACCTGGAACCTGAACCTCTAAAACCTTATCCTCAGTCAGACAAACGGAATAAATCAGCAATGTCACAAAGGCAACAGTATATTTTGACAGAGAAAAAGAGAAGTGTTTTCCCATTTAAACTTTACAACACCCCTGTGGGCTTTCTTCGATATGTAGAAATACTTACGCTGGTTTTATAGTCTGGGAATGTTTCTCATGAATGTAGGCACCAGCCAGGCCCCCAGCTCCAGAATTTAAATACTGTAAAGAATATATTAACATGTATACATTTTGCTCTCATTATTTCTCACGTGCAGCATTCCCTCATCCTCCCTGCATAAAGACAGGATGATTATACAATTTCAATAAGGCTTTTAGCTGAAGCTCTTTGGCATCATCTATTGTACTAAAGTGGTGAGCTTGTTGAAAATAGATATTGTTAAATATTTTATTTCTTCAGATTTGTCTTAAAAACCACCATACCCAAGGTATCTGCATTTACACCTTAGACAAAGCTTCTGTTTGAGTTTTGGTCCAAGGGGCCAATACAATTCCTATTTAATCTGACCCTCTTTGCCCACCGTTCATGGAGACATAATTATTAAAAACATTCTCAAATGCTAGAGCAATTCTCACCTTGTAGGAACACCAGCAGGCAAAATCTACTCCCCAGTCATGTAAATGCAGTTCTATATTACCAGCAGCATGAGCCAGGTCAAAGCCAACATAGCAACCCTAGAGGAAAGAGAGGACTTTAATAGACTCCATAAAAGTGACTCTGCAAAAAGATAAATGTATAGTTGTGCACATCTGCTCCCCATATCATAGCACCACCAACGTCATATCTGTTTGATTTGGTGATAGAAACAAGTTGTGTACAATATGTGTGTGTGTGTATCCATCCTCAAATGAATAATTTTATGGGCTTCTATGCACAGACACAATTTTAGGTCCCCAAATTTGATCTATCGTAACACTGTGATGGTACGTGTAAAAAAATATTAATAACGAATAAAAGATTGTATTTAATTAAGAGACATGTTTTGACATGCTGCAGCGACAAGGATAAATTATTTATATCAGTTACACAGTAAGGGTCTGATTTTCAGAGCTGCTAAATATTTGAAGCTCCCATTGCCTTTGCAATTTTGGGAGCTTAGCACTTATGGAAATCTGTCCCTTAGAATTTTGTAACAGGTGAGGTAACATCATATACAGTACCATGCATTTTAAAATTTATTGTACTTTTCCTTACAATATACTAACACCCCCACTCCTCCCGCTACTTCCTGTAAAGGTTCTAGGATGGCCATATCTAGGGATCTGAAAGTTTGGAATAACTAAGGAGCATGAAACAAAATGTTGTTTTATACACAAAACCACCACTAGATGACAGCATTTTTAAATTAAAAGAGTGATCTAAAATTTGTACTATAATGCCACCCCATTAAAGTGAAGAAACATAATAGCATATTTTGTGCATGAACTACAAGTTAATACTATTTTACATTTTTCTCTAAAGACACAAACAGACTTTTTACAAGTGGCATGGTAGGAATGAGAGTGAGAGCATGGCCTTTAATACATCTAAGCCCTGTAATAAAACAAAGGATTTTTTTTTAAATCTCTTTTGCTGTCTCTTGTACAAAAGGCATCTCAGCTAAATTATTAAAAGAATACTTTAGTGTACTTAATCCCCTCTTAAAAACTATCTAGCTAACTGAATGAAACTGCATGAAGCTGCTAATGAAGTTGTGGGGCTGTAAAATTCTCCCAAAATGATGGGCTGAACTGCCAGCACCTCATCACTTGTCCAATATAAATATTAATGATGGGTGAACTGAAATAGGGGCAGAGTTCAGGTTTGGTTTGATAAGCATTCTAACCTTCACATAGCAAGAACTTGTCTACACAGGAACATTCAGGATATTTAAAATGAATCAACTAAAGGAGTGAAGTTAATGTGCATTAAACACCTCGGTGAATGTTCTCATTCTGAAGTTAAGTGGTCTTCACTTTGCAGAAAGAAGAGAACAAAGAAAGCCTGTAGTTTAAAATGTCTGCCATATCTTTGTTGTAGTTGTATTGGTCCCAGGATATTCAAGAGACAAGGTGGGTGAGTTAATATCTTTTATTGGACCAACTTCTTTTGATGAAAGAGACAAGCTTTTGAATTACACAGTGCCCTTCTTCAGGTACTTCATATTGTAAAGAATAAGTTCAGTGAGGTAGCACAAGACTCCTTACAAGGATGGATCGCCTTGTGGTTAAGGCACCAGAGTGGGACCTTGAAGACCTGAATTCAGTGCCAATGGACATCCTGTATGACCTTGGGCAAATTTCATTTCCCTTTACCTCAAGTTGCCATTTCTGAACTGGCGATAATCATGCTTCCCTACCTGATGTGTGGCACAGTTATGTAAACAGTAAGACTCTCTATATATAGATTTTAAATGGCAATTAAAGCAAACTGAAAGAGCTCTCACTGCACCAACCGTGCAGGGAGGGGAGCTGTGTGGGAATGTTGCTTACAGAGACCCTGGGGAGCTCTCCATCTGCTTTTGGCAGAGGAGAAGGATATGTGGTCCCCATTGCATCCTCATCTTTATTTCAACTTCTGAAAGGCATTGTTGGAAAGTGTCTGGGCAGTTGCTGGTAACTGGCAGGTAGCAGCTCAGCATGGTCAATGACATTTGGAGAGAAAGAATTGACAGCTTCACGCAAGCACAGCTGGGACATTTTAGAAAGGAAGTCAGGAAGAGAAATGAAGATGAAGGATTTTAAAGCATTTCCTACTGGGACTAGAGAGATTAAAAAGAGTGTACACGTTGTACACAGAGGGCTAAAGGCACAGTATTTTTATTACATAATTTATTATACAAAAGTGAACTTGGAAGTTAAAGTTTCCTAGAAGTTGCCTATTTCTTAAGTGGTTCAGGAGATTAGAGAGTTAGCCCCTAAAAGCAAAGATGGAAAAAGGAAAGTAATGCTATACCCTCCACTGCCTACACCCTGCTGAGGAGAGCTTGGCACAATATGTAGTAATTTTCATTTATCTGAGAGACCGTGGATGGAAAAATAGCTTGAGGTGATTTTTCAAGCTTAATTTAGTTCATTTAATATTTAATGGCTTAATGAAGCTGTCTGTGTTCAGAGTTTTCACTCTGGGAGGAATCTTAGTTTAAGCAGAGAACTTAGGAAATGGATTTAAAAAAATTCAAAAGGAAATCAGTAATTTAATTCATAAATAATTGACCTCAGTCTTCTTAAAACACTTTTTCAGACCTTTCTGAACTTGCATCTTAAACCTCTGTTTAAGCAGTTTTAGGGCAATCATTGTGGTGTACCATTTAAACTCCATGTTTAAAAGATTTTAAAGACTTCCTGTGAAGAACATTTCCCTCTGCTACATTGTTTGACAACAATACTTAGTGGGTTGTTTTACAAATTATATTTATTTCCTTTCTCTCTTATCACACTTTCAATTTTCATTTTACATTTCCTTCTCTCTTTTCTCTTCTGTTCACCCTACTTTACTTTCTGTTCATGAGATGTGCTGGTTTATTAGTCACCAGTGTAGTGGGTCTTGCATTCTGATCTGAACATGAGATGATTACAGCTCATTCCAGTCTATTTTGGCATCCCAAAGATTACAGCTTCCGTTTGATAAAGTTTTGCCACTGGCTCTTAAGAGTTTAATTCTAGCCACTAACAGTTTCATCATCCCCAAAAGTGGCAGACAGATGTGGTCTTTAAGGTAGCTGAGCTTCAGTCCACCAAAAGCCAGAACGACTAGGGTGAGGAGTTGAATAGGTAGCCATGGAAGTACAGAGCATTCCTGTGATGTGATACTGCAAGTCTTCCCTGCCTAAATGTCACTAAGTGCTGACATGGAGGGCTGATGCCTTCAGAGGATGGGGATGAGGATGAGGTCAGCTCAGGATAGTTTTTCTAGTTATCACTTCTGTTTTATCTGGGTACATCTTAAACCAACTTTCACCCATCTGCTTATTTCCAGGAAGCATTATGCCATCTGTGTGATGGCTTGAGTCCTGTCCCCTGAGGAGAGAAACCTTTCCAAGATAGTTCATATATAAACTGAAGAGATGGGAGCAGGAGAGATAGTTCCATGCAGAACAGTACATGTCAAAGCTCCTGTGAAAGAGGAACAGTTGCTCTTCATAATCTATCTGGGATCTGTCAAAGATGAATGAGTGAAGTCAGCTCAATGCTTTCCCGGACGACTCTTACTAGGCTGTATAACTAAGTTAGCAGCATTTTGTGCTCAATGGTGTTGCAGGCAGTAGTGTAAATATAGATATTTCATTAATGGTTGCTGGTAGATTACCAAGTTTATCAATGCTTTCTTCAGATTAGGCAATTAAAGGGCTCAGATGTTCCTTGCTAGTTTTCCATCAGCCACAAGGGGCAATATTCCTCTAGGACTTTTATTTGGATGATTAGGAGCGTAAATAATTTATCTCTAAATCTATTCATAACCCTCCTATGTATACAGTTCTTCCTGCCCCTGCTGATCAAATGTGCATGCCATCTTCTCCTCTCCCCTGCCACTTAGGCCTTGTCTACGCAAGGTTTAAGAGCAGCTCATTTCGGTTTAATTTACACTAATTTCTAATTGAATTCAGCTAAACCAAATTAGGGCTGATTTAAATCAAAATAAGAGAGTTCACAGGGATTTGCACTAGTTAAACTAAATTGGTTTAATGTCACACCCTTAGGTAAAATGGTGCAACTTTCTTGAGTAGATAAGGTCTTGGTTCCCTTTTCTCCTGGACATTTCTCTCTCCTTTGTGGCTCTGGTCTAGGGGGATGGCTCATGTACCACTACCCTTTCTCTCATGTAACAGTGGCCCCTAATATATGCAGCTAGTCTGGATCCCCTCTGTTTCCAGTTGCTTTGAAAAGCTTCTCAGATCTTCTCTGTAAGGAGAAACCTGGAAACTTGTGGAAGCAGCTTCAAACCAGTTCTGTCAACATCCATGTCACCTATGAACTCTCCACAGACCACAGACTGGAAATTGCTGAAGTAAATGTCTTCAGTATTTCAGGTGTCTGAGTATGGTAGAAGACTTTGTTGACTTTGTATAAATATATAGTATTTAGATATTGTAGAGGGCAGTACCTATAAGGATCTTTGAATGTCTAAAATTTCTTGTCATGCTTTTAAGGTCTCCCTGACCAGCAACACATGAATAGTGCTTAGAACTGCATCTTTGTGTTGCATGAGTTTTCAGTAAATTTAGGATCCTGAATCCACCCTCCCCAAGTCCTGAACATTACTGCATCCAAGGGGTTAAAACACTTGACTTTCAATGGAAGTTGGCTCCTCAAGGGAGGTAGGTGCTCAACTGATACATGTCTCATGCCACCTTTATTTGGAATCATTAAAGCTTTGTAGATTCATTTGCAGACAGAAGAGACTGTATTTGGCTTCCAATCCTTGATACTAATAGGATGGATGATTGCTGGAAATTCACTGTCCTCTAAAGTATTTCTATCACATAGAAGTAATAAAACATGTGAATTAGATATATATACACACAAATCCACCAATAAGCTCTAATGGGGACATTGTACACCTTCCTATACATACACCTCTAGCTCCTAATAATAATATATTTACATATAATATACTACTTGGATTGCCTTTCATCAAAGGATATTAGGATTTTCTGAAAAACCAAGGGTCCCTTATGAAGGGACAGGATTTCATCCTAATGCTTGTAAATACCCCTACGAGCTAGGTAAATTGCTGTTCAATTAAGAGATGGGCAACATGGACAGAGGTTACATGACTTGCCAAGGTCAGAGAGCACTCACAATGCCCTCAAGAACTTTCTCATTCTGATATGAGGACTATAGTTTTTCCTGTGTCTAAGACCCATTACAGGCAGAGTCACCTTCACCTTGCTTTGCCTACTCTACAGAGTTTACTTCTTCTCTAGTCACCAACCAGAAGTTGCCTCAGATAACACTGAGATACTAATCCCAGAAAAGCTTAAACATAGTACAGAATGTATGACTAATTTTCCTAATATTGAAAATATGCAACAGTTCAACACATGCATACCTAAACACATAGGGCCTGATGCACTTAACTCCAGCTTTCCTGTGAGTGAATGCTTTCATCACCTGCAGTATAATCTTCTTTTATGAACTGATACAGTATACTAGCATTTGGCTACATCCTCTATCAGACTATCCTTCCCTTTAATCAAAAGACAGTGTTGTGAGGCTTGATTCATTAGAGTTAGCAAGGGACTAGGTGATCCTCAAGGAAGATGGTATAAAAACATAAATACTAGATCTATGTGGCTCTAAAATGTGCGGACCTAAATTCACCCAAGCCAGTGCAAGGAGGTGCAATGCCAGCTTTAAGCCTGGCAAGGGGCAGATGCAGTTGCCATTGCCTGTCCTCCCTTGCAGTTTCTGGCACAAGGGAAAGCAGCTTTATGTTGCATTTAGAAAAATTAGATTGCTCAGTGGGTGCACTCAATGTTTGCATCCCATGGTCACTGTAGCTAACTCATGGACCTGCATTTGTGCCCAAGGGGCTCAGCAGAGGAGAAACAGAAGGTATAACAACAAAAGGAAGCCCTGGTATGATCAGGACTGAAGCCTCAAAAGGGTTAACTGTTCAGATACAGCTACACTGCAGGTTTGTAGGAATCCAGTAACATCCAGTATGTTAATTCCTTGAGTATCTTAGGTCAGATAAGATATATCCAATAAAAAATGTGCCTCCTGATAAGTCTGCTGATCTCTTGTTGATAAGAAAACTTAATTAAGACTCTACCTTCCCCTGCATTCCAGAGGCAATCAAGATGGTTAAAAGAATTCACAGTAAGTCTCTAGTACACTGGCTGCAAGTTTCCAAGTCTGAGTCATTGTATTGAAAACCAGTCATCTCATGAAGGTGATATACTCAGTATCCTGCCTGTCTCCTGTTAACTGATCAGCTGAGTCAGAAGCTGTCAGCTCCACAAGGAACTCACCTTGCCTGACTGACTGGAGGCAAAATGCTGTGATAGCAGCTGCCAGTGAGTGGGTGAGAAGAAAGAGAACACAGCTAAATTCTGTTTAAATATAGAAGTCTAATGCACAGTGCTGTAGGTTTTAAGGTTTGAGATGATCATTTTCTTCCCCATTCAGAACCCTTAAGGAAGAGCCCTGCAGAATTTGATAAAGAATAATAGCCTTTTTGTAGATTTTTTTTTAACTCACCCTATAAGATTTCTATGGGAAATGCAAGAATACGATTATGACTTACTATAAATCTTTAGAGTGATTTAGATAGCCCCCCTATATGTTACATACCTGTCCAGTTCATGGGGGTGGGGAGGAAAAAGGATTATTTTAAACTGATTTTAGAGAAGTAGTCTTGAAACAATTCTACCTTTTCTTGGCCAGCCTTTGTTATTCTAGGGATGTCAAACAGCTGTCCTGTGTAGTACTGCACTCCACTCAGCAAAATTACAGCAACAGAGTCCCCTTCCTTCTCAATTATGTCAAGGATATCTTCAATTCTCAAGGTCTCCTCCCCCTAAAATAAAGTTAAAGCACATGTTTTACATCTACCCTGGCAGTAATGAAACTGTCATTTCTTATTTCACAATCTATATTTTACTATGTGCTGTGCTGCCTGCATAGGGAGATCAAAAGCGTATCCTACCACAGCAATGATCTACAAAGGTAGAGACAGGAAATAGCCTTTGAGTAGGTTACTTCAAAAAATGAAAAATCATTAGCAACTTATTTTCTAGGTGGTAGATTCTTAAAAACATTTGTTTTGCTTTCCAACGTGCTTCACTCCTCTCAATATTTCAGACAGTTTTCATTTACAATATAAAAAGATCTTGGTGCAAACAGAATACATAATGATTTTTATGTGGCATTTGAAAATCGTGACACCCAAAAGTCTTAAAAGCTGTCTATAAGGTCTCACCCTTACTTTTCAGTACACTTTTTGTTTCCCACAGGAAGCTATTCTAAATCTGCCATATTTATATTTTAAATATATATAATTTAATTTATATTTTAAAAAAGTCTGACATAATCAGAAGTATAAAAAAAAATCCCAAACCTGAAGTCATTAAATATAAAGAAATTTCAACAGAAAAATCTAATTTTTATTCTTTGTAGTAAGATTTTCCGCCTGCTTCCCCCCCCACATTTCTTCCCACAAAGTAGCATGTAAAAACACCACTATCTAGGGATCACCTAGGCAGTGAAAACTCAGAATGAAATTAAATTTGCTACTGCAAAGAGCTTGAGTAAAATTTGCTAAATTGGAAGTAACTGCTATTATCTTAACAATCTTTGAACGTCTATCAAGGATTCAGGAGTAGGCTCTCTCTCCTCACAAGATTACTCAGATTTTAGAATCCAACGTTCATCATCCATACCATAGTTAGGTGGCAAAGTTCTTAATGTTGAGAAGGGATGGTAATGCAATCTCTCTAAATAATCTGAATTAAATATTTCTTGAAGCAGGCCCTTTCCTTAGGTTGTGATAATAAAGATACAGTAAGTTGTCTTTATGGCAATCTTTTAAGACAGAAAACTATAAGAAAGATACATGCTGATGCTTCTGAATTTTGTGTTCTCTTAGGAGCCTATTGTGTTATGGCAATCAGATAATGTACTATAAAGTAACTGTTTTGAAAGATTATTTTCTTCCTAAGAGATAAGTCCAGCAATTTAAGTCAGACAACAAAGATAATATTGGTCCTTAAAGTCAGAAATGTATGGAGAGCAACAGAATAGACAATTAGTGGCCATTGATAAGTTTATCTGAAAATTCTAGGCACATGAATAGAAATAGAAGAGATGCATATACATAACAAATGACAGCAGATGCTAAAGAATTTGGGGGACAACACCTCCATTCTTGTACTAACTACACATATATAGCTAATGCTAACTACGCATATATAGCCAATGTTAACAAGGAGAGCAGAGTTCTGACATTTATATCCCTCACAAACCTTGCGTGGCTGTATCATGAGCATGCATTTCTCCACATCAAGTCCATGAAGCTGAAGCTGAGACTCAACAGCATACTGGAAAAGAATTTCACGTAGTACAATTTAGCAAAACAGAGATTTTAAAAGAAACGGCTGAGATTTCTACACACGCATCTTTCATTAAATTAGTGGGTGAAATCCTGGCCCCATTAAATTCAATGGGTCAAAACTCCTATTGACTTCAGTTAGCCAAGGCTCTTTGAAGTAAGAACTGTCTTTCGTTCTGTGACTGAACAGCATCTAACACACACAATGGGGTTCTAGTCCATGACTAGGGCTCATAGGCACTACTAATAATAATTCCACCCAATGTCTATATCTCCAAGACAGCTTTGAATATCTCAGACAATGGTTTTATCACTAAAGATACTGTATTGATAATATCTGGGGGGGTAATGTCAAATATAGTCCAACAGAAATATTGTGATCTAGATAGTTAATTATAGTACAGTGGTCTGAGGTGAGAGCAGTTGTACAGCTTATTATTGGGGTGTCAAAGGAACATAAATAGAGGGCACAGAGTGTGCACAAATGAAGTTAAAGTGAACAAAGGCAAATGTACTGTTGAGCTCTGTAGCCTAGAATAAAGGCAATCTGAACTTCATGCATCTGTGTAACTGTCTTTATTACAAATAATCCTATGAGTGGTATTTGGAGTCATTTTATTGTGCCTTAAAGATAAAATTTCTTATCAATTTCCAAGAGTTTACTGAGTTGATGATTAAGTAGCACTGGGCCACAAACTCGAAGATTAATTTGCTGTAAGCTGTGACGCACGAACTATTGTCTCCTATTTCATAGCACACAAATTATGTTTGAACTAGTAATTTAAAGTGCTAAAAAACAAGTATTTCCATCTCTGTCTAGGGATATACAAGTGTTAATGTTGTGAGTTTTCTATTGATTTGGTTTCCATAAAATAAAACAGCAACATGAATTAATAAAACAGCTACAACTTCAGTTGATTTAGGCCAGCAGTTTGTTCAATGTCTTTAAAAAGACTAATAAATCAATGTACCCATTCAATCTTTTCATCTTGTAGCATTTTTTATTTGAACGAAAGGCATAAAACTACAATCTGTAAAACATGCTGAGCTCAAAAGCATCTGACAGTTTTTATTTTTATTGTAATGGTACTTGGACAAGATTAGCTAATAAATATTCAAATCAGGCTACTGATACTCTTTCCAAAATATGATTAATAATACAAATATGGTGAAATATGAATTTCTTACATGGTCGGAGGGAAAGGCTTTGGCTTCTAGAAGAATTTTGTAACGACTTGGAGTAGGGCTAAAAAAAGATAACTGTTAAAAAAAATGATATGTTGAAACACTTATCTATGCTGAGACTAAAGAATTGATCCCCATGTATAATTTAAGAAAAATACAAACAATTTGCATTTATGTAGAGCATGTCAAAATAATCCTAGAGCACTTGAAAAATATTTAGTCTTTACAATACTCTTTGATGTAGAAAATGTTTATAACATTGTACCCATTTTACAGATTTGTAAGTATGGCCACGGAGAGTTTAAGGGTGAAATCCCCATCTTTTTTAAGATAATGGCAAAATTCTCACCGACTTCAGTGAGGCCAGAATTACACCCCACATGATTTGGCCAAGGTCATACAAGCAAATTACTGGCAGAGACAGAAATAAAACACAGTAATCCTGATTTTCCATCCCCCTGCTCAAATCACCAAGATCCAGATTATTCCCTTCTGTAGAAAAGCCTGCAGGGGGAGTGCAGAGCTTTCTGCAAAGTTCCCATATCATCCTCTCGTGATGGGGATGGTGTTTGCTGCCATCCTCCTGTAATGAAGGTTGTAGGGCCTACCTCCAAACCTAGACAATCAGCAGAAACCTAGGCCATTCATGCAGAGATTGTCTGTCTGTGTACCAGCTCTGGATCACTGCATCGCCTGCATCTCCCTGACAGAGAGACTTCCAAGGTGATGCTCCACAAAATGTCTAATACAGACCCAAGCTGAATGTCATTTACCTACATATGCTCTATCTGTAGCCACACCCACTAACTATAGCCCATCCACTTTCTACCCCCTCACGTAGTGTGAGATCCAAACTGACAGAAAAAGTGGGAGCTCTGGGACTGTGCACAGAACTTGGGGGGCTGTGAAGTGATCTGAGCCTAATAAAGCCAGCTTAATAATTCCATACTGACCAGTGAAAAGATTATTTACCAGGTGTTATATTTAGGGCCCTACCAAATTGACAGCCATGAAAAATGAGTCACGGACCATGAAATTTGGTCTCCCCCCGTGAAATCTGGTCTTTTGTCTGCTTTAACCCTATACTATACCCATTTCAGGGGGAGACTAGAGTTTCTCAAATTGGGGGTCCTAACCCAAAAGGGAGCTGCAGGAGGGTCACCCTTACATCTGTGCTGCCTTCAGAGCTGGGCGGCTGGAGAGCGGCGGTTGCTGGCCAGGCGCCCAGCTATGAAGGCAGCGCACTACTAGCAGCAGCGCAGAAGTAAGGGTGGCAATACCATACCAGGCCAACCTTACTCCTGAGCTGCTGCCTTCAAAGCTGGGTGGTCGGAGAGTAGCGGCTGCTTAATGAGGGCCCAGCACTGTAGGCAGCACTGCAGAAGTAAGAGTGGCAATACCATACCATGCCATCCTTAATTCTGCGCTGCTGCTGGCGGTGACTCTGCCTTCAGAGCTGGGCTCCTGGCCAGTAGCAACTACTCTCCACTTGCCCAGTTCTGAAGGCAGCACTGCCCACAGCAGCAGTGCAGAAGTAAGGGTACCAATACCATAACCCCCCTACAATATCATTGCAACCCTCTCCCCCACAACTCCTTTTCGAGTCAGGACTCTGACAATTACACCATGAAATTTCAGATTTAAATAGCTGAAATCATGAAATTTACTATCTTTAAAATCCTATGACTGTGAAATTGACCAAAATGGACTGTGAATTTAGTAGGGCCCTAGTTATATTTATATACTATAGTCCTTCACATGATGAGCCCATATACCATGCGTTTTTGACTTAAATTGCAGGGAAATTATTAACACCTCAGTTTCTCAGATGAGAATCTTCTTCTTGACCTCTGATGTTCTGAGAGGAATCTAAGAGCAGCTATCAAAATGTCACTCTGGAGATATGTGTGGAAACCCAAAACACAAATAATAGGTATCTGCACACATATCTCCTGAACAAGAGTCTTGAATGCTCTTTAGTCACTGTTTTATAGTGTACATGAGAAAAGATCAGACTTGTCCTTAAAACGCTTGTGAAAAAAAGCTTTGCTGCTTTGTGTTTCCTATGGGCTGAGCAAGGTACTGTATATACCAATACATAGATCAGATCCTCAAGTCTTTTGAAAAAGGCGTCGAGATCATTGTCCTGTGCTTTCTTGTAGGAACCTCCATAAAATATTTTAATTAACATAAATGAAGAGTTAAAATCTTTTCAAATTCAAGATATAAGGACTAAAGTTCATTTGACAATATCAAATTTACTAAATATTGGAGGAGAAAAAAAAGACTGGATTTACCATCTGGAGATGCAGATTAACAGTCAGGCCATTCATTAAGGCTACTTCTTCCTTTCGAGCACCTGAAAAGTAATAACACAGAAGTTTCTCTATTTTCACCCCGTGTAAAGTCTGGTAAAATGATGTAAAAAGCAAAGGCCCAGTTTTCGGGCAATATTTCTCAAAAGACTAGAAGGAATGTTTGATGTGTCATCCCACTGAAATAAAAAGTTCTCCTATCTGACTCACTGGATCAGTTGACAAAAAATATATTTTTTTCAGGTTTGATATAGCCATTAAGAGATAATGAAGTAGCTTCATTTCCCAGCAAACCACCAGTTGATTTATTGTTATCATTAATACCTTAGCCAAATGCAACAACAGTGTATGTTTGCCATAAGTACATCTCTAAACAAATATCTCTAGACAAACATATATATTAAGGAAAATCATCTATTTTTAAGTGGTTAGTATATAATGCCAAGCTAAAATGCATTCTTAATAAAAATAAAAAAGATTTTTGCAAAATATAATTAATTATTATCCACAGTCAAGCTTTTGGATTCAGCTTTGAATACATAGCTCTAAGATAACTATACAGATATATGGAGGCTAATAGGAACCTCAGGCACAACTAATGGATTTTTCCAATATTGTTCTAACTGCTTATTTATGAACCAATTCTCAAACTCCTTTCAGCTGCTGTGGAGGTTTTAGGCAGGATGAGGATATGTTATGCAGGGCAGAGCTTAAACATGAAAAATTACCAATTCCTGGCTTTGGTTTCATGTCTTTTTGTTGCAATGAATTACAGCCATCTGTACACCCTAGAGATGAATTAGCACTTTGCCAAGTCTCTTTTGCTGGAAGATGGGCTAGTCTGAGTTGCCTGATAATCTCTACAGATGTGGGGTAGGCTTGAGGAGAAGCCATACAAGAACAAGAGAGAAGTAATGCTTGAATGGGAGAGTGAACACATACACAAAGAGGAGAAGCAGATGAGAAGGACCCTGCACTATGATTCTGCCATCCGTTGGGCTCCAGAGAACTGTTCTGTTGGGATTGTCACTGCACTGGTATAGGAAAAACATAGTACTTGTGAATGGGCCTGAAGTAGAATGGTGCATGGCCAGTGGGTTTGGAAACGACATGAATTTACTGCCCCAAAACCTCTGTATAAGGGATCACATACCTGCAGTAGGCCTTATTTGCTACTACTGGATGAACGGCCAAGCACTATGCTGTCTAGGATGATTTACTGTTGTTGTTATTAATCAATCATAATTATTACAGTAGTGCCTAAGGACCAAATCAAGAGTGGGAACCCATTGTGCTAGCCAGAGTACAAGCACAGTATTAGATGATCCCTGCACTGAAGAATTTATAATATAAATAGGTCTTCAGTTGCTTCTTTTGTGTGTCATTCAAGCTGCCATTGTACGAGAGGGAGGAAACTGTGGCAAGATTCTAAAGAGTCAGGAGATCTCCTGAAGAATTCCTCACATGGACTTTCCAGACTCGGTGGGCAGAGGTTTGAAGCACTGTGAAGTTTGTTGGCGACGAGCACATCAAACCTGGTCATCTATAGGTACGAAACTACTCCACCCCCAGCCAACTTACACTTCTCTACTTCCCTTTTTTTCTCTTGGCAGCATGCTCCTGCAGGTGCCAAGCTGCTACGTGGCTGCTCACTTGCAGCTGCAGAAGGGAACCAGAGGGAGTTAGTGCAGTTCAGAGCTGTATTAATTGCATCCTTAATTTCTATATAGAAACATGGGGGATGAAAAAAGGGTAGCACCATGAAGTGATGGCTCCCCTGCCCCTATCTCCCCATCCCCATAAGCACACAGAGCCCCTTCTAACTAGGGCCACAGTGGAGCTAGAACTATCTTTTCTCAGCCTGTGCCTTGTTGTACTGTTTAACGCATGAACAAGAATGGTTGACTGCATGCCAACATCCCAAATTAAATATGACACTGTATTTATCACATAAGTCTTGGTCTCTTGTAATTTATTTATTTTAAAATTTAAAGCTTTCTTGTATTGAATTTCATGGACACAAAAAACAAGCCTCATCCAAGCTATTGGAATCCTTTATAACCTGCATTGCATTTAAGAAACAACCCTTGTATGATCCAATTAACCTATTACTATACTCAAAGACTCAGCATTCAAGAGACAAAACTGTATTTGCTATTGCTATCTCCTAACGTTGTATCATATCACTGAGACAGAATAACCCCCTCTATATTCTTCTTGATAAATCTTTTCTCCAATGAAAGAAAGCAGTGTTTGTAAAACACCATCCTTGCTACAACATTGGAAATAATTCTGATTGTGTTAGGCAATCACTGCCAGTTTTTTCCACCCCCTCCGCCTCTGTGACTGCAACAGGCATAGGTGATGGAACCAAGGGTGTGGGGGGTGCTGCTACACCCCCTGGCTTGTTGTGGTTTCCATTATATACAGGGTTTACAGTTTGGTTCAATGGCTCTCAGCACCCCTACTATAAAAATCATTCCAGCACCCCTGCCAACAGGAGTCTGGTTCTCACCAGAATAAGTAAAAAGCATTTTGTGCAATGATTGGAAAAGGCTAAAACCCCAATCCTGAAAACAGTTTATCACTCAAAGTCACTACCAATCTGCTCAGTGCTCAGTCTTTTCTCAACAGAGACCTGCCTGAGCACATTGTACAACGACAGCAATACAGTTAGTCTGATTTCATCAGAAGGTGATCCTGCCAAGATTGTAATGTTTTAATAAAGTATAGTAGGAAAAGCCAAGATTACAGTTTCCCTGTTATGCCATTTGGCTTGAGAAAAGAAAAGAATTTTGGCGTCTAGTGACCTTGACTCTGCATTTCACAATATATTCACCATTGTAACTTTCATTTTAAAAGAAAATGTGTGCACATTTAATAAGCAAGGTGTTATAGAGCTATAAACCTTTAAATGGACAAAAGAAAATCTTTACAGCCTTTAGTCCATTCCTGAATAAATCCCACTAGACAACATATACTTACTGCTTCTCAGAATAAGCTATGACAATTCTTCCTCCTCTATAATATGGTAAATATTCACTACCAAACGGTGTTAAAATTCTGTTTATGTCTTCACATTAAACCTACTAAAGGAAAAATTCAGAATTCAGCCTTCCTCTCTCCTTGGCACACATCGATATACTTAGCATTGCATGTTGCTGGAGAGAAAGCTTAATTGTAAATACCACATGGGAAGAGAACATTTTAATACAGTGTTGTTCATATTTATTTGCTTCGCTTTTTCACTGTTACGTAAGAAAAAAAAGAGCCTGAAATAATCAGTCCATATTATGGACACATTACCAGTCTAGATAGTTGATGATTCATCCATTATTTGGGGGAGTTCTTATTATCTTAATTTGCTCCTTTTCAAAGAAATAATAATTTAGATTCTGCAAACTAGTTCTAAGGAAATTTCCACAAATAAAATCCTGCTGGGCTGATTATCTTAATGCCAAATTCCAACTCAGACCACATTTTACAGCTCAATTATATAACCCTTGGGGGGAAAAGAGAGAACAAGGGTACATAATGAACCTTAACTGCCATATGGTGCAACAGGGCTACAGAATCCTGCCCACTGAAGAACTGAAAACACAACACATGCAGGTTAATAGTGTGTTGACCTTTATTCATGGTTCACGCTGCTTAAAATGGATAAAGGTGTAACAACTTAAAAACATTTCGACTCTGGTGAAAGACTGGAAGAAATTTTTATAAGATATACTATAACAGTTTTATGAGTGCTCTAAAAGAAAAGGGGTGAGCAGGGAGATTAACAACAGCAGAAATGAGATGGAGGCTACACAAAGATTTAAATTTCCTACTCAACAATTCTCTTCAAACTGCATATTTTCTTTAGTTAAACTAGTATTTTAAAATACACTGTTTTTATGGTGAAATACAGAATGCAGAAATCTGACAGATCTGCAACACAGAACACATCACTCCAATTCCCTACTTTCTGACTGGCAATTAACATTTGCAGCTAGATTCATCCCTGCATCAGTGCTAGCACCCGGTCTGAGTAGAGGATGCATGTACCTCGCCTATTGTGTGCTGTTGGGGGACAAGGTACAGGCTGGTGCACTGAGACCGCAATCCAACATGTGGGCTAATACTGTCTCGTTGTTTCTTTATACTCCTGTTGGACTGTCAGTATCCATTTGTTGTCTCTTGTCTTATACTTAGATTGTAAACTCTTTGGGGCAGGGATTTTTGTTCTGTGTTTGTACAGTGCCTAATATAGTGGAGATCTATGACTAGGGCTCTTAGGTTCTACTGTAATACAAGCAACAAACAAAGGCTAGCGCAGCACCAGGGCTACTGTAACTTGCACCTCCTGCAGCCATTACTCATACAGAGCTTGTGGCAGGTGAAAAATCAGGGTGCAGGTCTGCCTTGACTATGTGTGCTCCCACTTCAGTCTACCCCTGGAGTGCCTCTTATGCCAGAGCTTATGTGGATGCAGTGCAGAAATTGCAAAGCATCTCTGCACTGGGTAGCTGAGGGTTGTTCTGTGCAGGGGGCTGTGTCGTCCCCTTGTAGGTGGCACAAAGTGGCCATAGCACCCAGAAGTGCAGTTCAAGTGCTGTTCAAGGTCTCTGTCCTGACTTTCAAAGCCCTGAATGGAATTGGTGCTAGCTACATTTCTCACCTTGAACACAATCTCCCATAACATCTACATAGCACCAGAACAGTAAATGTTGACCAGTGGGAAGAAACTTGTGACTGTGGGAGACAGATCATTCACAGGACCTGGATCAGAACTATGGAACTCACTGCCAGATGAAATAAGAATGCCCACTAACTTCTCTGTATTCAGTGCTAATTGCAAAACCCACCTCTACAAAGAGAAATATTGTTGTATCTCTTAGGCAGTACTACATAGTATGCTTGATGGGTACCAATGTTAGATCCTAGACAGAAAAAGAATTAAGGCTCTTTGCACTATTCATGCTGAACAGCTGATGAGACTTGGGTTTTGTTTATATTTTTGTGATTTTTATAAATGTAATCTTTTTTATAATATTTTTCTGGGAAAGTGAATATACTTGTTTGTACAGAAATGGACACCTGTAGTCTTACAAATAAAAACTCTTCTTCAAACATTCACGTGAATGAAATCCAGCTGCACAAGTGTTTGAGGGAAATTAAACAAAAAACCCAAACAAATATGGCTGCCTGTGACTTTCCTTTTAAGACTGAGCCCATGATTAAATTTCCTCCCATTATCTCAAGTCTAGTAACCATTGCGAGAACCCTAGCTGGCTGGGAGCTTTGCTTAACAACCAGGTAGTTTACAAATATTTTCTCCTTCATTACTGCTAGCAGTAAATGAGTTCATAAAATAAAATAATGAAAACTTTCTTTCACAAGGTTTCAATATTGTAAGACGAACTTTTATGAGGAACAGTCAAATAGGATGGTCAGCATTCTCTAACGTTTTCCAGGCATTCTCTCCAATCCCCCCAGAGTTCTACTATTCTTCCCTTGGCCACAGTATGGATCCTGCATTTCCCACTCCATGTGATTCTCTACAGTAAGAAAAGAGTTCTAGGTTACACTGGGTTTAGCTAACATGCATTAATCTGATCTAACCTTGACTTTTCCCTAGTGTAGACACAGGTTAACACCTTATACCTCAGTTTAGTGGGTTGAGGTTGAGGATTGGCCTCAATTTGCTAAACTGGGGTAAAAGGAGCTAGCAACTCCAACCTAATCTCAATTTATTTTCTTACTCTAGGCAAACTCTGTGATCTTTGTAGAGAGAAAGGAACAAGAGGAGACACTGCCTACATCATTTCTTTTCCCCTCAGAGCAGTTTGGAAGGTAGCAAGGATGGAAAATCTATGTCAGCACTTATTTGTGGCTCTGGAGAGGAGCTACTAGGGGAAATTCATACTCAAACCCAATCCATTGTATGTAGGCCTGCTGAGCTTCCAGGAGCACTGTCTATGGCTGCCTTTTATACCTCTAGGATATTAGAGACACAAGATAGGCGATGTAATATCTTTTATTGAACCAACTTCTGTTGGCAAAAGAAAAGCTTTTGAGCTACACAGTCTTCTTCAGGTCTGGGAAAGTTACTCAGTGTCATATACATACAAGATGAAACAGATTGTTTAGCATAAGTAGCTAACACACATTCTAAGGGCAGGTCTTCACTACCCACCGGATCGGCGGGTAGGGATCGATCTATTGGGGATCGATTTATCGCGTCTCATCTAGACACGGATAAATCGGTCCCCAAATATGCTCCCCATCGACTCTGGAACTCCAGCTTGCAAGAGGCAGAAGCGGAGTCGATGGGGGAGTGGCAGCGGTCGACTCGCCACCGTCCTCACGGCCAGATAGGTCGACCTAAGATACGCCGACTTCAGCTACGCTATTCATGTAGCTGAAGTCGGCGTATCTTAGGTCAACGACCCCTTCCCCCCCCCCCAGGCGTAGACCAGAGCTAAGAGACATTCAAGATGAAGTGGCCTCTTAACACCTTTGCAATCATAGGACAAAAAAGGGAGGGTTAGTGGGTTACAGGGTGTTGCAATAAGCCATAAATCCAGTGTCTTTATTCAGACCATTATTTTTAGCGTCTAGCAAAATTAAAAATTTAAGCTCCAAGGCTAATCTTTTAAAGGTGTTGCATAGGTTTCCTTTGAAGACCAAAAGGACAGATATTGAGTGATCATTTTGTGAAAAGTATTCATCCATGTTTGATATGGTGTTTTTGTCCTATTTTTCTGAGCCAGTTCATTCCAGAGCATAGTGCTTGATTGACTCCAGACGACGTCCCATATAATCAATTTATCAAGACTACACTTAACCGTAGTTGAATTATCTTTGATCTCCAAGGAACTGAACTTTTGCTCCAGAACCTGATACCAAACTAACATGGAGAATTAGAAGAATTCTTTTGCTGACTCCACCTCAAAGAATTCTTTCACAACAATGACCACATTACCACAACTACCTTGTCCACGCCGACAGTCATCAGAAAAAAGAATCATCTCATTGGACACCCCACAGTGGATGAAACCACACTCTTTATCATTGTATTGATTGCTTTGTCCTATGACCGCAAAGGTATTAATGGGACAATTCACCATGAGTGGTCTCTTAGAACATGTGTTAACTACTTATGCTGAAAAATCTGTTCCACTTCATATTTAGCTATGACTTTGAGTAACTTTGCCAGACCTGAAGAAGAGCTCTCTGTAGCTTGAAAGCTTGTCTTTCACCATCAGAAAGTTGATACAATAAAAGATATTACCTCATTCACCTTGTCTTTTTAGTAGCCAGGCACCAACATGGCTACCACCACACTAACTCTAGAATAACCAGGTGTATTCATTGTTCAGCCTGGCAGATTCTTTAGAGGGGTGCAATGAGTGGATTGGTGCTCACAAGAGGTGCCAATCAAATCTTCTCTTTTTTGGCAGCTGGTTCTGCCCCCATGCTGATGAGATAAACTCTTAACATGGGGCAGGGTTTCATACTAGATCACAGAGTCATAGACTGTAAGGCCAGAAGGGACCATCATGATCATCTAGTCTGAACTCCTGCACATCGCTGCCCACTGAACCTTACCCACCCACTCCTGAAATAGACCCATAAGATGAGTTACTGAAGTCTTCAAATCCTGATTTAAAAGACTTAAAGTTACAGAGAATCCACCATTTACTCTAGTTTAAACCAGCAAGTGACCCATGACCCATGCTGCAGAGGAAGGTGAAAAAAAACCCCCAAGAGTCTCTGCCAATCAACCCTGGGGGGGAAATTTCTTGCCCATCCCAAATATGGCAATCAGTTGGACCCTGAGCATGTAGGCAAGACAAGGAGGAAAAGCAGGAAACATCTAGACAACAATCATTTATTTTAAAACCAAAGGAATTATCATTGTTTCACTCCGACTCTCTCTTTAAAAGAGAAATGAAGTGATGTTCACTGCCCTTTAAGGGCTTTGGCTTCATATAGAAGACCAAGTGGTTTATGATGATCCCACAAGCCCTCACTGCAATTAGTTTCATGATATACACAGGGTCATATATTATCATCCACATTCATCTCCTAAACCACCTATAGACCTTAAAATAAGTGGTATTCCATGTATTGAGCAGTCAGGAAGACTTCTGTGAAACAAAGTGCTGAGAATTAAGTTTTGGATGTAAAGTTTCTGGGTTCTCCACCACAAGACAACAAATTACTTTTTTTTCAAAAACAGTTCTCTCTCTGGCTCACACATACCCACAATATCAGCCATAAGCTCCACGATGCACTCATCTCCTAAAGCCCATGGGCGCTTACCATTGAAATGACCATGTACACCTCTGAAAAGGAAGAGAAACAAATGATGAAAATGTATTCTGTTCCCTTTGGTACATTACTAACAACACTAACTCAGTCCGCCTCAATATGGGACTTATATAATCTGAACACAGTACATTCAGGGCTGGTGCTACCATTAAGGTGAACTAGGCGGTTGCCTAGGGCGCCAAGATTTGGGGGCACCAAAAAGCGGTGCCCCCAATTTTTTTTTACAGCATTCCTCCCCGAGCACATGGTCGCCACTCCACTTCTCCTGCCTCCCAGGCTTGCAATGCCAATCAGCTGTTTGGTGCCACAAGCCTGGGAGGAGAATTAGAGCGGGGGTGGCGTGCTCGGGGAGGAGG
>NW_020664413.1:20723414-20763065 GCF_002925995.2 Terrapene triunguis | reverse complement strand
GGGGGGGAGCTGCCACACGGCTCCTCACCCCAGCTCACCTCTACTCTGCCCCCTCCCCAAGCATGCCGTTGCTGCTCCACTTCTCCCGCCTCCCAGGCTTGCGGCGCCAATCAGCTATTTGGCGCCACAAGCCTGGGAGGGGAGGAGAATTAGAGCAGGGGTGGTGTGCTCGGGGAGGAGGCAGAGCAGAGGTGAGCTGGGGTGGGGAGCTGCCGCATGGCTCCCTGGGGGGGGAGCTGCCGCGGGGGAGCGCCTCAGAGAGGGGGGGAGCTGCTGGGGGGGGGGGGGGCCCGGGCGGGGGGGGGGGGCGGGGAGCTGCCGCAGGGCTGGCGGGGGGCGGGCGCAAGGTGGAAGTTTTGCCTAGGGCATGAAACTTCCTTGCACCGGCCCTGAGTACATTTATAATACCACATGAGCTTGTAACAAATAGAGTCACCAACAATGAATTTACTGACATCTAAGAGGGGTTTTAAAGACTGGAAAACATCTCATTCAAAATTTTGACCAATAAACAAACAAATAAACCCCCAAATGGATGTTTTGTTTAGAAAACCACAAAGGGCTAGATTACACCTTTGTCACAAGCCCTGTATAAGTGGGCAGCACATAGTTGCACAGTCTCAGGAGCAGACTGTGTACAAGATGGGAACTTGGTGGTGCTTGCTGTGTGTGTGTGTGCGTGGAGAAGGGAAGTAATCTGTACCAGCCATATACCTGGCATAGCTGTGCTGGCTGGTGCACTGGAGCAAGTACTTCCCATCCCTGCTCCTCACACATGTAAGGGAACTCCTTACACATGTAAGGGAAGGGGACTACTGACCCTGCAATGCTGCTTTCCCACCTGCACTGCTAACGACAATTCTGGTAGCCAGCACAGGAGAGTAAGGGATGCTTTACACCCCCTTACTCTTGTGCATGGCTGCATAGCATAAGCCACAATGTAATCCAAAAGCAGCATTTATATCGAAGGGGGGCTACGTAGGGTGGAGGAGGAAGGACAGGAGGATTTCCTTGCTGTTAGGTAACAGCAATCCTTGTCAAAGATGATTTACAGCCTCTTTGAATAGAAAAACCTTTGCCCACTTGAATTCACCATATTGTACAAAATGACATGTATGTGTATGCTGTATATTCAGGGGTGAATCTTCTCCAGACATTTCCTTTCTTCCGCCTAAAAAATTATTCAGAGCCATAGAACCCCAGATCCAAATGTCCATTGAATTTGGGGGGTGTCTGAAATCCTAGCTGGTATTTCTAAATCATATTTTGAAAATGATTCCTCTCTTTATGAGGACCAAACCAAACACCTGTAGCATTTGGAATCTACATCTGAATCTGAACTATGTTGTTTGAAGTCATCTCTGCTACAAACAATGCAAAAAGATAAGTTTGTCAGGTAACCAATGTACTTATAAATCTATACATGTAAATTGCAAATGTTTAATTACAAAATAAATCAGTATATGAAAAAATAATATTGGTGTTAATTTAGGGGAATGTTATTCCTGGACTCCTCTCTCATACACTATAATTTTCCTGCTTGCAGAACACCAGAAGGCACATGTGGAATCTGAAATACCAGACTGCAGGTGGCTGAACTGAAAAAAAATAAAGCTACTTCAGAAGAGGAACTGAGCCAGTGGGGAAATGGGTGGAGAACAAGAAGAACCAGAAGCTGTGACAAAAGTAAAAAAGAACTGTGGTCTAAATAAACCTTCAGAAGTGCAGCAGGCGTATGATGTTCCCCCCAAACTCAGGGGGAGCCTTCTGGCATATGAATGCATCACCAAACATGTTGTATGAACTAGTCACCAACTTCAGAAGGGCTCATACCCTTTCCCACTTTCTTTAAAATGTTTTCCCCAAGCAATTCCAAACCCTCCCCGGATCAATTTTTGTCCTGCAGCACCCCTCTTCCACACATATATGGACTTTTTATAATCCTATGGTTTCTGATGGACATGAGCCACATTTACACTTCAGCAATTAACTGATTCAGAGTAAAGAACAATTTCTGAACAAAACAAAGATTTCTGTTACCCATCTCATCCCCATTTTGCTCAGGAAGAGCAAACCCCTGCACTGGCCCCTATGTAGATGCACAATGGAGCAAAGATGAGCAAAGACACCGCCATCTCCCCCATCTTGTTTACAAGCAGCTCAATCTGGCTCTAAGATATTAAATGAGAAGAAATCTAACACTGAGACCAGAGGATATCACTTCCCCCCCAATGCAGATACAATCATTTGGAGCTGGGCTGAAGCATCTTTTCCCAGCCTTAAAATTAATCCCTAAAGAAATAATTTTAATAGGAAATGGGCATGGTTCTTGTAGGCAAGTAATATTTCCAATTTGATAGATGAGGAAACTGAGGCAGAGATGCTAAGTGACCAGTGGTTTGGGGGCAGAAGAAGTCAGGCTCAGAGCCAGGAGGATTAATATGAAAGAGTTTCTAGGCTGGGCTCAGTCCATAAAACAATTTCTCTCTGTCTCTGTGCAGAGGATAACAGGTAGACAGCCATCACTAACTTCCCTTCAAAACTCATCTTTATGGTAGGAAAGAAACCAATATAGATTGTTGATGGCAAAACAGAAGGATTTTCCTTGGGCTGAATTACCTCCCTGTCCTCACTGGATTTGCAGTTCTGAAAAGGGCACACTAGGCATGGCTGAGTGGAAAGCGACAACAACCTATGGGATTTTCTTCTTTCTTTAGCTTTCTCCCGTCTATAGACATTAATGTCCTCCTAAGGTGAATTTACTGGTGAAAGGTCTCTTCACCAGCATGTTCTGTAACACAATTCCAGAACTAATTTCCAGTTTACTCGGAAAACTGATATGAACCTTGGACACTTTTATATTTTATTTTGGGAGAAAAAAATGAAAATAAAAGCATAATGGAGAATGGGAGAAGCAGTATTAATTATTATTATTCATATTATTATGGAACAGCTTTCAGCCTGTCTCTTTCCTGATGGCCAACATAAATGCTAAGAGACAAAAATTATTACAGCTAAAATGGTACTTAAAGGCATATTCTTGTCTCCTTTTTTATTTTAATCACATAGAACTCTGTAGCCTTTGCTGATGGCACAATACATTCTATTACACTTAGGTTGTAAAATTCTATGCTCTGCCTCAGAGAATTTATCTTTCTGCATATTATGCCACCCCATTCCCAAGTCTGGTAGACACTGGGGATAATAATCTTTAAGGATATAGTAACTACTGCAGGTCTCATGGCATTCCGCTCATTGGACATCAGACAGATAGCCTATTGTCTCATTTTGTTTCCACTCTACCCTTAGGTAGTGACAGAGATTTAAGTGGAGATACCCAAAGAAATGAATACATGCCTGGTTCATCAAAGCGCATGAGAAAAGCTGATACAGAACCGTTGTGTAGACTACAGAGTTTCTCACTGAGAAAATTAATATTTATGCAGTTGCTTGTCTGTTTGCAATTTGGCTTGACATCATAATGCCAATTTCCCTTTGAGATCTTTGTCCCCCAGCTGATTTAAAGTTCACTAGGGAAATAATCAATCTCCTACTTCAAAGGTCTTCTGGTCTCATCCAACTTTGTACAAGAGGGTTAGGAAGGGAGGGGGAGAGAGAGAGAGAGAATATTTTCCTGTCCAAATCATCTACAAACAAAAGGAAGGATCTTCCTTTGCCAGTGTTTTATGCCAGTTATTTTATGAGCCAATACAGATATTTAAATTTTGATTATAGTTTCCACTATAGAAAGAAAGGAAGAAATGCATGGATATGAGAGTTATATGAAACAGTAGGATAAAAGCAAAACCAAGAGAAACAAAGCAACGGGACATTTAAAGCTCTAACAGAGGGGTTCTCAAACTTCATTGCACTGTGACCCCTTTCTAACAAAATTTACTACAAGACTCTGGGGGAGGGGGGGAGGGAGAAATGAAGCCTGAGTCTGCCCGAGCCATGCTGCCCTGGTCACAACCAGTGTTCCCTCTAATTTTTCCCACCCATGTGCGGAATGACTTTTGTTGTGTGTCCCAATGTGGAGGTGATGTGTGACACATCACCTTCATAATGGTGCACATAACAAAATTTATGTGGTGGGGGTGGGGCCGCAGGGTTTAGAGTGTGGGAGGGGGCTCAGGGCTGGGATGCAGGGTCCACTTCCTCCATCGTCTCCACCATCTGGACCCACGTTGCTACTGGACCACAGCATCCTTTTCAGGACATGGCCCTCTGGCTGTGCCCCAGCCTGCTGTCTCCCCCCTTTCAGGGGACAGGCAGTCCTCAGTCCTTCCACTTGCCTCAGTGGCCAACTGCAGTCTCTAGTCTAGCCCCTGGCTTCAGGGGCAAACTGCAGTCTGGATTTAGGCCATTCTCCTCATAGACAAGTAGGGGTAAATGTGGGGGAACCCAGACCCACTCGCTACCCTGGGTCGTGGCCCAGGGACCCAATCTCTGGCAGCCACTTACTGCCCCTCCTCCTATTCCCGGCTGCCTACTTTCCCTGGGCCACTTCCCCCATAGCCCTAGCATCTTCCACGCCCTTGCTTCAGGGCCTCAGTCTGACCATAGTCAGCCCAGAGCTCTGCTGCGCTGCCCTGCCCTGCCCTGCCTCCAATCCTCCTCCGCAGACAGTCTTTCCCCCTTTGCCCTCCAGGAAGAGACTGCCTATGTTCTGCTGAGTAGCCCTTTATATATGGGCTGCTCCAGCAAGCCTTCTCTTGATTGGCTCTCCCAGCGAGCCCTTTCCCGATTGGCTGGGTTCTGCACAGCCTCTCCATGGCTGCCTTAACCCGTCTCCTGCCTGAGTGGAGCAGCCACCCCACCACAACAAGCTTTCTGTGGCAGATGGTGTTCTTAGAATTGTATCATCTAATCCTGATACAAGTATCAACACATGATGTTAGAAAATGCTGGTGGCCTATAGCACATGTCTACACTAGCACTCCCATTGTTACCTACCAACCACATTGCAAAACTAACATTGTAACTGGAACTAATGAAAACTGTCAAAACTTGTCTACAGTATTCTTATTCCTCCCTACCTCCATCCACACAAGTCTGAACTTGGTGTATCATTATTTATGATGTATGAACCAAGAGAGAAGGCTGGTCTAGTGCCAATGGCCAAAGTACTGCACTGATTCTGATATTATCATAAAGCTGCCTCAACTGCGCGTGAGGCAAAGAAGAGATTCTTTGCCTTCACTAAAGCACCTGCTAATTGTCTATCAGCTCATTTTTCTAGGGACATTGACAGTTTGGTTAATCCTGCCTGTCTTAGCTTGGGGCTGATTTAAGAATCTTCCATTGTCAGGATGTTACTCATTTGCATAGAAAAATTGCTGATTTGGGCTGAATTCTCAGCATCAGTGGAAGCAGGACAGTATTGTGAGGGAACAAATACTCTATCTGAGTTCCAGACAGAGCGTTCTGAGGTGCTGAGATATGATGGTAGAACTCTGTGTGACAAACTGTGTTCTAGATCAGGGTTCGGCAAACTTTCAGAAGTGGTGTGCCGAGTCTTCATTTATTCACTCTAATTTAAGGTTTCGCGTGCCAGTAATACATTTTAATGTTTTTAGAAGGTCTCTTTCTACAAGTCTATAACATATAACTAAACTATTGTTTTATGTAAAGTAAATAAGGTTTTTAAAATGTTTAAGAAGCTTCATTTAAAATTAAATTAAAATGCAGAGCCCCCCGGACCCGGGCAGTGTCAGTGCCACTGAAAACCAGCTTGCGTGCTGCCTTTGGCACACGTGCCATAGGTTGCCTACCCCTGTTCTAGATCCATGCCTTATCTGGCTGATGAAGGGCAGGGGAGGGTGAGGCGAATGGGGAGGGAGTACTACAACCAGTAGTAATGGGGACTGCCAGTGCTTCCCTTAAGCCTGCTGCTCTTAGAGACATTTGCTACGACCTGTGCTCAAGAAATCACCACTTAGCACTGACAATCTAAAAATTGCCCTGTGTTGGCAGCGCCAGATTTCCAGTTTAGACACAATAGACCCGTGCCTAGGGGCACTAGCATTCTAGGGGTGCCTAAAAGTTAAAATTGGGTTTAAAAAGTTTCATTTTTTACAGAAAACACAAAGATCAGATGTAGGCGGGGTGGGGGGGGACACTGAAAATGCTGTGCCTACGGGCATGGAAGTTGTAAATCCGGCCCTGTGTTTTGGAGGTTCCCTTTGTGATTAAGATTACTGGAAACCTTATGGAGAGACAACAGTATCTATATACCGCAGATTTCCTGACCCTTGTCAGACTGCATACCAATCAGGGTATGATACAGACACTGAACTAGCTATGTTAGTTCAGAATCTCCTCCTAGCAATGGATAAAGATCAATGGTCAGACCCCCAGTCAGTGAAAATCTTCACTTCATTGACTTCAGATCTTGCCACCAAGTGTCTATGCTGATGGCGGCAGATCTGTTAGTTGCTACTGATGATTGCTGCTGGCAGAGTGTTCTCCAACAATGATACAGAGTTAAGAAACTTGCTTCCACTCACTTCATCAGAATTAGCCTGAATTTTTGTTGATCTTCAGAGAGCACTACAAGGTTTATTTTCCCATCTTTAGAAAGTGGATGCTGCAAGAAGAGTAATATTTAGGGAGGGAGGAGTATTTTTCATCACCTCTGCTGTGCTGTGTGGTGTAATTAGTTACCATCATATTTGAGAGGATTGCTGTTAGTTCCCTGTTTTCATATTTGCTTGATTATTTTTCAGAGACTGATTAGGATGCCTAGAGGGTGAGATGGGCACCTTTTAGTTGTTTGCATAAATCAAAATAAATAATAAAGGATTCAGGAAAAGGACAGGAAGATTAAGGAGGTGCAGGTAAGTGGGGGCAAAGGACTGAGGGGAAGAAAAGGAGACGGGGACCAGTGAAAAAGAGAAAGGAATGAACAAGACTTGGAGCAAGTTGGAAAGGGCCAACATAGGAGGGTAGAAAGAACCAAGGCAAGAGAGGAGAAGTTTCTAGTCTCTCCCCAGACCCTAATCTGTTTAGATGCTTTAATCACATACAGCTAAGGATATTTGCTATTCTGCCTCCGACTGCCGCTACTGGGCAGTGTTCCTTTGCCACTCTTGCTTACCTGAAAAACAACCAAGGCACTAAAATAAGTGAGCACTGTTTGAATGAACTAGCTTTGAAGTTTATTGAAAGGAGACCTAAGACACTAACAAACTGATAGAAAAGGCGAAGTACTGCTTTAAAAGACAGTCAGGATCCCTGAGAGTACTGCTTGTGTAAAATATTAGATTTACTTGCTTTCATAAGGATACATCTAATTTGCATAATGATATTTATTTGATTCCTTTTATTTATTTATATAATCTCACTTACACCCCACTGCAAAATCTTAGATTGCCAACACATAGGCTATTAAACAGCCATCAGTTGTAACAACCCTCAGACACTATTTACATGTCCTGGAGTTTACCTAGTTGTGCTTGGTAACCTAAAGGTAAAAGGCACCATGAACCATTTTGAATGGCTTCAACTATCTACTCTCTCTTTTTATTGCTTTTTTTTTCTTTTGCATGCTGACTTCTCCAAGTGTAAGCTTCTCTACTCTGTTCTATTTTGTACTGACCTTATTTTGACTTTCTCAGTTGCCTTAGGTGTCTCTATAGCTAAGACAGTGATATAGTTTTTTAACTTTCTGCTATTTACCGAGTAAGGTGTTTTGGGCCAAACAGTATTTTTCGCAAGAAGCCTTTGTAGATTTGTTCCCTCTGTTCAGAGGGTTTGAAATCATGTTTACCCAGATTTTTTTCTAAGATTTAGTTTTTGTTTTGAAGGCATTTTTGATATTATGGAACCTCATGCTGCATCACCTTTCCTTTTGGATTTTTTATATCCTTCATTGTCACAAAGACAAACAGAAGAATGGAAAGCAAACCAACAAAAAGGGACAGTGAGGGAGCTGAAATATGCTCTCTCTGCATCATTTTACAGAGAAGAGTGCTATCTGACTTTAACCTTTTGAAAGAAGCCAGCCATTTCCGTGATAAAGTATGATAATCATACAGAAATGGACAGGGTTGCAATTTTTTAAAATGAATACAGAAACTGCAGAGCTGTGCTGAATTAATAGCCAAGAGGAAAGAGTGCTTCACAAAGTTCAAATTCATTCAGAACAACTCCCTCCTCCCCTATAAGAATGCAACTAGCTATTGTAAGTTGTAAGCCATTTTTATTAACTGCAACCTTCACCTTTTAAGGAGTAAAACAAGCAAGTGCAACATTTCCACATTTACAGTGTAATGTATATTATTATGCTTCTGTAGCAGCCAATTGCCTATTGTAGAAAATGTATCCAATTAGTAGAACCTACTTTCCCCAGTCAGCCTCCCCACCTTTCCTCTGACCACTCACCAGGAACTCACATCTGTTCTAGCCATATCATTGTGATGTGCCTCAGGGGTACCGAAAGTTCCGTGGCACCTTACCACTACCTGCCTTCAGCATGAAGCATTCTTTTCTGTGCCTGCAGTAGCTCAGCTTCCTGAAATCAACAGCCTCTGGCCACACAAGCGCTGCCATCCAGGTCTCTGCAGACTTCACTTTTTCTGTGCAGGCTAGTGATAGGCACACACCAACCCGAGTGCTCGGAGCACTCGTTGCAGTGTTCAGCCTTTAAGCACTGGACACTCAAAGAAACTACCAGATAATCTGTCCCCAAAGGAACAGTACACACACCAGCTTGTTACGAGTCAACAGAAGTTCAACTCCAATATAACATTACTGCACTGATACATTTATAGTGAAAACAACCAGAAGTTGTTATATATGATATAAGAGATAGTGAATGAGGACAATAGAAACAGAAATTATTATGTAAAAAAGAAACATAAAAAGCAAACCTGGGTCTACACTTCTCTATGGTTACCTTTCCTATTTAATAAAGGAGATTTTCCCCCTAGGATTCAGTCTTTGGCAGAGCTAGCTGATTTTCAGTCAAACTAGGATCCAAGCATTCATGCCTCAGGGAATGGGGAAAAAATGGTGTCTTTTTGCCTTTGTCTTATACCCCCAAAGTTTTTTATTTTGTCCCCAGAGTCAGTATGCGCCCCTCTCTCCTGGGGTTTATTTTCTAGTGTCTTGTCTCCTGTTGGACTTCCCACACCCCTCTTGAGTCATATGTAAATGGGGCTTTCATTGTTTTGGCCAACAATCTGCATTCCCTCTAAGGTGCATGTTTACGCGGCCACTCAAGAGGGCATCAAGGGCCGCGCACCTAATTAGTGGAGCCATGCAGGCGTGCAGCCACAGGTGTGCCTTGACCCTGGAGGGAACGTGTAAGAAGGTGAGGTGGGGGAATACAGGGTGGGTGGGGGCAGTGGGGCGAGGTGGGGGGTGGGGAGCTTGGGATGTGTAGGGCTATGGTGGCCAGTGAGAGACGCCTCTACCCCAGCCCTAGCGCCTGCTCCAGGGATGCGGTGGCCAGGGCCTGCCCCGGTGCTGTGGTGGGGAGAGAGGACTCCTCCTCATTCTGGAGCAGCTGTGGAGAGAGAAGCCTGTCTCTCCCAGCTCCATGGTGTCTGTGGGGAGAGACGCTTGTCTAGGCCAGCCGGGGCTGCTGTGGGGAGTCCTCTCTCCCTGCAGCAGCCCCAGCGCTGAGAGTGCCTCTTCAAATCGCCTTGCTGCAGGGTTTGTGAGGTCCTCGTAGAGATCGGTGTAGGTGACAGAATCATCCCTCTGTATGACCACAGCTCCCACTAGTGTCATTTTTCCACCACAGCGGTCTTCAGTGTGACACCTTTTCTCTCTTGGGCTGCCTCAGCTTTGTCATGGTTAAAACTTTTTAAAATTATATCTAGGTTTTTTTGTTTCTACTGGTGGTGCATATCTGCATGTTACCTCAATATTAGCATTACACATAACAAAATTCATTCTGCACAGGGATGGAAAAAATTAGAGGGAACATTGCCTATAATGCTTAATCTACATGGCTGACAGAGAGACAGGTGAATCAAAGTCCTTTGTCTGATCCAAAACCTGTTCATCATCTCTGCCTTGGATGCAGATTTTAAGACATATTTTCAGTACATATACACAACTCCTTAAATATCATCTGTACATACATCTCACAATGATTATGAGAATCAGTATGACAAATTTGTATTAGATACCTCCCCCTTGACCCTCTTTGGATAAATATCATGAAAGCAATGTGTTCAGCATAGTGAGTCTGCCAGGCTCGCCTGTTAGGAGTTTCTGTTATGGAACAGTAAACCTTTTAGCAGCTGACACTGAAGGGTTCTTAAGGTCAATATACTCTACCCAGTAAAACTCCTTTTTTCTTCTTTTCCCAAATAACTCACTCATCTGGTTATTCTCTTCCTTCTAATCTCTGCTCCCTCATTATTATTTCTCCCTTCCCTCTCTCCCCTGTTGCAGTTGCCCAGGTATATGTTGGACACCTCAGAAAACAGGCTAAGATTCCATGGTCCATAAAGCATACTATCTAAATTTAACTTGACAATCCCTTAGGGAAGAGGAGAGGGAGGAAAAGAGTGACAATAAGGTAACATGAGAATTCAATAGTTCAATTCCTTCTCTCTCTCTAGTTTCATATCTTTTCTTGCCACATGTTTCAGAAGTAAGTTTTCAGGTGGGATTAAATGTGCCACCTAATTTTGGGGTGGCCATGAAAGAAGATACAGAAATAACAGCAGGTTGAAAAATAGGGGTCCCACTCCCCCATGGAAAAATTTTGATTTTTCACAGGGAAAAAAAAATTGCTGAAGATTTTCCATTTTTGAATTTTCCAGTGGAAATAAAATAACACTTTTTCACAGAAACTACACCTGTATATGCTTTCCTTGAATATATTCATTTAGCTGAAAGCCTTGGTGAAAAAAAAAGGATAAAAATTTTTTGACTAGCCTTAATAGAAAAATTTATATGAAGAAACACTAGAAGATTGCAGTAGTTGAAGCAGCGGATAATAAAGGTGTGGAGATGGGATTTAGCTGCTAAAATGGAAAGGAAGGGACAGACTTCAGAGATGTCTTTGGAATTCTTCTCCTCTATCTTTTGTCTCTCTCGTATTCCCTTCCTCTAACTTCTTCCCCATTCTGTCTCTTCTCTTCAATTTTAAAGTGAACCTGGTCCCATTCATGGGGCCGTTTATGGTGAGAATTTTCCAGGTGTTCCTACATCAGATCTACATTGGCAGCACTTGCACTACTTTCTACGGCTCTCTGCACTTTTACCATAGTGCATGCAGTGTGGTTAGCAGAGCTGTAATGTGCAGAGAGACCATCTTGATTATCACTCCAAAAGTTTTTTTTCTCCTGCTGATAATAGCTCATCTTAATTAATTAGCCTCTTAGAGTTGGTATGGCAACTTCCACCTTTTCATGTTCTCAGTATGTATATATATCTTCTTACTATATGTTCCATTCTATGCATCTGATGAAGTGGGCTGTAGCCCACGAAAGTTTATGCTCAAATAAATTTGTTAGTCTCTAAGGTGCCACAAGTACTCCTGTACTTTCTGCGGATAGTAGTGCTGCTACTAGCTGTGCCAGAAGGAGGTCCCCTTTTAGTCACCTGATATAGCTGTTATCTTTGGACCTCATTGTTCTCCGTATAGCTGCACAAATCGTGAGCCCAGCAGCTGCTGTCTTACTATTATTTATTATTCAACTGCAAGTTTAATTAGTTTCTAATAAATTCCCCTTTTAAGCAGCACATGGAGATGTTTGTGAAGTCCCCAGTGCTGTAATTTCTCCATCTTTTCTTACGCCAGGTCCATTCTGTGATGCTAGTTCTAATCCATGTTCAGCTGCTTGCTCAAACTTGGCTATGGACAGAAAGTTTGTTCTTCCCATACAGAACAAATGTTCAGGCATGGTATCGGAACAGCTGGGGAACAGCCAACAGTGGCAGCCATACTACCTATGCTGAGGGCCATCTAAATGGGAGTTTGCCTATTTTAAGGATTGTTGGGATGAATTAGGGGATTGGGAATACTAATAAGAACATCATGGGAACTGACATTGTATCATGTATATTGGCAAGTAGCAGTAATTATATGAGCATGTGTGCTCTCTATGTAAGCACAGCTAAAGTTTGAATGGAGCAAGTTAAAGTCTGTAGTCTGAAGACGTTCCAGGTGAGCCAATTGGGAGCCTCCCTCTGTCTTAACCAATGAAAGCCCGGCTAAAATTATCTCTTCTGGAAGTTTCTCTTTGCCTATTTTCCAGCTCACACCTTTTAAAGAAGATTTAAGTTTTGCTAGGAAGACACTGAATATGTTTTACCCTTGTCTTGGGAATGGTTTGAACATAATATTCTCCTAATAAAATGTTTTCAGGCTAGTTCTCCAGATAAGATAAAAGGTTGCCCCCTGAAGCAATGATGGTTAATGTTTTACATGTTCTTTAATTACACACCTTTTAGCCCACATATCCAACTCTTCATCCAGGTAAGCTTTAACTTTTTTTGGCTGAAGTCCAAGAGAATTCCCAGCAAAGTATATGCAGCTTTCATTTTCATTCACTAAAGTTGAGTCGGCTGGGAGGGGAAAAAAATAAAACAGCTCAATTATAACTGTACCATTATTCAGACAGTTCTATCATCCCCTTCCACCCCAAAGAGCACCAATTTCCTGATCAATGGAAAGATCAAATAAATGTAATAAAATACATGCTAGAAACAAACATTAAGGTTACATTTCTTTGTGCAGTGATTTGATTTTAGGACTATAGAAAAATAGATTAAATGACTAGAAAATATCTCTTTCTTGGTTTTGCAATATTTCACTGAACCAAACCAGTAGTACATTTGTCAGAAGTAAAGACAGCTTTGGTAACTTCTTAATTAAACCTTAAAAGTCTTTTAAAAAGCATAAATCAGACAGCAATTTTAATCTAATCTGTTTTACGGATGCTCTGTGCCTGTTTTTCATGCACATTCTTTTTAACATGAACGATAGAGTGGTGTAAATATTATTCACACTTCTAAATTGGTTCTATTAACTGTTCCTTTGTTATCCAGGAAGACAATAATAGTCTCACTGAGACTAGAGAAAAGAATCTTATTCAGAATTTAGAGCTGTAAATCTCACTAGTATGTCTTAAATTCCAATCAAGCATTAAAACAGGTAATGAATTAAAAGCTAAACTGCTCCTCTGTACTGCAGTCCCCTCTTCAGACATAAATGCCCATTGGCTACTGATGCAGAAAGCTGGCCATACCTCCTTCCCACATTGTTCTACCTTTACATCTGTTATCCTGTGGATTCTCTTTTTTTTTTTTGGTTATCAACTGCAGATAGGGCTTGGGTCTGGGCCTTTTTCCTCTTACAAAATGCTGATAATTTCCCTTTCAGTCTAAATGAAGGGGAAATATATAATTTTCTCATTAGACAAGAAAGAGCTACTGGCTATGCTAGGCTATAGTTATGTGCCTTGTTGTAGAAGGTTGTAGATGGTCAAAGAAGAGATTAGGAGGTTTACCGTTACCTTTCAACATTTTCTTTAAGAAATTATAGTTCAGCAGTTTCAAGCTGAGGGCATCCCAACAAAGCAAGTATAATGGAGACTATGCAAAGAAGTGCTTAGAAGTCTGAATATTTATCTAACTTTTCCGCTGTCATCTCACTCCATTTGTTCTACTGAACCCTCATCCATATGCTTGCCAAACTCCCAGAACAACGTGACATAGAATTAGTCTGTTGGCAGGTTTTTACTTGATTTATATAGCGTAAACAGTTATTACAATTTACATTATGATAAAGTTAAACTATCATTATGATATTTGACACTTTTTAGAGTACATAATATTACACCTGTCTCCCATGGATGTTCTCATCTCTCTCTTTCAAGACTATGTTAAAACCTCATTGTAATGTTTTATGTAAATATATAAAGAATACTTGATGGCTAATATCTGTAATGACATTTATCTTCAGGAGCGAGTTATCTAGGATCCGCTCATGTGTGAAGATAAATGTCATGAAAGATCAGTCATTATGGTATATCTACATAATGTAAATATTTTTTACCCCTGCTGTTCTTCAGGACAGGAGCTGTATTTCATGACAGTTTTTGAAAAAAGATAGAGGACTCAGGATGTGTGAGAACAATGGGTTCTGAACACTGTTAAAACTTTTACTGCCTTGTACATTGTTATGCTACCAATGAAATATGTAACAGTCTTGGGGCCTAGATACCATGGTGAATGGAGTTGGGGGTGGGGTGGGGTGGGGAGGGAGAAACAATAATATTACAGGTGTGCTAAAGTAGAGAAAACAGAATATAGAAATCTCCTTATGGTTGTGTGTATAGAAAGAGATACTTTTTTGGACTCCAAGTTGCTGAAATACTAAGCTGATAGGTGCCCTAGAGATATTTGGGACAGAGACAAAGAGAGAGAGAGAGTTCCATACCCATTTGCTTCTCTTCTATGCATCATGGGGGAAATAAAGAACAAAAGTAAGGTAATCAGCCCAAAATGGGAGCAGAGAAGAAAGCAGGTATTCAGAAGAATCCCCCAAATGTGCATCTGCCAGAAACTCCTCTGTGCAAACTCCATTTCAGAGCAGATGGACCACAAACAACCATGCAGCCTGCTGTTAGAGTAAAATATCCATGATGTGGGCTCAATCCTACTTCCATTGAAGTCAGTGACAAAGCTCCTATTGACTTCAATAACAGGAAGGATCACTTCCCACCTGCACATATAGAGAACTAGATTGGATATCCCTCCTTGCTCTGTGACTCATCAGAAGGGTCACAGAGTGCAGCTTTGCTAGGGAATCTAATGACAGTATGGAAACAGAAGCAAATCATGTTGCCAGTATTTAGGAGGAGCAGGAAGGAGTAGGAAAGCAGAGATACTTTCACAAATTTGTCCAGAGATTCATGGAATCCCCTCTGTCTTCTACCATGGACCTCTACCTAACACACACAGTTCAGGGACTGGCCTTTACCCCATATTCCCCTGTGTTTTCTGATGTGCCACCTGTACCCGCACTTGCAGAGGAACATGCAGTGGATTATTTGGTAGCAGTTTTGTGAGCAAATATTTCTATGTGTTGTTACACTGAAGGTAAACAGAATTCTTTATTTATTTCATAATGGACAAATTTTGCAGAAAGAAGCTAGTTATAGATCTACTAGGTATCAGCTTTGAATTTTTCTTGAATTATTTATTAAATGTCTCCTGGTAGCTTGTAACAGCAGGAAGGAACAAGTTTGCTACATAGATTTACCATGTAAGGAAACAGCATGCTGTCCTTGACACTTCTAGAATTATATTGATTTGAACTGGTGTGTACTTTGTGCTTAGGCTTGCTCATGGGAGATCTGAAACAGATTTGGTTTCCTAAACCAAAACTTAGATGATAGTAGGTGTGCTGCAAAGGTGATTATTTTGATCTCTCTTTAGAGAATTTCAATACCGACATATCCTTTCAGACAGCACCCCGCTACCGAGCATGGCATTGGTATCGGCTGCATGGGGGTGAAGGGTCTGTGTTGACAGTCAGTACTAACTGAAGGATCCTTTGTGGACAACAGTGGTTGGAGGTGGGAAAAGCGGTAAATTAACTGAATTATTAATTAAGCTAGTATCTTCAAGTGTCCTTAGTGAAACAAGAAACCTGCTCATCAGCCCTTGCAACTGAATATAATGTGCTAGTTTAAGCCAGCCAAGATATTTTATACTAATCCTCTCATTAGAAACCATATTGTAAACATTCACCATTTAAAACATTCACTATTTAAAAAAACAAACAAACAAAAACTTCCAACATGTGCCCTATGGATAACAGCATTTACAATATTCCTCATTTGAAAGGCTTTGTTACAAAACTACTATTACTGCATCCACAAATAATATTCACTTATTCTTGTGCCTGTATCCAGATGCTAGATCCATGGTGCACATATGAACAGAGTAAATAATAATAAATAATCACAAAACTCATATATCCTTCTTATGCCCTTCTCTGAGCTTCCCTGTACATTCTGTCCACTCTTGTTTCGATTGTAAACTGTTCAAGGCAGGGACTGTCTATGTTTTGTCTTGTGCACCACTCAGCCTATTACTGGCACTTAACAAAAAACAGGTAATAGCCTCCAATTACTCATCTGTCAATATGAAGCAATTGGATATGTCCAGATTATCATTCCTAACATCTGTAATTTGAATAGGAAGTCTCCTGTAAGAGGTATTCATTTCTGTAACGATGGTTCTATTGTAACCACTTTGGGAAAGTTAGGATGATGTAGGGATTTTTTTTTCTGAACCATGTTTTAAAATAAGAGCCATATTTCAATAACATTATTCATCCTGAATAGTAATTTACTATTACAGCAGTTCAATGATTTACATGGGATTATTTGTGGTTACTGTCATGAGTAAAGGTATCAGCATTGCCCTACATACATTGGTCAAGATGATACACACATTATTAAAATTCTACCAGTTTTTTTGTTTGCCCTTTAGCTTTAAGTTTGTCACTCATTTCTGCTTTGCTGGTCCCAAGCCTGACATTCAAATGCTAGACATGTCTGTTTATAATTCAGAGTCCTTTCATAGAAGTGAGAAAATAATGCAAAAAATTAAATAGTTATTTTATTCTTCAATTATTCACTTGAATTTAAGTATTAGCATCCTTTCTTTTTTAGCATCACACCTTTGCTTCCTATGAATATCTATTGATGTGTATGCTGGCAGGATTGTTTGATGAAACAGGGAATATTAATTGAATATTGTAAAAACATTGATAAAAAGAGACTTTTTCAGTATATGAGTTTTCACACAAGAAACCTGATTCTAACATTTACGTTCATCCAATCAGCGGAACAGAAACACATTGTGACTTTATCCAATCAAAACAGTTTAAATTTCTAGTGCTCACAACTAGTTGTTTACAAGAAAACTACAGACCAAAAAATTATTCATAGACATTTAGTGATTCATTTCAAATTACTATATTTGGGTAAGTCTTGCTCTATTTGCAGACAATTCATGAACAGAAAAAGAGGAGCAATTGTTCAAATAAATGGTTTATACTGAATTACTTGCCCACATCAATCTTTTTTCCTAAGAGATAGCCCTGTATATTTCCCTTAGGATCCTGTATTAATTTCCTCTTGAGTCCTAACAATAAAATATTATATACTCTAACATAACATATATACTGTCTCTTCCATTACCACAAAATAATTGTAACAAAATACATAACACTAAACTATGTTGTACTGAAGAAGCAATTCGCTCTGAGCTGTAAGTTCTTAGAGACACTGCAGTTTCAATCCATTAGATAAAAATTCTTTTGCCTATAATTTTCAATCAGTCACTATATTGTTCAAAGAAGCTGACTGACAGCATAAGGATTATGTAAGTACTGTATTTTCACATTTAATTCAGGATGGGAATGAGAGCATAAAGTATTCTGTGCCAGAATAAGTTGATGGATTGATTTAGCAACACTGAGGACGTACTGTGCTCAGATATGTCTGCAATTGCTCCATTATCTTATAGGTGACAATAATTTCTAAAGATTTATGAAAAAAACATATGCAGAAGATGCATAACTCCCCAATATAAGTATGATTCTCACTTGGAGGTAGATCCTTGACTTTTGGAATATGGAAACATTCACGGAGGTGTTTCAGCTCATCTTCTTCATCTAAGTGCAAAGCAAGTTTCTGATCTGCTGGATTGCATCCTAGCTGTGAGGCAGTTTGTTCTAAAACGGTCACTGGGAACCCATGAGAAGATGAATCCATTTTCAAGTCATTTAATTTCACCTTAAAATGAAAAACATCAGAGTTTAAATTCTACAGGATACATATTGTCTAGGGGCTGATAAGAGACCACTAATGCGACTTCAATTTACACCAAAGATTTATTTGATTCCAAGCTTTTATAAAGTGAAATATTTGAATGGGATGGCAAACTACAATTGATCAATTCAAGCATTTACAAGACAACATATTGTTGTAGCCCCAAAGGCATTTTTTCCCCAGATACAATGCTGTTTCCTCTTCAAATTATATCAGCAGCTTCTAAGTTCTACCACTGCACTGACAGCAGTAACAAGTTCTATAGTGTCATTCACATTTGCAGAACTCAAAGCCAGGGGCAGCATTATTATTTTATTGTTTCTGCAATCTGTGTCTGAAAGAGAGCAGGTGTGTAGCTACCTTGGAAGTTGTTTTCCAGTCTGTGCAATCTTCAAACTCTTTCAGCTTTTTCACTTACTGAAATAAATAATGAAAGGAAGAGAAAGAAAAAGGAAACACTGATGGCAGACAAAGGCATGATTGGAAGTGTGTTTTCTAGAACAGGATTTGAAATAATATTTCACTCATACTAGACCATATACCAATTTATGTTTAACATTATACTTCCTCTGCTGTGAGAAAGAGAGGGGAAAACACAGGCCAAGCAGTCAACATGACAGGCCATATTTTCCAGAGTATGCAAATCACAAATGCAACATCTGCAATCCCACTAGTCTTCACATGAAAAACAGACACACCTATAGGTGAAGTGTCTGGAGCATAAAAAAGTACCCTTAATACATTTTTGATACATTTTCACAGGCTTATTTGAAAATTTGGCCTAACATTTTTTCTCAAAGAATATTTGCCTTTGAAGTACTTTTTTGTGAATTGAATATTATGAACTTTATTGTCCAGGTCTTACTGAGCCCCTACTATGTTCTGCAGCCCAAGGAGCACTTGGAAAAACTGACTTAATCAGCTATTTGGGGATTGGCCCAGTTTAAAGAAATCTCCAGGCAGCTAGAATGCACTCTATGTCACTCCTTTTAACAGCCCCAAAGGAAAGGCTGCTATAGATTACACACTAGACCAGATCAGCTCTAAGAATTAGGGAAAGAAAACTGGTTTAAAGCCACTTTTCCCCACCCCCTTCAGCTATACAAAGCAGAACTCTGGTGCAATTGAGAACTGGGTCTATATTCTTCCACTCTTCTTACCGACATATCCCTCTGGTAAAAATTATTCCACCATAGAGTAATATGGCCAAATAACCTCCTGCAAATTCCTCGCTTTATTGATCTGGCTTCATTGTTCCATAAAACTACAGATACTACAGTGAAAGGGGTCATATATATATACATACACAGAAACTCAGTCAGACACAAAATCAGTACAGATGAGATCTTATAGTCACAGTGCACCATGTGGATGCTAGAGGTGGAATCCATGAAGGCACTCAAGTGCCTAATTCTGGGGTCTAGGAGCTTAAGTCCCAGTTTTGGCTTCACTGTGATCCATAAAACTGCTGCCGAATGCTGTAGGCACCTAAACTCATTTGGTGCCTTAGTTTTTAGGGTAAAAATTCCCTAGGCACCTGTATTTCTACTCTGGGCATACCCTATTGCCTTACTTTAGGTGTCACGATGCCTAAGAATCAGAACATTTCACAAGCTGGGTAAAATAGGTGTTCGGCCACCTAGGCTGTCTGTGGGACCCGATCTGGTAGCTGTGCTAAGAGGCTGCCTACTGGCTTGAGTCCCATTCAATGAGGCTGAGGTGGTAATATAACTGCTAGGGTATGTCTACACTACGAAATTAGATCAAATTAATAGAAGCCGGTTTTATAGAAATCGGTTGTATACAGCTGATTGTGTGTGTCCCCACATAAAATGCTCTAAGTGCATTAGTTCGGCGGACCGCGTCCACAGTACCGAGGCTAGCGTCGACTTCTGGCGCATTGCACTATGGGTAGCTATCCCACAGTTCCCGCAGTCTCCGCCGCCCATTGGAATTCTGGGTTGAGATCCCAATGCCCGGATGATGCAAAACAGTGCCGCGGGGGGTTCTGGGTACATGTCGTCAGGCCCCTCCCCCTCCGTCACAGCAACGGCAGACAATAGATTCGCGCCTTTTTACCTGGGTTACCTGTGCAGACAACATACCACGGCAAGCATGGAGCCCGCTCAGCTCAGCTCACCGTCACCATATGTCATCTAGGTGCCGGCAGACGTGGGACTGCATTGCTACACAGCAGCAGCAGCTTACTGCCTTTTGGCGGTAGACGGTGCAGCATGACTGGTAGCCTTCATCGGCGATCTGGGTGCGGGCAGCTGTGGGGCTGGCAGCCGTAGGGCTGCATTGCACCAGCCCCTTGCCTTTTGGTAGAAGATGGTATATTACGATTGGTATCCGTCGTCATCGTACTGCAGTGGCTGTCGATCATGGGCACCTGGGCAGACAATGATGGTTATCAGTCGTAGTATGCTATTTTCTGCCAAGTGCCCAGTATTGTCTGCTAAGCACCCAGAAGAGGCCGAGGGCGATCTGGGTGCTGGCAGACATGGGGCTGGCAGATGTGGGGCTAGATTGCTACACAGCAGCAACCCCTTGCCTTTTGGGCAGTAGATAGTATATTACGACTGGTATCCATCGTTGTCATACTGCAGTGGGTATCAGATTGTGCAATAGACCTGAAGGCTAACTGCCAAGCGCCCAGTATTTGCTGCCAAGCACCCAGAAAATGCCGAGGGCTATCAGTCATGCTGCACCGTCGTCTTAAGATGTAAAAAATAGATTTATTCTGTATTCATTTGTTTCCCCCCTCCCTCCTGCTAAACCCTGGCTTTTGAGTTCAATCTTTGGGGGGGGGGCATTCTGTGTGACAGTTGTTTGTGTTTCTCCCTGATGCAAAGCCACCTTTCTTGATTTTAATTCCCTGTACCTGTACGCCATGTTGTCACTCGCCCCTCCCTCCCTCCCTTCTTCCCCTGGTCCGTCAGATACTACTTTCGCGCCTTTTTTCAGACCAGACGCCATAGCTAGCACTGGGATCATGGAGCCCGCTCAGATCACCGCGGCAATTATGAGCACTATGAACACCACGCGCATTGTCCTGGAGTATATGCAGAGCCAGGACATGCCAAAGCAAAACCGGAACCAGCCGAGGAGGTGGCGATTAGAGCGCGGCGACGAGAGTGAGGAGGAAATGGACATGGACCTAGACCTCTCACAAGGCACAGGCCCCAGCAATGTGGAAATCATGGTGTTCCTGGGGCAGGTTGATGCAGTGGAACGCCGATTCTGGGCCCGGGAAACAAGCACAGACTGGTGGGACAGCATCGTGCTGCAGGTGTGGGACGATTCCCAGTGGCTGCGAAACTTTCGCATGCATAAGGGCACTTTCATGGAACTTTGTGACTTGCTTTCCCCTGCCCTGAAGCGCCAGAATACCAGGATGAGAGCAGCCCTCACAGTTGAGAAGCGAGTGGTGATAGCCCTGTGGAAGCTTGCAACGCCAGACAGCTACCGGTCAGTCAGGAATCAATTTGGAATGGGCAATTCTACTGTGGGGGCTGCTGTGATCCAAATTGCCAGGGCAATGAGAGACCTGGTGATATCAAGGGTAGTGACTCTGGGAAACGTGCAGACCATAGTGGATGGCTTTGCTGCAATGGGATTCCCAAACTGTGGTGGGGTGATAGACAGAACCCATATCCCTATCTTGGCACCGGAGCACCAAGCCACCGAGTACATAAACCGCAAGGGGTACTTTTCAATGCTGCTGCAAGCCCTGGTGGATCACAAGGGACGTTTCACCGACATCAACGTGGGCTGGCCGGGAAGGGTACATGATGCTCGCGTCTTCAGGCACTCTGCTCTGTTTAGAAAGCTGGAGGAAGGGACTTTCTTCCCGGACCAGAAAATAACCGTTGGGGATGTTGAAATGCCTATCGTGATCCTTGGGGACCAAGCCTACCCCTTAATGCCATGGCTCATGAAGCCGTACACAGGCAGCCTGGACAGGAGTCAGGACCTGTTCAACTACAGGCTGAGCAAGTGCCGAATGGTGGTGGAATGTGCATTTGGGCGTTTAAAAGCGCGCTGGCGCAGCTTGCTGACTCGCTCAGACCTTAGCGAAAAGAATATCCCCATTGTTATTGCTGCTTGCTGTGCGCTCCACAATCTCTGTGAGAGTAAGGGGGAGACATTTATGGCTGGGTGGGAGGTAGAGGCAAATCGCCTGGCCGCTGATTACGCGCAGCCAGACACCAGGGCGGTTAGAGGAGCACAGCATGGCGCGGTGCGCATCAGAGAAGCTTTGAAAACCAGTTTTGTGACTGGCCAGGCTACGGTTTGAAACTTCTGTTTGTTTCTCCTTGATGAAATCTCCGCCCCCCCCCCACCCGGTTAACTCTACTTCCCTGTAAACCAACAACCCCACCCTCCCCTACTACCCTCCCGCCTTCAAGCACCACTTGCAGAGGCAATAAAGTCATTGTTACTTCACATTCATGCATTCTTTATTACTTCATCACACAACTAGGGGGATAATTGCAAAGGTAGCCCGGGATGGGTGGGGGAGGAGGGAAAGAAAAGGACACACTGCAGTTTAAAACTTTAAAACTTTAACACTTATTGCTCGGGAAATCATCTGGGCTGGAGTGACTGTGTGGCCGGAGGCCCCCCCACCGTGTTCTTGGGCGTCTGGGTGAGGAGGCAATGGGACTTGGGGAGGAGGGCTGTTGGTTACACAGGGGCTGTAGCGGCGGTCTGTGCTCCTGCTGCCTTTCCTGCAGCTCAACCATACGCTGTAGCATTGGGGAGGAGGGCTGTTGGTTACACAGGGGCTGTAGCGGCGGTCTGTGCTCCTGCTGCCTTTCCTGCAGCTCAACCATACGCTGTAGCATATCAGTTTGATGCTCCAGCAGCGAGAGCATGGACTCTTGCTTTCTGTGTGCAACCTGACGCCACCTCTCATCTTCAGCCCGCAACTTCCTCTGTTCCTCCCGCGATTCAGCCCGCCACCTCTCCTCCTCAACCCGCGATTCAGCCCGCCACCTCTCCTCTCGCTCATATTGGGCTTTTCGGTAATCAGTCATTGACTGCCTCCACGCATTCTGCTGTGCTCTGTCAGCGTGGGAGGCAGTCTGTAGTTCTGTAAACATTTCATCACGCGTCCTTCGCTTCCTTTTTCGAATATTCACGAGCCTCTGTGAAGGAGAACGATTTGCAGCTGGTGGATGAGAAGGGAGAGGTGGTTAAAAAAGATACATTTTAGAGAACAATGTGTACACTCTTTCACGTTACATTTTGCTGTTCACATTACACAGCAGATGTGCTTTCGTTACAAGGTCGCATTTTTACTCTTATATTGAGGGCCTGCCTGTTTGGTGTGAGAGATCACTCACACAGTGCCAGGTCACAGATTTCAGCTTGCAGGCAGCCATGGTAAGATACAGTCTTTTGGCTTTTTTAACCTTCTTAACATGTGGGGATGGTTTCAAAGAGTACTGCTATCATTAACCATACCAAGCACCCGTTGGGTTGGCCATTTAAAATGGGTTTGCAATGTAAAATGAGGGGCTGCGGTTTCAGGGTTAACGTGCAGCACAAACCCAACTAATAACCCTCCCCCACACACCCAATTCTCTGGGATGATCACTTCACCCCTCCCCCCACCGCGTGGCTAACAGCGGGGAATATTTCTGTTCAGCAGACCAGGAAGGGGCACCTCTGAATGTCCCCTTAATAAAATTGCCCCATTTTAACCAGGTGACCGTGAATGATATCACTCTCCTGAGGATAACAAAGAGAGATAAGGAATGGATGTTGTCTGCATGCCAGCAAACACCGGGACCATACGCTGCCATGCTTTGTTATGCAATGATTCCAGACTACGTGCTACTGGCCTGGCATGGTAAAGTGTCCTACCATGGCGGACGGGATAAGGCAGCCCTCCCCAGAAACCTTTTGCAAAGGCTTTGGGAGTACATGAAGGAGAGCTTTCTGGAGATGTCCCTGGAGGATTTCTGCTCCATCCCCATACACGTTAATAGACTTTTCCAGTAGCTGTACTGTCCGCGATTGCCAGGGCAAATTAATCATTAATCATTAAATATGCTTTCTTTTAAACCATGTGTAATATTTACAAAGGTACACTCACCAGAGGTCCCCTGTGTGCCCACAGGGTCTTGGGTGAGTTCGGGGGTTACTGGTTCCAGGTCCAGGGTGATAAACATATCCTGGCTGTTGGGGAAACTGGTTTCTCCACTTCCTTGCTGCTGTGAGCTATTTACATTATCTTCAGGCTCATCTTCCTCGTCCCCAGAACCCGCTTCCCTGTGTGTTTCTCCAGTGAGGGACTCATAGCACACGGTTGGGGTAGTGGTGGCTGCACCCCCTAGAATGGCATGCAGCTCTGCGTAGAAGTGGCATGTTTGCGGCTCAGCCCCGGACCTTCCGTTTGCCTCTCTGGCTTTGTGGTAGGCTTGCCTTAGCTCCTTAATTTTCACGCAGCACTGCTGTGCGTCCCTGTTATGGCCTCTGTCCTTCATGGCCCTGGAGACCTTTTCTAATATTTTGCCATTTCATTTATTGCTTTGGAGTTCGGCCAGCACTGATTCATCTCCCCATATGGCGATCAGATCCCGAACCTCCCATTCTGTCCATGCTGGAGCTCTTTTGCGATCCTGGGACTCCATCACGGCTACCTGTGCTGATGAGCGACCTGTGCTCTCCACGCTCAGCAAACAGGAAATGAAATTCAAACGTTCGCGGGGCTTTTCCTGTCTACCTGGCCAGTGCATCTGAATTGAGAGTGCTGTCCAGAGCGGTCACAATGAAGCACTGTGGGATAGCTCCCGGAGGCCAATAACGTCGAATTCCGTCTACACACACCCAATTCCGACCCCCTAAGGCCGATTTTATCGCTAATCCCCTCGTCGGAGGTGGTGTAAAGAAACCGGTTTAAAGGGCCCTTTAAGTCGAAAGAAAGGGCTTCGTCGTGTGAACGTGTCCAGGCTTAATTCGATTTAACGTGGCTAAAGTCGACCTAAACTCGTAGTGTAGACCAGGCCCTAGTCTAGTAGTTAGTGCTCTTGCCTGGGATGTGGGAGACAGAGGCTCAATTCCCGATTCTCTGCCCAGGGTGGAGGGGAGGGGGAAGGATTTGAACAGGGGTCTCCCTCCTCTCAGGAGAGGTGGTTCCTCAATTTCTCCTGTTGAAGCTTTCCACTGTGGATAAATAATGAAAGTGTTTGGAGCAGGGGGACTGGACCCAGAATCATCCTCACACTTTCTGGCCCAATGACTGTCCTATTGTGGATACATACTTAAATAGGTTAGAAAGAGCAAAAATGATTTGGTCCCACCGTGGTTAGGGCACTCACCTGGGAGATCCCAAGTCCAGTCCCCCTTTCATTATTTACCCACACTGGAACAGCTTCAACAGGAGTGGCTGAGGGAGCCACAGGTCAGAATATCCTATAGCTCAGTGATTAGAGCACTTGGTTGAAAAAGTAGGAAACCCCAGTTCAAGCCCTTTCACACTTCTATCAGAGGAGGGAATTGAACCAGGATCGCCTACCTCTTTGGCAAATGCTGTAGCCAGTGGGCTGTAAGAAGGCACCGCCTGCTCTGGCAGACTTGTGTGAAGTGAGGCAGGCACATAACTCATTCTGGCATGAAGCAGCTTAGGCTCCTAAGGCCTCTGACTCCAAGAGCAGGGTTCCCATTCATGGATCACTAAGCAGAGATCGGTGCCTAAATCTGGGCTGCAGGAAGGCACATATCTGAGACAGCAGTGGGGCTTAGCAAACAACCTCTCATCGACATCTGCTCAGCATTACAATGCCTAAGTCCCTTTGTGTATCCCTGCCACCCTAGAGCCCTAAAAGATCGAGACCTTCTGTAAACAAGGCCCTACCCTTTCCTTTCTGTATGATAAAGAAAGGCAAAAAATTCTGCTTCTCCATTCTTAGAAAAGTTTTGTTAGGGTTAGAAAATTACTCCAGACAGAAGCTGTGGGAGGAGGAGTAGGATTATAAAGTATGGATTATAGGGTATAGGACTTTAGGTCTATGGATCATTAGGTTCATTGTTTTTCACCTGCTTCAGGTTTTTGTCATTCTTAAAAGGCACTGTTATCTAAGGCCTGGTCTACACTAACCCCCCAAATCGAACTAAGATACGCAACTTCAGCTAAGTGAATAACGTAGCTGAAGTCGACGTATCTTAGTTCGAATTTACTGCGGTCCAGACGCAGCAGGCAGGCTCCCCTGTCGATGCCGCGTACTCCTCTCGCCGAGCTGGAGTATCGGCGTCGACGGCGAGCACTTCCGGGATCGATTTATCGTGTCTAGACAAGACGCGATAAATCGATCCCAGAAGATCGATTGCTTACCGCCAAACCAGCGGCTAAGTGTAGACATACCCTTAGTAAGAAATCCATCTTAACATAATATTCTAATATATATACTTAAAAAAAAATCTTAATAATTGATAGCTAAAATAAAGCCAAACATATGACAAATAACTAAATTCAGATCAAATGGGTTCATATCTAATCATCAGGTTAAAATCAAATGAATGAATTATCCTCATACGATTTCTATCTAACAATCCAGGGAGACAACAGTTGGGGGTTTATCCTTAAGTCCCTAAATCACAGAGTATCTTCAGTGCCAGTTAATCTAAACCTATACTTCAGCCAAATGGCAAGGATAGGAGGTCCAAATTACTACCAAGTTAAATTAGCTGACATTTCAGTTATGATCATAATGCCAATTGTATGGTGGCCCTGCCAGACTTTACTTACATAGTAACAGTCCTTCCTCTGCTACCAAGATATAATTACAAGAAAAGAAGAAGAGATCACACATGACATCATGGACAGCAGTTTCTATGTAGTTTAAGGCTGTTGCACCTGGGAGATTAGTTTAATGTACTGTTCTTGTTTGAATTACATAGAATTCAATTACTTATTGTCTACACACACACACACAAATGCTCACTCACTCTCTCAACCAGCAGACATATAGTTCATCTGATAAAAAGAGAGAAAAGAAACAAAAAAAGAAAAGGTTGATATTTAACTTTAAACTTCTCAGATCTTACAGTTTCTCAAGCCTTCAGGGTGGTTATTTGAAGCAGCTGGAAAAACAGTTGGTGATGTTTTGTTTCTAGTGACTCAGCTTAGCTGATTAGCGTTAACGGACCCATAGGCTAGTGGAATAGGAAGTTATGTATGCTTGACTGTGACAAGTCTAAATGTTGCTGGTATGACCAAGGTCCTTACCCTTCAATGGCCAGCTGTTGAAGGGAAACTTTGGCCTTCTGACTTGTACTGTGACACTGCATGGCCAAGACGAAAGATTCCACCTTTGATAACACCTCTTATGGGTTATAATTAGATCTGGGCAAAAAATTTTAGACCAATAATTTATTTGCCAAAAAATGCAGATTTGGTTGACTCAGAAGTATCCATGAATCAGATATAAAGTCAGCAAATAGTGTGGGCTGGGAGGGGAGGGTAAGATTCACAAACTGGCCAGAAGGGGTGGTGAAGGTTCCGGTGCCCAGTTTATAGCCTTTAGCCCAGTTCATAGGGCCCTCACCTAATACAGTGGAGACCCAGCTTAGAATCCCTACTCTGGAGCAGAGATTTCAACCTAGTTCTCCTTCTTCCCAGATAAGCATCCCAGCCACTAAGATACTGGCTACTCTGGAGTGGGTTTCTCTCCATCTCTCTTGATGAAGCTGTTCCACTTTGCATAAAATACTTGAATGTTCATTGGGCCTGAGAAAGAACATGAGATTGACTCTGTAGCCTGGTAGATATGACTCTCACCTGGGAAAGGGGAGACCCAAGTTCAAGTATCTACTCCCATGAATATTTATGTGTACAATGTTAAACAGCTTTGACAGCAAATGTTGAGAGTCCCTGCTCCCCCCAGCCTTGTGGTAAGGATGCTTACCTGGGATGTGAAAATTTGAATCCCCACTCCAACACAGGAGAATTGAACCAGGGTCTCCCACATCACAGGTGAGTGCCCTAACCAGAGGGCTTAATGATATTACCACCCTACCTTTTCTTCCCTGTCCCACTTTTTGTGCCCTTTTTTTAAAAAAAAAGACCCCAAACAAAATGTTTTACTGCAAACATGTGTTGTTCTGTCCAGAACTAACTATTTTGATTGGCTAAAGGATTTTAGTATTCAGTTCAACTCAATTTTTTTTATCATTATTATTATTTTGGAAATGCCAGTGAACCAAAAAAGAAAGAGAATCAGTTTTTTGCCCAGCTCTAATTATAACCAGGTTTTGCCTCCCCCCGATAACTCTTCCTGGAGTCCCTCAGGGGATCAGAACACCCGCTGGAGCCACTTGATATTGACCAGTTAAATTTGATTTAGTAACCTTTATAAAAATGATGATTTTCCCCCAAATTTGCTAATGCTCCTAAGAGTCCAGAAAACCCAGCTAGCCTAGTTGATAATATTGGGCATCACTGGCACTGACAACTCTGCTCTTCTTCAAAAAATACCACATGCCAGAGGTGACTTCTATGTTCCAGATTTTGAATTCCAAAAACTGTTGCCTCAACCAATAGTTCAGAATCTATGTTCCAGTAACTTTCACTTAGAATGCAGAGGAAAGTCTCAGACAGCACTGAGTCCCATAGGGAAGCCCTAGGAGGCAGCTGTAACTTAGGCAATCTGGGGCCTAAATTACACCAGGAGCCTTCTCTCCAGGCCTAAGGTAATTTAAAGCCACCTTATACCCCACCTACCTCTTTTCTCCTAGGCTGCGAGGTCTGTTCTGCCCCTCTCAGAGGCACAATACAGAATCTTACCCTTAGACTTACTATTCACCATTTTTTAATAAGGCCTATATATGCCCAATAGTTATCACCCTGAATTAATGACCACTGTACTTCAGATGACCTTTGCCTGACAAGCAAATATCATTACTCCCCCCCCCCATTTGAGGCATGATCCAAAGCCCACAGAAATAAAAGGGTCCTTCTATTAAGTCTAGTAGAGTTTGGATAAGGTCCTTGGTTCCCTGTCATTGCTGCATTTTGCTATACCTGATCAATGACTTCCATTTATTAAGATTCTTATTTATATCAAGTTTTGACAGCAAATAAAAAACCCCACGAATATCTAGAAGCTATAAATGAATAACTGTTTGGAGGTATGTGGTGTGACATAAACATTATGAAATAAGATAAAACTACCAAAAGAAAATCAATCAAAGTCCTATTGAGGAATAAAATCCCAGAAACCCAGTTCTGAGACCAGAATGAGTAAACATTTTTGTCTTTGGAATAGGAGTTAGGCTTGCTGGATGCTAAACCATGAAAGCCTGTGCAGTCTTTATGACTGGCATAATTGAGCATCCTAATTGCTGCTGAACAGAGCCATGCAATTATTTCCTACAGTTCTCAACATTAATTTGTTATATCCTATATGCCCAGAAAATAATATTTCTTGAGAATTTTGTAAACACTGTTTTACCCAATTATTGACAGCTAACTGAAAAAAATATGTGCTGTATTCCTCTCCAGTTGAAATTCAGAGACCCATTAATGCAAAGGCCTCATCCCACCTTGATGAATTCACTTCAGAATTTTGTCAAAATGGGACAACTTTTCACTAACTGAAACAAAAATGGTCAGAACACTGCTCATTTTTTTTTTTAAATTTAGTTGAGACGATGTGATTTCCTCCTCTACTTTTTCCCTTTTAACTTTCTGATGTCTATTTGGCTTTCTAGAGGCAGCATTTCTTTTTTATAACTGAAGAGAAGTGATGTTTCTAGTGGAACTAGGGATACTGCCTGGCCGGTATTTGACTGGCCTGGTCAGCTTTTTTATGGATTTGCCAGTGGACAGAAAAATAATTTAATCTGCCGGGTTTTTTTTAAGCGAATCTAAAGATTTGCAATATTCTCACAATACACAGGGATATCTAATATTAAAAGTTTCTGTGTCCAGTTAAAGATGCTGCAATGTTCAGACTTCCACAGTTTAAGTAATAATAGATCAAAACTGTTGAAAATACAGAAGCTGTCTGCCCACCAACACACAAGTGCACCACGCATGTGTGAGAGAGGGTTTGAGTCACGCTAGAGTGAGGAGACATGCAAGGCATATTAAATCATGGAAGATTAGGGCAACAGTGCGAGTGATCCTACTACACCCCTGAAAAAAAAAGCTCACATCAGAAACTGCCCATTCAATGACAACAGGCTAAAACGAAAGAGCCTGCAAAGACTGGCTGGCAAAATTTGCTGATGAAACAAAGTTTGTTATCAATGATGTCATCAATCTTATCTATACATGTTATCCCTCTGGATACTATAAGTGGGCTGTTGTGGGGAGGAAGGGGGAGGTTTGCAGAGTTGCTTTGTAGTTGGGGGTTAGGGTTACAGCAGGCTTGTTTTCTTTTTGCTTTTTTTTTTTTTTTTTTGCATTTCAAAGGTGATAACCCTAAGTGGGACTCAGTTTCTTTCTATGTTTCTACCTGTATTTTCCAAAGTATCTTCTGTTTCTCCTCTTTCTCCCCTGTGGACTCTGCTGTCTGTTTCCCCACACCTCTTACCATTCCCCCTTTTTACTGCCACCCCTTGCCCATGCTTCCCTATCTGGCGCTAGTTCTTTTGTTCTCCTCCTTCTCTTACTTCATATCATTCTCCTCCTTATATGTTACTTACACACACACACACACACACAGATTTGATGAAAAAGACTCACCGGTGGCTATTGGCAGTCTCCTGTTTTCGAACAGAACAGATGCAGCCAAAATTAAGCAAGCTGAAAAACAGTCATTATATAGTCTTTCAGCACAAATATCAGTTTTATCCTTACATTTCCCATTTTAAAGCTATAAAACAAACAAAAATGCCACTAACAGCCGTGTGGATATTTCTCTTTTGCCCTTTATACATAGTTTACTAACTGAAAAAAAAATCTCAAAGGAAATATTAACAAACCATCCTATCAAACTTACAGGGAAAGGACCTTTAGGTTTAATTATAAGAACTATAATTTGATTATTTTTAGATCAATTTTATACTATTTTTATAGTTCTATTCTCTGCCTATATAATTGTATCACCATATCTTCATTATTCAACTGTCCCCCAATATTTTCCTAAAGTGTTCAGAGCTGATTACTCACGGTACTTGCCGCCTAACACGGTTTTGCCACAAGGCATAACATGAATCTTTACTTAAAGCTGAATTACCCTAACCTCTTAACAGAGGTTATCACATGAAGAACATTTGTTCCACTTTCTGCCCTCCAATAGCAGCTCACCAGGTAGCCAGAGGTAGTTTAACCCATAGAACTTTGATGTTTTCCAGGCTGCTGGCCAAATAAATGTTTAAGAAAGTCATATGCATGTAATATAAATCTGTAGTCTCAAGGGTTAAAAGACACCAGCTGAATGCACCAATAGCATTACTAGACATGGGAAAGGACTAACGAACTACAGAACTGCAGCCTTGCAAAAAACAAAGTTAAGTACAAGGGTCTGATCTTGCAACTCTTGATCATGTTAGTAATTCTTATTCGTATGAGTACAGTTTGCAAGATCAGTCCCTAAAAATGCAAGCCAAAGCAATTTGCTTTCTAAACTTACATCATCCTAACAGGGTTTTCAAAATACTGCATTAAATTCAAGTAAGTTACAGAACTATAAGTAACCAAAAAAATTCTAAATATAATATTCACAGCATGACTGCTACAATATAAAGACAAACATTCAGGAAACATATAATTATATAATTAAATAAGTTACACAGTACAGTGTCACATCTGCAGCAACAGAATGTGACAGACTGGAATTACAATAAGCTCAGTTACTTAAAGTAACTTAGGCACATATTGACCTTAACATCAAAAACTGACACAGTATTAAAAGTAATTTCACACAAAGCTCATCTTTCTACTCCATAGTAAAACCACATTACCCTGCAGCTAGCAGCCATTTCAGACAAAGAATAAGGAAGTTCTTAAGCACTCAAACAGCGTTATGATAAGAACAGCTTTTTCCACAGACCTGTGTTTTCTATGTAAAGACTGAACAGCACTATCTCTGAACACGTGACCAGCTGCAGTTAACCAGAAGTCAGATACATGAAACTTATTCCTCTGACCACAGCAAAATTAAATGCGACACTAATTTAAAAAAAAAACTATAAGCAATTTAACTTTCTCTCATGTAGAGATACATTAATGGATCTTTGCTATCAAATTAGGGTGTGTTTACATTTGGCGCTGGGAATAGAGTGTAGCCATAGCCAGGCACCAGCAAACCAAGCACGTGCTTGGGGCAGCACAATTCCAGGGGCAGCACTTGCTTCGGCAGTTGCGCTCTTCAAGTGGTTTTTTGTTTTCGTTTTTTGCTTTGGTAGTTGCGCTCTCGGAGGTTTTTGTTTTTTTTTTGCTTGGGGTGGCAAAAAACCTAGAGCCGGCCCTGGCCACAGCCATAGCTAAAAATAGAATGTAGCTTCGGTGGTGCAAGTGGCTAGTGACCTTGAGGTACATGTCTATTAGCTTGGGCCTTTGCTGTCACTCTAGCCACCTTGGCTACACTCTGTTTTTAGCATACTAGCTAGGTCACAGCTAATGTGGGTATATCTCCTTCAGCTAGGATTTACATCCCCAGATCTGAATGTAGACATACTTGTAGTGAATATCATATTAAACCAAATTCTCTTGCCAGACCTGAGGAGAAGGGGATAGACATTTGACTAGACATAAGACTCAATTATGCAACCCTTGCTCATACTGAGTAGCACTTATTCACTTGAGTGGTGCCACTGAAATAATTATTTTAACTGGCTGTTAGAAAGGGGATAGAAGTTAGAAAGTGCAGCTGGACAAGTCAAATTAAAAAAAAAAAACTGGGAGCTGGGTGAGTGAAAAAGATGAATAAATATAGGTAGCCTACAGCCAAGAGTCAGCAGCATTAGTAAGGATGGTGGCAGATGGATGAGCAGTAGGAAGTGCAATTTACATAATATGGATATCTAATAGGGCATATATTTGAATTTCTGTGTTTGTCAAAATTCAGCCACTTTGTGGTAGACAAAAATGAAAAGCATTAGCAATTGTCTGTCTATTCAGATTCTGACGTGTCAGCTAGAAGGGGCCCTGGGTTGGCCTATGTGAATTAAGACATATGTACGACCATCCATCTCACTCACCATCTGCGTCTTGGTTCTCTGTGTGGTGTTTAGCAATCACTCAGAGACAAGCTGCTGGACAGAGATATGCTTCATTCAATGTCTCAGCTTCAATTGCTTCTGTGTTAAATATCTTAAAAGGTACAGTCCCCACAACTTCCTTTCCCAGCCAAATTTAACAACCATGAACAATCAACATTTATATAAATACAGAACTTCAAATATTTACAGCCAGTCTACTAATTACATTTACTAATGGTATTCTATGAGGTACCTTGTACTGTCTCTTTATATCTCCCTTGAGATATCAATAGAATGTTGTCAGGAGGCAGTAAGTCAATTTTTTCTGATGGTTCCATGTCCTAGGACTCATCTGTCTTAACCTGTTGTGGTTGGTCCCTTTCTGAGATCTATTCAGGCAAAAGTGAAAGCTCAGTGCTTCTTATTCTCCCTCCCTTCTGGAAGCTGGAGAAGGTGGTGCCTGTTACTTTTCAGTATGTGTCTGTGTGGGGCAACAGCGTTATAAGGCCACAGGGCAACTTCTTGGAACACCACTGATGTTTGTGCCATTGATTTCCATCACAGATGGAAACGGTCTCATTTTCTTCAGATGGTTACTGCTATTGGGACCCCCAATCAGACTGGAGTTTATTTTTGGTTTTATCTGGTATTTATACTTCTGAAAATCCCAGTTCTTCAGACATCAGTTTCCAACATTACAGGCATTCTTGTGCTGTTTTCTGTTAAATAAAGCAGCAAGGGACAACCCACACATTACCGGTGCCATCATGTAATTTAAAAGTGCTAAATGTGAATCAGTGTCTGATATGTAGCCTTTTGCAGTAAATGGTTTATTATTTTGACAGTTTTTCACCAACCTGTTGGATTGGGGATAAGGAGGTCTAGAGATTACATATATAAACCCAAACTTCACTGCCAAATGCTAGAAGTTATATTCACTAAACCGTGACCCATTGTCAGACATTGCTATGTCATGACTAGCAAAAATAGATTTGATATGCAGAATCACCTATTTAGTTGTACTATCTTCTAGAAAAGATGTATCAGGGAAGAAAGAATAATAGTCTAGAATATGTACATATTTTTTCCAGTCTACATAAAAAAATATATTATTTTATTATTCCAGAGGACCCATTTTTCCTGTCCCACCGACATGGACTCTTCTGTTTGATTTGGCCTGTGTTTTTGGGGCAAACCTTGACAATTTCCTCAATGTCATTGTTCATTTGAGGCTACCATACAATGTCTCCAGCCTTTCTCTTACATTTTTTCAAATCCCTAAATGACCCTCATGTATCTTTTAACATATTTTTCTCTAACACCTTAGGGAACATCATCCTGCTGTCTTTAAATAGAATCCCATCTAATACTAAGGGCTCCCTCTTGAATTGGCGGGAGGGGCTGGGAACTTGGCAATCCTAAAAAGTTGAAATTAGAAAAAAAAATCATTTTCAGTTTCACCCAGAATGAAAGTAAGTTTTCAGCAATCGGAAAATTTGTGAACATTTTCAGTCAGGTTGAAGCAAAACATTTGGGTTGGGTCAAAACAAAAATTTTCATGTTGATTTTGGGCATTGACAAAAGCAAAGGAGGACTAGATTGACAACATGTGGAATGGGGAGAGGCAAAAGAGAAGGTAGCAGCTTTCCTATATTCTTTAGTCCAGTGGTTAGGTTAGGTTAGGTTATTCCTTCAATGTGGCTGGAGAACCAAGGTCAATTCCTCCCTCTGCCTGAGATGGAGAAATAATTCGACCTTGCATCTCCTATATTACAGGAGAGTGTCATAGGCTGTGAGATAAGTCTGGTGTGGATCTTTCTCTGTCTCTTCTGTTGAAGCTGTTCCACTTTTTTTGTAAATAAGTAGAGACTTGAGTCTTCTACATCCATCTACATTCTGACTCTCTTTCCCTGGCCCAATTATTATCCATTGTCATTCATACTAGCAATGCATAGTCATTTGGTCAGAGAAACATCTGCACTGTCAGAGCACAGTCCACCTTCCATAAGCTTCATTTTGGATTGGGTGATTTCCATTGCTTAGCAAATTCTAAATGCTTTGTAAAGGGCTTCCAGTAGTCTCTCTCTCAGATGTGTGGCCCAGATTCCAATCACAATCTGGTTTCTCATTAGGGACTCAGTCCTTCATAATTGCAAGAGTGTGACTGAAGAACCAAACTCTCCAGTAATTTCACCTTCTTTTTGTGCCCTCTGATTAAAAACATAACTTTCACAGGTTTCATTTTTATATGGAGGGAAGTATTCAAATTTCTGTACTACCATTTCATAGTTAGACTTCTGTGCCTGAGTTAACTCAAAACTAGTAACAAGTGTTTCAGAACCAGCCAGTATCAAAAATAATGCTACCTTCTGACTGTCTTCTTTTTTACTGGCACTCATTGCTGGCAGATAGAGAATGAATCACTGTTTGAACTTCCACCAGTTGCCTTCCACATTTCCAAAGAGCATCAGCTCCGGTGGAGATTTTAACTTCTCTGTTCTTCTACTCAGGCTATTTTCTTAATTTCTCTTTCATGCTGGTACCTTGGGGCATTCAGTAATCAGACACAAAGTGCTTGACAAATCTGCTTCATTCAGTGTCTCAGTTCCAAAAGCCTCTGAGTTACATAACATTAACTTCTTAAAGTTACAGTTCTCCACACTCCACATATCCAGGAAAACCCTTGTTTAGAGCTTATCTAGTTCTTGTTAATGTGAGAGCAGGCTCACGCTCCAAATGGTGGGAGGGAGGTCTTGTTGTATGGGAAGAGAGGAGAGCACCTCTGCTGGTGCTGAGGAGTCCATTCATCCATTAATATGAACAGGATGAGGCTGGCTCAGGCCATTGAAAGCCCAGCATTAGGAAGCCAATGCAAGCAATGCTGGAGGGAACTGCGCTGGATATGTTATGGAGATCAACCCCCCATAAGAGCAACCAGAGGAGGAAACTGGGTCAACTAAAGCTCACTGTTAAGAAATGAGATGTTGGAGTGGAGGTGTTTGAGGAGAAACATGGTCATGTTTAGGTACATATTTAGATGATTAAGTGGTTGGGTACAGGGCTATGTATGACCATATAGGTAGGCTAGGACTAAGGATGATGCAGAACAAGAACATCTCTGAATAGCAGACTTCCAGGATCATTTTTAGGATCATGGGGTGCTCAGCACTGCTACACCAGGCACTGTGACCCAAGGCCAGTGGTGTGCTATGACTGCTGCTTGTTAATACCATTCAGAATTGCCTTCCTCTACCCTTCTGTTTGTTTTTCCCATCTGTCATTTCCTCATATTTAGACTCTAAGGTGTTTGGGGCAGATGAAGTCTTTTCATTATGTGTGCACTGCACCTAGATCAATGGGAACCTTGTTTCCTTATAGGGGCTTCCAGGTCATACTGCAATACAGCCAACCGACCAACTTCAGTGGGACCAACCAACCACATTGCCACCGGGGTCTGTCGGCATTACAAGTGGGGGCTCATCCGGGATTTCAACTGGGAAGTCTCTGAAGCTCAGAACGCGCTTCCTCAGCTAGGGGAAGTATGTAACCCACACACCTTCTGGGTGTGATGTTCTGGCCCATTGAGTGGCACCGAGATCAGTTAAAGAGAGAGAGAGATAAAATGAGTCTGCTCTACAGCCTTAGCTAACAGCCAACTGGCTGTTAACTCATGCAATAGAGGCTCATGCACTAAGCCCAGGTTCAATCCTCCTGACCGGGATCTGTCAGCATTACAAATACAGGGCTGCGGAACAATTTGTATAGTGGGGGTACTGAAAGCCATTGAATCAAAGGGTTAAACCCCATATATGATGCAAGACACTTCAAGTCAGGGTGCTTCCCCACCTCTAGTACCAGCACCTATGGGGAATGGGCAAATAAGGGGGAGTGAATGGGTGAATCCAAGACTCTGCTGTCCCAGTCCCTTTTCTTTCCCTCCCCGGCCAACATGTTCACCAGTTCAGTTAACCTGTCTTGCAAGGAGAAATAATCTTCTTCTCCTCTACAGCAGCATAGACCAATATCAGCTTCCTTTAGAGCAAGGAAGGGAACTAGGAGAGGCATGATGGAGAGTCACAATTCTCTTCTCAGTAGCTCTTCAGGCAGTATAGCTATGCCCTGCCACTTACTTTGTCTAGTTCAAAATGATATTTCCATGCTAGGACGTGGAAGTCAAACTGTGGTTACATTTACACTTGGCACTAGGGCTGTAATTCCTGGCTTGCTTAGACATACTTATGCCAGCTTTCATCCAGCTAGTGTGCTACAACTAGCAGCATAGCTGGGGTAGCACAAGGAGCAGTGGCATGGGCTAGCTTGTGATTACAAAACCGCACCTGGGAATGTAGTTGGGGCAGGTAGCCCCTGCCTCCGCTTGCCACTGCCCATGCTACCATGGCCATGCTACTACTTTCAGCACACTAGCTTGATGAGAGCAAAAGTGAGTATATCTGCACGGGCTGGGACTCACAACCCAGCTCCAAGTGTAGACGTAGCCAAAATATGCTAAGCTGCAGTTAAAATCTCTGTGACTGTAAAAGGATATCATCAAGGGTTTCTTTGTTCACGGTGTCTATAGTGGTCTATCAATAAAGTTTACACCTCATTAGCACCTCAAACGCTGCTATGATATGTATTTGGTGGGTCAGGTTTACTAGCAAAATGGGTGAGTAAAAGAAAGCTCACTGGACTTCCAAATGCCTGGGTTGTCCCCTTGCTATATAGTACTACAAATATCCACTAAAATGTAAAAATATGTAAAAAGTCCCCTATTCCTCTGCAACAAATCAAGATAATGAGTGGTAATAAGTTGTTCTTGGCAGCATGGAACTTTCAGTGGCCAACTCCTCATTATTCCAGATGGAATATTTATATAATTCTGTTGAATATAGTTGCTTTAAGCAGATCAAAAGAGTAGCAGAAGGCAGCCCTTTCATGATGTCCTGGGGTACTCATAGGCTGCATCTATCCTAGTGTTGGTCTACCACTGTTGAAGCTCCATTGAGGTTATCAAAACTGGGAGCACTAGTATAGACAGGGCTCAGGCATTTTAACCATTCTTGTTTAAATACCCTTGTTTGGAGTAGTTCTAGGTGACACAGAGGTAAAACACCTGAACACTTTTATTATCGTTCCACTGTCGGTACCACCAATGCTAATTCATGGTGAGAGATTCTCCCAACTACTACTGTATACTAGGCTATAGGTTCTGAGTTTCTTATTTCTACTTATTTTTCTAACATACTGTACTTGAAAAATGGACCTTGAACCACTCGTATTAGCTTAAAAGGCTGATAAGAGAGAAAAGGACAGTGGTAGGTCGCATGATGGGTGGAGGAACTCACATGTAGCTGAGGGGGTGTGCCTGAAAGCTTAAATGAAAAGAAAAGAAGGAAAAAGTGTGTCTGTCAAGGTTCCTTCCCCACTCTGAACTCTAGGGTACAGATGTGGGGATCTGCATGAAAACCTCTAAGCTTAACTACCATCTTAGATCTGCTTTTGCTGCCACCACCCAAATAGTTTGAGTCATTTGGGAAACTCTGTCTTCTCCCCCAAAACCTTTCCCTCCCTGGGTAGCCTTGAGAGACTCCTCCACCAATTCCCTGGTGAACACCGATCCAAACCCCTTGGATCTTAAAACAAGGAAAAATCAATCAGGTTCTTAAAAAGAAGGCTTTTAATTAAAGAAAGAAAGGTAAAAATCATCTCTGTAAAATCAGGATGGAAAATAACTTTACAGGGTAATCAGATTCAAAGAGCCCAGAGGAACCCCCTCTAGCCTTAGGTTCAAAGTTACAGCAAACAGAGGTAAACCCTCTAGCAACAGGAACATTTACAAGTTGAGAAAACAAAGATAAACCTAACACACCTTGCCTGGCTGTTACTTACAAGTTTGAAATATGAGAGACTTGTTCAGAAAGATTTGGAGAGCATGGATTGATGTCTGGTCCCTCTTAGTCCCAAGAGCGAACAACCCCCAAAACAAAGAGCACAAACAAAAGCCTTCCCCCCCACCAAGATTTGAAAGTATCTTGTCCCCTTATTGGTCCTTTGGGTCAGGTGTCAGCCAGGTTACCGGAGCTTCTTAACCCTTTACAGGTAAAAGGATTTTGGAGTCTCTGGCCAGGAGGGATTTTATAGTATTGTACACAGGAGGGCTGTTACCCTTCCCTTTATAGTTATGACAGCGTCAAACAAGCAAGAAGATTCTGGAAGCTCGGTTTGGCCATCAAAAGGGCAGTGAGTTTCAGAGGAGCTACTTCAATGCTGTTCTATAAATTTAGAAGGAGGGATCATATCTACGGAGAGAAGGCAGGAGAAAGCATGAGGGGGGGCGTTGAAACATGGTCAAGCTAAATTGAATGAAGCTCTGACAATTTCACAAGCTTACTCAGTGCCCAAATTAGAATCTGACAGAAGCAGGATGAGCTATTACCCATAAATTGACATGAATGTGCAGCCTATTACTGCAAGAGGTAAAACGTAACCCTGTACTTGAGGATATTCAAGGGCCAGACTTCTGGATTAAGCGTGAGCAGGTGAAACCCCTCCAGTAGCCATGAGCTACCAGGGATTTTAATGTGCCTGGAACTCTGGAGGAGGGGAGGTCTCAAAGGACTTTTGGAAGGAACAAAACAGGAATAACAAACTCAGTGGAGAAAGAGAAAAGATT
>NW_020664413.1:20688464-20723014 GCF_002925995.2 Terrapene triunguis | reverse complement strand
CTTCCCCATTCCTCTTTGAGCGGATAAACCACACCAGTTCTGCTGCCCAAAGACCTTCAGCAGCCTCCTAGAAAGAGTCAAGACTTGGTCTTTATTACAGCTAAATGTGTTCTGTTAATCTGTCATTTACACACACACATGCACTGTAGAGTCTTCCAGCAATAAGTGTGATTGGTGGTAGCAGTAATAGGGCAAAATATGCCACTTCCATTAACTACATGCCCTGGCACACAATATCAAAATAACCACGTTATTGGATACTCTCATTTCTTTTGTATTTGAACAGGGATTTTTAAAATTATTTATTTTCTAGGTAGGATTGGGAGAAAAAAATGTTGTATACATTCTATTATATCTATTTTTTATTCTCTCTCCCCTCAGTCAAATGAAAAACAAACAAAACAAAACAAAACTTCTGTCTCTTTCTTCATAAGGTCAGATTTCCAGTAATTTAGCCTGTTTTCCTCCTTTCAGAATATATTTATTCAGAATAAATATATCCAGGCAGCCAGGCTTCTGAACAAAGTAGAAACAATTAAACCAAAGTCGAACAAAATGGCACAGAAAAAAGGCATCCCCTTTAATGAAATTGGACAGAAAAATCCAGGAAGAAAGAAACTAAATGCAAATCTAAATATATATTTAGATATGTTAGTTTAAAAAAAAAATCTATATTTTGTGCAAATATAGTTTCATGCAATCTTTAAGTTTTTAGCTATGTAGAAAGTTTGATGGGGCAATTAAAAAAACATGTTTGAGCTTCAGAGTCCAATAAAACATTGACAGAATTCAAAGCGCTAAAGTATGGTAATTTATTTAATGCCTTGTAACTAAAACACTTGCTAAATTCTCTTCAAATTTTGCAGAAAATTTCTCTTTAGCCTGACAAATATCAGGATAAAATGACTTTTCTAGCCAAAGTAGTAGGAATCCTTCAGTCTCAAGAGACTATGGATATGGGCCCCTGAGAGGTGAATTTACTCAGTTGTTTTTATGGCAGCTGTGGCTGAAGAGACCCACTCAAGAGAGACAATCTCTGCCGCATCTGTCACATTTAAAGGGGGTGTTTTCACTCTTTGGGCTCTGCCTTCCACAAGCTCTTTTCTCCTCTGCTAAACTGGATTGCTTCCTTTTGTAATGCTCGAGATCTTTGTTAAGCTCTTGTTTCCAAAAGCTGCGGTTCTGAGTGTTGTCCAATTCCATGTCCATTTCTTTCAAGGATGTGTGGAAGCGAGACCTCAAACACAATTTTGGGCATACTTTGGGTCTTTTTTCAGATGCCAATTCACTGGAGAGGATGTCCTTTGGGATGTGCCCATCATTCATTCGGCATACATGTCCAAGCCAGCGGCGGTGCCTCTGTTTGAGGAGTGTTTGCATGCTGGATATACTGGCCTGCTTGAGCACCTCACTGTTGGTGACTCTGTGCCTCGAGGACAGTGTTTCTCAAATGGGGGTCTGTGAGGGTACTCCAGGTGGTCCGCAGACCCCGCTGATAACTCCTCCCCCTCCCTCCCACCGCCTCCTGCACACTGAGGAGCAGATGTTCAGTGGCGTGCAGGAAGTGCTGGGAGGGAGGGGGAGGAGCAGGGATGGGGCATGCTTGGGGGAGGGGTGGAAAGAGGTGGGGAAGAGGAGGGGCAGAGGTGAGTGGGGGCGGGAAGAGGTGGGGCAAGTGGTGGAGCGGGGGCAAGGCCTGGGGCTGAGTGGGGGCCTTGGGTGTCCGCAAAAAATTTTAAATCAAAATGGGGGTCCTCATGTTGCTAATGTTTTGGAACCGCTGCTCTAGTAGATTACGAAGATTCAATGAAGGCAACATATATGAAAGCTGTTGAACCGCTTTTGATGAGGAGAGTATAAGGTCCATGCCTCGCTCTTGTACCAAAGTGAGCTGATAACACTTGCCTGATCATACAAAGATCTGTGTGTTCTGTCAGCTTGTTGTTTTGCCATATCAGTCACATTCTATACCTTGGGGGAGCACCATGTAGCCCCCATATTCCTCATTATATATAAATTGTGATACTGCATATAAAACATGCCATGTGAGGTATCAGGCGAAAGGTTATGATCTGCTGAAATACATTGTTCTATCTAAATATGTATGTCACTAGTGCATATGAAATTATGAGATTGTGTTGTATGGTTGTCACTAAAACATGCTGTAAGTTGGGGAATTGGCCAGATATTAGCTCCCCAGTAACAACAGCAAGGAAAGTAACCAACGCCCGAGCAGGTGTCGAACAACCATCAATAGCCATTGTCCAGCAAGGGAGCTACAATGCAATGACTCACATGCACAAAGCCATATCAGGGGAATTGCTCAACCTTGCCTGGTGACTCAGCAATGCCTACCAGACATATCTGGACTTGTATTCTCCAAGCACATGGACTAAGTGTATAAAACAAAACACAGTGGCCCTATGCTTCACCCTTTTTTCCTTCCCCCACCTATGCTGCAAGCAACAAGGAGACTCAAAAGACTGAAGACTCCAACAGAGGAGACTGGTCCACGTTTCAAGGTTGAAACCTGTTTACTATGAACGGCAATACCCAGTGGGATGAGAAAACTGCTTAAACTAGATGTTGCTCAGTCTAATAGGGTTGAGAGTTTAGATTGCGTGCTTATATTTTATTTTAGAAACCACTGACTTTTTGCCTATTACTCATCACTTAAAATCTATCTTTTGTAGTCAATGAACTTGTATTATTGTTCATCTTTACCAGTGAATTTGCCTGAAGTGTTTGGTAAATCTGCTCAGTTTTACAAAGGCTGGTATATGTCCACTTTCCATTGAAGAAGCGGTGAACCAATTAATAAATTTGCACTGCTTGTCTTGAGCAGTGCAAGACGGTATATTCCTGAGGTACAAAGCTGGGAGGATTTGGCTGGTGCCTTTCTCTGTGTGATTCGTGAGTGGCTCCGGGAGCATTCATGCAATCTAGCTGGGTATGGGGCTCCATGCGGTTGTGCTGAGTGATAACGCCTGGAGGGGTTTGCGGCTTGTCACTAGCAAAGCATTGTGAGAGACAGCCCAAGCTGGAGGTTAAGGGGGCACAGCAGTCCCACAGTCCCAGACTGCACCCCGGGGATCCCCTCACAGTGCTCCTGATCAGTCTAGATATTGTTGTGGTGACTTTTCCGATGCGGATGTTGAGTTCTGTTTCAAGTGAAAGGTTGACTGCAATAGTGGACCCCAGGTATGTGAACTCCTTCACCACTTCAAGTTCATAGTTGTTGATCTTAAGGGAGGGTGCTTCCTCATCTCCTTGGCACATTATGTTTGTCTTTTTTAGGCTTATGATAAGCCCAAAGTTTTGGCAGGCTTTGGCAAAACTTTCCATGAGGTTTTGGAGGTGGGCTCTGTGTGGGTTGTCACTACTGCACCATCAGCGAAGAGGAGGTGTTGGATGAGAGCCTGCTGAGTCTTGGTTTTAACCCCAAAGTACAGTGGGGTTAAAATAGAGCTTATGATGGAACCTGGTTGCAACTTATGAGGCTATTGTCCGTCAATAATGAAGGATTTTATTTATAAAATGCATAAAATTTTAAAAATTATTAAATTTTATTTTGAAAAACTTTTATGCCGGATGACAAAATATTCCAGACAAAAGCAAACCAAACCCACAATTAATCGTGAGTGACTAGGGAAAGCATAATAAATGAAAAATTCCATGGACTGGTATATGTTTAGCTACTCCCATAGCCACCAATAGCCACCCTTTAATATATTTAGGGGCCCACTAAGGTAATTTGGAGTCTTTACATTAACTTCAATAGACTTTTTATCAGGCCCTAAATTCCATATAGGTCATCCAGTTTTTACTTAAATACATTTATGCCACTATAATTTCAGGTTCATTCCACCTGTTCACTATCTCTAACACAGAAATAAATATTACATATTTTGAACAGATATTCCTTCATAATTAACTTGTCCCCTACTTTTAATCTGCCTGAAACTCAGATAGATAAAACAATTCTACAGTAGCCCTTAGTTAATACACACACACACCTCAGTTATCTCACATCTTACTTATATCTCAAAAAGAAATCAAACACTTATTTTATTAAAACTAAAAAATGAACTTTGTTTCTATCTGCAAAGTTCAGACGATTTTTAAGGGAAATTAATGAATGTTGCTAATAGCTGGATCTGAGGAGGCATTAGGAAGAGACAATCATGAGGAAAGGCAATATATAACCTTTAAATGGAACAATTAGAGATCAGTTATTAGTCACAGAACAGCATTCTGAAACTGCTTCTTCATTAATCAAAAATGATTCCAAATTAGAATGTTTAATTATTTGCAGAGAAAAGTTTTGTATATTCTCTCTCTCTCTTTCTCTCTCTATATATATATGCAAATAGGTTCATGGAAAAATTTCTAACTCCCATTGATCATTTCAGTTGGAAAATAATTTTAAAGCTGTAGTTAAAGACAAATCCCAGTCCAGAAACGTAAAACCAGCTGGATTTCAAGGCAAAAACACTAGTGAGCTATTTGAGCAGTCCCAAAGCTAAAAAGGCTTTATCAACCAGTTTCATCTGATGTCCTAGCGCAGGGGAGACAGGGGGCCATTGCCCCATCACTTTTTACCAGCTGTAAGGGCAAGTGATGGGGAGGGAAGGGAAACAGGGCAGAGAGGAGCAATCTGTGGCTGGGGTCTGGGGTGGGGGAAAGGTGGCATGAGGGCAGGGAGCTTGGGGAAAGGGGAAGTGCGAGGATGCTCAGGGAGGCAGGCAGCATGGGAGGCAGAGGCAGAATTGGGGGGGCAGGGCTACGATTTGGGTGCTGGTGTCCCCCCCACACACTTTGAGAGCTTCCATTGCCCCGTCCTAGTGACCTACACACCTGATATCCCAATTTTTTATTGCAGTCCAAAAAATGTATTTTTTAAGTAACTATACAACAAGCCTAATCCAAAACCCATTCAAATCCATGGAAAGGATCTCATTAACCTCAACAGGCTTTGAATGAGGCTCGGTGTTTGTCCATTAGGCATTGCTATGGTGAGCAGAATTTGCTTTCTGTTTACCAGGGACAGTTGAGAGAAACAGTGATGAACCATGTTTTGAGTGAAAAGAAAAATCAGATGAATGTAGCCACTATCAAAGCCACACTCCTAACTTACTGGGGGGGAACGACCTCCAGTACAAATGCATGTCACTGTTAAGTCAAAAGCTGGCAATAGTGACACCAGTGCATATTTTATAAAGCAAACTTTATCTTTTAGAAGTATTTCACACCCTTAAAAATGTAGCCACAAGGATAATTGCATTTTCTTTTGAAAATAGTCACCTTACCCAAAATAAAATTGAAAAAAGTTCACTAGTGCAAAGATTGGCAATGAAAAGAGAGGCTTTCTGCAGCTAGATCCCCAGGCTAAACACAGATAAGGCTTAAGCCTAAAGCTTCCTTAAGCCTAGAGACCATAGAGTGACAGACAGATTGTCTAAAGTAGCTTTCCTGTTACTGATTATATTATGTCTCAGAGAATCAGGTGATTGCTCTTCATTAGCTTGGTTAATTCCCTATCAGCCATTTAGTACTGACCAGGCGATTTGTAGCTGTTAGAAGTATAGTACTGTTTTGTTTCAAATACAGCAAATTTGATTACTCAAAATCACAAACAACAAATCCTTCAAACACTTGCGCTTAACTTTACTACTCTTATTAGTGCTGTTGAATGGGAGGAGGAGGAGAGAGAGGAAGGACGTGGGTAACAGTAAGTTCCCACAGTCACTTGTTTGACATTTCCATTAAAACTCTGGCTTGCATTTTGTTTTCTCTTTGGGCAGCTTTCTCACTCCTTCACTTGTTCGAGACTTCATGGAAGAAGAGTTTTTAGGAGAGATTTAACTGAAGGGAGGAATATGGTGCAGCAAACAGGCATACAGTGGTATACCAAACTTCTTCAGGTCCTCAGTAGCCCACCAGAGGGACTCAAGGTGCTTTAGCTATTAGGCTTCATAGGCACAAGACCTGGTGAGCCCAATAGTCACCCAGATACATGGCTATAGTGAAGGGATATTTTACTAGTGGTCTCAGGAAAGGTTGTAAACTACCCCAGATAGAGTGGCTAATGCAATTAAACTCCAAGTTACACCTTAGCCATTCCTAGCTTGGCCTCTGGGGGCAGTCCAACAGAGGGTAGGGTTCCTCCAGCCTACTTTTTGGGGTGCCTTCTCCAGTCCATTCCTCGATTAAAGGCAAGTAAGTAACTTGCAGGTTTCCTGGCAAGGATCAGTCCGTGGGGTGTGTGTGTGTGTGTGTCCTCTGTGTTGTCCCCCTGCTGCTGCAGCAGTGCTTCCTGCACAGTTACTGGTAGGAGGCTGCTCCAACCAAAACAGCAGCAGACTACCAGCCCCACCCCCGCAGTCTGACTCTGTATAGCTTTCCTGTACAAGAACAGTAGCCCTTTCTCTCAAGTCCAATAATCTCTGGTCAGAGCACATGTCCCCCTTCCCAGATTAGTCCCCAGTAGATAGGACACTTTGTCTGCAATAGCCTTCTCCTGGTTCCTATCCCTTTAAAAGTCTGTGCTAGCCACTGGCTCTTGGTCCCTGAGAGTTTCCTTCAGATTCAAGCCCTCTTCTGCTTCTTGCCATAAGTTCTGCACAGACTTGTATCCAGCTGTAATGTCTTCCTGTTACAGCCTGTTCTTCTTGCAGCTCTTCAGCTTCTGCTCGCTTCATTAGCTTCCTGCTGTGCACACAGCTCCTCAGCTTCTGAAGCCTGCTTTCCCACTCTGCTCCCTCCTAGCTTAGCATGTGGCCAATGCCCATGATGCTCCCAGCTCAGCATCCAGCTTTCATGCTCTATTGTCAGCTCACCATGTCACCTCTCCAGCCCATGCTGATCTAGCCACTGTGTTCACAGGGAGAGAAATCATTTTTGGGTAAGACACAAAGTTTCTGCAGATTCACTCAGAGCTGCCCGGGGGGGAGGGCGGCAAGTGGGGCAATTTGCCCCAGGCCCCGGGCCCCGCAGGGGCCCCCACAAGAGTTTTTCGGGGGCCCTGGAGCGGGGTCCTTTACTCGCTCCGGGGGCCCCGGAAAACTCTCATGGGGCCCGGGCTCCTGGAGCTTCTTCCGCTCCGTGTCTTCGGCGGCAATTCGGCGGCGGGGGGTCCTTCCGCTCCGGGACCCGCCGCCGAAGTGCCGGGTCTTCAGCGGCAATTCGGTGGCGGGGGGCCCCCTGAATCCTCTGGGTGGCCCTGGATTCACTACACAGGTTTGGGGATTGTTTTCCAAGTATATGGTGGAGCATGGAAGCATAGGAAACAATCTGTTGTTGCCCAGTATTCCCTTTGTACTTGTTATACTCGTAGGACAGATATAAAAAGCTTTTGCTGGTGGAAAGCACTGACAAAGATTCTTTCCTCCAAGCAGAGGGGTGCATCAGGAAATTCTACAGTGGGCAGGGGGCATATGAGGAAATGAAGCCATGGCATCCCTAGTTCCTGATGATTCCCTGAGGCTATAATCTCCATAGGGGATGTGGCAGCAAGAGACATGAATTAAGGCAACCCTCATGGGAAGCACAAGCCATTTCCCATTGGTCCCTGTGCAGGCCCTGGTGCCGGTGCAGGGATAAATTTCCCCAGAGACATTTGTGAGAGAACGAGATTTAAAGGGTACCAGGGCTGGCATCATTGGTGGAGCAAAGAAGGTGGGAGGAATACAAAAAGGAGACCAAGCCTAAAATGTAGGAAGGAGCTGTATGATAGAGTCTTGAAGGCAAGGCCAAGAAGAAGTTAGAATATAAGAACGGCCATACTGGGTCAGACCAATGTTCCGTCTAGCCCAGTATCCTGTCTTCCGGCAGTGGCCAATGTCAGGTGCTTCAGAGGGAATGAACAGAACAGGTAATCATCAAGTGATCCATCCCTTGTTTTCCATTCCTAGCTTCTGGCAAACAGAGGCTAGGGACACCATCCCTGCCCATCCTGGCTAATAGCCATTGATGGACCTATCCTCCATGAATTTATCTAGTTCTTTTTTGAACCCTGTTTGAGCATTTTGTAGTAGGTCAGCCTTTCTTGGCTATATTGGCAGCACATAGCAGGGTTTTTAACCTCCGGCATGCCAAAATGCCGGTCGGGCCCATGAATCCCATCAGTCTTTTAACGGTTTCTTCATTCTTTTAGTATGGCATTTCTGAACATTATTTCAGCTTTCACATGTGGTACTCTGCCAAACATGGAGCAAAATGATAGATAGCTAGTCATGCTGTGAGGACATTATTGTAGTTAAGGTCAACTCTTGAATCATCTCAGTCCATTTTTCTTATGCTCGAGGGAAAAAGCCCTTTTCATATATTCGATGGTTTGGTTAAACCTTTCAATTCTCTCCCCCTGGGGAAGTGAAGTGCTGCTTAGAATTATTTAAATGCTTCAGTTGATAACATCGTATAGAAATGTTGCCATGAGAACTGGCCCCTTAATCTGGTTATATTTTGGAGAGGTGATAGCTAGTATTATGAACAATGGCTTATAAACAATGTTGTGGTTTCCACTGACTTCAGTCTGAGTTGGATCAGACCCTTCAAGATTCAACTGGAAGACTTTTACCATAATATCAAAGTGCCATGTTTTGATTTACCCCACTGTTTAACAGTCATACAATTGAGCTGTGAATTTCAAGAAAATCTATCACCAATTCTATCATTCGTTGGCATGGAAATTGCTTACTAACTCTCAGAAAATGCTAGTAGTATTTTACATAAGAATGCTGTGCTAAAACCAGATTTGCTATAGCACTGAGGGCTTTTCTGAGGCATCATTAAATGAAGGAAATGAATTTTACAACCCAGAAAAGTAAAATGTATTTTAAAAAGTTTTGGAAAGAATTAAATATGAAAGCTCTATTACATTTTGTATTTAATCATAAACATAAAAACATCAAATATACAGATCAATCCATGGTCTTTCTAGCTCATTTTTAATTTGTAGCAAATCAATGTAATCTGTATTACACTCCATTGTCTTGATGCAGAATGAGGAATTATTTTCAGTGATGTAACTTATCACATCAAGCTGTTAGAATGTAGAATGCAAAAACAATCCTGGAAATATTAATGAATCATTAAGACTGTGCTGCTGCACTTTGGATCAAACTGTGTTAACTCTGTCACCCCCGTCCTTTCCTTCCCGTAGAATCACACAATAGAGAGATGTGTTCAGCAAACACCTGTTACTCATGTACCATAACTACCTTTGCCTCTTACAGGATCTTCTTGGCCTGGCACCACTCAAGTACTCAATTGTGCAAGACATTGAACATTATGGTCCTGACCCAACAAAGCATTTAAGCACTTCAACGGGATTACTCATATGCTTAAATTTAAGCACAAGCTTAACTGCTTTGCTGAATTGGGCTTTTATTAACAAGCATACACAGTTGCATCACCTCCTCCTTTGGTAAATCCAAAGATTCCATATTGGCATTCCTCTCCAGTTATTCATTGGGAAGTGAAGCATGGACCAGAAAGAGAGACCAGCCGCTAGACCTCAGAGAACTGCAGAAGGCCAGAACCATGTGTGTGGAGGCCTCATGCCTCAACACCAGCTCAGGCCCCTGACAGCCCTTCCTCTCCCTGGCAGCATGGATCCAAAGGATCTGGATAACCAGGGATTCCCCCTGGCCCTGGAGATCTCCTTAAAAGAGGGGAAATAATGTTTGTTCACTTTTTCAGTTACTCCCTGCTGCTCAGATTCACAAACTGGCAAAAGGGTTTCTGAGAGATCCAGAGGAGGGGGAGGTAGGTGGAAAGCTGTGAATGGAGAACCTTCTTTCGTCCCGTCCCCCTCCCCACAAATGACTGTGGTATTTTCATGCTCATTTTTATCTAATGAAGTAGTATTCCATAATCTCAGTATGATTAATGTGGGCACATTTCCTATAACTACTAGTTTAATTAGTTTACAGAAGCTGGAGTTTTTAAAAGCTAAGTAACTTGGCCAGTAAAAATTATATTGCCCTAGTGGTAGCAGAGTTAATTTCTGACAAGGAACAACGTCAACATGACTTTGAGTGGGTGACAGCACTTGGCAGCTTTAAAACTGTATCATCATCTATGTATTACTCCTGGGGGAATGCTGTGCCAAATATTAAAAATTCCACATACTGTATTTTAAAATTTTGCAAAATTCTGCATATTTTATTTGTCAAAATAACACAATATCATCATGCCAGTTTCAATTTTTTTTTTGACAAATAGATTCCTTACTAGGCATATTAATACAGAACTTTGAGTAATTAATTTAAATTACAATATGAAACTGTATTTCCTACACCCATCAGAAACAGTGCAAAGGCTTGGGAGTGTAAAGGGTAATAGAGGAGCTGAGGGAGAGGGAAGGAGTCTGGAGTGAACCTGGAAGGTTGTTGGGTGTGGATGGAAGAAGTATGGAACAGGTTTTTTTGGGGGGGGGGCAAGCTTGTTAGGTAGTTGGGGAATCTCCCAAGGCAGACCCTGGCTGATCCCAAGCCTCTCCCATTCCTTCAGGCACATCTGCCCCGTCCCTGCATGCCCCATGCTGATGGGTGCCTGGAGCCTCCTCCCCCATCCCCATGTGGCCATGCACCCCCACTCCCATTCAGACCCTTGCTCAATTCGGTCACCCCACTAGCTCCTGATCCCATGCCCCAGTCTGTCCTGCCCACTAGTCATTCTGAACCCCAGTCTGTAACCCCCACAGCAGCTTTGTGTGCCCCTGTCATAACTATAAAGTGAAGGGTAACAGCTCTCTGTGTACAGAGACTCCAAATCCTTTTACCTGTAAAGGGTTAAGAGGCTCGGGTAACCTGGCTGACACCTGACCCGAAGGACCAATAAGAGGGCAAGATACTTTCAAATCTTGGGGGGGGGAAGGCTTTTGTGTGTGCTCTTTGTTTTAAGGGGTGGTTCGCTCTTGGGACTGAGAGGGACCAGACATCAATCCAGGTTCTCCCCATCTTTCTAAACAAGTCTCTCCTATTTCAAACTTGTAAGTAAAAAGACAGGCAAGGCGTCTTAGATTTACTTTGTTTTCTCAACTTGTAAATGTACCTTTTACCAGAGTGTTTATCTTTGTTTTGCTGTACTTTGAACCTAAGACAGAGGGGGGTCCTCTGAGCTCTTTAAGTTTGATTACCCTGTAAAGTTATTTTCCATACTGATTTTACAGAGATGATTTTTACCTTTTTCTTTAATTAAAAGCCTTCTTTTTAAGAACCAGATTGATTTCTCCTTGTTTTAAGATCCAAGTGGGTTTGGATCTGTATTCACCAGGAGTTGGTGAAAGGAGGGTGGGAGGAAGGAGGGGGGATGGTTAATTTCTCCTTGTTTTAAGATCCAAGGGGGTTTGGATCTGTGTTCACCAGGGAATTGGTGAAAGGTTTCTCAAGGCTTCCCAGGGAGGGAATTCTTGTGATGGTGGCAGCGGACCAAAGCTAAGCTGGTAGATAAGCTTAGAAGTTTTCATGCAGGCCCCTACATTTGTACCCTAAGGTTCAAAGTGGGGATACAGCCTTGACAGCCCCACTTTGTCCTAACCTGGCTCCACAGGCCAGGTGCTGTGATGAACTTCTACTCCTGGGGGAATTCTGTGCCACTGCACACACAGAATTTTCCCCCCACAGAAAATACATTCTGCCCCAGAAGTGCTACAGTTCTGCCTTTTGCCTACCAGAGGCTGATGTGGCATCAGAACAGCATATCTGAGATAACAGGATCAGGTTCTAGAGTACTTTATAGATCTTTGGCAGGCTACTATAGCCTCTTGACAGGATTAGAACACAACAGGCATTGTGGCTTTGAAGTAAAACCACCTATTTCCTATGTATATACATGTAATTAGTTGCATTCATCAGCTTAAGGTAATTATCCATTAAGCAGTTCATAGACAGTTTGCTACAAACTTCCAAGAGAAATATAGATAATGGTTTTATTACACTAAAGTTTCATCTAAATGTTAATATTCCCTTGTGATCTCTGAATCAGTAGAATATAGTAACAGACAGGAACCGTCTGGTTACATTGTTAGCATCTAACAAGATATAGGTAAACACAAATACAATCAGTATCTTCTTTTAATTCTCTAACAGTACAAGTCTACATTTCAAAACTCTAGTCTAACTAACATGGTTTGGTAGCTATTTATAAGGAATGGCCCTAATTACCATTTGAATACTTTTCAAATATTTCTTTAAAAATGTGGTTTTCAATCTATGGCCTAGCTGTGTGCTAAAAATTCAAAATTTGCTGCTCTGGTCTGAAAGGGAGCAGAGCTGGGTGAGGGGGAGACAGTGTTTGGGAGCCTGCTGAAGCACTCCTGCCAGTAGGGGGCTGGTGAGTGGGGCTGGGGTCAGGGTGTGGGAGAGTGGGTTCTCTGGGCAGTTTTGTGTGTGTGTGTGTGTGTGTGTGTGTGTGTGTGTGTGTGTGAGTGAGTGAGAGAGAGAGAGAGGGGGTGCTCTAGGCAGTGAGAGGGTGTGGGGTGTTGGGAACTAAGGGTTTGTGAGGGTGCTGCAGCACCCCCAGGTTTTAGGCTGCCTGGCCCCAAGTGGTGCCCCAGCTGCAAGCTTCCTCACCCCATGCTGAGGGCTCCACTCCTGGCCCCATTCTGTGGAGGGGGGTCTGCACAGTGGGCACTGAGCATAGGGGACTGTTGGGGGGTTGGTGCGGGCACTGTGGTTCTCAACCTGTGGCCCGTGTAACACACAATGATAAATAGGTGGAGAACCACTACTTTAAAGGTTGAATTTGGGTCATTTAGCCTGCAAGTTGTTTAACCCTTTCTGGCTCAGTGTCAGAACATTTTCAAAGTTTTAAGAAAAAGAAGTACACATTTTTTTATAGCACAGAATACAGACTTTACAAATAAGATTAATGCATGCAGCAACTTACAAACATTCTATAGAGTCTAAACACTAAATACATTCTTATAAGACTAATACCTATTTTGAGCAACACTAACATTAAGTGAATTGGTCTGGTCTCCAGCTATAAGTTTGTTTGATCTCAGCTAATGCCTGCAGTCTTGGCAAAATCTGGCACCTGGCCTGCCGGCATCACAGCCATAAAGCGTTAGACAATTTTATTCCACTTTTTGAAATAAAAACTCGTTATATCAGTGCATGAAGCATTTTACATAACTTCATTCCTATTTTTAAAACAATTGCTATTGTTTAGGAGTACCCCACTGACTCGACTTAAAAATTGGTTTCAAACTTCAACATTGTGGGGCTCTTACCAAGTATTGCCAAGCTTAAGCCAAAGAATAATATTTCTGCCTATCTAGACTCAATTCTAAACTCCCAAATAAGGTTTATTATGGAAGTTCTTGGCCATAGCCTTACAAAAAGAGAAGATTACAATTTGTCTCTGGATAGGGTAGAAATCACCCATATCAGGAGCTATCACAGAGTTGTTATTTAATATATAATTCTTTCTATATCATATGACAAACAAGGATTTTAAATTCTCTTTGAGCAGTGTTAAGATGTGACACCTACTGAGTTGGGGCCAATCTTGCAAACAGGTTGTGGGCTAGAGATTCAGCCCCCATTAGTCCCTTTGTATTGTTCCCGTAGTGCACCTTAACCAACCTACTAAGGATTACTCTTTTGTTTAGGAAATGGTTGGGTGCTGTAGGGGTAGCATGATGGCTCTATCCCTTTCTGGTCCTCTGTACCCAGCCTCCAGTGTAAAGGTATGTTTGTAGAAGGGGGGGGGGGAGGGGAAGGTGGTCTAGAACTCCTCAATGTCACATGAATCCGTTAGGGGGATAAACAATCAAATGCTATTTAGAGCAACTCTGAGGCCACTTTTAGTTGCACATGGGCCTGAACTGTTCTCTGGACATTCCTAAGATCAGGGGAACACATAAGTCACTTTTATCTCTCCTCCTCCAGCCATGCATTGAACAAAGAGGACTGGCCATGCATTTGGCACCCCCATTACAGTCATTGGTCGTTCTATGCATGGAGCTCTTACAACACTGAACCCATAAGCAAATGACTCCTCGATAAATCTTAAATAATCATTTTAAAAAATAGCTCTAGGTCATTCCCCAGAGTGTCCAATACAGGAGGCTAAAAAACCCATACACATGCACAAAGCATGGAAATTGTGGTTCTCAAGACAAGTAGTTTAATACTAAAAAAAAAATGCATAATTTTATAAAATTATGCATATTTCACATGTTAAATTAGTAAAAAGTCATTTTAAAAAATTACACTTGTAGCCCATTAGCTCATTTTATCATTTAATCGTGTTGTCTATTGTTATGGTTAGTTCATATATTATTTCATGGGTAATCAGTATGTGATGAACAGAGTTAAGTTGCAGGTATAGGTTTAGCTATAAGTAGAATAGGATCATAGGAATATAAGATTGACAAGTATTTAGGAGTATGAGTGTATATTAGGTATACAAGTAAAGTAAGGTTGTAATACAAGGTCTACAGGCTAATAGGCCGGTAAGATTGCAACTTAGTCACACTAGGCCTCAGGCTTAAGGATGCTTGACATAAGTAGGTGATCCAGGAATAACCCTGTACCAGTAAAGTTACAAGATTACTGTGAAGAATGTGCAAATAGGTGATGTTTTAGGAAAAATACATTGCAATATACCGGTCTAGACCACAGGACACCTCATTGTAGCATCATTGAAGTTTCTGCTCTTAAAGCAGGTTGCATGGAAACATGTTTATGTAAATATGAATATGATGCTAATGAGAATAAGCGGAACTAAGAGGACAATCTATGAGAAGCAGGGCACCCCAAAATGTATGGGGTAAGAAAGTACATATAAGGAAAAGCAGTTGGAGCCCTCATGCATATGCATAATGTATTAGGCATGGTCATAACTGAATAAAAAGGGTTCCCCGTTATGGATAACGTGGAAAGACCCAAAGAGGGAAGACTCCTGTATCAATGACTACCTGTTGAGAGATTCACCAGACTCTACATTATCTTTGGGTGTTTGAGTATGAATATGGCACTGGCTATTGCGTGGGCTCTCTCAGGTTGTGCATCCATGTATGTGTGTAACTTATAAATAAATTCTTGTATTGTAAGTTATTTATTTTTTACTGCCTACTGTTTTTGTGGTTGTGTATTCATTCTTCATAGGCTCCTAAAAGTCTCCCAATCTAAGAAAATTGTGAAGTGTAACTTTCACCCTGTTTATCTGAAAACTGAAGCAGCACAGGAGCTGAGCTCACTCCCAAGGGCTAGAATACTTTAAAACAGGACTATCATTTCAATTTTAAATAGAGGCTACACACTCTTCCCTCCCACTGTCAGAGGATGCATGTGCTTAACAGAGATCTCTTTAGACTGCACAGTGAGAAGATCCAAACACCCTGCATGAGATCCAAAATGACTTCTCCTGCCAACCATCACCTCACTGAGGACTGAAGATGGGGCTTATTTGAAACTTGCTCACTATGGGGAGCAAGAGGGACCACTGGTACAGTGGAGTATGAAAATGCCTTCACCTTTCCCCCTGCATTTCTTTTGCAACTCTTCTGGGCCTTGCGGTCAAAGTAGTGAGATCGAATCACTATCCTGCCCACACCATTTTGTGGAAGCACATATGGTCTGTATTAAATAAGGTCCTTGCATTCTTTTCTCTTCCCTTTAGATTCCATTACCACACACACCACCATAAGATTCTATATAACTTGTAATCAGACAAACTGATTGTTTGGAAAAGTACACAAACTTCTCAGCTGAGATCATACATTCTGCATTTCTCTCAAATATAAGTTTTTACAACTTACTTATAAATTCCTGAAAAATCTTGGTTTTTAATGGAAATGTGATACAGCTTTAAATATGACATCTCTGGGTGGCATACATAGTGCTAGGAAATTCAATGTCTCCCTATGGCAAACATATGACGGGAAGATGAAATGCTAGTTTTCTCTTACAACTTAGCTGTTGGGTCTGAGATCAATACACCTCTGACAGAGTTAATTCAGTCAGACAGTATTTATTGCAACTCAGAAATATAATTATAACCTACAAATATTACCATTAAATTGTTATATTGTTTTGAGGTATTTCTACTACATATTTAATGGTTGTTGCACAAAATTTTCTTTGTATAAGCAGACCATTCTGTCATTGGGAATGCTAACTTTTGCTTCCATCATTTCTTTTATTAATGAAACAGCAGCCTTAATGTATCATTCACTTTCACACCAATAGCTATCCTTTTCCATGACAACTTAAACTACTTAATAGTGAAGTCACTAGAAAAAGAAATATCCACATGCACATCATTATAAAAGCAATATTTTTTTAAAAAAAAGTATTTTTTGTGGGGAAAAATTTTTTTTTTTAAACAGCAAAATGAGTTGTCAAAATAATCTTGAACTGAAAATTAGCAACACGATAGTCAGCAAGAAAATTGTCTTGCATAACTTTTTCTTCAACTTTTAAATTCCCTGAGAAGATTTTACTGGAAGTGGTACTTAACCTTTATATGTCAAGATCTTGGAATGTCTAGGTCCACACTTGTACAGCCAGGCCAATTATCTTCAATTAAGCAGTAAAAGTATGAAGCTCTGTCAGTGCCAGTAGTAATTCTCTAGCCGCATACTATATGTACAGAAGCGCTCTAAGGGTTAAGCCTGAATCATCTTCCAGTAACATTTTAATGAAACACACCTTTATGCAAGTTCACCATTAAATATATTTCATTTGGAGAAGGTTTAACAGCAGCCTTAAAGAATAAAACAGCTTGGGTACCCTAATTTGACATAGAAGGCATGTTGCCCTATTGCCTTCAAGGGGTGTCTTAACTATACACCTTGGATATTTCTTCTGGACAGTGAGCACAGACAATATTAAATGTGGTGCACAGATTTACTGGTTTACAACACATATTGGAGCAGTTCATTTTTAAAAGTGTATGGTAAACGATTACCATCATCTACACTGTAAGAACAATGGTAATAGATATCTATCATACTGCCATTTTGTTATTTGGTGTTGAAAGGAGGGCAAAATAAATAAAAGTATATATTATATGTAGTCATGTTTTAGAGAGAGAAAAATGCAGCAAGAAACTTTCAGTACCTTTTCCTCATAAGTAACAGATAATTCACTGAATTGTTCTTATTAGCTAAAAGGTATTGATTATAAAAAGGTATAAAATATACATCTGTACAAATTATTCTGACATTATCACCACTGAGCAAAGCAGTGCTGTGCCAAATGGGTAGGAGAGTGAAAGACACCTTCCCACCCCCCCAAGGACCAGTGGGTAAGATGAGTTTTCCTTGCATCCCCCATGTACCTTTGAACTCCCATCTGCATCCCACTTTCCCCCCCTCTTAATCAAAGAGATATTGATACATTTAACAGACATATTACCTTTGATTATTAAGTTATTTCTGTAAAGGCACTTTGACAGGCAGTACATACCTTTTTAGGACCCAAAGGGCAATGATGATGTCATATCTCCAACCCAAAAACCACACTGTGTTTTGGGTTTTTTGGGTGGGCGGGGGGTGGGGGTGGGGGTGGAGAAGAGACGGAAATAAAACATGGAAAAGGTTTAAAAATCCATAAAGGTTTTATAAAATGAAGCACAAAATGCATTAGTATGCATTAGATTCACTTTGTAAGCATATTTATTTCTCAAAGATAAAAAGGCACATTGTCCAAAATAAAAAGATTGCAATTCCATACGTGAATCACAAGAACACAATAATCAAGTCCCTAGTCTACTAACTCATTAGGCCTATCACCTTTTACACGTGCCCTTAGATACCTAGACTTTTTTTTTTTTAAACCAACATAATTGCTTTTTCAGATCCCAGCCTGTTACAAAGTTGCAACCAGAACAATCCAGATGTGCTAAAAACATGCTCGATCCATGCTGTGGTGGCTAGACCAGAATACAGTTCTTTTAAAATGACCAGTCTTACGATTTCAACTGTCCTTTCTGCCTTGATGTTATTTCCAGAGTCTTCCACCATTTTGATGAAAAGAACTTTTGAGACAGGCTCTTGTGCAAGAGAAACAGGAGAGGAGATAATGAGGTCATATGTCTAAAATTGATTACACTCCCGTTATTCCTGTATCTCAGCTTAACTCGCCGCTAAAGCACAGACTAGAGGTGTGTATTTCCAGGACTTTTAAAAAATATATATTATGCAGTGTTAAACCTCAAAGCTATGGTATGCAAAACCCTGAATGAAGGTCTAAGGCTATGTCTATAGCCATTGTAAGGTACGCAGAGTAGCTGCTCTTTTTTGCCAGGAGAGAGCTCTCCCGGTGACAAAATAAAAGCACCCCCAATGAGGGGCAGTAGCATCATTGCCGGGAGAGCGTCTCCTGCCAATGAAGCGCTGTCCATACCGGCACTTTTTTTTGTTAAAACTTTTGTCGTTGGGGGGGGGGGGTAGGGCGGAGGGAGTATTTTTTCCCCCACCCCTGAGCAACAATAGTTAATGATGAAAGTGCAGTGTAGACCTGGCCTTAATAACAGCTTCCACACAGACATACAATTTCTTAGATTAAGTCTACACTACCACTTTTGTCGTTATAACTTACGTCACTCCAGGGTGTGAATAAACCATGCCACTGAGCACCATAAGTTACACCAACCTAAGCACCAGTATGGACAGCACTATGTCAGCAGGAAAGCTTCTTCCACTGACATAATTAATCCACCCCCAATGAGCATCAGTAGCTAAGTCGACGGTAAAGAACTCTCCCATTGGATTAGAGCAGCTACACTAGAGAGCTTACAGCGGTGCAATTGCACCTGTAAACTCTCTAAAGTAGCCAGAGCCTTAGTGAGCAAATATTTACTACATCCATGGACATTTTCAAATAGTATGAGGAATACTTTTTAATATCTCCTTAAAACTATTAGGCTGTAAATCTATTGGTGTTCCTTACAGAGATTTCCCCATCTTGCTGTTGTCACATATATTTCAGTGCAAGGTTTCCACAGAACACACATACACACACACACACACACACTTTTATACTTTGGTACACACATACAGACACATTCCCTTCCTGTCTCTATCGCGTGGCATAAAAATTGTGTGTTATCTGGATTCTCCAGAGCCTGCGCCAAACACTTCAGAATCTCTTCAGCAAAATAGCAGCCCAAAGATCCTTACAGCTAACAGAGCTTCCAGTTCCTGAGCCAACAGTCAATTGTCTCCTCAGTTTCTAGCAAGATGGGGAATCTGGTAACCATTGTTCAAAGAGGTACAGATATTGGGATGCAGCCTTCCAAAGAGACACATCTCTTGGTTCTGCATTAATCAGCTGCTAAGTCCACGGGTTTATCTCCAAGTCTCATATTTATGAGCTTTTCCCCCCAGAGCTCTAATTGCCTCAAATCTCAGATAGTGAGTGTATGGATCAGGGGTCGGCAACCTCTGGCATGCAGCTCGCCAGGGTAAGCATTACCCTTGCGGGCCGGGCCAGTTTGTTTACCTGCCGACGCGGCAGGTAAACAAACTGGCCCAGCCCACCAGGGTGCCAGAGGTTGTCGACCCCTGGTATGGATCCTGCAAGACTGCTTGCCCCAATGTAAACTTTCTGTACATCTTCAAAAAGAGCCGCAGAGCATGTCTAATAACTACCACACTCATCCTTTAGACACCTCTGGGTCATTTTAAATTGCCCTGTCTGCTTCCTGCATCAGTCCAGACACTCCGAGGAGTCAGCTAAAATCTATATCTCTTCCCTATTGCTTCTCTCCCTTCCTCTGAGCTTAGAAAAAAAATGTAGTAATCAAATGCTGATGCAATATAAGCATGTAGGTTACAAAAGCACAAAACTGTGATAGAAAAATGGATCTTCAATTTTAAATGCTTGAAGACAAGGAAAGAACTCAGGATTGTGTTCCCACGACCACATTTTAGCCTTTTATCTGTCTTCTCGGCTCAGTTTTGCCTGTTATATTTAGGCTCAGTCATGTTGGCTAAAGAATGAAAAGGTTCCATAGCTTCTGTGAATTGGTTTGTTTGGGGGGGAGGAGGGGCTCAGTTTTTTCCTTGTTTGGTTCTAGTTAATTAGATCAAACCAGATTTCTAATGAACTGTAGCATCAGTCTGTAATCTGTCAACTCCCTCTAAAACCTCCTTCAATTGCTTTTGCAAATTTAGTGCCTCTCTATTGAATCCTTTGTTGTGTTAAGTGCATGCTATGTTTTGATCAAAGGCTTTCTTGTTCACAGTACAAGTTTCAACACACCTATGGGAGGCAGATGCAAATTTAGAGACAAAAATCTTCCTTAGAGTTCCAGCAACTGTCCTAAATTGGGAAGCTGACACCAGTCCTCCTTTTTCAACCAACCATGAAGTTGACAGTGATTGTGGAAGAATATTTGAACTTCCATAATGAGATTTAGAGCTTTTTTAGGTGTTGCTATATATTAATATAGATTTAAATATCTAGAATCTGGTGAGCTTCAGATCAGAGCATATGATCCATGAATTTGGCCAGAGATTAATTTACCCTTATTGGTATATTATTTGAATATTAGGGCATAGCCACTCTGTTACAGCATCTTTTATTTGTCCCTAGCCTTTGTTTGCCAGAAGCTCGGAATGGGCGACAGGGGATGGAACACTTGATGATTACCTATTATGTTCATGCCCTCTGTAGCATCTGGAATTGATCACTGTCAGAAGTCAGGATACTAGGCTATGTGAACCAGAGAAGAGCAACAAAAATGATTAAAACTCTAGAAAACACGACCTATGAGGGAAGATTGAAAAAAATGGCTTTGTTTAGTCTGGAAAAGAAAAGACTGAGAGGGAACACAATAACAGTTTTCAAGTACATAAAAGGTTGTTACAAGGAGGAGGGAGAAAAATTGTTCTTCTTAACCTCTGAGGATAGGACAAGAAGCAATGGGCTTAAATTGCAGCAAGGGAGGTTTAGGTTGGACATTAGGGAAAACTTGGTAACTGTCAGGGTGGTTAAGCACTGAAATAAATTGCCTGGGGAGGTGGTGGAATCTCCATCATTGGAGATTTTTAAGAGCAGGTTAGACAAACACCTGTCAGCAATGGTTTAGATAATACTTAGTCCTGCCATGAGTGCAGGGGACTGGACTAGATAACCTCTTGAGGTCTCTTCCAGTCCTATGATTGGACTGACCCAATATGGCTGTTCTTATATTCTTATGTTCTTAATGACTATTTATTTGTTAATAGTATTTTACAACCTGGAGCTCTTAGGTGCTGTGGCAATGACCACCATGGTAACATTTCTAAATGAATAAAAACCCTTCCAGATATATAACTTCTTGAGGATGTGTGTCAAAGATCAAAGTCACAACACCCATCAGTCATCACTCTGGCTGTATTTACACTACCTATCTGCCCCTAACAACCCTACATGTCCCACCATTACTATAACTGCTTCAACTGTACTGGTGGCAACAGTTATGGGTGTGCTAGTGTAGATTAATGCTGATGGCCACTCGTATTTTTATCGCCATCTAGATCTATTTGGGTAGAGAGTTAGACAAGTGGTGAAAAAAGCTGCTGGAGATCATGGAAGCTTTGTCTAACTAGCTGACCCAATAGAACTGTAGATCCAAGTAACACTGCAGGCCAATATCTAATTACCTTTCCCAGCAAGTCTGCATACATTCTGAATAAAAGAAATGGAAAAAATGGCACTTGTGTATGATTCTGCAGCATTCTTTCAGTGAGATGTTATTACCACACTGAGATCTCAGTGGCTCAGTCTAAATTAGGAAAACAGTCATGTTCAAAAATGTCAAACATGACCTAATATCCTTGTCTAGACAGAGCCACAGAAAAGAAGATAAATTCATTGAAGGGCTGTCCCACATACATTTGCAAGAGTGTATGAGTGCATGGGAGTGTAAAAATATTTTTATGGTCAGTGGTATCAAGCACTCCTGATAGATCTTATTTAAAAAAAAAATCAGCACAATGTCCATTGTTGGGAAGAGATTGTTAGCTGTACATAATTATCTGTTTAAGCCCATATCTAAGTCATCAAAACATTACCAAGCACTCATGCTTGGCCAGAAGGTAGGCTGTCTCAACAGACACCTTATAGGCACCTAGGGGATAAGACCTTTTCAATACCCAAGCTCTAGTACTTGGAAATGCAGAGACATATTCAGAATGATCATAACATACAAAGGGTGCTGCTAGTGATCACTATATTGAGGTGTCCAACACTTTCAATTATAAAAGATGGCTAGAGAAAAATTCCCTTTGTCCCCTGAAATTCCATTCCTATTGGTTTAGCTGAATTGTTAAAAATTAATATTTATCTATTGTACTTTGGGCAACATTTGGCAGCATTACCACACACAACACATGACCTCTAGAGCCCATCTCTCCCTCTGGGTGCACCCCATTGGGCAGGAGCTCCCCTCAGCTTGCACAGCTTGGGGGAAGGGAAGAAAGCTGGGTTGTGCTCCATCAGTAATTCATCTGGACCTAGCACATGGCCCTAACATCCATCCCTCTGGGGGCACCACATAGGGTAGAAGCCCCATACCACCTCGATTGGGAGAAGAGAGAGAGCTGGGCCAGGTTCCCCTGGGACCTAGCACATGGTGTTAGTGATTCATCCCCTAGCCTTCTCTTCCTGCTAGTAGTCCTCTAGCTCAAGTGGTAGAAATCTGGGTTGCAATGCTTAAGATTCAAGTACTCACACACTGCTGCAGACACCTAAATTTGGGGTTATACAATTTACACATTAATACAATGTAATAGAATTTTTTTTCTTTAAAAGAAATTAGGAAGGTACACAAACAAATAAATCAAAAGAATTATTTGGGTTGCAAATTCAAGCACTCCAAAGTTAGATAATGCCAGTATTAAAATTGTCCATGCAATCTTGATTGAGACCCTTTGTACATATGCATGATCCTGTCTTTAATCACATGATCACAATGGTTTTTTAACAAAAGGTCCCTGCTTTTTATTCAGTGCACAGAATGGATACACAAATTAAGGTTGAATGGGCAACCTTAAAAGTGGAATTTTCTAATGATGGAGTTCTTGACTTTGCAACCTAAATAATTCTTTTTTAAATGTAGCTGTTTTGTATTTTATATATACTACGTACATTTACTGTATGTAGTCATTCACCCAGAAGCACTTACTAAATACAGTAGTATTTCTGCAGGTCTTACTCAGGTGAGAAGTTTTTTCTGAAGTCAATTATGTGAATTTGGCCCATTGACTTCACCAGGAACTGGCCTGGGTAAGGACTGCATAATTTGGCCCTAAAACTGGGAAAAGACCACTAACTCTTTGAGTCAGGTCTATTATATGCAGTGCAGGTTAGTGAGTTATAGGAAAGATCATAAAATACAGCAGAAGCTAAAACAGTCACTTAGGGGTTTAGATTATAATTAGTCAGGTAATATACTATGACAATGCATGCAGACCTGACTCCAGAACAGAATATTTTGTTTTGATTTTCCCAATGGGGAAAAAAAAATCAGCAATATCTGTTTTTTTCATGGAAAAATTTAGACTCTGCATTTTCCATAGGGGAAAAAAAACTAACAAAAATTTGCAAACACCTGTAATTTCTAGAGTTTATTAAACACGGAGATTAAAAGAATCACTGATCATCACTGGTTTGAACGGGAAAGAAATATAATTAGTGCTAACAGCCTTACCGAGATAGTTTACAGATCAAAGTTAACTCGGTCACACAAAAGGAAGGATGTTTTGTTGCAGTCTCTTGCTGCCTATGAATGTATCAAGACTTTCCTGCCTGAAAGAACGGATCTAACCATTTAAGGCAGATTTTTTTTCTCTTTATGACACAAATATAAATAAGTGGCACAACAAAAGGTATAGGCAAATACACACGGTATACATGCCAGGTCAGGAAAGGATAGGACATATTGTGGAGGCAAGACAAGTGCATACTATTATCAGCTACAGTAGAGTTGTTTGTGTTTGTACAATGGATCCCAATCCTGCATTATAATTAATAATGATGTCAGTGTGAGCAAATATCAAGTTTTGCGGCTGAAACCGAACTGAATTCTAGCCTGTTAAAAGAATATATAGATTGTAGGAGAGCATCTAAAAGGCATCCTTAACTCACGTTTCTCAACTGTGAGAATCAAGGATTTGGAAGTGGGGGTTCACCATTATTATTTAAATCCTCACTGACTCACTATCCAAAATTTCTATAATGGAAGCTCTGTTCTGATCCTTAATCAATATAACCTAGTTTGATTTTGCATTAAGTGAAAAAAATCCCTCAAGGAACAGGCTTTTCACGCACATTCAATTGAAAAGAAAATACATTTTTAATCATAAATAGCCCCTCATTTTTAGCTGCTGAGTAACTCCTTTTTAAATCTCACACTAAAGTTTTCCCTTTTTGTATTATGATTGACTCTACATAGCATCTTTGATGAAAGACTTTAAAATAGAGTAATATTTATTTTTAGATAGAGCGGTGGGCTTTTTTCTGGTGGGTTTGTATAGATCTCATTAGTTACAAAATAACTATTTTATTGGGAAGGACCTCAAGAAGAGCTATTATACAAAGTAACCTACTTCACAGGATTATGCAACAAAAGTAACTGGGCTAAATGTTTCATTCTCACCAACATAAATCAAGCATAACCCATTTGAAGTCAATGGGCTAAAAGCAGTGTAAGTGAAAAAAAGAGAATCAGGAGTATAGTTAAGTGTGAGTTTAACCATGAAGTCTTTGCTAGACTCTGAGGCTCTGTAAGCTCTCTAGTGTAGCCGCTCTAAGCCGACGAGAGAGATATCTGCTGTAGACTTAATTAATCCACCCCCAACAAGTGGCGGTATCTATGTCGGGGGGAGAAGCTCTCGTGCTGTCCACACCAGCACTTAGGTAGGTGTAACTTATGTCACTCAGGGGATGAGGAGGGAACTTATTCACACCCCTGAGCAACGTAAGTGGTAGTGTAGACATAGTCTAAGGTTTGATTGTGGTGTAGCCTAACTGAATGAAGAGCAGAATCTCTCTCCACTCTCTCTCTCAGTTTACCTAACTTGAAATTTGGGCTTTTGTAAAATGTTGGCTTTTGTGATCTCCCCAGAATATATGCACAGTACGCTAATTAGGGTTTGTCTACACAGTGGAAAAATGCGATCTACAGGGGTGTGAATTCAAAAACACACTAATGCATTACACATTAACTGGCCCACGTAGACCCTGCTGGTGTGCCCTAAAATTTTGCTTGTGTGCTTTAACATTGTATGGTTTCAAACAGCACTACATTAAAGTGCATCAACAAGGTCTAAGGGTCAATGAATGCGCAACTCGTTAGCAAGCCTTAGAAATCACACCACACCCCATAGAGTGCATTAACCCACCATGTAGACAATCTTTACTTTAAGGAACTGGATCCTCCTTCAGAGTCTCTTGAATTCAAGCCCGGATCCACAGAGACAGTGTACTATTTTATAAATATCATATATAGAAGTGACATTAGTGTGATAAATTTGTTACAAGGCTCTTTAGTGTCAGGCATTTTTTGACCATTCCACCTGTCCTATGTTCTCTAATCCATCTCTCCAGGATTTAGGCTAATATTCTAAACCCCTGGGCAGCGTCAAATCATTCATATTTGCATTTTTGTTAAATCAGCCTCACCAGTAATAATTATTCTTTCTCCCCCAAAATTATCTTTTCTTTGACTGTGCAGAGAGCTCACAGGAAGCCTCAACTTGGTGGCAATGGATTTAAGCACATTGGTCCTGAAGATATGCTTTAATCGAACAAGTTATTGGGCTCCATACCTGGATAAGTGGGTGAAGCTCTGTGGCCTGTATTATACACATGGTAAGATTAGATGATCTAAAGGTCCCTTCTGGTCTTAAAAATCTCTGAATATACATGCTTAAATGCTTTCCTTAATTGGACCAATGTGATTAGATAGAAATTATAAGCCTCAATTTAGCAATGAGCTCCATGTAGTGGACCCTCTGTGGCTGCCTGGAGCACTACTAAAGTCAATGGGCCAGTCAGGACAGGGATCGACTGTCACAGAATTCATTGCAGGACTGGGGGTTTTAGTTCTCAGTCTCCCCACCGTTTATAAAAACTTAATCTTCTCCCAAAGAAAGATAATTACTGCACTTGGAGTCCAATGTCTTTTTTTCCAGAGCTTCATATTTGCAGCTATCCGCACTTTGGTTTATTAAATGTTTTTAATGATCCAGTAGACAGTAAGAACAATTGCAATAGGCTTCATTATACAAGTATTTCTATTTTGAAAAGCTACTAACAGAAAAGCAATAGTGGGTGTTCAAATCTTCTTAATTCCTACTTTCAGGAATCACTCAAGCAAGTAAACTCAAAACAGCTGCAGTAAGTTGCTAAAATTACCACTTTTAATGACACAAATTATACTAGAGTGATGTTTAATGAAAGCTACAATTCCCAGCTTGTATAAGCAAAACTTAAAGCACTCCCCTAAATTATGTCACTGACCTCCCTAGTTTAATACCCTGCTAATCTTTGAAAATTGGAAACAAATGCTTCAATTAAGAGACAATTAATTCAACAACAAACAGATGGCCAGACAGAGTTTTCTGCTACAAATGAATCAAACCTGTGCGAGGGAACACTTGACCTTTACTACTTGAAATAAAGAAAACTTTGTTTCCTTTTTTAAAAAAAAGTTATTCTTGTGTCATGCCATATGGTGTTATGGTTTGAAAAGTGAAAAATTAAATTAAATCAGTATTTTGGTCTACAGAATAGGAAGTAAGTGCTGGTAAAACAGGAGTTAGCATGGAAGGATTAAAATTGAACTAGGACTAACAAACAAACAAAGCCACTATTGTTGCTAAGATACTGAATGGTCAAATAAAATTACATATTATATATCCAGGTATGTATCTAATCACTTTGCACTGGGGCTAAAAACCAAGTCCCACTGAGTTCAGTGGAGCCAGGATTTCACCCAGCATGGTTTAGGAGAGACTGCACATAGACACTCAGTTGGGTCAGGAATATTTTAATGCAAATTGCTCCTTCCTCAGTTCACTGCTTCTTTTGAAAGATTTTAACACCCCAGGAACATATTGCAGAAATTTGAATGGAAATATTGTATAGTGTTTGGGAAGGGGGGGGGAACCACTTAGAGCTACTGTCAAAGGGGGAGTTAGGCACTTAACTGCCCTTTTAGGTGCCTACATCCAACATTTAGGCACCAGTGCTATTCACAAAAAACACTGCTCAGTTGCAGCCTAGCCCTATAGGTGCCTAGAGTCCCTAGATACCAGAGTTCCCCAGACATCTATGTTTCTTCTACTGTGCAAGCTGCTCAGTGCTTAATTTGCTCCTAAATCCTGGCAGGATTCACAAACTAGGCATTCCCTCGCAACCTTACCTGTGGGACCTGATCCAGTAGGCATGCTCAGAGGCCTGCCTAAGAAAATGCCTATTGGGCCTCTCTGAAAACAACAACAGCGGTGTTACCTCCACGCCCTTTGTCGTATAGCCCAGTGATTAGAGCACTCACCTGGGATGTGGAGACCAACTTTCAAATCCCTTCTCTGCCTGGTGTGAAGTAAGGACTTGAACACAAGTCTTCAAACCACTGGACTGGGGTAACTATAGGATCAGGCTCTCAATCTCTCCTGTTAGAGCTGTTCTATTTTGTATAAAATACTTAAGTAGTAATTGGAGCAGGGAGTAGAACCTGAGTCACCCAGGTGTATGCACTAACTATTAAGCTATAGAGTCATTCTCTCTCTGGCCCTTTCTTGGGGAAAAGCCAACTTAGCTCGGGTGCCTGACTCCAGGAGAGGGTTCATGGCTATGAATCTTGAGGAGAAATAGGTGCCTGACTTCAGCCCAGAGTTAGGTGCTTAACTTCTGTGTGTACCAAGGCTTAGACCACACTCCTCTTGTAGACTCAGACTTTAAGGCCCGAAAGGATCATTGGGATCATCTAGTCTGACCTTCTGCACGTTGCAGACCATAGAACCTCACTCACCCACTCCAGTAATAGACCCCTAACCTCTGGCTGAGTTACTGAGTCCTCAAATCATGATTTAAAGACTTCAAGTTACAGAGAATCCACCGTGTACTCTAGTTCAAACCGGAAAGTGTCCCAGACCCCATGCTGCTGAGGAAGGTGAAAAAAACTGAGGGTCTCTGCTGCAAGTCTGACCTGAGGGAAAATTCCTTCCCAAACCCAAATTTGGTGATCAGTTAGACCCTGAGCATGTTGGCAAGACCAGACAGACACCCGGGAAAGAATTCACTGTAGTAACTCAGAGCCCTCATCATCTAGTGTCCCATCTTTGGCCATTGAAGATATTTGTTATTAGCAGTTGCAGCTGGGTCTCAAGCCATTGTAGGAAACATCATCTTACCATCCCTTCCAAAAACTTATTGAGTTCAGTCTTGAAGCCAGTTAGGTTTCCCCCCCCCCCCCCCATTGCTTCCCTTGGGAGGCTGTTCAAGAACTTCACTCCTCTGATGGTGAGAAACCTTCATCTAATTTCAAGCCTTAACTTGTTGATGGCCAGTTTATATCCATTTGCTACAACACCTAAGTCCCCCTTGTGAATCGAGCCCATAGCCTTTGCAAAAATATTATGGTTGGTGGAAACTAATATATTTTTGTTAACAAAAAAGTAAGACTTTCCTCTTATTTAAACTAGGAATGCTTGATAGCTTGATACAAAAAATTGCCTTTCCCCCTGATCGATGGTGAAATTTCATGGGAAAAAAATGTGTTAACTAAATTTAGATTTGGCCTAAACAGCAAAACTACATGATTTATTACTAAAATTTAGAAATTAGAGGAGGAAAACAGCTTTAAAGTCACTTTGTCCATCCCTCTGCCACTGAATGAATCTTCTCCATGTTACATTCTCTAGTATTTTGTCCTGTCCTTTATAAAATCAGTCTCAGATTTCAGTGGGTCCTGGAATAGGTTCATAATGATGAGGATTCCCTCACATCACTTGGCAGACTGTTCCACAGATTAACAGCATCATGGCTCTACCAAATAAGAGATTTTACCTGATATTCATGTTGGTTTTTTGCTTTGCTGCATTTGAATCTATTACTCTGAGGGCTTGTCTACAGGATGGGTTAATGCGCACTGCAGAGGTGTGATTTCTAAAGCACGCTAACATGATGTGCATTAATCAGTCCATGTAGACACTCCTGGGGCACACTAAAGGTTCCCTAGTTCGCTTACACAAAGGAACCTTTAGTCACACTGAGAACGACCTAATCCAAAAGCTGAAATGGAGAGATTTCACCACTGATCAAATACTTTTAATACCCTTCTTTCACATGTCAAGATGACAGTAACAATTTTCTCTTAAAAATTAAGGTATTGTATTAAAAATCCTTTACATATACGGTATAAGACCAGATCATTGATCCACCTAGTCTGGTAGTAGAATTATTCTGATGATTCTCCCCCACAAGTTCACCTAGTTGTTTGTGCCATACTGTACACATGTGCAAGCCCAGTGCCAGCAGATTATATCCTATGCTGGAAAAGGCTTCTTCTGTATATTTAAGATTCAGAAGAAAGCTTTTTTGAATGGCTCAGGTGAGAGATATGTGTGCATTCCAATCACAAGCCAACTTTCCCAAAGAGTGGCTGCTGAAGTAACAGTTGCAGGGATGGGTTTAGGGGGAGAGGAAAGCAGAGTCTCTTCAGAAAACAGAGAGGGGGAAGGACATAAGTCATTAGAACTGGAAATAATCAAGCAGCTGCAGGATAGGACAGAAAAAGTAATAAAGGGGAGGTTTAAAGGAGGCAGAGATTTAATATAAGCAGAGTTCAGATAAACAGTACTTAAAAGCATAGGCGTCGACTCTGTGGGTGCTCCAGCCCTGGAGAACCCACGGAAAAAAATTAGTGAGTGCTTAGCACCCACCAGCAGCCAGCTCCCCCCTCTCCCCGCCAGCCCTCCCACCCACCGGCGTCCCGGCTGATCAACTCCTCCCCCTCCCTCACAGCACCTCCCACAATCAGTTGTTCTGCTGCATGCAGGAGGCACTGGGGGGGGAGGGAGGAACGGGAACGGGGCATGCTCAGGGGAGGGGGCAGAACTGGGCAGGAAGAGGTGAGATGGGAGCAGGTAGAGGCAGGGTGGGGGCTTAGGGAAAGGGGTGGAGTGGGGGCAGGCCTAGGGTTGAGCATCCCTGGGGCAAGGAGGAAGCCGTCTCCTGTGCTTAAAATTAAAACTAGAATTTTAAGAAGGGATGAGTACAGAAGACCATTAGGGATCAAGACTGAAGAACAACTCCTTAAGATAAATAATAAACTAAAAATGACCAGTTTTCAGTTAATAGTGTAGCAACTCAATATTCAAGGTATAGAAGAGAGTTCCCAGGAATAGCAACAGATCAGGAAACCATTTCCAATACCAAAACAAAAAGATTATTCTGAATGAGTGAGATCTCTTTTCCCTTCCAGTTTTCTTCTGGCTAGGTTTAGGGATAGAGATTTGTGAAATATTTATTTACAATTTATTGCAATCATGTGAAAGACTTTTTGGTTGGAGGGTGAAAGAGGAGGAAAGATTGTTTTTCCTTACTTCTACAGTCAGTTTATACCTGAACCATAATATTTGATTATCCTTGTCATTATCTTAGCCTTGTTAGATTTCATGGTTACAAATATTGTTACTGTTCATTACACTATCCCCTTGTAAAAATCCAGCCAGCAGTATCTGACTTGGCTTCCTGCATCAGTGAATTTCACAACTTGACACTAGCCTGCATTAAAGAGGTATTGGATCTTAGTTCATCCTTTAGTTTCACTGAATGAGCCTTGAAAGAACTGTTCAATTTTCAGTATGCTCTCATTCATTTGGAAAAACTCTAGCGAGCTCCATTCAGCTTTCTTACACAGTCCTGTGTCTGTGCTATACAGAGTTGGTTGTATAATGAAAAAGAAAAACCTGATTCATAAACATTATCACATAGTAAAGTGTGAGTTTGCTTTGCTGTGCTTCATGGGGTCATAGGCGCCGACTCCGTGGGTGCTCCGGGGCTGGAGGAGGAAAAACTGGTGGGTGCTTAGCACTCACCGGCAGCTCCCCACCCCCCTGCCCCAGCTCACCTCCGCCTCCGCCTCCTCCCCTGGGCGCACCACGTGCCCACTTTTTCCCCCTGGCTCCCAGCGCCGTGAAACAGCTGATTCGCGCAGCAAGCACTGAGAGGGGAGGGAGGGGGAACGCCACGTGCTTGGGGAAGAGGCGGGGCTGGGGCAAGGATTTGAGGAAGGGATCCAATAGGGGCAGGGAGGGGGCAGAGTTGGGGTGTGGACTTTGGGGAAGGGGTTGGAATGGGGGGCGGGATGGGGCGGGGAAAGGGTGGAGTTGGGGCGGGATCGGGGTAGTGGGGCGCGAGCACCCACCAGCGCCGGGGAAAGTTGGCGCCTATGCATGGAGTTACATTACCCACCATTTGCAACTGTATGTAAGTGACTCACTGGCCAGCGTGCCCCCAGGTAGCAGACTTGGTTAGAGCTCTCTGATGATTGACTTTCTGGCCCTGCAATAGTCTACTGCTTTTTGCAACTCAGCCCTCCACTCCATCTGAGGTATCAACAGTCCAACAAATAATAGTCCATCAACTTCACACTGGACCTTTGGTCCAAGTCCTGATGCACTAGTCCTTACCCCTGGAAAGTGTGTTTGTGGGGGGAATTCAGTAGTCCTTGCCCCTTATCCGGGCTGGTTGTTGTTGGGATATGTATGGGTTAAGTACAGACCTGGGAAGCTGCTAATGTGCTGACATGGCATTAGGGGACAAAGGCATAAGAAGGCTGTAGTTCTTTGTTTAATATATAAGTTGCCATATTTTGCCCTTCCCCATTGCTTGTAAGAACTGATAAGTGTTGCAGATGCATAAGAAATGTGGGGATCTAAAGGATACCTTTTGGGTAAAGCAGTGTTATCTCCTCCACACTTCCTTTCCCAGCTACATAAACAAGCCCTGGCTTATGGCCCCTTCCTACCTCCCCTGAGAATTGCTAACCAGGGAGATTTGTGGCAACAAATTGTTGCAAAGAAATATATTTTCAAAGTAAAATGCCTGTGTAATATGTGTAATGCTGTGCACAATAGATAGGGTGGGTTTACTAACAAAATGGGTGTTTTTATTACTTAATAAGGGTTTTTGGGGTGTTGTAATGGATATAGGTATGTACATACCAACAAACAAAAAGAATATGCTGTAACTAATTCAGTGCTTCCTGGACAACTGGGTCCAGGGGAACAAGTATCGCAGTAAAGAAGCCTGTACTCATATCCACCTCTGGGTCAACCTGCTCTTTCTTCTAACAGTTTCCGCTCCCCGTTCCTTAGAGGCCTGGGATCCCCTACAATCCCATATCTCTCCACTGCTTTCCAGTCCAGGTCTGAGGGTTGCCACCTCTGAGATACACAAAACCCCAGGACATCCAGGAAGACCAAGTCTATAACCCTGGACAACTGCAATGTGTACTGAGCACCCCTACAGATTTCCCGGGATGGCTACCTCAGAAAAGGACATTCCTAAAAAAAAAAATCTAGACAGGTGGCAACCTTAGGCCTGACTACACAGACCCTTGGCTGCTTCCCTGGACCACTTCCTACCTTAACCTGCCATTTCCTACCTCAACAGTGGCTCTTGCCTCAGTCTCTTCCCAGTCTCCCAGTGTATCAGCTCTGCTTTCTCTAAGCCTCCTGCAGCAACTCACTGCAGAGCTCCTTAGCACTTTCTACTAGTCAGCTAGAAAGGAGTTTTTTCCTCCCCTCCCAGAGCAGTCCCTGACTCACCAGGAGTTTTCCTGCTCCTCACAGGCCTCTGCTCAGAATCCTGGGCAAACTCTCTTCCTGCCATACATTCCCAACTGCACTGGGCTCTCTTGTAGATGTACCATTCTTCAGTGATTCTGTCTACCACCAGCAGTCCCACTTGGATCCCTGACTCCAGCCAGGCGTCTCTCAATGGGCAAGGACTAGAGATCTTCTCTCCTTTCCTAGTCAGGGCCTAACTCAGCCAGGGTTAGTCCTTCTAACTCCTCCCTCCAGGCCTGACACTTATTGCAGGTGTAGTGGGGGTAAGACTGATTGAGCCCACGGGTTGTCTTTAACCCCTTCAGGCCCAGAGTGGGTTTGGTACACCCCATCACAGCAATTATTTGGATGTATGTTAGGTGCTCACAAATATTTACATATAATGAAAGCTTCACGGTTTCTTATTTAGGAAGGATTGTGTGGGCAAATATGGATCAAAGTTCTAACACAAAAAGCACATAATGGGGTAATAGTTGAGGTCTGCTACAGAGCATCAAATCTCATTAGAGAACAGGCTGACCAGCACCTATCTATAATGTGTGGGGTAAAAACGATGTTATCAGTTAACTGTGGGACTTCAATCTGAGTGACATAGGCTGGAAGTCTTGGCCTGCCAATATTACATCATCCTCAATTTCTAAAAATTATGGATAACAATTTTAAGACTAAAACCCCAAACAGAAATATATATATTTGGTGCTTTTGCAGGGCCAATTTCATAAAGCTAAAAACAATTATGAGCTAAATAATCTGGAAGAAAGAATTATAACAAAAAATGTGAATGATAATTTAGAACTATTTAAGATCATTTTACAAGGTACCCCACTAGATATCCACAATCCCACAACTGAGAAAGAAGGCTACAGTTAAAAACAAAACCCTCCAACCTCTCCCCAAACAATAACAACATATAGCCTTGCTTAGAGGAGAAGTGAAAGCATAAAAAAAAAATCTATTTTGATATATAACAAATGGCTTACTAATTAGGAGCTTGAATTGTAGAAAATTGACAAGGGAAGCAAAATATTTATGGACAATAATGAGTTTTTAACTATATCAGGAACAAAAGAAACCCTGACAATGGTATCAGTTCATTAATAGATGCAAATGGTAGAATTGCCAAGAAATATTTCTGTTCTGTATTTAGGTAAAAGCCAGGTGATATATTCATATTATATTATGACTATTACACTTTTCATTCCAGCAGTGACTAACGAGGATTTTAAACAGCAGCTATTAAACATTTTAAAGATCTGTAGGTATAGATAACTTGCATCCAGGAATTGTAAAAGAGCTGTCCAAAGAGCTCTGTGGACTGTTAATGTTGATTTTTAATAAGTCTTGAAACACTGGGTATGTTCCAAAGGATTGGAAGAAAACTAATGTTGTGCCAATATTTAAGAGAGCTAAACAGAATGACCTGAGTAAATATAGGCCTATCAGCTTGACTACAATCCTGTGCTAAATAATGGAACATCTCATGCAAGACTTTATTATTAAAGAATTAAAAGAAGGTAATAAAGTTAATGCTTAAATCATGGGCTCATGGAAAATAAATCCTGTCAAATGAAGTTGATTTTTTTAATGATATTACAAATTTGGTTGATAAATGATAAATGTAATAGTATAGATGTAGTGGACTTCTGTAATGTACTAGGACCATATAATATTACATTTTTATTAATAAACTAGAGCAGTGGTTCTCAACCTGAGGGCCACGTGTGACCCAATCAGCATACAG
>NW_020664413.1:20638471-20683464 GCF_002925995.2 Terrapene triunguis | reverse complement strand
TGGGTTGGGGGGTGTTGAGGAGTTGTGAGGCTCAGAAGTCTTAAGAAGCATCAAGAACAGCAGCAGCAAAACTCTAAAAGTTACTGTGATGGGTTGGATCACAGAAACCCCCTTGGGAGCTGCCACCCGATGTGCCAAGACTACCCCTGCTTCTGTTTTCCCTGCCAGCTCAGGACTCCAGCACCCTGTCTTGCTGAATTAGACACTCCAGTCCCCTTCAACACAGACCCAGGGTCTGAATCACTTGTCCCAAAGCTGCAAGTTTACCTAAAAACAGCTCACAGGAGTGTGCTTGTCTTTAGCACTCAGATGCCCAACTCCCAATGGGGTCTAAACCCAGATAAATCCGTTTTACCCTGCATAAAGCTTATGCAGGGCAAACTCATAAATTGTTCGCCCTCTATAACACTGATAGAGAGATATGCACAGTTGTTTGCTTCCCCAGGTATTAATACATACTCTGAGTAAATTACTAAATAAAAAGTGATTTTATTAAATACAGACAGTAGGATTTAAGTAGTTCCAAGTAGTAACAGACAGAACAAAGTAAGTCACAAGCAAAATAAAATAAAATGCGCAAATCTATGCCTAATCAAACTAAATACAGATAATCTCACCCTCAGAAATGCTTCAGTAAGTTTTTCTCAGACTGGACACCTTCCAGGCCTGGGCACAATTCTTTCCCCTGGTACAGCTCTTGTTCCAGCTTAGGTGTTAGCTAGGGGATTCTCCATGATGGCTCCTCTCCCTCTCTCTTCTGTTCCACCCCTTTATATATCTTTTGCATAAGGCGGGAACCCTTTGTCCCTCTGGGTTTCCACCCCCCCTCACTGGAAAAGCACCAGGTTAAAGATGGATTCCAGTTCAGGTGACATGATCACATGTCACTGCAAGACTTCATTACTCACTTGCCAGCACACACATATACAGGGAGACTCACAGGTAAACAGCCATCTGCAGACAATGGGAGTCATCAAGATTCCAAACCATCATTAATGGCCCACACTTTACATAATTACAATAGGCCCTCAGAGTTACATTTTATATTTCTAGTTTTAGATACAAGAGTGGTACAGTTATACAAATCAGATGATCATACTCAGTAGATTATAAGCTTTGTAATGATACCTTACAAGAGACCTTTTGCATGAAGCATATCCCAGTTACGTTACATTCACTTATTACCGTATTTTCTCTAAAACTATCCCAGTTACATTATATTGACTTATTATCAAGTTTTTATAAAACCATATAGACTGCACAGCGTCACAGTTACCACGGCAACGGCTCTCATAGTAGCTCAGTCAAGCAGCTACCTGCAAGAGCAGCAGCAACTGAACCTTCTAGAAGGCAGCAGCTTTAAGGCTGCTACGCCAACAGAAGACAGAGAATACCTACAAAGAAAACCGCCAGCAGTTCTGAGACAGACAGCCACAGTGACCTGCAGAAATAACAGCAACCACCATCTGCACAAGGACCTAAGACGAGCCCTCTGCCAGTTGAAGGCAAGCTCCCTGGTAACACCCTGGCAATTCCTTTAGGGCAGGTCACAACCCTGTTACCCTCTTGTTAAATTAGAAGCGCTATCATAGGCTAATTTAATTGGCGTCTAAAATATAGGGTAACAAATTAACTACGGTGACAGGAGAACGTCTCCCACCACTGTAGTGAGTGTCTAAACTGAAGTGCTGCAGCTGCACTGCTGTAACATTAAGTGTAGACATACCCTCACTATGCAAATAGACATCCATTGTAAGACACATAATACCCAGTGGTCAGTCAGGGAGACAAGTGTATGCCACCTACCACCTGATGTAACCTGCCTTAACGCTAAATGACCTGCTTTTAACTTGAAAGCTTTACAACATAATTTCTAATTATATATATATATATACACACACACACACACACACACACACTTTGGAAAGGTTTTGATGAACAGTTTGACACAGGCTTTCAGCAAAACCTTACATGACACTATTTGTGAACTAGAATGTACCCACCAGACCCAGGGGATCCCTGTAATCCTTCTACACCTCTGTGCCCTCTGCCAGGTGGCATCAAGAGATCCTTGGGTCACACCTAGAGCTTTGATCAAAGGAGGTCACTGGACATCATCCCGAGCGGGTACTGGGTGGATATCAAAAGAAATGTTAAATGTTATTGTCTTCTCTTACCTATAACCAGTTGTTTACTATCACATTACATTATGTATATCCTGTAATTAGATAACCCTGGAATAAAGCGTGGTAGTGTTAAAATGTGAATGTACTTAGATTGTTTGTTTGGATTGCTGTAACTAAATGAATGGTGTATATCTCTGTAATTGGATTGCCCATCAAACGGGATTGGAGCCTTGGAACTGTAAATGAAGAAGCATGCTAACTTCTAAGCATGGATCATTGTGTTAGACAATGGGAAATCCACAGACCCAGTCTGTGTTTAGTCAACAAAGCAAGAGCCCATTCTGTGATGGAAACACTTGCCAGATTGCTTTCTGGGGAAAACAGCTATAAGAATGGATCCAGGGAACTATCCTATATCTCTGAGCTGTTTGGACACTTTCAGAGAGTGTTCCAGATACAAGACTGATCCCTAAAGTTACTTTGGCTAACCTGAGAGACTTATGGAAAACTAGCAGATTACTACATTTCTGCTATCGCTTTGGACTACAAACTTGGACTTACCCGTTAATATATTTTACCTGCCTTAACCTCTCAATAACTCTCATTTCTTTTTCTTAGCTAATAAACCTTTAGGTAGTGTGTTACAGAAATTGGCTGCCAGAATAGTTTTTGGTGTAAGATCGAGATTATCCATTGACCTGGGATAAGTGACTGATCCTTTATGATTGGGAGTAACCTAATGTGAGGTGATTTGGGGTTTTAATAACCTTTCATCACAAAGTTTAGTTTTTCTGGGCAGCAAGAGGTGCCGGAGAGACTAAGAGGACTGTTTGTGACTCCATGGTAAAACTAATATAGTAATCCAGGAGTACACATTTGTTACTGGCTTGGTGAAATCTAATTATAGAATATACCACCAGTTTGGGGTGTCTTCTCTGTTTTCTGGCACTCTCAGTTGTGAGCTACTCCAGACAGCGTGATACATCCTGTTTCTAGACTCAGAGAAGCAGGGACAAGCAGGACACTGTCTGAAAGTTTTGTAATTCCTAGAGGAGCCTTGTCTTCAAAGCAATCCCATTTTACCATCCCCAGACAATTCTTATGTTTTGCAGATGAATGGAAGTCTCTCTCTTTTCCCAACTTTGATAATCACCATTAGATCTTGCATGTGCTCCCAGGGACTCTCTCCAGGATCTTGATAGTAATAAGAGTGGCTTTAGAGAAAAAGGAAAGTCACTTCTTTTCCCAGACAATTTTTTTTTAATCAGGGTTCTATACATAGGGAAAGCTAAAGCAAACACATGGAGTGATACGTTTCCTGTAGTATCTTGGATTCAAGAAAAACAGTCACATGGTACCAGGGAAGTCAATCATAGGCCTGAGCCAAGGATGAATATTATCACGTGTAAGGTGCAATCCATGGATGTTTAAATAGGGGAGTAGTAAATATAGATAGGGAGCTGATTGTACTTCTGTATATGGCATTGATGAGATTGACACTGAAGTATTGTGTAAGCTTTGTTGTCCACATTTTAAAATGGATGTTGGAAAAATTGGATAGAATGCAGAAAAGAGCTGTAACAGATCAAAGGGCTGGAGAAATGCAGTGCAGCAAGAGACTTATAGAGATCAATCTATGTAGCTTATCAAAAAGAAGATTTAGGGGTGACGATTACAGCATATAAGTAGCTACATGGGGAGAAAATACCAAGTACTACAGAGTTGTTTAATCTAGCAGAGAAAGCTATAACAAGAACCAGTAGCTGGAAACTGAAGCCAGACAAATTAAAATTGGAAATTATGCACAAATTTTAAACTGTGAGGGTTTAAATAACATTGGAACATATTACCTAAAGAATTGGTGGATTCTCCATCTTTTGGAGTCTTCAAATTAAGACTAGAAGATATGTTTTAGCCAAAACACAAGTTATACTTTAGTCAAATGCAAATTATTGGGCTCAGTACAGGGGTAATCAAGTGAAATAGTGGCCGGTGAGATAAATGTGGTCAGATTAGATGATCTCATGTCCCCTTCTGGCCTTCAACTTTATGAACTATTCCTGCTGGGTAGCTGGTCAGTTAATAGCGGAAAGATACTTCATAAAAACTCACGTCTGAAAATTATCCATCCCAACTATTTGATGAATAGTTATAAATATTTACACTTGAATTTGCTAGTTACAAAAAGGGGGATAAATTCAGAACTAAGTTCTATTCATGAGAGGTTTCACTTATTCTAGTGCTATCACATTTTAAAATACTGCAGCTGCATTAGCCTGTTAATGTTTTTCCTTTGCATGAAGACCTAATGTAATTGTACTAAATCAAATTTCAAAAGTAAAATGATTTTCTGCTGAATACATCTGTGGGTTACGGAAACATGTTCCGCATAACCTTGTGGGTGTGCAGGACAGAGGTAATATATAGTAGTTTAATGTTTGTCAGTTTGTGAAGGCCATCCATGATAAATATGTAGTGCAGCATAATTATAGAAGTAAAGGATAAATACGCGTCCATAAACCATTAATATATGGAATTATTACAATATGCTTTTTGGCACAAGTATGCATAAAGTGTATACAAAGGAAAGCATGAACATACTACAATACTGTACTAGTTTGCAAAGAATTTACCATGGGCTAGGCCTTCCCCACCTAGCACAGCTCATACAAGGGCCTTTCACACAAAGTGCAGTGTTGTAGTAAACACTCATATGCTAGTGGGGGCTCTTGAGAACTCCTGCTGAAAATGAGGGAAGGTCAGGGAAGGTTACACACATCCCAGGAACATTAGTGTTGTCATTTTTCTGAGGAGTCTCTTACTAAGTTATTGATAGCACATCACCTGTTCTATGGCAGGATACTAGATGTCAGTGTATTAGTTTTATACAGTCACAGCTTGGGCCCAAAGATCCTATTCCATGAGCTCATGAAAGATATGTCAGACCTGTCAGTTTATTATAAAACAATTCTGTGTACTTACAAATAGTGACAACACTTAGATATACACATCCAGCTCTCTGATCGGTTGTCAGAATTTTCAGGGATACAGAGAGGATAATATTCCTTCAAAATCTAACTCTGTCCCTTTGCTAATCTCCTGTCAACCCAATTCTCCTTGCTGTTATCCAGCCCATGCTGTATTTTTTTAGAACTCTTTAATTAAACCCTGAAACAAGTTACAAAAACATGACATCACTCATGAGTCAGCACTTTGTTTAACAATGGCTGTAGGTTTTCGGTGTTTTTTTTTTTTTTTAAGTCAAACACTTGAAATGTCTGGATCTAAAGTACAGTGTGTTCACTCAAGTTCTTTGAAATGTAAATCAGCAAGTCCAGCAGACTGAAACTCATTCTGACTTAGTTAGAAATGTCAGAACAAGAGAGGCTTTACAAGTGTAATGCCCTATTTAATAAACCTTTTAAAAAGACCATGGTGGAACATGTGAAGTTTGTTGCTTTAAAATCTGTTAAAAGAGTGATCTGTCTGACCACAGCTAACAGCCCTTTCTCAACAAGACTTTGAGAATACTTTGTACCAGAATGCTCAAAGTACACAGTTTGCATCCAGTGTACTAAAGACACTATTAGTTTTATATGTAGCACAGTACAGTTTTGTGAAAATTACTAGGCTCAGGGAACAATCCTGGGGTTCTTACTCAAGCAGACCACCCGTTGACTTAAGTAGGCGTTTTGCCTGAATAAGGATTTGAGTATCAAGCTCTGGAAAGGAACTTCAATCAACCTTGATTCTCTGCAATTCAAATTATAATTCTGTACACTGCATGGAAAAGAGCCTTTGGTTTCTGCTGAACTAGTTTCTCCACAGAGAGGAAAATGAATACATCAGAATCTCCTTAACAGGGATACCTCTCTGGACGGCCTGTTATCCCCATTAACACTATGAACAGGGACCCCAGTTTAACAGTAGTGCTCATCTCTAGTCGATGCTGCTCTCACCGTATTCTTTGAACATGCAGCCCCTTCAAGGTTCATGTCAACCTCAGTCCTGGGCTTAGGGAGAGTAAGACATGTCCATTCACACTACCTTCCTCACAGCTCCTAGAGCCCTGGTGCATGATCTGTAACTGGAGGTGGATGACTTGAGGCTTGTGCGCACATGCAACATTAACCCAAATAACTGAGGGGTTGGTTGTCTACACACAAAAGTTGTACTGCTGTGACTATAATGATCTAGTTAAGGGTACAAACCTTGTAGTTTGAATGCCGTTATAATTGCTATTGTTGTGATTGTATGGGTATAGCTGATGTCCATACAGGAAGGGGAGTAAGCTGTATTGTCAGAAGGCAACTTTATACCTTAGAACTGTGCCATATCAATAAAATGATACACTCCTAAGTGAAATAGTTATACCAGTACGAAATCTGTGTGTAGACCAAGCCTAACCGAGTTTTCATTAATGCCTTCTGCAATTTTACTGCAAGACTGTGTAGACACTTAATTTGGGCTAAGACTATTCTATTTCTATTTCATTTAAATTGGGGGGGGGGGAACACCACAAAAACCTGAGGGTAAGGGCTTTATAGATTAAATTTCAGGTGCAGCTACAAATGCTCAGCACTTCTGAAAAACAGGCCCCTTATTTGTCAAACTCAGCAACCGAAACTCCTGGCATTTACGCTTTGTGGTGTAGACAGTCTATGCTGACATAGTTATGTCAACATAGTGCCCTGATGCAGCATACGCTGACAGAAGGGGTTTTTCTCCCAGTGTAGGGATACCACCTCCCTGAAGGATATTAGCTATACCAACAGCAGCACTCTTCCACAGCATAGCTGCATCTACACTGAGAGTTTTATTAGTATATCTGTATCTCTAGGAGGTGTCCTCCCCCCGCAAACCCCGAGCAACATAGCTATACTAGTATACGTTTTGAGTGTAGATCAAGCCTTAGTGAGCACTTGTCCTTGCTCAGCATGAAGCAGCTTGCAATCCACACTAATTAGTGAACTTCATACTAGTATTTCTACCTGCCCAATGCGTATATAGATCCTGATGCCATAGATTTGACAATCTTGTGAAAACTGATTTCTTTTATTACTATTTGTAATCACTGGGAAAATGCCCAGAGCAAAAGATTGATGCTTGTTACAATCAATATATAAATTACATTCAAACTAGGGCTGACGATTAATTGCATTTAACTCATGTGATTAACTCAAAAAAATTAATCGTGGTTTTAATCACACTGTTAAACAATAGAATACCAATTGAAATTTATTAAATATTTTTGGATGTTTTTCTCCATTTTCAATTACATTGATTTCTATTACAACACAGAATACAAAGTGTACAGTGCTCACTCTACATTATTATTTTTGATTACAAATATTTGCACTATAAAAAATGATAAATAAAACAAATAGTATTTCTTTGAGTGCTTGTTCATGCATGAGAGTTGGAAGATTTTTCCTCCAGGAGTATCTGTAGGGTCGGTCTAGGCGCCCCCTGCAGTTGAGCCTTCATGGCGCCCCCCCTCAGTTCCTTCTTACCGCCTGCGATGGCTAGCTCGAACTCCTCCTTGTTCTTGCCTTGGCAAGCTTGTGCTTCGCAGTATCACCCTTTGTGTATATAGTTAGATTTAGTAGTAGTGTAGTATACTTAGTGTAGATAGTTTCTCTTAAGTTTCCTTTGGGGGGGGTTCCCCCCCGTCACTTTTCCCTGGCACCGGGGTATGCTTTGGTCCCCAGGCTTTAAGCCATGTTCAGACTGTGGAAGGTTTATGCCAACAAATGACCCGTACACTTCATGCTTCAAGTGTCTTGGCGAGGGTCACCTTAGGGACCATTGAAAGATCTGTAGATGGTTTCTCGCCAGGACCCTTAGAGACGGAGAACAGCGCCTTTGAGTTTTGCTTATGGAGGCAGCACTTTGGCCTCATTCAGAGCCTTACATGGCGGACCTGACCCCAAGTGTCGCTTTCTCAGTGCGCAGCGCTCCGTCGACGCACAAGCCGTTGCTGAGGAAGGACTCCTCTAGAGACCATCGGCACCACCAGGGCTCTGTGCACAGGTCCCAGACATCTGTGAGGCACCAGTCTCACTCCCCAGTGCCCCACAAGAAGAAGGCCAACAGAGGGCGCTCCCCAACCAGGTCTAAAGACCAGGTGGCCATCAAGCCCCCATCAGGTGCCCAATCGGTGGGGCTTCCGCGACTCCTGCTCCAGGAGGGGTCCAATCGAGTCTGGACCCGCACCACTCGCCTACCCGCCACCATGATGTCCTGCGGCTTCCCTCCATGCCAGAAGCATTCGAGGCAGCATCAGACCTCCTGGCGCTTACAGCGCCACCTTCCCCTCCAAGGTGGGAGAGGTCACCGGCACCAGTTCATGGCCCAGTACACTCTGTGGGCAAGCCTGCGATGATGGCGGCGATGAGTGTATCATCCCCAGCACATCAACTCCCGGCACCGGTGGCCTGTGTGGGGGAACCGCTCCAGTGCCCCAGTTTGCATCGCTCGCCAGGCCAGTGGCAAGTGCCTCAGTGGCCCTTCTGGACACCTGGGACCTATCGCCAAGGTCAGGGTTCCAAGTCGGCATCAGTGACCTCGGCATCCTTCAGGCTGCTGCACACATCCTCCGCACCAAGGATCCCACTGGGGACCCATCTAGCAGCCATATCGATGTCGATGATCTTGGCACCGATTGCGGCATTGATGACGGGAGCACTGATTGCCGCACCGACCACGGCACCAGTGATCATCGCTCCACAGGATCCCAGGGGTGGGGCCGAGGGCAGGGAGCAGGCTCCAGTACCAGTCGCCATCTCATCCTCCTTGTCTCCAGATGAAGGTGTGGCTGGTTCATCAACTGCTCCTGCCTTAGAGGACAGCAGGGTCCTACAGCAGCAGCTGAGATGGGTGGCCTAGAACCTAAACATCAAACCAGAGGAGGTGGTGGAAGAGGCCAACCCGATGGTCGCCATTCTTTCCCCTCCAGGGCCATCCTGTATCACGCTGCCACTGATTGAGACCATCAGCAATGCCACTAAGACCCTGTGGCAGATCCCGTTCTCGTTGCCACCTACCACGAAAAGGTAAGAGCAGAGATACTTTGTCTCCTCAAAAGGGCACAAAAACTTATATACGTACCCTCCACCGGACTCCCTGGTAGTGGACATGGCCAATCAATGCGAGCACCATGGCTACCAGGGGCCCTCTCACAAGAATCAAGAGGCCAAAAAACTGGACCTCTTTGGGAGGAAAATCTACTCGATATGGGGGAGGGGGTTACAGTTCCTTATTGCGAACCATTAGGGGGTCACTAGTAGGTACAATTACAACACTTGTGGGGCAATGGAAAAATTTGCAGAATGCCTACAGACTCTTGCACGGAGTTTTCCGTGCTAGTAGAGGAGGGTAAATTGATCTCTAGTCCCTGCAAGCAGTCTTGAACACCGCGGACATGGCATCTCGCACAATAGCTACCAGGGTGGCTATGAGGAGTTGTTCCTGGCTGCAGGTCTCTGGCCTCCGGTACAAGGTGCAGCAAACAATCCAGGATCTCCCCTTCGAGGGTCATTTTTTGTTCTCCGAGAACACTGACTCTCGCCTGCACAGCCTCAAGGATTCTCAAGCCACCCTGAAATCTTTGGGCCTCCACACACCTGACAACCAGTGGAGGCACTTTAGACCCTAGCCCCCACCGAGGAATCATCAATCTCAGGGTAGGTAGGAGGGGTCACACAGGAGGAGTAGGAACTTGAGGAAGAGACCTCATCCTTCCTCTGGCCAGGGCTCTGCCCAGTCTAAACCCTCCTCAGGCCAAAAAATGGCCTTTTGAAGGTGTACATGAGGACGGCGCACCATTGTGAAGACTGGATCCATCCCACCTGACCTTTTCATCCCATCTATCTCCTTTCTACCCTGCATGGACCCATATCACATCAGACTGTTGGGTGCTCCAGACGGTAGAGGATATTCACTCCAATTCTCTGCCCTCCCACCATTCCACCCCCCTTCCCTGTCCCTCTTCAGGGACCCTTCTTAGGAGCAACTCCTTATACAGGAGGTGCAATCGCTCCTCTTGCTGGGGGTAGTGGAAGAGGTTCCTCAGCAGCTAAAGGGCAAGGTTTTCTGTTCCTGGTATTTCCTAATACTGAAAGCCAAAGGCAGGCTCAGGCTCATCCGAGACCTGCGAGAGCTCAACAAGTTCATGAAGAAACTCAAGTTCTCCGTGGTCTCGTTAGCCTCCATCATCCCTTCCTTGGATCCAGGGGATTGACATTCCGTCCTCGAGTTGAAGGACACATACTTTCACATAGCAATCACACCATCCCACAGAAAATATCTTAGGTTTGTGGTGAGCAACAACCACTACCAGTTCACAGTCCTCCCATTTGGCCTGTCATGGAGCCTTGAGTATTTACCAAATGGATGGCAGTCGTGGCCACGTTCTGCACAGGTGCCGGGTACAGGTGTTTCCGTACTTTGACGACTGGCTGATCAAGGGTCACTCCAGGGCTCAAGTGGAGGCATACGTCGGATTCATCATGGCAACATTTGATGAACTGGGCCTTCTCCTGAATGTGGGGAAGTCAACTCTGTCCCCTGTTCAGTGAATGGAGTTCATATGGCCCGTACTGGACTCGACCCAGGCCAGAGCGTACCTACCGGAATCAAGGTACCAGGCCCGGATGACATCATCTCAGCCGGTTTCCCACCACCACAGCAAAGAATTGCCTCAAACTCCTGGGAGACGCTTGTACCTATGTGGTGCAACATGCCAGGCTCAGACTCCTGGCTAGCTGTGGAGTCGTGGCTAACCTCATTGTATCGGCCAGTTCAGGACAGTTTGGACAGGGTTGTGACTCTGCCTCACCCGGTCCTCGACTCCTTTCTGTGGAGGCTCGACCCACAGGTGGTGTGTGCAGGAGTTCCCTTTGCCAGCCCCCAGACAACTCTCTCGTTGGTTACGGACGCATCAGACATGGGCTGGGGAGCACATCTGGGAGACCTCAGGACACAAGACCTCTGGTCTAAGGTGGAGCTCGCTCTCCACATCAATGTCAGAGAGCTGAGAGCAGTACATCTGGCATGCCAGACTTTCTGAGCCCATTTAAGGGGGAGATGTGTATCCGTGATGACAGACAACACCACAGTGATGTTTTATATCAACAAACATAGGGGTGCATGCTCCTCTCCCCTATGCCAGGAAGCTCTCATGCTGTGGGACTTCTGTGTAGAACAGTCAGTACACTTGCAAGCATCGTACCTCCCTGGGGTACAGAACAAGTTAGTGGACTATCTCAGCAGTCGTTCCACAGCCACGAGTGGTCCCTACTCCCAGACATTGCGAACTCCATTTTCCAGCAGTGGGGCTTTCCCCAGGTAGAACTCTTTGCCATACGACACAACAGGAAGTGTCAGCAGTTCTGCTCCTTCCTGAGTCACAGCCCGGGCTCCATAACGGACATTTTCCTCCTTCCCTGGGGAGGCCACCTCCTATACGTGTTCCCGCCCACCCCTCTCATTCACAAGGTGCTCCTCAAGATATGGACAGACTAAGCAGTGGTGATATTGATAGCGTGACAGTGTACCCCATAAGGCTTTACGGGGTGTGTGTGTGTGCGCTTATAAATGTATGTATGACATAACTGGAATATGTTTTGTGCTGTCTGTGCCGTGTAACATATCTCCGTAAAGGTTATGGTCTACTATATCTATTCATCCTATTTGTACACATATATCATTTTCTACTTGAGGTTAAGAATATGGGTTGTATACTTGCTTGGTTTCTAAGTAAGCTTTGTGAGGCATTTGGTCAGTTTCTTTAGGAAGGAATTTGCAAGGTTAAGTACCTGATCAGGAAGCACTTGGGGAACAATGCATCTTGGAATGCTCCAATCCACATACGAATTCTTCCTGGAGACATGCAAGATACCATGTGGACAATGGCTTCGGCCTGTAAAGACTGAGTCATGCAGGGACATGTGACTTGCCCAGGTGACTCCAGAACTCCATCTTGGAGCTGGACTTTGCATAGGAGTGAGGAGGGGGGTCTCCACCCACAAGAGAAAGTCTATTTAAACCTGTGGGAGACCCCTCCATTTTGTCTTCAGCTAGCTAAGGAAGGAGCCTCTCCACCCCCCTAGGATACTTGAAGGGAACTGGAACAAAGGACAGTAACTACAGGGGGTGTGAGTGATTGCTGGACCCAGGCTAAAAGGAGATTAGCTTGTAAAAGGGAGCATTCTGGAACTGGTGAGGAACTTATCTGTTGTGACAGACCCAGACCAGTGGGGTACAGGAGTCTGGTAGAGGGCAAATATACTGGTCACTGGATGAGTAGTTTTCTGTTCCCTGAGTGACCAGAGCAGGGGCTGCACTAGAGTAATCAGGAACCTGCTAGAACCAGTTAAGGCAGGCAGGCTAATTAGGGCTTTAAAAAGGAGCTCGCTTCAGTTTGTGGTGCGAGTGTGAGGAGCTGGGAGCAAGAGGCACAAGGAGCTGAGAGTAAGAGAGTGTGCTGCTGGAGGACGGAGGAGCACAAGCGTTATCAGACACCAGGAGTAAGGTCCTGTGGTGAGACTAAGGAAGGTGTTTGGAGGAGGCCATGGGGAAGTAGCCCAGGGAGTTGTAGCTGTCATGCAGCTGTTACAGGAGGCACTATAGACAGCTGCAGTTCACAGGGCCCTGGGCTGGAACCCGGAGTAGAGGGCAGGCCCGGGTTCCCCCCAAACCTCCCAATTGATCTGGACTGTGGGTTCTTCCAGAGGGGAAGGTCTCTGGGCTGTTCCCCAACCCACATGGTGAATCTCTGAGGCAAGAAAATCCACCAATAAGTGCAGGACCCACCAAGATAGAGGAGGAACTTTGTCACACTGTATTTAGTTTGATTAGACATAGATTTGCGCATTTTATTTTACTTGGTGACTTACTTTGTTCTGTCTGTTACTACTTGGAACCACTTAAATCCTATTCTCTGCATTTAATAAAATCACTTTTTCCTTATTAATTAACTCAGAGCATGTGTTAATACCTTGGGGAGCAAACAACTGTGCATATCTCTCTATCAGTGTTACAGAGGGCGAACAATTTATGAGTTTACCCTGTATAAGCTTTATACAGGGTAAAACGGATTTATTTAGGTTTAAACCCCATTGGGAGTTGGGCATCTGAGTGCTAAAGACAAGCACACTTCTGTGAGCTGTTTTCAGGTAAACTTGCAGCTTTGGGGCAAGATATTCAGACCCTGGGTCTGTGTTGGAGCAGATGGGAGTGTCTGGCTCAGCAAGACAGGGTGCTGGAGTCCTGAGCTGGCAGGGAAAACAGGAGCAGTCTTGGTACATCAGGTGGCAGCTCCCAAGGGGGTTTCTGTGATCCAACCTGTCACAGATAGCTCCAGCATGGCCCCACCAACACATCTCTCCTGGACACATCCGTGGAAGCCCCAGTCACCTTGCTGCTAGATTTGTTTTGTAGATTTTTTTGTTACATAACTGCACTCAAAAACACAACTATGTAAAACTTTAACTTTAGAGCCTACAAGTCCACTCAATCCTATTTCTTGTTCAGCCAATTGCAAAGAGAAACAGGTTTGTTTATATTTACTGGAGATAATGCTTCTGGCTTCTTGTTTACAATGTCACCTGTGTCGGAGAAAACTGCTTCCACACCTGAAAGTGAGAACAGGTATTTGCATGGCACTTTTGTAGCTGGTATTGCAAGGTATTTATGTGCCAGATATGCTAAACATTTGTATGCCCCTTTGCGCTTCACCCACCATTACAGAGGACATGCTTCCATGCTGATGACTGAACTCTTTGGAGAGAATTGTATGTCTCCTGCTCTGTTTTACTCACATTCTGCCATGTATTTCATGTTATAGCAGTCTCGGATGATGACGCAACATATGTTGTTTGTTTTAAGAACGCTTTCACTGCAGATTTGACAAAACGCAAAGAAGGTACCGATATGAGATTTCTAAAGATAGCTACAGCATTCAACCCAAGGTTTAAGAATCTGAAGTGCCTTCCAAAATCTGAGAGGGATGAGGTGTGGCGCATGCTTTCAGAAATCTTAAAAGAGCAACACTCTGATTCGGAAACTACAGAACCCAAACCACCAAAAAAGAAAATCAACCTTCTGCTGGTAGCATCTGACTCAGATGATGAAAATGAACATGTGTTGGTCCACACTGCTTTGGATCGTTATCGAGCAGAACCCATGATCGGCATGGACGCATGTCCTCTAGAATGGTGGTTGAAGCATGAAGGGACATATGAATCTTTAGCACATCTGGCACATAAATATCTTGTGACACTGGCTACAACAGTGCCATGCAAATGCCTGTTCTCATTTTCAGGTGACATTCTAAACAAGAAGTGGACAGCTTAACTCCCACAAATGTAAACAAACTTGTTTGTCTGAGTGATTGACTGAACTAGAAATAGGACTGAGTGGACTTGTAGGCTCTAAAGTTTTACATTGTTTTATTTTTGAATGCAATTATTTTTTGTACATAATTCTACATTTGTAAGTTCAACTTTCATAATAAAAAGATTGCACTACAGTACTTAAGTGAATTGAAAAATGCTATTTCTTTTGTTTTTTACAGCACATACTTGTAATCAAAAATAACTAGCACTGTACACTTTGTATTCTGTGTTGTAATTCAAATCAATATTTGAAAATGTAGAAAACATTCAAAATATTTAAATAAATGTTGTTCTATTGTTTAACAACATGATTAATCACAATTTTTTAATTGCTTGACAGCCCTAATTCAAACACAATGCTACCCACAATGACAATAGTCTCTTATTTGCTGCAATATAAATGAGGCACTGAATTAATAGATAATAATAGGCAGTACAGAGACTACTGTCAGTGTTGGATGCCAAAAGAAATAACCCATCAAATTTGCCAGAAATAAAGGCAAAAACAATACATTGAAAAATTATGCATAAAATAGAAGTTAAAAAATTGATGTAGTAATTAACAAATGAAGCAAACCTTTAAATACAAGGACAGTGACTGTCAGATTTCTGGATTTCAGATGTGTCATCACCATTTTCATATCTCATTCCCCCCCACCACACACACCTCCCAAAGTCTAGTGTCTGTTACAAAACAGATACATCGGGACACAAGGTATTTATGCCTCAGTTATTCCTCTATCCTAGATCTGTCAAGATGAATATTTGAAAGACTATTTTTCTTTAGAATATTTGGAGAAAAAGAAGTGATGTGCCATCTGTAAGGAACTGCTACAGTCACTGAATCTAAGTTGTCTATAAAACACTTTTAACCATATCTAAAATATTCCCACTTCTTAGTTATGGGGTGGAGAATACAGCAGTTACTTGGCCACATGGAGGGGCTGCTGGTAAGACAAGAGGAGGAAAAAATAATTGCTGAGCCCCTTCTGTGATGGGAACAGTCAGGACTGTTTCATACTTGACAGATTTTCTTTACCTGGAGGGCAGGCTTTGTAATCTAAGCATCAAGCTTGAACCAATTAGGCTCCCTAGAACTAAAGGTTCAAATCATGGCAGGGTCAACTCAGCTCTTCATCCTTCTGAAGTAGATGTGATCAAATGAGTTTCATGTAGTTTATTGTATGTGGGTATCTTTTGGATGAGACATTAAAAACTGGAGTCCTGTCTGTTCTGTTTGGACATTAAAGATCCCATGGCATTTCTGACAGAGTAGTTGCCTGCAGTACTTTTGGCTAAAACTTTCCCTTTCAGTGATATTACCTCAAGTTCTGACAATATTATATTTGAGGGACTATTGAAGTGCAAGTTTTGTGCAGTTTTATAAGATGTTGTAAACACATATGCACAGTGGTAAAAATAAGAAACTTCTAACTTTAGTGAAATAACTATCAGAGATGAGAATGTACAGAAGAGTGGTTCAAATACCAAGGTAATAGATAATCTGATCGCAGCCTAGATAAACATACCTAGTCAGTATCAAGATGAGTTAATAAAATACTTGGGAGAATAATATGTATTTTCAGACTAGATGGGCCATTAACAGCAGATGTGTCTCTCCTTGTACTTAAGTAGTTTCACTGAATTCAAATAGCAGCTATATATGTATCTGAGGATAACACTTAGAGATGGTTATCTGGAGTAGGCAATTTTGAATGACAGTCAAAGCCACCCTAGCATGGGTTACCTCTCAAACATCCCCTTCCTACCTGCCAGCCTGTTCCAGTCCAGCCCCTTTCTTCCCAACTTTACCTTTCTATTTTCTCTACCAACATGTGAAGGATTGGGCCTACCTTATAATGTTCTCTTCCAGATGGATCCAGGCTGGTGCTTGCAGAGTCAGCTCCCAGCCTAGAGAAATCCTACCTGGGGTCCTCTCACAGAATCCAGGCAAGGTAGTCTCCAGTCTAATTAATTGCTGATGGTTTATTTCAACCCTTCTTAACAAAGACAGGATCAAAGCTTCACAGCTTTTCTCCACAAAGTCTGTAAATTCCTGGCTCTTATCTCAGAGTGCTTTGTGCTCACTGTCTCTTGGAGCTGCTCCTCCCAACAGTTGCTCAGCCTCTATTGCCACCCCCTCCCATTTCCTGCTCCTCCTTTTAGGGGGATCAGCCAGTGATTAAGTTGCCAGTCTGGGGCTAATTAGCCAGCCAGCTAGCGACAGGCCTCTGACTCCAGAGGAATAATATCCAATACACCTTCACACAGCATTATTTAGATACAGAATGTTTTCCATTCCACTTGGCCGTCATACAGCTTTATACCATTTTCTCAAAACAAACAGAATAGTCTTTTGCCCTACCAGGACTTGCTACGGCATTATTTATGACTCCCAATCAGTCTTTTACCCTCTTCTCACCCTCTCCTGAGGCAGGCTTATGGGAGCCTTCACTATTCCTGCAATTTTTTCTCCCCTGACAACCTTGGACTCCTGCCACATCCTTTCTGGCCTCTATCACCTTTTCCTAAACTTTCTCTCCACTGAGATTCCCCACTGATCTTTATAGGGACCAATTATCCCTCATTAGGACCCACAGGATGGCAGTTAATTAGTTGCAAGTGGAGTGGACCAGACACCCCCTTAACAACCTGATCCTAACAAGGCTTAAGGCTAGATTCACAAAGATTCTTAGGTACCTAACCCCCAAACTTAGGTCCCTAAGACCTATTTTTAGGCACCACCATGATTCACAAAACTCCAACTCAGTTGCTTCCTGAACCTGTAGGTGCCTAAACTCTCTTGGAGTGTACGATTTTACAGTCAAAATTCCCTAGGTGCCTACTTTTCTTGTTCTGGGCATGCTGCTGCCTCACTCTAAGTCTTATATCCCCGCCTAAGCCCCCAGAGTGATTCATGAACTGGGGGAAGACAAGCACTTCTCTGTCTAACTCGCATATGGGACCCGAGCCAGTAGATGTGCTCAGGGGCCACCTAACCCCACAACAACCAGCCAGGGGTTGCTCCCTTATAACCATTAGCCCAGCAATTAGAACATTCAGCTGGGATGTCAGAGACCCCTCTCCCTCCACATCAAGTTTTCCTTCTGCCTGATGAGAAGGAATTTACATAAGGATCTGCTATTGCTATGAAATACTCTGCTAGGAGGGGGTCTCCCAAAATCTTGCCTATTGAAGCTGCTCCACTTTAATTAAATAATTGAATATTAATTAGGCAAGGAAGAGAGAGCTTGACTCTATAGCCTGGTGGCTAGGCCACTCTGATGAGAGGTGACAGATCCCTGTTTAAATCCCTTTGTCTCATCAAGCGAAGGGGGAACGTGAACTAGGGATCTCCCTGCAATCCCACTAGGTGCTTTAGCCACCTGGCTAAAGGAAGCACCTCCTCTCCCTCACTGGTTTTAAGTGGAGTTAGGCAGCCTCTGAGCATGCTTCCCAGATCAGGCCCCACATGCCAGTTAGGTGGAGGAGCACTTATCTTCCCCGGTTCATGCATTCCAAGCAGAGACGGAGATAGGTTTTTAAGGCCAGGCAGCAGGAAGGCACCTATCTCAAAGCGAGTGGTGGAGCTTAGCATACATCCACTTGTCAGCATCTACCATTAGCTAGTTTAGGGATCTTCCTGCCTAGCATGCTGGCTTTATGAATCACATTCTAAGGCACCTGTCTCTCCCCATGTGTTGTATGGAGAGCCTAGGCATCAATGTTTTGTGAATCACAGCATTGTTCCTGTGATTTTCTAGGTACCTAAAAGTTAGGTATTGTGATGCTGAGCGTTGCTACACCTAAGACACTTTGTGAGTCTAGCCCTTAGTGTTTAAAGTGGGACTAAAAGACACAGACTTAGGACTTGTCTACACACAAGCTTGCACTAAAATATCTAAATTAGTTTTAATCCATGCATTTTGTTATTTCAGCACAAGTCTATGTTGTGACCCAACAACTTCTTAATGCGAACTAGCAAGGGGATACAGAGGGATTACAGGACTGTCCTGATTCTGGTATGTACATTCTGGTTCGCCAAAGAATAACATGTGAAGTCTCAAATGAAGGCTGGTGTCACACTGGTCATCAATGTCATTGTGAAATGAAGATCAGACACTATATAAGGCGTTATGTATATATATTTAAAATATGTTCTTAAAGTCTGTACCAAGTTTAGTCACCAGCAAAGGTGAAAATCAGGTTCTGTCCAACAGGAGATGTCTATCTATCTATGTGTTAACATGTACATTGAGTATTGTCTCTTTCACAATGGGTGCCCTATCGCCAATCTGAACAGTATACAAATGAAGGATTGTAAGAAAGAACTAACAGGAAAAGAAACACAGAGGGGAAAAAAACCTTCTCTTGAGGTGCATATCAACAGTATGCTTGAATATATTTGGGAGGACTAAGGAAATGCCTAGGCTCCCTTTGCTGAGGGAATAAAAGGACAGCACTTTTGCTTCATGAAAAAGTGGTGTCAACCAGGCTTGGTTGAAAATGTTGGAGCGAACTTTGGGTGCGATAACCTTCGTTACACAAATGAGTTGAGCAGTAGTTTAGTTAGCTGTTTAGTCTCTAGGAGGCAAGTTATGATTTTGTTTTACATTTAACCATTTGTTTTCAATATCCTTCCTCACTATTACTTCCATCTACATTCTTTGATAATAAACGTATTGTTTATATAAAGCTGGTGTGTGCTGTTTCTTTGGGAATAATAGGCCTGGTAAGAGTGTTCAGTGGATAGGGGCTAGTCACTGCAGGGAATGTTCCAGGTATTTGGCGGCTGGTGTGGGCCTGTTGCTACCTGTATAGAGAGAGGCCTGTGGGGGCCTAGAAGGTAATGCTTGTGCTGACAGAGGCTGTTGGTTTCAGGGAACTGATCCACAACAGCCACAGACAAGACTACTTCACACTAAGGGCAGATAGTGGTGAAGTGCCTCAGAACCCTGGGAAGCATCACATATGTGTGGATGTTTTTATTCAAAAATAAGTGCCCATACAGACTTGCACTGAAGTAATGAAAGGTATGAATGGAAACGTGTGATTCACAGCTTGTTTGGTGCTAGTTGGAATGTAGATAAGGCCTTAAAGCAAAAAGAACTATAAAGGCCCAGTACTGGTCTGTTTTTCTGGAGTTCTGAAAATGGGGTGCTACATCTGTAAGGCATAAGGTGCACTTTGCTTTTGCCATCTACTAATCCTATTCAAGAGTGTATATACTCATAAATATATAACTTTGCATCAGTTAATGCATCACCCATTTAGGGATCAAGCAACCTGACATCAAGGCTTTCCTAACTGCTCCACAACCTTGATACCATGCATACCAAAGTGTAGCATTTATTTAGAATATGTAATCTCCCCAGGGAAATGTTGGGATCCTAGGCCATGTCTACACTACCACTTATGTCAGCAAACCTTATGTCGCTTACGTTTCACTGGCATAAGTGGTAGTGTGCACAGCACTATGTTGGCAGGAGAGTTTCTCCCACTGATATAGCTACATTGGGGGTGGTTCAATTAAGTCAATGGGCGAGCTCCCTCCTGTCGACATAAAGTGGCTACACAAGAGATCTTACAGCAGTGCAGATGAATTGGTACAGCTGTGCCATTGTGAGGTCTCTAGTGTAGACATAGTCCTAATTACATAAGTCATTTAAAATGTGACTAGACCAGTTACTGTCAAATGTGTGATAGGACACCACCCTCAATTGAAAGGGGAGAGGAAAACATTACGTAAGAAGTGTATTCCACCTAAGTGTATTCTAACCCAGTGAGAATTCATAGGCCCAATCAGGGCAATAGGCTATACCTCACTGCACATAAGTAGCCCCCCATTGAAATCAGTGGTTCAGCATCAACAAAGGGGTCTGCACATATGCAACAAGTTGCTGGATTGGGACCATAGTTGTAGACATTTAGTTTTAATGAACCACAAAAGCAACATGTCAGGAACAGCATAGAGATCAAAGATCTGCAGCATGTCTGCCATGTTCAAGCCTTTATTTTCAGAGGTGGATCTCCTTGGTCAGCTCCTTAGGTCCCCTCAGTACTCCCTCTTCTCCTACCACCTTAGTGACTCTGTCTCCTCTCTCCAGATGGCTCATGGCTACAGTTTCTACCTCTGTGCTGGCCATTGAAACTGCTACTGTAATATGTACCCTAGTTTTTATCTCCAATTTCTACTATGATTTTACATATACAACCCTAAATTTCTAGGAATGGGCACAGTACATATTGGCAATGACAGTCCTCAAAATATCCCTGGTTAAGATGTTCATTTGTCCAGAAAAACATTGCAATTTAAAGAGGTTGCTCCTAATTACAATTTAGTTATATGTGACAAAAATTTGAAATAAGAGGTTAATTTGTCCAGCCCTGGAATCCTCTTTTCCTGTAGATTTAGACAAGACTCAAAGGCATCTCTTTGTTCCTGTGATTTTTTTATATCTGTATAGGGTTGTGTTGATTACAGCTTTAAAATACAAATTGGCACACAGTCCCCTTGAAGCTTTTGTGAAGATTAAATCTATAATACCCTTCCTGATACTTTTGATAAAGTCTTAAGTGAAGAATCCAGAAACATACTGCATACAAATTACTGTGCTGGTATTTTTCACAAGCCTAAAAATGACCGATTTTTACTCAAGCATTGGATTTTGATTTTTAACCACTGCAGGCTAGATCCTCCGCTGGTGAAAATCAGCGTAGTTCCATTGACTTTGATATTGCTTTCCTGATTTACACCCAATAATTCTCATGTCTTACAACACTAAAGCCAATGAAAAAGTAAAAGGCTTTCTGATATATTAAGACTCTGAACTTTGGCTGCACTGCAGCCACTTTACGTTGAATCGCCAGCTCAAAGCATTGGATGATCACTCTAATGGCACAGAGCTGGCGGTGACCCAACAACCTCTTAATACCAGCTAATCAGGGGGTACAGAGGGGTTAGAGGAATCTGCTGATTCTGGTATGTATATTTTGGTTCATCAAATCATGTTATGTGAGGTCTCAAATGAAAGCTGGTGTCACACTGGTCATCCGTATTATTGTGGAATGGATGTACTGTGCAAGGAGTTACGTGTCTGTACCAGAAAATTATGTTCTTAAGCATGTAATGTAAAAGCAGATCATCAAAAGATGACATGCCTTAGATCAATCCCTCCAAACAGGAGATAAGAAACGTGCCTCTCTCTGTTGGAGAGAAAATTAAGCATTGTAAACTAATACAATGGATTCCAATTTACATACAAAGTCAAATGTTAACAAAGAGATATGAAGTCAACAGGAAAGGAGCACAAAGGGGAAAAAACAAAACCAGACACCGTAAACTATGATGAAAGACAATGAACTTTGGGGGTATTTCTGGAAAGTAAAAAAGACAACCTGACACCCTGCACCTAGAAAATAAACGGGCAATGTGTTTGCATTCATTAAGCCAGAATCTCACCAGCCTTGGTTGAAAATGCTGGAGAGAACCTCGGGTGCGATAAACTTCTTTAGACAGAAGATTAAACTTAACTAATGAGTTAGTCTCTATAAAGCATGTTATGATGGTTTTACATGTAACCATTTGTTTCCAATATCCTTCCTCACTATTACTTCCATCTACATTCTTTGATAAGCAGTGTATTCTTGTTTTCACAATAAATATATCTAAATGCTGTGGTGTTAAGCAAAGTGCTGGCCCCAAATTAAATCTTACAAGCTAGTAGGTACTGTTCCCTTAGGAATGGCAGACCTGGTAAGTCTTTGAGTATCCAGTAGATAAGGGGCTGGACACTGCAGGGAATGCTCTGAGGACTCAGGGTTTGGTATGTGAATCGCTACCTACAGCGAGACAGCCATGCCTGCAGAGGCTTACAAGGCAGTGCCCGTGCTGCCAGAGGCTGGTGGTTTCAGAGAGCTGATCCACAGCAGGCACAGACAAGGCTGCCTCATGCTAAGGGCAGGTGATGGTGAGGTGCCTCAGAATGGAGGATACCCCTGGTGTTACCCACACAATCTAGGACATCCCACCTTTACCCTACCGTGGGCTCAAAGCATAGCCCAGTTATTTAGGAACGCCTCCCTCGCTTTCCCATCCTGGGCTCAGGGTGAAACCTGGTGAATTTAAGTACCCAACCTTACCCTGGACTCAGGGCATAACCGTCTGCAGGTTTGTGGGACCTTTTACCTGTGAAAGAGCCTTACAGAGTAGTATCCTTATGTAGTGCTCTGTACCTTGGGGGAACACCCAGCACCCCCATGTTCATCCTTGTAAAATGATTGTGTGGTATCCAATCAGGGCCGGCTCCAGGCACCAGCTGCCCAATCCTAGGGCGGCACAGCCCCCCTTTTTTTCTTTTTTCCCTACTCCGGCCGCCCTGTAGGGGGTGGCGGTGCGGAGAACCAGAGCGCCCTGCAGGGCAGTCCTCTTCCTTCCCTCCCCACCGACCGGAGCGGAGCCCTCGCGGCAGGCGGCAGCGCCCCTGCTGTAGCCCTGGCCGCCCCCTTCTCTCTCCCGCCCGCTCCCCCCGCCCTCCCCCCGTTGGTCCCCCTGCACCCGCGCTCCAGCCGCGCCGCAGATATTTTTTTGCTTTGCCGTTCTGGCCACCCCGTTGTTTTTTTTTGCGCACTTGGGGCGGCCAAAAAGCCAGAGCCAGCCCTGTATCCAATGCAAGTTTGTCATGTCGGGTGTCTTTGGAAGGCTCATGATGCACTAAGCATTGTTGTTATAGTGATGTTATAGTAAGGTTATAATTTCATGTATATAGTTATGAGGTTGAAAATGTATCCTCATGGCTTAAAGCAAGCCCAGACAAAAAACTCTCCAGAAGCAGAGGGGCAGTTCACACCTCATCAGGGCATGGAAGGGACAAACCCAGCCCAGCCTCAGAGGAACAAAGGGTGCTTGCCTAGGCAGCAACAAAATAATCTGTTAGACTCTCAAGGGAATCACCCCCCCTTCCTTTGGTCAATTTGGAACTGCAATGAAGTAATGCTCACCTGACTTGGGGGGAGGGGCAAAGCCAAGAGGGAAGAAAGGACATGATAAAAGGGAGAGAGGTTTGCCATATCACTACCAAGCAACTGAAGCACTGATCAAAGGGGGGGGAGCCTGTCTGAAGAGCAACCTGCCAGCCTGTCGTGAGAAGCATCTAAGTTTGTAAGGGCGTTAAAAATGTTAAGATCAACTTAGAATGTGTTTTGCTTTTATTTCATTTGACCAAATCTGACTTGTTATGCTTTGACTTATAATCACTTAAAATCTATCTTTATAGTTAGAATAAACAAACAGATTTATTCTACCTGAAGCAGTGCGTTAGGTTTGAAGCGTGTCAGAGACTCCCCTTGGGAGAACAAGCTGGGTACATATCAATTTCTTTGTTAAATTGACAAACTCATAAGCTTGCAGCGTCCAGCGGGCATAACTGGACACTGCAAGACGGAGGTTCCTAGGGTTGTGTCTGGGACTGGAGGTATTGGCTAGTGTCATTCAGTTGCTCAATCCAAGGAGCAGCTTACATGCCAGAGGCTGTGTGTGAACAGCCCAGGAGTGGGGGTTCTCACATCAGAGCAGGGTAAGGCTGGCTCCCAGAGTCAAGGATTGGAGTGACCTAGCAGATCACTGGTCCAGATAACACCAGAGGGGAACGTCACACCTTAACCTCTGTTTATTAACAGTTATCAAAACAGAATACATATGCTAAGCATACAATGCTCACCACTCCCAATGAGGCAGACAAACTTTTCTTGATGGCCAGTAAAGATTAGATTGTCTGAGGCTCCAGCATCTGCACAGTATGGTCGGCAGGGTGTTGAGGTCTGGCAGCTCTGACCTTGGGCTCTGTCCTGGAATTAGGTTCCAAAGAGCTTCCTTTTGGACCCCAGTTTATATAGTTAAACTTGAGTCCTGCTTAGCTGTACCATAACCAATCATTTAAAACTGAAGTAAACTAAAGTAAAACAGTATTTTTTCACCAATCCTAGCCCATTAGGAAACAATTCTTTAACCAATCACACCCCACCACCTTAGTTGATTTAAATCTTGTGAAATTAGTTATGCAAGAGAGAGAAACAATTAAAGAATCAAACAGAGACTATAGAGATAAACAATAGAGAAGTAGGGACCATAAAGGCAAAACAATAAAGAAGTATAGATTTCACAGTCACAACTATTGATAAGTGGTTTCTTGCCAGACAGAATGCTATCAAACAAAGTTTTCTTCAAACATCTTAAGATCTGTTTCTTTATCTGGTGATGGTGGGTACTGTTAGGACAGGAGTGCCTTCTTAGCAGCCCGATATTACATTGTTTAGATGAAATGTAGATGAAACATTAGGATGTGACTCTCTGCACCTTAGCTCATGGCTGTTTCTCACTCTGGCTGAGACTTTTACTGCAGAAAAAGGCCTCAGACCTTACACTGGACAGTGTCATACTGACATACCAACTCCAAGCCACTTCCCTCCCAGCTGCCAGCATAGGAGCATGGCTGGGGGAAAGAGGGCATGTTTAGAGCTACCTTTTGCCCTGGAATTCCCTTTGGGCCATTGGCAGATGGTATACATTATAGCTGTCCTCAGTGGTATAGCTAGAAATAGAAGTTTGGGTGGGCCCCAACTTATGGTGAACAGCCAATGGCCCAGTCTCCCCTTCTTCTCAGAGTCCTCTCTACTACCTGGCTGGAGTCCCAGTCTCCCCTTCCCGCTGTTCTCCCCAGATGGTCTCACCTTGCAGTGCTTGTCAGCAAAGAGCAGCGCCAGCCAGGGCACAGCCTACACAACCTCCTACACAACTTCTGCTCTGCTGACATAAAATCAATCTCAAGCTGCTGTGCCCTGGCCCTTGTTGCCACCTCCCCCCTGAAAAGCAGGTAAAAGGTGCCAATTTGTGAGCTGAGGCCACTCAGGCTGCAGTCAAAGTAGACCCTGACCAGCAAGATCCTGTGGGCAGCCAGCACTGCCACAGCCACCTCCTCCCTGTGTGGGGCCACTTGCATTTACGCCAGCATGCCCAGAATCCTCCCAGCCTGCCCCAGCTGCTGGCTCCTTCCACCCTGTACTGCTCACTCATCCAGTGGGGTTCTGCAGCCAGCACCAATTGAGCAGAGCTCACAAAATGACAAGGCAGAGCTGTCAGAGTGTAGCTTTCTGAAGTGACAGAGCAGAACTCTGTTCGGAGCTTCACTCCAGACTTGAAACCCAGAACTGCTCTGCCTCTGGCAGCACTAAACCCGTTTGTCCAGTTCCTGAGCTCCCACCTTCAGGATGCATCGTTCAAAAAAAAGTCTGTTAATAAATTGACTTAACTATGGCATTCACACAGGCTCAGATTTGGGTGGGCATGGGTGCTAACTGGGTGAGCCATAGTCCACATGTTGCTATGTCCCTCCTCAGGCTAATGTATTTTATGTCAGAGGACTGCACCACCACCCAGTATTGGGGGAGTATTCCTTTGCACCACCTCCCCTAGGAGTACTGTGGCTGATGATGTAGGCTTAATGTTAGAGTTTTTGTGGGTCTTCCAAAAGCAATGTATGGCTACTGTGTTTTAATTTCTAGACATCCCTGCTAGAAGTCCCCAAATGATCTATTTTACTCTAGCTATTGATTTACTTATTGAAATTGAGATGATTAGTGAAAGTGATGCTTACTGTTTTATCACTCAAGAAGTGTTAGACTTCAAGGTACAGTTTACATTACTTTTTTGTTCCACCGGCAGCAGAAGTTCCCTTTAACAATCTGATAAATATCTGTGTATGTCTCTCTATATCTGGAATTAAAACGTAAGTGTTTAGACAAGGACAACAGAAAGTAAAATGTACCACACTTCTTCCCCCATCCTCCCCGCCAAGAAATCTCACAGCTATTGTGAAAAGAGTTTGCAGAAATTCTGCACATTTTATGGCAAATCCCTGTAGATTTCTGTTCTTGCAGCAGAGAAGGAAGAAATTACTGTGTGCCATTATACCATGTAGAGATGGGAATGCATCTTGCAAGCATAATGGTGGCTGTGATACAGCTGATTCTTTTGTGATTGTTGCCTTTATGAATGAAACAAGTATGTGCTAATTTTTCTCCAGCCCAAAAAAGCAAGATTCTCTGAAAATGGAGAAAAGATACAGAAAGTCCATAAGAATCTGTGGCTGTTAATAAGAGTGTAGCCCATATATAACATGAAAATACAGCTCACAAAGACAGCACTCTGCAGTCCTCTGACAGACAGTGACAGGACTAGGTATATATCCTCTACAAAGTACATTCTTTAGAGTCCATCATCAATTGTGCTTTTGCTCTGAGAATTCATCCACCAGCTGAAAAGGCATAACAATAACTGGTCAAGGACAGTGTGTACAATGCCTTTTCACACAGAGCAAAGGCAATCAAAAGATTTCACACATATTTGTACTGCTTGAGAAACACCCTTAATGTATGGGGACACAGACAGGGTAAGAGCAGGAAAGAAAATATCTTGCTCCTGGTTACAGTCAGCCAGTGGATAGTAGCAGATTGACACAGCTGAGTACATGCACTGTAGTTGTAGCCATGTCGGTCCCAGGATATTAGAGATACAAGGTGGGGGAGGTAATATCTTTTATTGGACCGACTTCTGTTAGTGAGAAAGACAAGCTTGCGAGCCACACAGAGCTCTTCTTCAGACCTGGAAAAGGTGCTGGTGGAAGTAATTGTTTATCATAAGTAGTTAGCACATATTATATGGGACCATACAAGGTAGAGTGGCCAGTTAACACCGCTGCAGTCATCATAGGACAAAAAGAGGGGGTTAGTGGATTACCGTAACTGTGCGCAGACTCACCCGGTGGTGCCTCCTACTGGTCGTCTCAGGAAATTAGCCTCCAGAGCACCCTCTGTCGGCCTTGCTTTGCCGCTAGCCCCCATGTCCCTCCCGGACCCCAGGTGACCCTTTTGCTGGGTGCTGCCCCCTGGCAGTACCTCCACTGTTTCTCCAGGTCTCCCCACTCAGGGGAACCCCCACCCACTACCTCCACCTCACTTCAGTCATAGGCTACTGCCAGTCACCAACTCACCCCCGCGCACTGGGGCAGATTGCAGTGTAAGCCACTCATCATAGGCAAGGTTGGGTCTGGACCTGCTGCCTCTACCGATTGCTGGGCTGCCCCTCTGCAACCCCAGTACTTGTCTTAGGCCCTCAGCTAGGCCCGTAGCATGGGGCTTTTCCAGGCTGGAGCTCCCCAGCTCCTCTAGCCTTCCCCCAGCCCTGCTCCACTCCTAGTACCCTGCTCGGCTCCCTAGCAGCCAGGCCCCCCTCTCTCTCTAAAAGCAGAGAGAGAGTGTTTGGGCTCCTGGCTCGCAGCCTCTTATAGGGATCAGCTGGGCCTGATTGGGGCATGTCCCCAGCTGTTACTGCCTTCCCCAATCAGCCTAGGCTTTGTTTCACAGCCCCAGCCCTCTCCCAGGCTGGCTTTAACCCTTCAGGGCTGGAGTGGGTGACCACCCTGCTACAATTACAGATTGTTGTAATAAACCATAAATACAGGGTCTCTGTTCAGTCCAGACACTAAAAAATCACAGACTGAAGCAACAAGTCTACACCCCCTTTCCTTTCAAACCCCTACTGCTAGGTTTTCTTCCTTTTAAGTCCCACACCATGCCCAGATGTGGCAGGGCAGGGCTAATGGAATGGGGCTGGCCATCCCCAGGCAGCCTCCCAACTCCCAGGCCTTAAAGGGGCAAGCTGCCCTGTAAGTCTAAGAAAGGGGACGGGAGGGGGAAAAACCAACCTGGTGTCTTGAGATAGAGTGACTCAACCTCTACTGCTACCGCCATGGCTAACTTTAATACCTGATACAGCCCCTATTTATGCTTGTGGGTCTATAGTTGTGCATATGGCAGACATTTCCCTTAACTACTCTTGTCACATTCCGGGGTGCAATCCAGATCAGTGAGAGGTTGTGTCACTGCCTTCCCTATAACCCAAAGGTGCCACACAACAGCAAAGCTATGCCAATACATTCAGGGCTGTAGCTATACACAGACACTCAAGGTGTGACCTGCATGCTGGTAGGCTGTTTGTGAGTGGCCCAGGTTGGGAGCTACAACAGCAAAGCATTGTGAAGCACTTGAGGTTGCAGGGCAGATGGTGGCAAAACCCCTCACTTGTCTGGATTGCACCCCAGAATGTGACACACTCCCATTACAGTTTCCCTGAGTGACCTCATCCCACATTCTATCTAAGAAACAGAATCATAGTTGTTTCACTGGGTATAAGGCTTTTGGGAGCGCAGGCAGTGGGGACAGAGGCAGCATTTAGCCTGAAACCTATTTTTTCCATTCTGTCTGAGGCTTCAGCACTGCATCATCTCACTTTCAGAAGAATGTTTTTCACAGACATAAGGGCTGGAAACCTAATATTCTTTTCTTTAAATGGAAGTATAGATTGAGCAGCTGATTGGGTAACCTGAGAATTGTTGGTAAAATGCACCATCATCTACTGGATTAATAACTCTCTAATCCTTTCAATCATCTGGCTCATAACCTTAGTGTCATAGCTGAGTTCTCTTTCATTTTCCCCACACATCCAGATTGTTGTTAAATGTCAGTGGTTCTTTCTTTCTAATATCTCAAATATTTGCTTCTTCTCCCCATCCTTCTTGTCAGGACTGAGCCAATGGAGTTTGGACTCATCTCTATTCTGTTTGCCTCTGAAATCTTTTGTCTATATATTGATATTGCTGGTATCACTGGGCATGCTCAGATTTGACAATATTATATTATGATTGTCAGCTTGCATCAGTAAATAGCCATTTTTAATGAACTCGAATTGAAAAGCAAAAGCAGATTGGAAAGGAAAATCCCAAAAGCAACATGCCTGAGTCTGATTGCAAAATTGCAATGTAAATTCTATCAAACTAGAAAACTACATAACAGGGAGTGAGCCCAAATCCTGACTTGTGGCCAAGCTGGGGTTGATGCAGCTCAAGAAGGCTGTACGTCTGTCTCCAGTGCAAATCAGATGAGACATACAGTTTCTCTACTATACATCAGCTATCTGTGGCCCCAAGAAGCTGGAGATTTAGAGATGTGCAGATACCCCAAACACAGCCTTTTCCCCCACCACGTTCCTGCACTAGGGGATCAAGAAGAGGAGTAGCATAGAAACTGCTCTGGGACCTCCATGGCATCCAAAGACCCCCAGGTAGGTTAATCCTCAGATGGCTGGTTATCTTTAGGGCTCCTTTATGCCACCAATATGGACAGGAGGATCAGGCCCAGAGTGCCAAACGAAGTAGGCATAGCTTGTATATTCCCCCGGGCTGGGGAAGCGCATCCCAAGTTTCAGAGGTCTGTTATTGAGTGTCCAGGGAGATTGAAGTGCTCTCCTACTGGTTTTTGAATGTTACAATTCTTGATGTCTGATCTGTGTACATTTATTTTTTTGCATAGATACTGTCCGGTTTGGCCAATTTACTCACCAGCAACTACACACCACACAACAGAAACACTAACCCAGGAACCAATCCCTGCAACAAACCCCGTTGCCAACTCTGTCCAAATATCTATTCAAGGAACACCATCATAGGACCTAAACACATCAGCCACACCATCAGCAGCTCGTTCACCTGCACATCTACCAATGTGATATATGTCATCAAGTGCCAGCAATGCCCCTCTGCTATATACATTGGCCAAACCTGGACACTCAATAACAGACTTAAAAGTGGCCATTCTTCAACAAAAAAACTTCAAAAACAGACTTCAACGAGAAACTGAAGAGCTGGAATTAATTTGCAAACTTGACACCATCAAATTAGGCCTGAATAAAGACTGGGAGTGGCTGGGTCACTACAAAAAATATTTTCCCTTTGTTGATATTCACCCCTTCTTGTCAACTGTTGGGAATGGGCCACATCCACCCTGACTGAATTGGCCTCATTAGCACTGACTCCCCACTTGGTAAGGCAACTCCCATCTTTTCATACGCTGTATATTTATACCTGCCTACTGTATTTTTCACTCCATGGATCTGATGAAGTGGGTTATAGCCCATGAAAGCTTTTGTAATTTTAAAGTAGTCTTATCAAAAGTGGGCCAAAGGCTTTGGAAAACCCTCACACAAAGATTAACAGGGAAATCCTACTTTAACCATCTTCAAGACAAGTTGAAAGACACCCCTTCTCACTGTAGCATTCCCCAAAGAACCACAACAGAAGAAAATCCAACACCATGTTTAAAAGCAACAGTCCATGATTAAACTTGGAACTTGACAAAAACATGACATCTCAAACAAAACAGCCTCCCTCTTCCTGATAAGGAAAGTGAATTGACTGCCCTTGTGGGCAGTTCTCATTGTTTGTTATAATCCATATACATGCTCAGATACTATGGTGATAGGTGCTTAAGAAATGCTGATAGATGGATAAAATCAACACATACGTTATTAAATCAGGTTGCTGGATTAGTGGGTTAACAGTGAAAGGGTGAAAATAAATATTTTAATTATGAAAACAGATTAGGTAATGACAATTTTGTTTAAGTAGTTTTCATTATCAGAACAAAACTGTGACCTTGAGCCAAGCCCATGGAAGAGATAAAGGGAAATTGTGATGGTATCTGAAAACTAATCGGCCCTTTCCCTCCTTTTCTTTTGTTGTTATCTTTAAAAAGAGAGAAAGATGCACCAAACAAGTTCTAAGCCTACTGAATACCAAACAATGTGTCTCACCTTAGAGTCAACAATTAAAACATTTTTGGTCTAATACCAAATGAACAGAGTCTCCAAAGCTGCCCCAGGCCCTCAGCGATGGAGTACTTAGTGCAGGTCAGGAGGGGCTGCAAGAGCTGCTATTGTATACCGCAGCCTTAGGGCTGCTCTAAATTATGCTGGCTGCAAATGATTCCATTGGCCAATACAGAGAGGCACAGAACAATCCCAGTGCAACCTTAGAATTGGGACTATGGCATCTGAATTCTTATTCTGCTTTAAACAATAGCCTGTTAAAAACCCTAGTTGTACTTGTCAATATGTGATATTAAAATATGTTTTGAAAGGCTTGATTCAGCAAGGTGAAGAACACCATGGCCCTGAGCCGGCAAAGCATGAAAGCATGTGCTTAACTTTAAGTATGGGAGTAGTCCCAGTGGCATGAATGGTTTGCTGAATCAGGGCCAAAGTGCTTGGCATCTTTCAAGACTGAGCCCTGTGTGACTGTGATAGGTAGATTTCGCTAAGGATAACAGAGTGATCTAGAGTAATGCGTACACTGCATTTCAAATGAAGATTTTTAATATTTTAATCAAATTTAAAAAGCACTTTTGAGAGAACACATTCCCTAGTGGTTTGAGGATAGGACTGGGAGTCAGAGTCTCTTCAGTTTTAATTCTGACTCTGGCCCTGACTCACTGTCTAGTCTTAGGCAAGTATGTTTCTGTACCTCAGTTTCTCCATCTGCATAAAGTTACCTCAAAGAGTCATTGTGAGGGTTCCTTGTATAACATTGGTGAAGCATTCTGAAGCTGTAATTTGCTATGTACATTCTAAGAAAAAGATCTACTGTAATGTTAGTATAGTATCAACTTTGATACAAATCCATGAACTACACAGCTGGTTACAATCCTTTAATCTTAGTCTCCACTGTAAAGAATAATTATGAACTATGTGAAAAAATAGTTGACTACTTTAGAACATAGTTTTGTAAAACCTTTATTCTTATACCCATTTTTATTGAAATGTCAGAATGCACCAAACCGTCTATTTTTACTTTAAGCTGGGCTGATTTATTGATGACTGTGCTTAATTTTTAAAACATTTTTCCTTGAGAAATTAGTCTTCTGACAACCCTTCTAATGTACACAGTCTGAGACACAGCATTCAGTATAAGAGGCTTAGCATTAATGTTTAATTCTGCAGTCTCTACCATAGCTGTGCAGAAACAGTTTGATAGTTTATGCACCGCTGTAATCAGTATCTAACAAGTATTCACATTCTCACTTCCATTGGTAGTGAGTTAGCATTCTTTCCTCCTCCATTTTCTCTTAATTTTTTTTGCTGTTACGGTTCATAATTGCCCTATGATTCTTGTTTGGAAGCCATGGGGACATGATTAGGGACTGGATCCTGCAAGCATTTACCAGCATAGCTAAATATTTACCATGGTGAGTGATCCCATGGATGTTAAGAAGACCACTCAGTTGTAGTGTTTATAACCTTGGGTAGTTGTTATTGACAGGATAAGGCCTTGTGTCAGCACAGGAACACTTCTCACCACAACCAGAGGTGCTCTGTTATAGCTCCTGATACTTTGGGGGGTGGGGGGCAGAGGGGGAAGAACAACCAAAAGTGCTTCTGGGTCTGCAATGTACAGGCTTGTTCTGCCAGAGGGATTAACATCAGCTTCAGTGCTCTGGCTAGGAGAAATGTTCCTTTTCATTTTTCTTATCACTTGCATTTACCTATTAATAAATATATACTTCTCATAACCCCCTTATCTACGCTCTCCCTTGCTATCTGCTACAATCCAGCAATAGACTTGCTCTTTTGCACACACCTTCCCTTCCCCTCCTCTATGTACATGGAGCTAGCATGGTTCATGATTCAACAAAGAACTAGAGCAGTGGTCCCCAACATGGTGCCTGCGGGCGCCATGGCTCCCACCGGGGCATTTATGTGCGCCCGCCTAGTGCCCAGCAGGGGAGAGAAGCTGCGGCCCCGCACCTGCCGGGGACAGAGAACTCCGGGCTGCGGGCGCCGGTGCTCTCTGTCCCCGGCAGGCGCGGGGCCCACCTAGTGCCTAGCAGGGGAGAGAAGCCAGGGCCCCGCGCCTGCTGGGGACAGAGTGCTGCGGGCGCTGGTGTTCTCTGTCCTTGCGGCTTCTCTCAGGCTTCTCTCTGCACTGCCCATAACTGCCGCCGAAAAAAAACAAAACAAAAAATAAAACGCTCCGCCTCTGCAGAATGGACCGAGTGTTTATGATATTCATTTTGTAAAAACTCCTTAATTTTTCTTACAGGTAGATAAAAAAGAGCAAATTCACACGGTAAGGTGAAAGAGTAATTGCCGAATAATTGAATTAATACCTTTTACATGTAAAATTACCTTTTTTATCTATGGATTCATATATTATGTAATATTAAATATGATGTTTTTCGTATTATTTAATGTACAAATACAAAATAAGCCTTGAAAAATTGTTGGCGCCCGCCACACTCTTCTGAAAACATGAATGTGCTACTGGCCACAAAAAGCTTGGGGACCACTGAACTAGAGCATGTTAAGTACATGCTTATGTTCTGTTGAAGAAAAAGGGATGTAGGCACATGCTTAAAATTAAGCATGTACTTAAATGCTTTGCTGAATAGGAATAGGATAACTCACATAGAATCATAGAATCACAGAAGATTAGGGTTGGAAGTGACCTCAGAAGGCATTTAGTCCAACCCTCTGCTCAAAGCAGGACCAACACCAACTAAACATATTTAAGTATAAGCATGTGCTTAAGTGTTTTGCTGAAATAGGGCCATGTAGCCTAGATCTGATATGCACATGAAAGTCTAACTGTATGCCTATTCCATACCTGCCCTTACTTCATACAGCAAAACTGTGGCAGCTCTGCTATGTAGAGGGCTTTCTATGATCTTTATAGTTATGGTGAATTTCATCTCCTCTGTACACCTGTAGCGAGGCGGTGGGATATCCCACAGCCCCGCGGAGGGACGAGTCTCCCCTAGCACCAATGTGGGCGGAGCCAGTGGGTCCTGCGCCTGCCCCCCAGAGGTCACGGCGCAGGACAGGAAGTAGAAAAGCCCCGCTGCAAAGCTCAGTTGAAAGCCAGCCGCCGGAGAGGCCAGATGCCTGTGGCCTAGCTCCGGGTTGGGGAACGCCGGCAGGCCGCGGCCGACCCGAGGACTGGCCGGGCCAGCCGCGCCTACCCCTCGCCCGCTACCCCGAGGAGGAGCCGCGCCTACCCCTCGCCAGCTACCCCGAGGAGGAGCCAAGCCTACCCTTCACTAGTTACCCAGAGGAACCGATGGTGCTGGAAATCCCCACTGACGCAGCAGCGACTCTTCTGCCATTGCTAGGGCCCCAGGCTGGGACTCAGTGGAGCGGGTGGGCCTGCGTCCCCCTGCCACCCCACTCACGGGTGGGCAGTCTTCCCCTCACACCAGACGCTCAGAAGCCTGAGCTCCTGACTGTGTGTTTGCTGCCTCGCCCTGACCTAGGGCCAGGGCTCACATTGAACTATTGGCTCAGCCCCTGCTTAAGGGCCTGAGCACCTGACTCTGTGTTTGCTGCCCCGCCCTGACCTAGGGCCAGGGCTCACATTGAACTATTGGCTCAGCCCCTGCCTAAGGGCCAGAGCTCCTGACTGTTTGTTTACTGGCCTGCCCTGACCCAGGGCTTGGGCCCAGGGCGAACTATTGCGAGGCGGTGGGATACCCCACAGCCCCGTGGAGGGACAAGCCTCGGCCGAGCCCTTCTACAACACCCAATTGCAAAAAATAAAAATTCTATTGCTGTTTTTACTTCAATGTGTTGTCAACATCTTCAGAAGAAAGAGTTTTATCGGCAAAATGGAGAACTGGCAATCTAACCTCTGCACATACCAGTTTAGATGCTGAATACTTGAATATATGAAAAAATGATTTTTTTTCCAGAGTAGCTGTAAACAAGATGAACTCTTGCTCAAACCTGCCAAACTAAAACCAAGAAAATAAATGTTCCAGGGAAAAAAGAGGTGGAGTGACCATCAAGGCAGAGACAAAGAAAACATATCTACTACTGTAAAACAAGAAATTCCAGGGGGAGAAACCACTGTCCAATGCCTACAACCATTTAACAATTGACCTTGAAGAGGCAAAATGACTGCCAGCTGGATACAACACTAACAATAACAATTCCAATACCCTACAGTTTTATATAATTTGAAGATAATAATTATGATTTTTCTTAAATTGATTCTTATTTTATATAACGTTTGCACAGTATTATCTCTTGATAAAGAAAATAAGGATATGTTTATAGTGCAGCTCGGAGCCTACCTCCCAGACTCGCACTAGCTTCACTTGAGCTAGCGCACTAAACCCAGCTGTTTGGATGTTACGGCATGGACAGAAGCTCGGGATAGCCACCCAAGCACAGATCCAAGGGGGATTGCTTGTGTGAATAGTTACATAGCAGGGAGAATAAAAGATTCCCAATTTGGCCCTTAGATTGTACAAACTCTTCAGGGCAGACTCCTAACTGATACTTTATGCCAAAATTTAGATCCTCAGAACCCCCCTTCCCCTGCCTTAATCTACCGCCTACTCCTGTATGAGCCTAAATTCCCTGGGCCTCTATATTTTCACTGGTAAAGTCCTGTCAATTTCTGCTAGCAGGCATGCACAAAGCTGCCTAAATCCTGATGCCTGGCACCTAAGACTCAGAGCGATCCCCAAAGTAGACATTCCCATGCTTATCACACCCATGGGGTCTGATCCAGGAAGCATTCTCAGCATATGTCAACACTGCAAAGAAAAGCCGGCAGTGCCAAATCTCAGAGCCCAGGTCAATTGACTCAGTCTCACAGGGCTAAAAAATAGCAGTGTAGACATTGAGGCTGAGGCTGGAGCCCAGCTCTGAAAGTGAGGGTTCCTAAACTCCAGCTCAAGCAGAAACATCTACACTGCTATTTTTTAGCTCTGAAGCCCAAGTCCTACATGCCTAAGTCAAATGACCTCATCTCTTACCCAGGGTGCCACAGATTTTTCTTTGCAGTGCAGATTTACCCTCAGAGGACACCTAAGAGCATGTCTACTGGATTGCCGGCACAAAACCCAGCTATGGAAAAGGTGATGCTTCCACCTGTTATGCTTAATAGTCTAGTGGTTAGTGCACTTGGCTAGCCTTTGGGAGACACAGATGCAAATCACCACTTTCCTTATGTGATTTATACATTTCTCTGAAAGGCCCAGGTTCCAGTCGCTGGTCTTATTCTTAGGAATATTCTTAGGTGCCTAACTCTCATGCATTGTATAAGGAGCCTGGGCAGTAACTCAGAGATGAGGATTCCAATAGGTGGCAGGGTACCTAATGTTAAGTATTGCAATGCTGAGTCTAAGTCCCCTTTGTGGATCTAGCCCTAAATGTATGGTGCCTAGCACAATGGTCCACATTCTTAGTTGGGGTCTCTAGGCAACATGTACTATAAATGACAGTGTAGGCAAAGGCACCTCATCCAAACAAGAGTTTTAGCTCTAGGATATCTAAATAGAGAGTGTTACAAGCAGTATACTAAGCTCTTAATATTTGTTCCAGTGAAGACACACTGTGTTTTGCCATTGATTTCAATGGGATTAGTATTTGTCCCTAAAAGCAAAGACATATCCCAAGCTAAAGAGAAAAATAAAGAGTTAAATACAGATTTGGATTTTTTTTTTTTGATAAATGACAATCATTCAAGCTATCAATCATCTAGAGAGGGGGAATCAGCAGGCAATCCAATTCAAGAAATGAGGCTGTAATGCATGATGTAGGTCTATCAGTTAATTTAAATAATGAGTCACCTGGTAGGCAATCAAATCTAGGTCAGGACATTTAGCAGACTGAAAATAATGAGTCTAACAGCAATAGAGCTAACAAAACAATCCAGATAATAATGGCAGCACAGAATGACAGTCCTAACGCAATCAGACAGCGTGCACAAACTGTAAATAGACAGAGTAAAGAGAATGAACTTGCATGTGAAAGCAAAACATATTCTCCAATGAAACTATTATAGAAGAATTATGTTTGTTTAAAAGGAAGCACACCGACAATCAGAGCGATAACATACAATATTTATGTGTTCTTGCTGAATCTACAATATCTGTTTAAAAAACCCTGGACATTTTTTTTTTTTTTTTGCATGTAAAGCAAATATGGTGAAATTTGATTTTTGTTGACTTTACAAATCAGCCAGAAAGATCAAACTTTTCCCACTCCCTTCTCATGATTGCATTGCATTGATCAACAATCATGATTTTAAAAACTGCTTTTTTTAGAGAGAGAGAGAGAGGAATAAAAAAATGTTTTGGCAAAAGAAAGCAAATGTTCAAATTAGGCTCACTCTGGGGGCAGTTCAGTGTCAGTTTGTGGTGTGGGGAAGGAAGGCTGAAGGAGACATTAAGAACACAGTGGATGTGCCGAGTCACTGCAGGTGTGGATTTGTCAGGCCACATCTTGTACAAATTTCAGCAGTACGTGAATGTCCCAGAGCTGCCCTCCATGCTTTCTAAGCCCTGGTTCTGCAAATGGATCCACTTGAGGAGACCTTTCTGCCCATGAAGAGCCCTGATTGGGGCCCAAGTTTGAGCCTGGGCTTGCAGGAGGAAGGGAATGTGTGGGTACAGAGTAGCAGTGGCCAGCAGGCCTCCTTTTGCCTAGATCTGGCTCCCAAACTCCAGAACGCAGCAGCCATTTTAAGCAAGTTCAGCTACTCCAGATGGGGAATAGGATTGCCATCTTCTGAGGTGCTTATCTTTGTATTCCACACAGGCACAACTCCTCCCATTTATGGCTGGTGCAAGATTTTGCCTTCTGTTCTTTGATCTCAATCTAATCCACACACTCAGCTGTGCTCACCATCATAAGGCTGGCACCTGCTTCCGAGGAGATGGAGCGTCAAAAATAATGAGCCAGATTGTCAGCTGGTGTACATGAGCATAGCATCACTGACTTCAGTGAAGGTGTACTCATTTACTCTAGCTGACAACCCAGCCCAATATACTTAAAAATGTGCTGAAAATAAATCAAAATCACCTCCTTGTTCTTGGAAATGAAATTGTCTAAATATATTAGCAAAATGTGGAATAGCAACAAGGCTTTATTTGTTGACTCTCATCCTATAATCCATCTACCATATGATGCCCTAGGCAATCGGCTAATTCTGCTAATTTGCCACTAATTCTAGTCTGTTTACTTTGTTCCACTTTAGTTTATTTTTTTAAGTTTCCCTAACTAATTTATGATTAATAAATAAATATTCTTCAGTAGTACTTCTACGTACTTTAAAGTGAGTGGTGGCATTTTATTCACAATTGCAGATGGTAGGTGGGAGTTACAGCTCAGCTTTACAAAATGCTGTTTCCATTTATTAATTGTGGTTTCGTGTCTAAAGCTCTTGGTGCTGAATACAGCAGTGGACCTGTCCCTGCAAGCATTTAAGAATGAGTAGTACTCGGTGTGCCAGTGGTGCTTCTATCACTTGTCAGTCATTCTTTTGCCCCTGCAAGAGGACCCCATGGGAGTTCTGGTGACATCTTAAGCCAGGGTATGCTTTTCACAGCAAACAATAAGGGCCTGATTCACTTTTCACTTACATCAGTGTAAATCTTGTTGAGTATGATGTTCAGATACCACGGTGATGTGGGCCAGACAAGTACCTACATGTATAAACTTCAATGGAGATATATTGGTATAAAACTTGTGAATAAAAAGAGTCAAGCCCAACGTTTTATAAATATGCAATAACTTCTGCTCACCAGACAAACAATCATGAGTTTACAGAGTTAAATAGAATTTAAAATTAATTAGCCTATTTCTGTTTTCACTGCAGTATCACAAAAATTAGTGAAAATAATAAACAAACACACAAACTCATCAAATAATAATACAAAATGTAAGACGATAAAGACTCCTAGACATAGTGCTTCATCTCATCCATTCCATTGCCATTGTAGGTTTGCTCACTACATTATGTTCTCAAATGTTTTTCATCTAGGTCAGTTTTATGGTAATGAGCTTTTTATTTTGTATGTACCCAAAACTCCTAGTGAATGAATGGAGAATTTTGATTATGTAAAGAATAAAGGATCAGTTCTGTGCAGTCGGTTTGTAAGGTGCTTTGGGATCCATTTGGGTGACAGGAACTTTTAAAATGGAAGATCATTATCATAAGACTAGTCTAAACATTTAAGAATAGACCAGAAGGAACAAACCTGCCTGGGAGTGGGAAGGAAATGATGACCTGATATCTCTTTTCCATCTTTAATTTGTATGATTCTTGTCCACAAGCACTGGAGATAATCACAGCTGTATAGTTTTTCATAACTTGGTAATTGTACTTTCAGCTTGTAAGGAATACAAGCATTTGGCTGGCTGGTCTGCTGAAATGATAAGCCTTGAAATGATGATTTTCTACTTTTTAGTTAGATTTTACAGTTTATAGATGATTGAAATAGTAATGCCACATGTAATTCTCTTTCTAGACAAGCCTAGTTAAAATGTTCATTCAAAAGTAATAAGCGCAATATTTTTTCTAATCAGGTCCCCTCGGAATGAAACCATGGAAAAAATGTTCTTGTCAGTTCATTCTGATTACCTGTGTGTCTCGTTAGTCTAAACCCTATCTGACAGCCACACAGTCATAACTGCCTTTCAATGAGTATTACCACGGAGTCTTTTAAAAATAATTTTATTTCAATTTCTGGCCAGTTCTAGCTTAACCAGCACATATAATTGCCTAATAAGCAGTTCATAAGAAGAACATAATTTCAAAGTGAAATGTTGAACCCATCCATTCTTTGACCGTAATAGAAATTAGAGATGTCTTTTAAGTTCTGTACTGCAAGTTGCTCTGCAGCTGAAGAACCAGCCACCTGGAAACTTGTTAGAATGCCAATTAAACTTTCATATTGACTCACCATTTAAAAAGAATCATACTATTGTGAATATAAAATAACTAGTGAGCTTAAAATGTAAAATATGTTAGCAGTCTGAGAACTATATGTAGGCTCAAGAGGTTTGAAAATTGTTGTTGGACAGGGAAAATCTTATGTGCCCTTAGACATTAAAGGGTCTTGCCAGTGAGAATTAGATCTGTGTGAATAGTTCATAGATTTAGAGACGTTAAGGCCAGAAGTGAACACTGGGTCATCTATTCTGACCTCCTATGTAATACAGGCCATAGAGTTTCATCCAGTTACTCCTCTACTGAGCCCAATAACTTGTATTTGACCAAAGCCAATCTTCTAGGAAGGCACCCAGTCTTGTTTTGAAGACTTCTAAAAATAAGGAGTTGGCCACAGCCTTTCTTCTCTCTCCCCTAACCTCCCTCCCCCCAATAAAGATGTTAAATTTTCCAGGTTTCGGGGCTTCATTATAAATTAAAAATTTAGACCAGGTTCATCAAAAGTTTCCCTAAGGTTCACTAAACTTTGGAACAAGCATTAGCCAGCTTTTAAATGAACCATGGTGTAGCATGGAAATCATGTAAAATATGTGGTTGAGGCCTGAAAGCAGGTGAAACTTCACAGTATTGATAAATTGGATAGTGAGTTGCTTAACCACACTTTGGTTCATTATGAAATATACTCAAGAAACCAAATAACCAATGATAGTCAGGTTCGTTGCTACAACCCAATAATACTATAGTACAGGAAAAAGGTTCTATACAATACCAGTCTCCTGGAAGCTATCTCATGCAGTGATCTTACATTGATGTTATGCAGAAGATGTGCTATTGTATTTACACCCCTAAAGCTATCATTTTATATCCTACTTACTAGTAAAATGAACTGTGTATGTCATCTGAAACTCGATTGAACCAATCAGTTTCCCACCTTGTTTTTCTGGTACCATGGTGTATCCCTTATCTCTTTGTTCTGAACACATGTATTTCAGGTACCAACAGGGGTGAAAGTAAAAGCCGAAGACTTACCAGTACGGGGATTGGCTCTGGACCCCGGAAGGGGCGGGGCCTTGGGTAGAAGAGGCTGGGCTGGGGTACAGCGTCCCCCAGCCAGCCCTTCCTCGCTGCCTGGCCCACGCCGTCCGGGGCTCCAGCGGCGATTTAAAGGGCCCGGGGCTCCGACCTCTGCTGTGGTAGCGGCAGTGGTGGCCAGAGCCCTGGCCCCTTTTAAATCGCCAGCCCGGGGCAGCTGTTCCTTCTCCCTTACCCCCTCACCCCCGTCGGTGGCCGTGGGGGAGGCAAAAGGGCCAACAACATTAAAGCACTGCCACGGAGGGTTCTTTGCTGTGGCAGCGCTTTAACATCACTGCCCCTTTTGCACCTCCCCATCGGCAGCCCTGTGGCAACACTTTAAAGTCAGCTGGGTACGGGCCGGTACTGGCGGCTACTTTTCATCCCTGGGTACCAATGGGTGTGAAGGCACCTCCCATGTTTGCAAGAGGGAAGAATAATCATAGGTCTTGTCCTCTTCCTTTGGGACATTCCAGTACAGGCCTGTGAGAATAACTCCCTTTCTGTTGCTATGGTAAAGCACTCATCTGTTCACGATCTTCACAGCTTCCCTATTTGCTCAAGCCAAAACTTACTGCAAGGAGTTAAGGGATACTTAGCATAAGTGAGTAGAGTTATATAAAAATCATTGGCCAATATAGGCTATGTGACTTCTATAATATTTATGCTTAATGATATTTGTGTGTCATGCATACTAATATATATATAAATATGCAGTGGGTAATACTTGTTATTAATATATGGAGTGTGAATCCATGAAGAAACTTGCCCAATCCCCTGGAGCAAAACTGCCACCCAACTCTACCCTCATGGCTGGTTGAATTTTTTAGAATTTCAAAATTTAAAAAATATTGTCAATTCCTCTCTCTTTTTCCTCACCAGATGTAATCTCTAGCAACCTCATAAACCATAGTATATATTTGTTGGAGAACATGCTGTTCTAGGGACTGGGGAGCCTCTGGTTCAGAGTTTAGTTACAGAGCAGGTTCAGGAAACGATTTCCACCCCTTTCATCAGTTGTAGAATTGATACGTCCTGCCCATAGAAAAACTTAGTTTGGGAAAGGCAGTGGCTTATAGCAGGCAGCCTCTTACAGTCTCTTACAGGAGGATGAATGGCCACCTACCACCTCCCCAATCCTAAATATCTGGCCCCATACAGTGAAAGGTTGCCAGGCTTCTAGACTATACCACATGAAAGGTGGGGACCTCAGTGCTGTGTAAGTAGAAGCAATTGGCTAGATGGCTGAGAGGACTGTGTTCCTGTAGCATCTGCAGATTTTCCCACTGTACAGAAGTTCAGTTCAGATGGGTTTGAGACTCAAAGACCCAGATCCTCAAGCACTTTAATCTCATTGATTTCAAAGGGAGCTAGGTGCCTAACTACCTCAAAGAATCTGGACTGAAATGAATATATTGAAAAAATTCAGCAGAAGCAGCTGCAGCAATAAGAACAGCAGCATTCTTCTGCATCAAAAGTGTCCGTCTAGAGAGGGAAGCTAAGTTTGCAGAAGACAGGTTGACTCTTAAGGCTGAAATGTGTCCTTAGTTAAACCTGTGCAACCTATTGAGATATATAGGGTTACATGGCTGCAAGGGCTGTATGAGGCAGTTATTTTTCATATTCATAAGTGGAACTGGGTGAATATGGCGAAGTCTCTCATAAATAATGGTTCTATACTTTTTGATTAATTAATTTCAACCGTATTTGTCTCTCTTTCCACAAATTTTCTAGCTTACATGTTTACTGGCAGGAATGTTTGCCAAAACAATGAACGTTAAGTAAATATTGCAGAAAGGGAACTGAAATTTTGCAATTTTGAGTGTTTGCGCCTGAAATTTAATTTTAAAAGTTATCTTCATCCAATTAAGAAACAGAAAATGTACCATGTCACCCCAATGTGAGATAGGTTCCTAGGCACGTTTGAAAATACAAGTAGGGCTCAAATTCACATGGCTCCTTAGCTATCTCTCCCTCAGTATTGCAACACCTAACCCTTAGGCACCCTGCCACCCAAAGGAATCCTCAGGCCTGCGTTAGGCGCCCAGGTTCCCCATACAATGCATGGGGAGTGTTAGGCTTCTGAGGAAGGGATCCTTAGAAGCTAGTAAGCTGAGCAGGGAGATGCCTAATCTAGCTAGGAGTGAAATGCAGAGGCCTAGCATGTGCCTCTGATCATGATTCTTGGGCCTGAACCCACTCTTGGTGTTAGGTGCCTAAGTCAGGTCAGCCCTTTCTTGCACAAAGCCAGGCTTTCCTTTGTGTCAGTGTTATGCTGCCCCTCCACTTCTTGGCGGCCTTCATCCAACCCTCCTCTTGTGCAGTCTGAGAGGAATCAGATTTTAGGCATGCTTAGAGCACACACATGAGATTTGGTGCACTGGTGAGAAAGGCATTCCCCTGCCTACTTTGAGAATCCTACTTCAGAGCTGCCATCACTTTGGCTTATGCTAGAGCAGCTCATTAGCAGTGTCACGATGTCAGGACTTAGGTGGTTTTGTGAATGCTGATTGTGGCAAGTTAGGCACTTACCTGGTTAGGTGGCTGCTGAGTGGTGGTTTTTAGAATGTCCGTGGTGCACAAATGTTGGACATAGGTGCCAAAAGAGGCAGTTAGCTGCCTAAGTATCTTTGTGAATCTGTGCTTACGTGACCACACCTTGCATCTTTGGTTGCCAAAATACCTTTAAACATGTAACTGATTAAAAGATAGGAAACAAAGGGTAAAAATAAATGGTCAGTTTTCAGAACACAGAGAGGTAAATAGTGGTGTCCCCCAGGGGTCTGTACTGGGCCCAGTCCTATTCAATATATTCATAAAGGGGTAAGGTGGCAAAATTTGCAGATGATACAAAACTACTCAAGATAGTTAAGTCCCAAGCAGAGTGTGAAGAGCTGCAACAGGATCTCTCAGAAAAGGGTAACTGGGCAACAAAATGGCAGATGAAATTCAGTGTTGATAAATACAAAGTTATACATATAATCCCAACTATATATATATATAAAAAAGATGGGGTGCAAATTTGCTGTTACTACTCAAGAAAGAGATCTTGGAATCATTGTGGATAGTTCTCTGAAAACATCCACTCAATATGCAATGGCAGTCAAAAAAGTGAACAGAATGTTTGGAATCATTAAGAAAGGGATACACAATAATCATATTGCCTCTATATAAATCCATGGTACGCCCACATCTTGAATATTGAGTACAGATGTGGTTGTCCCATCTCAAAAAAGATATATTGGAATTGGAAAAGCTTCAGAAAAGGGCAACAAAAATCATTAGGGAATGGAACGGCTGCCATACGAGGAGAGATTTATAAGACTGGGACTTTTCAGCTTGGAAAAGAGACAGCTAAGTGAGGATATGATAGAGATCTATAAAATCATGACTGGTGTGGAGAAAATAAATAAGTGTTATTTACTCCTTCTCATAACTCACGAACTAGGGGTCGCCAAATGAAATTAATAGGCAGCAGGTTTAAAACAAACAAAAGGAAGTATTTTTTTCACACAACACACAACCTGTGGAACTCCTTGCCCGAGGATGTTGTGAAGGCCAAGACTATAACAGGGTTCAATAAAGAACTAAAGTTCATGGAGGATAGGTCTATCAATGGCTATTAGCCAGGATGGACAGGGATAGTGTCCCTAGCCTGTTTGCCAGAAGCTGGGAATGGGAGACAGGGGATGGACCTGTTCTGTTCATTCCCTCTGGGGTACCTAGCATTGGCCACTGTTGGTAGACAGGATACTGGGCTAGATGGACCTTTG
>NW_020664413.1:20629781-20638371 GCF_002925995.2 Terrapene triunguis | reverse complement strand
GCCGATCGCAGCTCCCACTAGCCGCGGTTCGCCGCTCCAGGCCAATGGGAGCGGCGGGAAGCCGTGGCCAGCACATCCCTCAGCCTGCGCCTCTTCCCGCAGCCCCCATTGGCCTGGAGCAGTGAACCGTGGCCAGTGGGAGCCGCGATCGGCCGAACCTGCGGATGCGGCAGGTAAACACACTGGCCCGGCCCGCCAGGGTGCTTACTCTGGCGAGCCGCGTGCCAGAGGTTGCCGACCCCTGATCCAGTATTAAGAATGTCTCATGAAGAACAACCTTGTGTCAGAGCAGTTTGGAAGTGTTATTACAGAAAAACAGTAGCACCAGTGAACAATATAAGCAGTCCATTCTCTTTCTTCCCTCAATAAGTAAAGTGTTAAAAAAAAAAACAGATCTGTGGTAGATATTAGAACTAAGGAAACTGTGGTTTATTTTTCTACTTCTCGTAATGGGAGTGGTGCTGAATAACTTCTCGTAATGGGAGTGGTGCTGAATACTGCTCAGAATATATTTCATCCAAACCCTAATAGTCATATTTGTGTGATTAATTTATTTGAAAAACATCTAACACATTCAAGGGTAGCTGACAGACCAAGCAAGCCACCCACACAGGGGCTTTATTTAAAATCCTGGAGACTGGCTTATCTCTGCGGTGTAGTAAAAATTAGAGCTGGTTGAACATTTTCTGAAGGAACGTTTTTTCATTAGAAAATGTCTCTTTATCAGAATGGAAACATTTTGCAGAAATGTGTTGATTTTGTTGAAATTTCATTTAAAAATATTAAATATGAACAATATTAAAATGAAACATTGCAATAAGGTCAAATGGAACAGAATATTTCAAGTTTTCATTTCAAGATGACTTTTCCATTTTGAAACTTATCTTTTATTTTTTATCAATCCATTACAGTACCAGTTAGCAATTACTGCAGATGGCCAAACAACGGAAATTCTGAGTGTTTGAGATTTTATTTTTTCCACATCAGAACAAAACATTGAACCTCAGAATTTCTTGCACACGGGAATATTCTGATCTGGAAATGTACTGCTGTCTTTTGTCTTGTCAGGGGTCTTCCTAACCCCCAGCATGGCTTCTCATTGGTTCTTCCTCCCATTTCACACTGATAACCTGTAGATCATCTCAAACTGGGATATGAGGGATAAACAGAAGCTGATACAGAGCAGTGAGGGAAAAAGATGCAGGGTGGGGGGAGCTTACACTGAAATGGGAGGGGGGAAATGACATGAAATCAGAATGGGGCAGAAAAAACTTACAAGGGGCAGGGAAGGAGAAAGGAAAACCAATTACTGCAGTATCTTTCTGCAAGCCAATTCACAAGTTTGGTCACTAGATGGTGGTAATTTCCAGTTGATCAATGTAAATGAAACCAACACATTCTTGTGGAACATTTTGATTTTGTCGAAACAGGATTTGCCAACAAAAAAAACCCTGTTCCAGCAGAAAATTTTCAACCAGCTTTACCTATTACCAATTAGAATACAAATTACAAATGAGCAAGTAAAGTACCAATTACCAAAGGAATTAAACAATACTAATTACCAATTAGAATACTAATCAATTACAATATCAATACCAATTATCAATTATTTTATATTATAATTTAAAAATAATTATTAGTCCCTAATTTTAAAACAATATAAAACAAAGATATTAAAATAAATAAATAAAATAAAAAGGTGAAATTGAAATGAATTTTTTAATTTTATGTAAATGAAAATTTTTGATTCACCCACAATATTTTTTTTCCAGAAATTTCATTTTGTGGGAAATTTTGATTCTTCCTCACCCCAAATGTCAGAATTTCCCACAGAACAGAAGAAATTCCTTGTTTAAACCAGCTCTAGTAAAACAATTACAAGGAGTCCTTATTCGGATATTATTGCTGATTTCAAAGGACATTTTGCATGCATGTGTAAGGATGGCAGAATGAGCCCCTTATTTAGCTAGTTAACTTTTGGGTTAAATCACGACAAAAAAATTTATTCCTTTCTTTTCTGGTCTTTCGGTTCATGGTAACAATACTTTTCTAACAGTGAAGATAAAGGAACAGATCCTTTGACCTACTCTGACTATTTTACATAAGAACATAAGAACGGCCAGACTGGGTCAGACCAAAGGTCCATCTAGCCCAGTATCCTGTCATCTGACAGTGGTCAATGCCAGTTACCCCAGAGGGAATGAACAGAACAGGGAATCATCAAGAGATCCATCTCCTGTCGCCTATTCCCAGCTGCTGGCAAACAGAGGCTAGGGACACCATCCCTGCCCATCCTGGCTAATAGCCATTGATGGACCTATCCTCCATGAATTTATCTAGTTTTTTATTGAACCCTGTTATAGTCTTGGCCTTTGCAACATCCTCTGGCAAGAAGTTCCACAGGTTGACCGTGCGTTGTGAGAAAAAATACTTCCTTTTGTATGTTTTAAACCTGCTGCCTATTAATTTGGTGACCCCCTAGTTCTTGTGTTATGAGAAGGAGTAAATAACACTTTCTTATTTACTTTTTCCACACCTGTCATGCTTTTATAGATCTCTATCCTATCCCTACTTAGCTGTCTCTTTTCCAAACAGAAAAGTCCCAGTCTTATTAATCTCTCCTCATACGGAAGCCGTTCCATACCCTAATCATTTTTGGTGCCCTTTTCTGAACCTTTTTCCAATTCCAATATATCTTTTTTGAGATGGGGTGATCACATCTGCACGCAGTATTCGAGATATGGGCATACCATGCTTAAAGTTTTGCTTAAAGTGCCCCTGTGACAGCACCGCCTGATTAGCTCAAAGGCTCTGGGACATTACATTAACAAAGACACCTTTGTCTTGCTAAGATGCTTTGGTTGCTGCATGATTGATTATAATATAAAATAACCAATAAATCATACATGTAAAACAAATATATTTTTAAAAGCCAAATCCAGTGCCCCCATTAAAAAGTGGGAGGTCTCTTATACAAAGGCTGACATCAATTAAAAGAGAAAACACTTCTGAAAAAGAAAAGCTAAATTTTGCCCTCATTTACATAGAATAGTGGATAGAGTTACTCTGGCTTTACTCCTGGGTAAAGGAGAACAGAATTTGGCCCAAGGCATTTTCAACGTTTTTGTTTGAATTTACCAAACTCCAAATTTAAAATAAAACCTTAATCCAAACATGAGGAAATTTAACAAAGGATCAAAGCAATACTCCATTTGCTGTTAGAGTCTGTCTTTAATTATGCTTTTGATATAGCTTTATAACTTTTCTTTGTTAACCTCAGAAAATATGTGTGGTTATAGGAAAGTACATTCAGTTGTTGAAGAAAATTGAAGAATGTCTTAATTTCTTTTTAGTTAAGGCATTAATCAGTGGCTACTTGCAAATACTTAGCCTGTGGAAAATATGGGAATGGAATTAGATTGTGACTACAAGTCAAATAAACTTTGCTTTTGTTATTGATTTAAACATTTTTGAGACAGATGTTCAATATAGTTTGCTTAGCACATTTTTTTGTAATGCTTGGTCAATGTGCTGAATAACAATTGGACTGAGTCTTTATACAAATTTCTCTATCACATATAAGTTATCTTGTAATCATCAATATTCTTAATAATAGTAGACAACATTTGTATTGCTTTTCCAATACCTCTGCACATAGTTACCTGCAAAGCACCTACCTATATTGTTCAGCTGCTGGTGTCTAAGAATGTTTAATAATTGTTTAATGTCAGCAATATACACTTTGATACCATCTTTAAATATTTTAACATTTTCAGTGACTAGAAGTCCAATCCTCATTAATTTTTTCAGACAAAATTCTAAAGGACCTGAGAAGGCCAGATCCTCCATTGGTGTTAATCAGTGTAGCACAACACCAACTGAGCATCTATGCCTCTGAGCAACTAAAACTAGAATCTTTTGAGTTGCTCAAGAAAAGAGAATAAGAAAAGAATTAGAGATTAAGGTCTTTGTCCTGCTCTCACTGAAGCGGTGGCCCGGCAGCTCCCATTAGCCGGGAACAACAAACCGTGGCCACTGGGAGCTGCGAGCGGCCGTACCTGCGGACACTCAGGTAAACAAAGCATCTCGCGGCCCACCAGAGGCTTACCCTAAACAAGCCGTGAACCAAGTTTGAGAACCCCTGGACTAGATGACCCTTGCAGTCCCTTCTAACCCTATGGTTCTATGATTCTTAGATTGATGATATAACTAAAAAGCACAATATCAGCAAAGCATTCCATTGGCCTTTAAAAACTTGATCATACAATTATTCAGTTAATCCAGACTGATCCTTTTGTTAAGGGATATAACTAGTAGAATCATTTTAATGAGCTATAAATTATGTATTATAGTTAATATTCACTGCAAATTCCATACATAGAAGATAATTCCAATACCGAGATCTTTTCTTCTTTTGTAATTTCAATAACCATAATGTACATAAGCAGTTTGAGATGGATCTTATAACGGTAATGATAAATTGTCTTAAATTTATTTTGTGCTAATGAGATATTTTTGTCTTCATTTCTAAGGGTTTCCTTTTCTGTACAGTTTATTCATCACATTTAACACACTTAAAAGGAGCATATTCAGCAGATGTGTTATTTATTGGAGTTCCTCTGTATGCTAATGGCTGGCTGGATTTCCAGTGTGTCTTTGAGGGCAAATCAAGGAGGCAAACTCAACTGGAAATAAAAAGTTTGTGCCTCCTATGCCCAAGGTTTGCAATATACATTTAAAAACATTGATGAAATGTCCTTAAAACTCCAAGGGCACATGGTAAAGTTTGCCAAGAGGAGACTAATTCATACTCTGACCTTTTATTCCAGTTTGGTTATAGCATATATTCAATTATCCCTTTTTTTTCTAAAAGTGTAATTCAGAGCAATGCCGTCACTGTGGGCCTAAGGCCTGGTCTACACTAGGCTTTTATGTCGAATTTAGCGCCGTTATATCGAATTAACCCTGCACCCGTCCACACCACGAAGCTATTTAGTTCGACATAGAGCTCTCTTTAAATCGATTTCTGTAAACCTCCCCAACCAGAGGAGTAGCGCTAAATTCGACATGGCCATGTCGAATTAGGCTAGGTGTGGATGGAATTCGACGCTAATAGCTCCGGGAGCTATCCCACAGTGCACCACTCTGTTGACGCTCTGGACAGCAGTCCGAGCTCGGATGCTCTGACCAGCCACACCCCGGGAAAATTTGAATTCCTTTTCCTGTCTGGGCAGTTTGAATCGCAGTTTCTGTTTTGACACCGTGGCGAGCTCAGCAGCAGTGGCAACGATGCAGAGCTCTCCAGCAGAGATGGCCGTGCAATCTCAGACTAGAAAGAGGGCCCCAGCATGGACTGATTGGGAAGTCTTGGATCTCATCGCTGTGTGGGGAGATGAGTCCGTGCTTTCCGAGCTGCGCTCCAAAAGACGGAATGCAAAGACCTATGAGAAGATCTCTAAAGCCATGGCAGAGAGAGGATACAGCCGGGATGCAACGCAGTGCCGCGTGAAAATCAAGGAGCTGAGACAAGGCTACCAGAAGACCAAAGAGGCAAACGGACGCTCCGGATCCCAGCCCCACACATCCCATTTCTACGAGGCACTGCATTCCATCCTAGGTGCGGCCGCCACCACTACCCCACCCCTGACCGTGGACTCTGAGGATGGGATATTGTCCGCGGCCGGTTCCTCAGTGGACGGGGAAGAGGAGGAAGGAGATGAGGAGGACGAGGCAGTCGACAGCGCTTACAACGCTGATTTGCCCGACAGCCAGGAGCTCTTCATCACCCTCACAGAGATCCCCTACCAACCCTCCCCAGCCGTTATCCCAGACACAGATTCAGGGGAAGGATCAAGCAGTAAGTGTTTTAAATATCTAAACATTTATTTATAACATAACTGGCATATTTAAAATATTAACAATAGGTAAAGTGCTTTAAAACATGTAAACATTTATTTACAACAAAACAGGAAGATTTAAAATATTAACAGTGGGTAAAGTGCTTCAAAACATGTAAACAGGAAAGTCCAACAAAACGGGAATCTGTGCAAAGTGTATCATGATTAGTCTGTCTTTGGGCGCTTCAATATATAGTCTATTTTCAAAAAATTTCACAATGTCCGCTTCATGATTATACTGCCCAAAACGCTGCACTCTTTTGTCCCTCCAAGGGCACCTAACCCAAAAACTGGTCAATGTATCCGGGGATAGAGGCGACATTCTCCGGGGAGAACTCCTCATAGGTCTCCTGCAGGTGTTTTTCAAGCCTCATGAGCAGGTTCCTGGGCAGGGAGAGCTTGTTAGGCCCCCCGTGGTATGAGACGTTTCCCTGCCACAACGCCAGCAGGTACTCGGGGATCATGGCCTTGCAGAGCATTGCAGCAAATGGCCCCGGTTTCTGCAGGCTGTCACGAAGCATCCGCTCCTTCTGGCTCTCCGAGACCTTCAGGAGGGTGATGTCTGGCATGACTCCCTGCTGTGAATTAGGTAGGGGAAAGTTAGTATTGGGACTGCTTGCCCGTCCCTTTACAGAACTGCAACCGCCGGTTTACAGCCACGCGGTTTACAGCCGCGAGGGGGTGGGACAGGGCCAGAGTTCATGCTTGCAGGATTGCTGCCAGCAGAGACTCGCATTGCTTTCTATGTGAAAGGAGGCCAGTGCCACTCTTAAAGTTTTAAGCAGCCACAAGTCTACGGCTTACCATGTTTGACAGCTAGACAAAGTCCGGTGTCCTGCCCTGCTCCTCAGCTCGCCACAGCAAGACCGCAGGCACTGTAGGCGAGGGCCGAAAATTCGACCTTGTCCTCAGTGCGCGTGTGATAGGTGCTCTGCATGGTCTTGTTGAAAGACTATGTTCTCTGTTCACAGATACATTGATCTGTCTCAGGAATTCACTCCCTTTTTCCAATTCCCACAGCCACATCTGCCCAGAGGCTAGCGCACATTAGGAGGAGGAAGAAGAGGACACGGGAAGACATGTTTGCTGAACTAATGGGATGCTCCCGAGCACAGGCAGCCCAGCAGACACAGTGGAGGGAGAACTTGTCCCAAATGCACCGGGCAAACATTGAACGGGAGGAGAGGTGGCGACAGGAGGACTGGCAGGCTACTCAAACGCTGCTTGGATTAATGAGGGAGCAAACGGACATGCTTCGCCGCCTTGTGGATGTTCTGCAGGACCGGAGGCAGGAGGAGAGAGCCCCGCTGCAGTCTCTCTCTAACTGCCCTGCCCCGCCACCAAGTCCCATACCCCCCTCACCCAAAGTCCAAACACGGAGGGGCGGAAGGGGCCGTGAAAAATTTCACTCCACCCCTGCGGACTGCTCTACCACTAGAAGGCTCTCATTCCCCAAAATTTGAAAAGTCCTTTCCTACCCGCCTCACACAAGACCCCGTCCAAGTTTCACCCCCCCGTTCCATGTGCGGTTGTTAATAAAAAATACGTTTCTGTTCATTACTGTTTCCATCCTCTTCTTTGGGAGGAGAGTCTGTCTGAAGGGGGGGGAAGGGGCTTGGTAATTGGACAGGACAGTCACCTTTAGCAGGGGGCAGGTCCAGCAGCAGGGCACATATACAGTGCAGTGACTAGTTATCCTGGTCAGTCTGGGAGGTGGTTTTCATGTTCTGTGTGGTGGGGGGGGGTGGTGTTGCTCTGTGACTTGGTGGCGGGGGAGGGCAGTTACAGATCTTATGCAGCGGTCCTTACCCTGGATCACAGAGCCGCGCAGCAGGGGATCTGTAACCCTCCTCCCCCTGCAAGACAGTCACATAGCGGACACATACACGCAGTCCCGGCCAGGAGGGCTGGCAGGCTCCGTTGAAACAACCAGTCCACCACCGCGGAGCCTGTCATTCCTGGAGTTTAGAAGCATCATTTGCATCACAACACTAAACCCGCCCCCCGCCACAGTCTGCGTCCCAGGTTTAAAACATTCCCGCGAAAACAGTAATAAAGACAACGGTGTCCATTAACAAAACAGAACAGATTTTATTTTTTGGGAAGGGGGTGAAGGGGGTATGTAACTGGAGAGGATAGTCGACGGCAACTGGGTAAAGAAACGGGGGCAAGTTCAGCTTCTGTGTCCACAAACTTAAAAGTCACTGGGTACCCTGCTCAGCCTTGAAACTGGCTTTCAAAGCCTCCCGGATGCACAGCGCGTCCCGCTGGGCTCTTCTAATCGCCCGGCTGTCTGGCTGGGCGTAATCAGCAGCCAGGCTATTTGCCTCAACCTCCCACCCCGCCATAAAGGTCTCCCCCTTGCTCTCACAGAGATTGTGGAGCACACAGCAAGCTGCAATAACGATGGGGATATTGGTTTTGCTGAGATCACAGCGAGTCAGTAAGCTTCTCCATCTCCCCTTGAGACGGCCAAAAGCACACTCCACCACCATTCTGCACTTGCTCAGGCGGTAGTTGAAGAGTTCTTGTGCAGTGTCCAGGGCCCCAGTATAGGGCTTCATGAGCCAGGGCATTAGCGGGTAGGCTGGGTCCCCGAGGATCACTGTAGGCATCTCCACATCCCCAACAGTTATCTTGTGGTCCGGGAAGTAAATACCTTCCTGCAGCCGTCTAAACAGACCAGAGTTCCT
>NW_020664413.1:20616271-20629381 GCF_002925995.2 Terrapene triunguis | reverse complement strand
CTGAAATAATTAAGTGAAAGACACTTTGACTAGTTACTCAGGCCAACATTTTCAAATGTGTTCACTGATTCTGTATGCCTCAACTTTTGGGTGCCCAATATGAGACACCTTGGATCTGATTTTCAGTCGTGCTAAGCACATGCAGCTCTGACTGACTTTAACTGGAGTTGTGGGTGCTCAGCACTTTTCACAATCAGAAATAAAGGGTTTTAAGTTATGCACCCAAAAGCTGAGGCACTTGGAATCAATAGATGCTTTTGAAAATGTTGACCCATATTTTCACAATGGGCCCAGTCCAGCATCATTGAAATCAATGGAAGTTTTGCTGTTGACATCAGTAGGAGCAGGATCACATCCACAAATGGCTGTGATATCAAAGTAGAAATGCCTGTCTAACAAGCATCGATACCACTGAAAAACAGAAACATTTACAATGGTCCTGATCTTGCAAGAATTCCTTAAAAGAGAAAACTGTTTCAAATAATTCCATTGATTTCTGAGCTAATATCATCCAGATTCAATGAGACTACTTGAGTAAGGATTACCAATGTGAGCAAATCTTGAAGGAGAAGGTCCAGTATTTGTAACAATTGTGGAATTACTTTCATAATTAGGTAACCACTGGACAGAGGGGTTTTTTGTTGTTGTTTTTTATTAGAATTCACTACCATTTTTGCAGACTTCTATTATTAGTCTTTGTAAATAAAGACTGCTGACCAAATAGAATTATAATGCTCTTTTGTCAGGAAGATAAATATTGGATTGCACTTTATGTTTTACACTAAGAAAATTGTGACTATTTTGGCCATAAATTTAAGAACAATATCAAATTTGGATCGCTACTGCAATGCTACTATGCTGCAGTAATGTAATATCCCCCCAACATGATAGATGCTCTCAAAAAGTACAGATATAACATGATGCAATACTTTTTGCAGATGAAATGTTCTGTTAATGTATGCCATGCTAATGATTCCAGTATAATTTATGATGGGTGGGTTTTACTTTATTGATTTTAGCATTTAACAAAGTTGTAGGTCAGTACTCAGAGTTACATAGCATAAGATATAAATCCTGGCAGTGATAACTACATTGCCTCAGCATCTTCTCAGTTAGTTTACACATCTGAAACACAAGGCTAATAATAATCCTCAGTGCTTAGCATTTGCTCAGGCAGTCCATAAACTCCTTTTCTTCTATTGAAACCTGCCTTGTGCAAAAGCTTTTAACAGAAATGAAACCAATGGGGTTCTATAGAAATGTAACAGGTTCTATAGAAATTACTCTAAAAACCTATCAAATGTAATAAAAATTGTAACATTTCTACAGTTTTTCTCTATAGTAGGGATAATTATTATTATTTTGCAATGTTGTTCAGAAAACCTGTGATTGCCCTTAAAATATTTCTATCAGTTTGAAAGAGAGTCCATATACATATAGGGCCTGATCCAAAGTTCTCTGAAGTCAGTAAGAGCCTAGGCTTTGAGTCAGGCATTTAGGCTGTGATTCAGCAAGGTACTCAACACATGCCTAACTTTAAGCATGTGAGTAGTTACACTGAAGTTAATGTGCTTGAAATCAAGCATGTATGTAAGTCCTGAGCTGGATCAGGGCATATATCTCTATATGAAACACATGGATACATTCCGAAATAAGCACAATTCTCACAAGTGTGCATTCGAAATGGTAACATTTACAACATGACTAAGTACTTAAAGTAAATGGTGCCTAATATTAAGCACATGCTTTAAATTTCTGCTGGATCAGAGCCTTAAAGCATACAATGTGGAACACCACAATCCTGGAATTGTAACTATGTCAGCACTTAGAGACTCTGGGTCAAATTGACCACTGTTGTCAGTATAAATCCAGTGGAGTGTATGGAGCTGAACCCACTTCTACTAACAATCTATTTGTTTCTGTAGTCTGTGTGGCTAGATAATAAGAGTAGAAACATATTTTTTGCTTGGAACTGTCTTTGGGCCTTTTATTTAATACTTGAAACTATTGTGGCAGCTTACCTCTTTCATCTCCTCAGCCACACCATTTCTCCCTGGGATAGTGGGGGGGCGGAGGGCTGGAGTAAATCAGTGTGAGTCCAGGCGATTTTTCTCTTCACTTTGGTTTTATTTTTCACTGTTTACATGGTGGGCCTCAGGATAAGCCCAGGAAGTTCTCTTAAGCAAAGCAAAATAAAAATCAACCTCAACCTCATAACACAAACAGAAATACTTTTCGCTGTTCCCACTCCAGGACATTACCTTACTACACTGGTTCCTAGTTGCCAATACTTCCCTAAACAGCTATCAACTTAATTTCTTTCTGTACAGGGAGGAGAAACAGCCTTCCACGAATGGGAAGCCTTTCTTTCCTTCCTGCTGCTGCTGAGCGAAGCTGAGCTCTCCTCTCAACCTATCCCCTTCCTTTTCTCTCACCAGAAAAAGGTTTTTTGTTTTGGGGGTTTTTTTTAAGGTCACTTGTTGCCCTTAACTGGCCTCAGGTATCTCTAGTTAACCTGAGATAATCTTCTTCCAGCTCATGGGGAACAGGGCCTTCACCATTCTAGGGCTGATATATCTGTACTCCACCACTCTCTTATATCTGTCAGGACTGAATTTGTCACATTATCAACAAGTACTGTTGAGCTGTTTCATAGCAATGGTAATATGTAGCATATTAGTGTTCTATTTTCTTTCAGTATTCTAGCCCTAGAAACACCAATTCAGCCCATATATTCATCAGAATGCTTTAGTGTACCTTTTACCATTTTCATTATTCTCTTTGCTCCATTAATAGAACTATTTGCATGAAAGAAAGAACAAATTGTCTTCCTACTGGTTCATTACAAGGTACATTAATAAATATAGGGGGACTTTTGAGGATCATTAGTACTTTTATGGTGTACCCTTTTTTTCCCAACTTGTCATTGGTGTTATTGCTATAACAAGCTGGCTCGCAGATGTCTGAACATTCTATTTATGTTTAACAAATAATGCATTAGAAACTGAGTATGACATTTGTATTCTCTTTATTAGTAAAATTAGTGTACCTAGCTCAAAAGCGAAGTTTACCACCGTTCAGCTAATAGCAGTTGAAAGACGTGTGTATCAGAAATCTATCTGAATAACACACAATACTAATTTTTTGCAATTTTGTGTGTGACTTTCCCACTAGCATGTAATGGGACAAAATATTCTTCCCAGGAAGAAGAAATGTAAATGTGCATATGTGAAAAATATAGATGTGATTTTATGACTCATCACACTGGACACATTTAGGACCCTATCCTGCAGAGGCTTTGGGATGCAAGCAACTTTACTCACAAAAGAAGCTGCATGAAAGTCAACACATGACTGACGGTCATGGACAGAAGTGTTTGCAGAATTGGATCCTTACTAAGGGTAAGAATCTTTGTGGATTTTGCTTGAGTAATGACAGTAGAACCAATCCTGTGTTATAACAAGGCTGTACATGTCACTGTAATTAAGTATATGTCTGGTGTAAAACACTATGTACAGGCTATTAAATTTGTTAATTCTATTATAATTTATTATACAATATCAATCCAGCATCATATTTTCTTTTTTTCAGCAACATCTACCTTTAGCCATTTCTTGTCTCTTAGAGTAAACTAATGAATGTATGTTTGGAGAAGCTTTTAGAACATTATTTTATTTGCAAAATCAAGCACTTGAAAGTTAGGAATTGCCAGATTTATGGTTGCTTATGCCACCTTAATTCTGCCCTTGTGTGTGAGTATCTTGTGCACAGAATCAGGCAAGGCCCTGTGGAAAAAATTGTATGTTATCAGGTAAATACATATACAAAAGGGGACTGAATTAAGCCTTCATGGACAATCTTAAATCTACCATTTCCTAAGTTTTGAGTGCTTGACTTTGCAACCCAAATAAAGTTATTTGAACTCATTTTTTTTCTTGTGCCCATACTTTCCTATGATTTTTAGAAGGAAAAAGGTGAAACCAAATTCTATAACATACTACTGTAGCAATCCCCCCATCATTCATGTTTGAACTCTGAGCCGTTAGCATTACAGCACAGAGTGCTACCATATGAGCTATAGGGCTCGTTATGTTACTTTGCACCCATAGAAGGCTGCTATTCTAGAGAAGGAGATGTGCTGCTGACATCATGTGCAGAGTTGTGGATTGGTCAGGCGGTATTTGATCCAGCTCATTTTCTTCTCCTCCTGTTTCAGAGGAGGCTGCCGGAAATGTGGGAGAGGGTAGAACATTAGGATGGGTTTCTGAGGCCATGTATTGGGTCCAGCGCATACTCGGGGTCTCTGTGCTGCTCTCTTTTTTGCCCCTTAAAGGTAGGGGGGCTTTCTGCCCTATTACAGGTTCCAAGATGAGAGGTATAGGCTATGTGCTAGGTCGTGGAGCCCATTTCTTCTTCCCGACTCTGCCCTGCTGGAGTGGCAGCTCCCAGGTAGTTCTAGGGCAGTGTGTAATGCTGCTGCTTTGCTGGTGGCATGGGCATGGCATTTTAGAGAGTTCATGTTCAGTTATTATTTTAGCAAGTTGCCAAAATATTCTCGAGGAACACAAACTAAAGCAGGGAGATGGTGATTTTTAACAATTTACATATGACAGCCAAACCTGTACAGAATTTTATGGGACAAAGGACTAGCTCAAGGACTTTCTCCCAGCCAAATTTCAAAGGCCTACTGCAAACATTGGAGGTGCTGGAATTTCTTAAAATAATGTTTCAAGAATCTTTTTAGTGGGCATTGGTAGGCAACATAAATATAGGGGCCACAAACTCCTCTCCCTATAATTTAATTTTCAAACTATAATTTTGCAAGCCATATTATGGCTAGGGCATTGGATGTTTCAGATGAATGGTCATTACTCACACAAGCAGTCCCACTGAAATCAATGGACTTTGCAAAGAAATTAGTCACAAAACTATGCACTTAAATAAAATATCATATGAAAAATACAATATGCAGATTGTCCCTCAAGCAAAAAAGATGCCTTCCTGTTCATATTGCTTTGAAGTGCTAGCCTTCCCAAGCAAATCAATGTGCTAGCTATCCAAGTGCTGAATCAGTGAAAACAGAGTTACACTACTCGAATAATGTAGCTGGAGTCGATGTAGCTTAGGTCGACTTACTGTAGTGACTACACCACGCTGGGTTGACAGGCGACAATCTCCTGTCGACTTACCTTACTCTTCACATTCGGGGTGGAGTCACAGGGTCAACCAGAGAACAGTCTTCTGTCGATTTGGTGGGTCTTCACTAGACCCGCTAAATCGACCTCTGGTGCATCGATTGCCGGAGTGTCGATCCAGTGCTAGTGTAGACATAGTCTTAGAGTTTTCTGGTGGATCTGCAAAACAATTTTTCACTCACCCACACCATAATCATGCTTCTAAACACCATTATATTTAAGATTTTGGGGAAATTTAGGCACATTTTATGTAAAAATGTGGCGGGGATCTTTAGGCCATCACCAAGCTTCAGCTGAAGGAGAAGTGGAGCGAATATATTGTTGCTGGGGTCTGTGCATTGATGCCAACTATTAAAAAAATAAAATAAAAGGATAAATGCCCAGACACAGCAGTCTAAGACATCCACTTCCTTTTTTAAAATTTCATAATTGAAGGTCCCTAGAATCAAGGGAGTTCTAAAGTCATGAGTTTCATATATCCCAAAGACCAGCTCTAAAGTACACATTATATAAAGTTTTGTATACATTTTTGAAAAGTATCATTTTGAAAGGTACATCATATTTTGGAGCTGCAACCTGAATAAGGTCATGGTGTCATTTTTCATTGACTATTATATAGAAGTTTTATGCTGCTAAAGGGGTATGGTGCTGTCTTTTTATAAAACCCACTAACATTAAAGCAAAATATTAAATACTCTCACCTTTTTCTGATACTGGGTTATGCACACAACATCTGTAGATTGCTATATTCATACATGGGCTGTCATCATCCCTTCTCAAGTTTGTTTCTTATTCCTTATCCAGTATGATATGAGGGGTGGGGGGAAATGGCACCTGAAATCTTGCTGCTTGATGTGACGTACTAGTGACAGTAATGAGACTGTAATAAATATTTACAAATGTGCATCATATGTATAGCTTTGAGATGAGCTAATTTCACTGCATATTCATAATCTGTAAATACATAATCATTCATCAACTTGCAAATATCCTTTTTTAAAAGTACTGTTTGTCAAAAATGTTTGAAGAAAAAAGTAATATAGTAAAGGGTTTAAACATCTCAGAAGAATTAAAATGAGGTTGTTTATATTCATGAAAATCATTATTGTCTGAACATTTTTTACACTTCCTTTAAGTTGATAACATAGGCTGACGTATTATGATGCATTTTTTATGAAGAGTTTGATTATTCAGTTTGATTTCCTGGAGGCTTTAGTGTCTAATTTACTGAGGAGGGAGAGATCAGCTTAAACCTTGTGTGGAAAATGTAGAATGACACCTTTCATGCCAACCCATTTTGATCAGTGGTGCAGTGTGCAATGATGATATACAGCCAACTGCCATAAAGCCATAGAAGTGTCCTTTGGCTCATGTAACAGTGCAAGTGCTGGAGAGTGCATCAGGTTATTAATAATACTTACAAAAGGGCCAAAACTGGAACCATTTATCTGAAACCCTCAAACTCATACAGGGCGACAGATAAAATGGTTGTCGGGTCCAACCCTATTTTTGGTTTTTCAAGTCATTAACATTTGCAAAGCAAAAGCTTCTCTCAGCATTGTCCATGTCTAATACTATTTGTGCTATATCTTATCTCTTTATTTTCAAATAATTTGATGGTCCCTGATTCCAAAATTCTTCTGTGGATCTTTTCCAATCTTCTTAGAGAGCAGATAAATTATTTCTGTGCTGCTCTAGACTGTGTATTAACAGTGAAAGTTTGAAGCAGGTGAAAATTATTGCAGCCAAAACACTTTTCCAAAACCTGTTTGAAAAGTAAACACATTATATCTGTGATCTTTCCTTTTCCTGGTTCAGAGACAGATAATCAGATTTAATGGTTGGGTCTCAGTCCCGACATTATAATGCACAAAATACGACATGTTAGGTTAAATAAATAGTATGCTTTTAGAGGGAAAATGTGCAAATCTTGTTTTATTTCAAGGTAGTTATATTTTGCTTAGCATAGTTATTCATGTTAATGGCTTTGCAAAATAAAATATGATATTCTCTATAACTATTTCTGAAATAGTTCTGCATAAAATTCCTCTTGAAGTAATGGAAGTTTTGCGGGCAAGAGGATGTAAGCATCAAACCTGGGCATTCTTTTATTATGTTTCTAAATATGTTCAACAATTAGGATAATAAGTATCCTATATTTATAGTTATCTCCCGCTTTAATGGTACAAAGATGATTTTTTTTGGTGGCTGAGTTAAATAAAGCTTTTCAAATTATACTTGGGTTTGGGAATAATGGCATCTCTTACTGTATCTATGATAATTGTAATGATGTTTCTCTTTTTAATACTTTAATTTTATATTATTTATACTGATATTGTTCTGACAAATGTCTTAGAGTACAAAACTGAAGCAATGGAGAACAATTGAAATTTCAACATTTATGTGCATTAAAAGAATGAAAAACAAAATCACTGTCCCAAATTCAATGTGAAATGTAAGGGAGTGTAATGTATATATTATTATGTAGACTATAATTGAGTGTAAATTGGTGTAACTTACACAAAAAGACTTTAGGAGTAAATGTAAATTATATCACCATAACCTTATATCTGAATTTGGCCCAAGATTTTAATATTTCTACCAGAAATGCTTGTATGAGTTTTTTCAGGATGCATGAAAGGAAATAGTAAATATGACTAGCAAGTCACAAAGACTCAATTTTTGTTTCTGTTATTAGGCTTTTGACAATCATAAATCATAAGGAAAGCTGACCAGATATCTTGAAACCCATCCAATTTCTCAGTACACTGATAGGTTATGCTTTCTAAACTTGCTAGTTCACTCAGATCATTATACTAATTTGATATGGCAAGATAAATGCTTAGATTGATTTTGCAGGATATGTCTTTTTGCTACTAGAAATGCTCCTAATTTTTTCTTAGCTTTAGATTTCTCTGTTTTAGGCCCCAGTGCAGGAAAGTCCTTTAGCACACACTTAACTTTAAGCATATTTTATCAGACAAGACACAGTATCTGTTCACCCCAATGGGTAGGCCACTAGCCAAGGATTTGGAACACCTGGGTTCAAGTCCCTGATTCACCACAGACTGTCTGTGTGACCTTGAGCAAGTCACTTAGCCCAAATTTTAAAGGTATTTTGCTCAGTTTTGCAATGCTTAACTGATTTAGGAACCTAAATCTCATTATTAAAAAGTGACATAGGCACTTAGGTATGGTGATGCTGAGCATTGCCACACCTAATTATTAGGTGCTTAGAAAATCATTGGGATTCACAATGCCTGATTTTGGTGCTTAGGCTCCCTCTACAATGAATGGCATTCACAAGAGCCACCATGCTATGTGGTTCCTTGCCTATGTTACCCCATGGGAAATACCACACCAAGAGTATGTGCCATGCCCTGCCCCTCTTACAGAAATAGGTACCTACATCCAGGATGCAGGCAGGCACCTCCCTCTGTTTGGGTTTCTCAGCTGCAGACCCTCTTTTGGGGTTAGGGGTCTATGCCATTTTAGCAAGGAGGAGGACCACCTCCCTCATAACTTTTAGGTCCCATATTCCACTATACTAAACATTATGGAGGAGGTGATTCCCCCTCCCTGGCTTCTTGCTAAAAATGGGGTAGGTGCCTAATGCCAAGACAATGTTTGCAGCTGAGAATCCCAAACAGGGAGGTGCCTCCCTCCAGCCTAGACTTAGGTGCTTATCTCTAGGAGAGGAACCACCTAGCTTGTTGTCTTTTGTTTTGTAAATCCCATTCAGAGGTACTGTATTTCTCCATTCATTATATAAGGAGCCTAGGTGCCTAACCCAGGCTTTGTACATCCCAGTGACTTTTTAGATGCCTCAGTTTACTTTAACTTTAGACTTTGTCCGTTTTTATTCCACCCTATCATACAGTCTAATTTTTGGTTGAAGCAATATTAGCCTTAGATCTAGTGTTGAAACAATAGTTTTATATTTGGTTCCATATCTTATATCTTATACTAATATCAAATTACTTCTTTTGATAGACTACATAGTCTACTTCATCAGTCTCTTTCTTTGGCCATCAAAATATAATGGTAGATAGAGCAGCTATTCTGCTGCCCTGTTCTTCTTCTCCTGGTTCACTCTTACATCAGCAAATCAGGTGACTAGTATCATTTTCCCTTGTCCTTCAATGTTTGATCAACATTATCAGTAGGATGCAGTCTGGTTTGTCTAGAAATTAAGGGTTAGATTTTCAAAAGCATCTCAGAGAATTAGATGCCTAGTTCCACTAACTTTCAATGGGAGCTGGGCATCAAACTATAAATTTGTACATCCCTAATAGTAATATACATTACTTTGGATGTAAGTATTAGGAGTTTATTTTGATAATGAAATAAATGAGTTAACTAGCATCGACATACAGCAATATTTTTATGCACCAGTCATGTTGATTTGTAAGTATGCTGATGTGCTGTGAAAGTTGTCTTTATCCAAATTTTTAGGCTGGAGGAAAGCAGATGCTGGAGAGGGGGTAGGGAGTGGGGGAAGGGTTTTTTTTTCCAATCAATTTCAAATTCATTAATTTAAAATATTTTACATGAAAAATAAATGTGATTTGAATTTTTTTAATTAATCATTAAGTCATTACAAAATTCTGTATAATTTAATTTATATTTCATTTGGATTTGTTGTCTAGCTTCATGTAATAAACTTGCTTTCTGATGTACTACCAAATTGCAGATGTGACTAACAGAATAAGAGTTTCACAGAAATCAGACTTTATGTAAATCCAAGAAACAGAATCAGCCACTTTTAATGCAAATTTTATTAAAACCATTGGTATTTTGGGTGTAATGCCAGTACAATAGAATCCCCCAAATTCTCATGGAAAGAATTTGACTGCTTAGCTGGAACAATTTATTTCTCAAATATGCTTTTATAACTGTTAAAGGAATCTATGCATGGCCATCCTAAACACCACTGTCAATAGCCAGGGAAAAGGAAAACTATGATGCTTAAAGGTGACAGAAGCTCATGGAAATGATATTCCTGATTCTCACTACTGCCTATTCTCCTTTTTAATCTCTACAGTTCCTTATATTGTACATCCTCTGGAAGCTACCCCAGCCACAGATGCTACCTGCCCTTGTGCAAACTTTTCAGAGAAAGTTACTTAAACAAGCTGCCTGAGGGAAGGTATCAGTCCCATAAATCACCATTGAGTTGGTGATAATCTATAGTTTGATTGGCTACTCTCTGCTTTTCCCTGACTGAGCTATGGAATGAGGTAGGTCTTTGTGCTACCATCTCATTACAAATTTTCCATAGCTAGCTGTCAGTCCTGACATTAAGCTATTAAGGATGGATATTCAGCATGTCCTCATATTCTTCTGAGTCCTTCTGCCTGCCACTACCGCTGAACAGGCTGGGTGAAATCTATGATTCTATCCCTTTGAAATGGATAGCTACATGTAAATAATAATAATTTATGTTTATTATTTATTTGTAATATATTATTGCCTAGGCCCATCAGCTGAAGATCAGCATCCAATTTTGCTAGACACTGTACTGACATGCAGCAAAAAGACAGTCCTTGCACCCACAGAGCTTAAAGATGGATGAGACAAACAATCTGGGAGTTGGGGAATGAGAGGGGATGGGACAACAGTAAAGCAAGCAAGTTTTCTAATGAAAATCATATAGTCACAGTCATGTGGTGAATTTCCACCTTTGTCTCAGGAGCAGCTTTCAAGACTACATCCCCTGGAGTTTTTGTTGGCTAACAGTTTTTGCTGCTGCTTTCCTAGGAAATCTCTGAAGTATATGCTTAACTTTAATAGGATTTGACTTTGATGAGACTTAAATGTGTGCTTGAGTGCTTGCAGAATCTCAATGCTCTCTTGAATTGGGCCCTTACTAGATAGTTCCCATAACTTTTATGCACTTCTGTATCTGACCTACTTTATGCATGGTAAATGTATGCATGGGAAATATACATTGATAAATGAGTGTCTCTGTCAAACATTAGAGTAAACCAAATAAATTGGGTCTCCAGGTATTAATTATTCTCTGAATAATGGTTCATCCAAAATATTCTGTATTCAAAAGACAGCACCACGTGTTAAAGATGAAAGAGTCCAAACATCTTAGTCTCAAAGGATTACAATCAGTACATAAGGGAGAAAACTTTTTAGCACTTTTCTAAATTAAACAATTAACTCTAATATTCACATCTGCTGAGACATTTCAATTGAACTAATGTGTCTAATTTAAAATCAGTGATTAACAGAAGATACACCACATTTATCTTTGTTATTTGATTTTACCATAGTCAAATTTACTCAGTAAAACAGATTGAAACAATGTTCTAAAGACTAGTCAGCTTTGAACTAGAAATCTTGTGTGTGGCTTTTTTTTTTTTTTTGGTAGAACACTAAATATGTAAAATGCAATATAGAAAAATGTCTTTCATTTTGTATGGTTTTAAATAATTTATTTTGACGATGGGTTTAACAAAACATAATAAGCAGACTCAACTGGTCTGTTAAATTAAATGGAAACTGAATATTTAATTATTTTAATTGTCTGATAAGTTTGAAATTGAGAAAGCAGCAGTACTGAAAATCTTACGACACTTCCAATGCTGAATGTCACTGAACATTACTCAAGTGATTTTACTGCATTCAAGAGGTTACAAAGTCAAGCCCAAACACCTCTGATTGAATGAGAATTGCAAATTAGTTCAAGCATAATAGTTTTCTCGAGGTTAAAATACTAGTCCAGGGAAGCCAAGATACATTTTCAATAATATTTAGAATGGTGATTAGGCAGTAGTGGAACTAACATAGATGGACAGTCTTAATAACAAGAAGATCCATATTGTTGAAATCATACTCTATAGTTGGATACAGTCATTATAATAATGCATGTCACATTTTAGTACATTATATACATAGAGCACTTCACTTTCATAGACTTTCCATATGCTTAATATAGGTAAAGGTGCAAATGTTAAAAGAAGGGAAGGACAGTATGAGTAAAAGTATCATATCAACATTTTGTTTTTTGTTTTATTCTTTTTGTTTGTTTGTTTGTTTTTAAGGCTCTGATCCTTTAGGTCATCTGTGTGAGTGGATGCTGTGCCCATATAGAGTCCCACTGACTTTAGTGAAGCTCTGCATGTGTGTACTGATCCACCCATATATATGCATTTGCAGTATCAGGACCTTAGTTTATACACACTTTTGATAGACGCTGTTTTAAAGTATGAACCATATCATTAGATTACGATTTCAGGAAAATCTCATGTTGCTTTAAGTATAATATGACCCAGTAACAGTAATTATGAGCCAGATTGTGACTCCCCTACTCATTGTTGAGCAGCTATGTACATGGGTAGCTCTACTGAAGTTAAAAATAACTGCTGATTCACTTCATATGAGCACCACAAAGAAGTGAGTCTTAAGCCAGAACTTGAATGAGGAAAAAGTAGTAGCTTGGCACACCAGTGTGGAGAGCGCATTCCATGCAGGAGAGATGGCATGGAGATAGGATGGGAGAAGTGGGCAAACAGGGCATCAAGTCTGGTGACATCTCTGTAGCAGAGGAGGAGAGTAACATAATAATTGGTTAGGTTGTGTATATACAGGCAGGTACAGAAAGAAGCCAATTAATATTACTAGTGTAGGATTTGTTTTTTTTACACAAGCATATAAGCTGAATGACCAATACAATCAGAGGCATACCCAGTATTGTATATGTGACATTAATGCAAAGACTACTTTGTAAATCCATTAGCTTCAGTTGCTAAGTCTGCCATCAAGGTCAATAAAGCATTATTCATAAGATAATTTTTTAAAACTTTTGTTAGAGTGGTCAGAACTGGAATTATCTTCTGCAGGGCCGGCTCTGGCTTTTTTGCCGCCCCAGGCAAAAAAGCCTCCGGCCGGAGCGGGGGGGGGG
>NW_020664413.1:20580190-20615871 GCF_002925995.2 Terrapene triunguis | reverse complement strand
GGCTCTCCTCCCCCCCACCCCCCGCGGCCAGAGCGCCGGGGGCAGGGCGGCGAGCCCCGGATGGGGCTCGGCTCTCCCCCCGGCGGCCAGAGCGCCGGGGCTCGCTGCTCTCTCCCCGGCGGCCGGGGGGAGGGCGCGGAGGGCGGCCAGAGCGCCGGGGGGAGGGCGGCGAGCCCGGCTGTGGCCCCGCTCTCCCCGGCGGCCGGAGCGCCGTGCCGCCCCCCTCCAGGTGCCGCCCCAAGCACCAGCTTGGGTGCCTGGTGCCTGGAGCCGGCCCTGATCTACTGTGCAATTTAATAGCTCTCTTAATAAGATCTACATCTTTTCTAACTTGCCAAAGGACTTAACACTAATAACCCAAATAGTACACTGTAATCGGACCAGCTCTTTTCTCTGCAAGGCATTCATTTATTAAGAAAAAACTCAAGTATCTTTAAATAACCTCTCTACATGATGGTTTTGCACTGGACTTTCGGGACACATGATGACCTCAGTTACACTTGTGTAAATTGGATGGAACTCCATCAAAGTCAGTTGAATGAATAGGTATTCCTATTGAAGTCAATAGAGTAACATCCTATTTATGCTGATGTACTGGAGGCCATAATCTGGCCTGAACTGTTTTATTCTCTCTGTTTTTATTACTTTACCCTTGCTGTATTGGTCTGCTTCACTTCAGCATGACTACTGGAAACATGCTCCCATTCCTCTGAAAGAGACTAAAGAATAGGAAGGGCAAGTTCATGAGTCACTATGAAGGAAGGTGAACAGCAGAAAATACAATAAATGAAGGATAATCTGTGTGCCCTTGCGTTCCTTAGTTAAACTTCATAACAAACTAAACTGCTGGATTTAGCAGCTTATCTTTGTTACAAAGAACAGCTCCGCTGCATATAGAGGCTGAGTTGTGTGGGAAAAATAGTCATTTTATACTATTTAACAGTGCCAACTTGATAACCCTGCACATTCCCACTCAAGAACTGGAGGTGATTTTATTTCCACCCATTCCATTGCTTTGCCTTTTGAAGAATTCAGTTGTCATTGTAAGAAGAATCACATCCTCTTTTTTAATTTTTTCTGAAAATCAAATATCCAAATGTAAACATGCCATCCAGTGGGATACTTTTTTTTTTAAGGATAATATAATTTTTGAAGAGCTAAAATATTTTCTGTTAAATATAATTTAATTTTTAAACACATTTTTATGTAAGACACTGATTGCTGTCAGACAGAATGACCTTCATACATTATACATTTGGCTCACTGTTAGTCTTACAAATAAGTTGTGGCACCTGATCGTCTGTTACAGAGAAAGGGATAAAGATGTCTGTGTTTGACTTCTTGAAAAAAAATAAAGAATATGTAGCTATTTATCTCTAAAGGTTTGGATTGTGAGATGTTTTTGCAAGAAAATCTGTGATGACATTTTGAAACAACATTAAAAAGGGTTTTCAGCAGAAAGTTACAATAAAATGAGCAACCATTCAAATTTCTACTGCACACCATGGCTACCTAACTAACATGCCTTAATAGTGTTTAGGATGCTGTCATGGGAGGTAGCCCTCACCGCTGGACTGGCGCCTACTCCTAGTCACTCTGGGAATTAGCTCAAGGCTAAACCCCCATCCCTGGTCTTCATAACATCACTCTGTCTTTGCTTCCACTTATGGCCCTTCTCTCAGCTTCCGGAACCATCGTGTCCTCTTCACGACTCAGCCCTCTGGTTGTGTCACCATCCATGTTTCCCCCTTCTGGTGTGTGTGTGCGTATCACAGTCCTGTTTTCCAGCCACTTCCCCAGTGGTGAGTGACGGATAGGGGTGGGAGAAGGGGATCCAGGCCCACCCACTACTCCGGGTCCCAACACAGGGACCCTGTATATAGCAGTCTCCGCATTTCTAACTTCTCTCAATACTACTATATTTCTAACTTCTCTAAATTTCTAACTTCTCTCAATACTACTGTATTTCCCTGGGCCACTTCCCCATGGCCCCAGCACCTTCCTCACCCTCACCTCAGGGCACTCAGCTGCTCAGTCCCAGCAGCCAGCCAGGAGCTCCTTCCTGCTCCCCTGGTCCCTGCCAGGAGCTGCTCTGTCCAAGTTGCTTACAGTTCTCTGAGCCCTCTAGGAACACAGTCCTTACTTCTTGAATTCCCAGCAGCAGCTGACCCACTCTGGCTCTGCAGCTTCTTTTATGTGAACCTTCTGGGCCCTGATTGGCTGCTCCTTGTATCCTCTCCCTGATTGGTTGTGCCTTACACAGCATCTCTGGGCCGCTCGGAGGACTCACCTCCCTTGCTCCTTCTGGGTCAGGGCATGGTTAATCTTTCTATGCCTGTGTGGGGTAGGCACCCCATCACAGATTCCTTACAAAACCTAAAAGGCTGTGGTGTATAGCTAGATAACTACAAGCAACATGAAAAACTATGGACAATTACAGCTCTCTGAACTGTAATGAAACATCAGTGAAAGGCTTAGCAGAGGAACATCTTACTTTTAGATTATTATTTTTTAAAGACTTGCAAACTAAACATAAATGTGTGTTCCTAAAGAGACCCTTGAAAGTGCAATCTCCAGAGGCTCGGAGGAACCATCACCTGCTGGGTGAAATGTTGTTTCTAGAAATGATATCTTATTCTATGATGGATGATAGTGGATCTGCCTAACTGCTCAGTGCTTTAGAACCTTATCACATTTTCTAATGCATGTTTTCTAACAGAGTGATACCCACCATCTGTGAAAGAGTAAAAGCCAATGAGCCCAGTTATCTTCTCCTTGACAACAGTGTTAACAGAAGTCACTCCACTGAAGTCAGTGACATTACATTGATGTAAAATTGGTGTGAGTGGTGATACAGATTATAGTGTTAAAGAAGTAAAAGTATGCTCTTTCTCCCCCCTCCTTTCTCCTTAGTTGGGCAATAATCTATGTTTGAAGGAAGGGAAATGTTCCATGGTAGTACCAATTTTGTTGTTGTAGGTACACTTAATAATTCCTCTGACAACAATAGCCCATAATATCATAGATTTGAAATCAATGAAAGCAATTTGCATGTGAGTTGGACAAGTTAGTCAAATGTTACTATCCCTTTTGCTTTACAATTCAAAATGACAGCAGTGTTGCAAGTAAATACTTTATATATTATTAAATATTGACTTAACCATAATTAATTGTCACTATTTAAATAATAAATGGCTTCTATAAATTAGAAATCTGTATTCTACAGACAACATCTATACAATACTATATAATAAATCCATTAGATTTTATTAGACAGCTATATTGGGCTTTGCTTTTTATCATCCTGTGCAAGTTCTTACATTAAACATTTTATTTGACACTTGTTTTATTTTTCTTTCTATTTTATAATATTATAGATGTATAATTTAATGAAAGAAGATTTTGAATGCATTTTTGATAAATAGAAGAGGAGCTTTGTTCTTCATGGGATGATTGCTATTTTTATCTTTTTCTTCACCAAATTGTCAAGACCACATACTCAGTCACAGCTAGACACTAGGACTGATCCTGCATGCAGACTGCTGAGGAAAGAGGAGAGGGAGAACAGCCTAGATGTATAAAGAGAAAGTAGGTGGTATTGGGCCTCTTTTCTCATGGTTTGCTTCTTTTTACCCACCCCAATATCAACTTCCACTTTATAACATTGCTTAGTGTGCAGCAGTCCAAATTCTACCTCTTGTCACTGGGAGGAGGGATAGCTCAGTGCTTTGAGCATTGGCCTGGGTTGTGAGTTCAATCCTTGAGGGGACCACTTAGGGATCTGGGGCAAAATCAGTACTTGGTCCTGCTAGTGAAGGCAGGGGGGCTGGACTTGATGACCTTTCAAGGTCCCTTCCAGCTCTAGGAGATAGGATATCTCCATTAATTATAATAATTACAAAAGGAACATGTCTCTTTGCTCTGGTGGTAAAGATTGCACCACACCCACCCACCTGGAATCTCTGGGTACATCTTCACTACCCGCCAGATTGGCGGGTAGTAATCGATCTATCGGGGATTGATTTATCGCCTCTCGTCTAGATGCGAGAAATCGATCCCCGAACGCGCTCCTTGTCGACTCCGGAACTCCACCAGAGCGAGAGGCGGAAGCGGAGTCGACGGGGGTGCCGCGGCTGTCGATCCCGCGCCGTGAGGATGCAAGGTAAGTCGATCTAAGATACGTCGACTTCAGCTACGCTAGTCTCGTATCTGGAGTTGCGTATCTTAGATTGATCCCCCCCCAGTGTAGACCAGCCCTCTAAGATTACACCAAAAAATGTACCTGACTCATGTCACTGATTTCTCATCCTAACAGAAACACCCTTGCAGGACCCTGACTATTGGCTTGTGTCAAAAGGGGACTATCATCTCCAACCAAGGTCAGATTTTAAATTTGGGATCTTTTGTTGATGAGAACCAATATTGTACCTTTTAGTCAGTTAGGTAGTCTTTAAAATGAACATAGCATTCATTCCTAAAGCAAATTTTTTGTCATAGAATTCAAGAAATATTCTTTCCTTCCACTGGGCCCCAGTTCTTAGGAGGGCTTTAGGAAAATTTACCCAAGTTTGCCTGAAAATTTCCTTTCTTTTAGTAATAAAATCTATAAAGCTTGTTATCCACAAAAAATCTAGGGCACCCAGCCTATACCCTACTGAGGGCTCAAGGCATGACCCAATCAATTTAGGCACCCCCAACCTTTACCTTCTGAGGGCTCAGGGTGTAAGGCACCTATCCTTACCCATGGGCTCAGGAATAAACCTGGTCAGTTTAAGTACCCACTCTTTCCCTCAGGGCTCAGGGCTTTACGGGTCTGCAGAACCTTTTCCCAGTGATACAACCTTACACAGCTGTGCTCTAAACATCTATTTATTAGCAACACACATAAAACACATATATCAAGCAAATCTCTTATGCTCACCACTCCCAATATAGAGACAAAATTCACCCAATGGCCAGTCAAGATCCTCTCGTCTGGGGGTTCCGGTGATGCCTCTGAATGTCACAGTCATGCAGAGGGGTCAGAGTTCTAGCAGCTTGATGTTAAATTCCAGTCCGTAGATGGTTCCCAAAGAGTATTGGTTTTTTGTTACATTACATACATAAAACTAGCTACCTCCTTTAACTTCACTAAACCTATCACATTATTCAGTACCCCTAGGTAACAAAATTTAACCAATCACGCATTGGCACCTATGTTTTCTCCTCCCTGCTAAACTCTTTTTACATTTTATCTCTCATGCCCAAATTGTAACTTACTTATAACCTTCTTTGTTTGTGCAGATGCTCAGCATAAATTTGCTGGTCAGAGCTTATTTTATATACTTTACCAATTCTTGGGGTCTTTTTGTTTCTTCCCTAAATTTCCCAGCATTTGGGTGTCTCTACTTTACAACCCTTGGTGTTATAACTCTTGTTAGGGGTATTCCTGAGGTGGGGGCACCTTAGCAGCAGTGATGCATTTTTGTTCTTAATTTTAATGGTGAAATCCCTGAGTTTCACCCACGGCTGGTTTAGTACGGAGCGAGTTAAATCTCAGGCCTACAAGCTGGCCCACCCAGGAAAGACAAGGATCATCTGGAGTTAGAGATGGAAACTAACATCCAAAGATTTGAGTTTATATAAGTAGGGAAAATTATCCCCATACTCTACAGCAGGAGAAATTGTTGTTTTTTCTCCTCCACAAAACAGTTAACATGATTTCTATTTTAGGAAAGCAAGATGAATTATCCTGGCTGTGGAAACTTCCACTCCATTCCCCTACTGCCAGTGTCTACAGGTCTGGTTCTGCCCCAAATGGCAAGCAGGCTGAAGTGTCCATTGCAGTGGATCTATGGTTCTTCTTACTCAAAGAAAGAAAATGTTGAGGATAAATTTTCCTGTTTATAGGAGCTGAGGAAATGGTCTTACATTGTTAAAACACTCCCTTTTATCCAAGCCCTCACACTTTTTCCTGCCCTTAAGGCTAAAACTTGCCATTTGCTCCAAGGCTCTTTCCTTCTTCCGTACTTGACTCTGAACTGTATTACCATATCTCCCTTCTATTCTTGACACATGCTTGGTTCCGCTTACATTTCTGGCAACATTGACATGATGTTAAATCAAGCTGGCAACAAGATTCCACAATTCATTTTTAAAAGACTCCACATAGAACTTTAACAAAACCATAAACTCAGACAGGTTCATTTCCAACACACACACACACACACACACACACACACAAAATTAAACTCATTATGTTCTTGTGAGTTGGAAATGTTCTCGAAAGTGTTATCTAATTCCTGAATTAATGCCTTCTAAAGCATTTCTGAACAATTGCTTTTCTGATAAGATTACAGAGATATAAATAGTTAATAGATAATCCTTTGAAATACACAGATTTAAAAGCTGGAGGAATATACTGCTCAGTACATGCAGATGAAGTGCAATCATCCCCAAATCTCTTGATTTTTATTGTTCTTTTTTGGATATAATACAGGGAGTAAAAGCAAGAATCAAATTAACCCAGTGCAGAGACACTTGTGGAAGGCCCCAGGTGGCAGAAAGTCAGATGAAGGAGGCTGTTAAAACAAACACGAGCCTCAATCTGTCCATTACTGAAGAACAAAATTCGCCTGAACTTCCCCAAAAATCTATAGCATTAGTCAGAAATGGGGTAGCAGTTAGGGGCTAAACTGATTGATCATATCCTCAATTCAACCTACACTGGAGGAATTCTTATGAGCACCCTGAAATAACATAAAGATGCCCTTTCCCCAACATAATCCCTAAAGGTATGGGAAATACTACCTGTTCTCTAGATCTGGTCAGGAATTTTTGACAAAATGATTTTTCATTGGGAATTGCTGATAAATTAAACCAAAACTTTTCACAAATGCATAATGGTTTCCATGAAACTTTCATAGGAAGATTTCTCAGTTCCAAGATGGTGGTGAGATAGAGAGCGAGATTAAGCCATTCACATGGGAGATCCAGGTTTAAGTCTGTATGCTACCTGATCCTACCAAGGAGTTGAACCTAGGCCTTTCACATCCCAGGTTAGTGATAGGACTATTCTGTGGTAGGTCTCTCACTCTTTTGTCTTGATCATAAATTCGACCCTGAACCTGAGAAACCTTTCCAAAGGAAATTTCCTCAAAATTGATAGTAGGCTTTGCCACCTGATTTGGAGCAGGAACACAAACTTGAATCTCCCACATCCCTGGTGAATGCCCTAAGCACTGTGGCATTGAGTATTCTGGGGTCTCTCAGAGTTTGTTTTTCATAAAAATTTTTAACCGGTCTGTTTTGTTCTATGTTGGAATGAAAACAAGTATTGAGTCCTCAATTTTTCATGAACTGGAATGATAGTTTTCTGGCCAGCCCATCTGTCCTTCCCAATGGCAAATCTCAACTAGCGTGATTCAGGAAGGTGTAATTTGTATCTTCCTGAACCAACTGTGACTGAATCTGACTGAGTGTTACTCCTTTTGCTTAAGAACTTGTGCTAAAATGTCAACCAGTTGCCATGACCTTATTAATGAAACATGTCACAAGTTTTGGTCACTGTCCTCTCCTGGATTTACATATCTATTTACACTCATACAGCCAACTGCTCCTCAAAACAATTTTTTTATCATTCATCCAGATTCTGATAAAAATTTCTCACTAAAAATGTGGCCCAATGCCTGTGTCTACCTGTGAACACCCTTATAAAAGTAGCAGATGAAAATGTCATTTCCAGGATTGTTACTTTGGACTTCTGGAAAAAGAAGATTCAGTGATAACAAACCAACACTCAAAAATGGCGTAGCAATCAGCACAGTAAGGGAGATGCACTGGCTTTTTAAATAAGGAGTGGACTGTATACCAAAATGCCCACCTTATCCTTACATGAGAAGTATCTATTACATCTCTGCTATCACCACCTTCCTCTAAGCTAATATATAATTCCAGTTCTACTTTGTTAACTCATGCCATTGATGTGCTGTCATTAACTTAACAAGAGGGTCCTGCAAAAATATTCCACCTTAATTTGGGAAAAACACCTACATCTGTGGTACCAAGGGTGCATGTACTCTCAAATAGGAGTACATCTCTTCCCACTCTTTGTTCTTCCTAAGGCTTTTTTCCTTCAGGGCCAGATCCTCAGCTGGTGTAAACTGATTTTCAGTGAGGCTATGCTGGTTTACAGCTGCTGAGTCATACATGATCACATCAGCTCTGCAAAACTTCAGCTGACCAACCATCCACTTGCACAATGCCTCTTCTCATTTTTGAAATACTATGACTACACTCCTGTCTATGTTGACAATCGCATCGCTTCAGTTGCTTCCAGTACTCTCCGTACTCTGTTCCCACTTCCTCCTCTCTTCTATTAGAGGAAGATCTCCCGCTGTTGCCACACCTGTTATGTGAAACAGTCTGTTGCCTTCTCTAGGCTTCTGATTCCTCCTTAGTTTTTAAAACTCTGCTCAAAATCCACCTTTATCTTGCACTGCCTATTAATCATCAAGTTGTTGAACTCTGCACTACACTAAGTCTTCATTCCCCATCTCTCTCACCTGGCCCACTGTCTATCTATTCTTATACCTTCTTACTTTAACTTTCCAGTTGCTGCAGCTGCTGTGTATTGTGAGATGGTTGTGTAACCTACACATTATAAAATTGCAGTCTATGGAGCTATTTTTCCCATGAATGTTGTTTTTTCCTCTACTAAAGCAGATTTTCCATTATGCTTAGATTAGCTTTTCCAAACTTCTCTACCATTTTAATTAAAAATATACATCTTGGCCTTCTTTTCCTTTAGGCAGATCATTGTTCTCTGTGTCTTTTACACAGATCCTTGGTATTTATTCCTACCACCTTTCTAAGGGCCCAATCCTGCAAGGTGCTATTGACAAGAACTGAATATTTTCAGCTCCCATAGACTTCAATGGAGTTGGATTGTGTTTCTCTTTCGTTGACCAGTGTGATGGCTCCCGGGGTACCCAGCACTGTAAGTCACCTTGTTATCTCCTGCCTCTAGTGAGAGAGAGTCTTGAGAGAGAGCCTTGACTGTGATAGTTTGGTGTTAGCTCCCTAAAGCCACCAGCCTTTCAGCCACTCCAGCACTCTACAGTCCTGTATTTGACAGTCGTGTATTTGCCTTTCAGGATAACAAGAGGTGCAGCCCAATCCCTGAGTTCCATTGAAGCATTCCCCTGTGTTAGTCACCCCTGAAACTGGCTTTGTGCAGAAATCCCAGATCCTCTACTCCCAAAGGAGCAGTGTACCCCATCTGACCAGTGTTACCTTAAATCAGTGGTCCCCCAAACTTTTTAGGGTCATCCCCCTTACTCCTGTTTGTGCCCCTCCCACCCCAGATGGGGCCAGGAGCAGGGTCACAGGTGTAAGGGCGCCGAGGCTGAGGCCACAGCTGGGGGTGGGCCTGGGGCCAAGAGCGGGGCTGGGCTGCAGGGGAGGCTGGCAGCTGGGCCTGTGGCTGGGTGCAGAGCCACAGGGAGGCTGGGGATGGAGCCAGGCATGGGGCCGGGAGCTGGGGCCATGGCTTGGGGCAGGGCTGGAGCAGAGCTGGGGCTGGGTGGCACTCCATTCCTGCTCCCCAGGGGGGATGGCCTGGACCCTCTACACCCCCTAGGGGACGTACCCCACAATTTGGGGACCTCTGCTTTAAATTACTGCTCCTGTATGACACACAGAACGTGTATGCACTTATAATAAAACAAAAAGGTTTATTTGAAAAAGAATAGAGGTTCCACTAGAAACAAAGTGATGGAAACAAATGGTTATGACTCAAAACAAAATGTGGACTATGGCCTACATTTATTAATAGTTATTTTTCCTGTCTAATAAAGTAGGTTCCTCCTTCCCCCAAAATACAGTCTGTTGCAGAGTTGGTTGGCTACACAGGAACCAGGATCTAATCTGTCATGAAACACCCTTGCTCACCAAGATATCTCCTAAGTGAATGGATGCAGAGTTTTTTTTCTCCACTCTGTGATATAGTGAATCAGTCTTTTGGCTTGATTCACCACCAGGGCCATCACCTGTCTGTTATAATGCTCCTTTTTACGTTCAAGTGGTTTCAATTATTTGCAGTTGTCTTTGATCATTTTCCATTGACTGTTCTGGGATGAGGCAAAGGTAGACAATTGAACCCTGTATTATATCACCGGCTGACCAGGGAGGGGTGACAATTCACTCCCGCTTGAGTGGACCATCACTGAGACATATGATTCTCTGGTGACTAAGTTTTACTCCAGGATCATAAGGCACAGTTTTCAGTATAGTTAATTTATTCCTTAAATATTATCTGTACACACATCTTGCAATGATTATGAGCATTGATAAGTTACAAGCATTCGATAGAGACCGCACATGCAATGCTTCATGAATAAATACCATGAAAGTGGTATATTAGGTATAGTCAGTTTGTCATGTCTGAGACAGGAGTTGCTTGTAAAGAACAGTAAACCCTTTGCCCAGTGACACCACTGGGCTTCTATGTAACAGCCAGGTCATCAGGCTGGGATGTAAACTCCCTATCATTACTTAAATTACTCTAATTACAAAATAATGATCTCAGTATAGAGACCAAAAGTAAACAATTTTGACAGAAAAGTAGAACCATCAATTTACAGAAAAGGTGACTCAAGATACAGCTTACAACCATATGATTATTGTAACTATTGCCCACACTTCCCACAATGTGTGTTGATACTGTCATTTGTCTTGTGTCTAAACTTAGACCCTAACCCTGCCATATGCAGATCAGCTTGTAAAATAAGTGCTCTTAGATGATAAGATGTTGTAGAGGGAGAATGTGTTTTATTTCTGTTATACATACTTGTATACCCACAGTATTCTTGCCGGCAAGTTAAAGAAGTATGGGCTGGATGAATGGACTGTAAGGTGGATAGAAAGCTGGCTAGATCGTCGGGCTCAACGGGTAGTGATCAATGGCTCCATGTCTAGTTGGCAGCCGGTTTCAAGCGGCGTGCCCCAAGGTTCGGTCCTGGGGCTGGTTTTGTTTAATATCTTTATTAATGATCTGGAGGATGGTGTGGACTGCACTCTCAGCAAGTTTGCAGATGACACTAAACTGGGAGGCGTGGTAGATACACTAGAGGGTAGGAATCGGATACAGAGGGACCTAGACAAATTAGAGGATTGGGCCAAAAAAAACCTGATGAGGTTCAACAAGGACAAGTGCAGAGTCCTGCACTTAGGACGGAAGAATCCCATGCACTGCTACAGACTACGGACCAAATGGCTAGGTAGCAGTTCTGCAGAAAAGGACCTAGGGGTCACAGTGGACGAGAAGCTGGATATGAGTCAACAGTGTGCTCTTGTTGCCAAGAAGGCTAACGGCATTTTGGGCTGTATAAGTAGGGGTATTGCCAGCAGATCGAGGAACGTGATCGTTCCCCTTTATTCGACATTGGTGAGGCCTCATCTGGAGTACTGTGTCCAGTTTTGGGCCCCACACTACAAGAAGGATGTGGAAAAATTGGAAAGAGTCCAGCGGAGGGCAACAAAAATGATTAGGGGTCTGGAGCACATGACTTATGAGGAGAGGCTGAGGGAACTGGGATTGTTTAGTCTCCAGAAGAGAAGAATGAGGGGGGATTTGATAGCTGCTTTCAACTACCTGAGGGGGGGTTCCAGAGAGGATGGAGCTCAGCTGTTCTCAGTGGTGGCAGATGACAGAACAAGGAGCAATGGTCTCAAGTTGCAGTGGGGGAGGTCTTGGTTGGATATTAGGAAACACTATTTCACTAGGAGGGTGGTGAAGCACTGGAATGCGTTACCTAGGGAGGTGGTGGAGTCTCCTTCCTTGGAGGTTTTTAAGGCCCGGCTTGACAAAGCCCTGGCTGGGATGATTTAGTTGGGAATTGGTCCTGCTTTGAGCAGGGGGTTGGACTAGATGACCTCCTGAGGTCCCTTCCAACCCTGATATTCTATGATTCTATGATTCTATGTTATACCTGCGATGCTACACTAAAAATGCAACATCTACATTTATTCTCTGCTATTCCTTTCATATCTAAATAAACTGATTTTCTGCCTCAACAAGCAGACAGTTAAATCCAGATTAAGCTTGTGTAGATTGTATGCTCTTTCACCATAAAGTAAGGATCAGTTTCTTACTTTCCCATTATCTCTATATAAACTGTAAAATTTGTGGTCATACAACTCCGTATTAATATATGACTAATATATTCTTTTGCTAGTGGGTGTTATAAACTGCCAATCATTTCTGGTTACTTAGTTCAAGTAGGTGTCTTTGACTGTTATTTTCTTCTTGACACCAAATTATATTTCCCATGTGAAAAGAACTTGAGTACCTTAAATAGCCTATATGAATAAGTAGATCATGGAATATGTGGGTGCTCAGACTTTAAATAAAATTTTCCCAGGACCAGAAAGTCCACACAAAGCCCCATATACTTTGGGTGAATTTCTCCATTGGTGAGTAGGCCTGCAGAATTATGGCAAATTATAGATTTTCCAGGGGCATATCATAGATCATGATAGTTAGAGATAGAAAAGACATAATATGAGCTAGCCAATTACCCTGAAAATATAAGATTATAAGCATCTATTACAGCTTGTGTTAGGATGAAGTGTAATACAATCCATACAACAGCCAAAACTAAGAGAATCTGGGATAACATAATTCTTTAAATTCCTGTAGTCTTCCTCTATATGGCTGTGCCAGCAAAGTTTATCGTCCTATCTACAATAGTACTAGAGTAAAGAGTCTATTAGAGTCTTCCCAGTACCACAACATCACAGCTCACTGATTCCACAGATCTTCCCTTTCAGTCATACATTCCAGTTAATTTACCATGAGACTTAGGGCAAAAGTCTCCCTATTACATATTCTGCACTTACTCCTTGCACAGAACCTCCATTTGACATCAATGGAAGCTTCGCATACAAAATATATGACAGAGATCCACAGTGTGCATAAGAGATCCACAGTGTGGATCAGAGATGAGAACTTTGCCCTTACCTTGGATACCAGCTGGGACAGTGGGATACCACTCTTAACAGGGAAGTGCCATAAAAGCATTCGTGTAGGCAGACTGAACAAAAAGTAACTGCTGAAAAGTAATAGGCACTTCCTAATAAATTCTTATGATACTGCCCCCTATTGTATAAAGGAAGTTTTATTTAGCCGTTAAAATAAATCTAACAATGACCATGAGCAGATGTAGTTGCTAAAGACGGATTTACGATTAATGCACTTTCATTGTGGGTTTTTAATGACACATGGAGGGTTCCGTTAACCTGTACACATAAATATTTATAATAGTGCATCAAATGAAATGGACTGGAAGGAAGAATTTATAGCATTTCTTTGTCCTGTTTTTGTAAACTCGTTCCTTAAGCATCTTGAATTTAAACTTTTTTCAAATGGAATTTAGACACATGCCACTTGGAGGCACTCTCATACTATGCTAGCCTGTAATTTAAGTTACAAGCATTTCATGTAATAAACAGTCATTTTTATTTCATTTTGTGTCTAATAATGACTTGGGGATGGGTAATTAATACCGGTTTGGCTAGTTAAACTTTGACATTATTCATATTTATTATCTTATAATTTTGGTGGGAGTAAACTTTTCCCTATATCTTCAATAAAACTCACTTTATTCCTTTGTGGAAGGGATGATAAGACATTGTCTAGAATGCAAACATTATTTCAAAGAAGTGGGTTAGAATGGATTACAAGATGCAAACTATTCACATTAGAAATATATGGTGTTTTATCACTTCAGATTTGAAATTAAATATTCAGTTGATAATTAGATTCTATATATGTTAACTTATATATAATTATCTTTGGGAAGCAAATAAAAGTGTTTATATTTTATATAACCTCTGCATTTTGATTTCATGTTAGATATGATATAGAACTTTGGGATATGTTTCACTGTATTTGGAACCGTATATTTCTCATATATATGAGAAACTCAAATAATTACTCAGTCTAAGAGAAGGATTACATTTTGAAACACATTTATGTACTTGAATAGAAGTTTAAGTTTCAAATGTGATGTGCCTAGTACTGCAAACTGTAAATAGTTCACAAAAGAAAATGTAATCAGTAAAATGAAATATTTGCCATTGCATACAAGATATGATATTATCTTTCTGTTCAGATCAGTGGTGTGGCGAGAACTGGAAATCTGGGAGGGCCCTGACTTTCAGGTGTGCGGGCAATGACAGGCGGTGGTGGAACGGGAGGCAAGAGGGATGGAGGACCTCCCCCACCTCCTCCAGACGGCTCTTACTGCTCAACAAGCACCAGAAGACAAGGCTGCCCGGGGCATACAGGCTCTGGCTCAGATTTGGGTTGGCCTGGATGCTAAGTTGGTGGGCCGCAGCCCACCCAGGTCCACTCGTGGCTGCGCCCCTGGTTCACATGAGGACAGGTAAACATGAAGAGCTCGACTGTTGAGTTGCTCTGAGTAATGGGAAGCATGTCGTTTATACAGTTCCAAGAGCAGATCAGGGACCAAGCTCTGACTCAGAGAATCACAGTTTGATCCCTGATTCTTCTTTGCTCCAAGGACAAAGTAAGTTATACCAGCCCTATACCTGGAGCAACTTACTCCCCATTCCATTCTGGGTCACTTGTGCTGGTCATTGTGTTTGCTGGGCAGTCCTAAGGCTGTGCCTATATCCTACCCTAGCCTGCCAACATGCACAGGAGACAGAAAGAAGGCCCCAAGGAAGCTTTCCTTCTCATACACAGACATATTTAGGGCACCTTATCCCTCTTTATTCCCATGTGCAGGTATGGAACAGGTTTCATGACCAAGCTCAAAATGAATAGGAAAGTTAAGAGTAAAGAATCTCCTAGAAAGTTCTATTTGATTCTTTTCTGCTAATTTTAAAATAATGTTTATACCCAACTATCTTTAAGCAGAGTGACATGATTAGTCCTTTATGCTTTTCAAATAAAGAACTTAATTAATAGAGGTTTGAATGGTTTCTCCACTAGTTCCCCTTCCCCTGCATTACTTAGCCAAAGAAAAATTTGTATCCTTTAATATCCTCTGAGAACTCCTCATGGTGTGGGATACTTGTATGGAACTGCACTTGGATCTTGTACAATTCTAAATACAGAATGGTAAGAGATAAGCCCTTCTTCCTCTCAAGTCATCAAAGATAACAGGGTGTAAGGGAGAAAATGGTGGAAGCTATGGCACTGAAAGGAGAGAAAGAAGGAGATGGAAGCCTCTGAGGTGTAAGGAAGAGAAGAGAGAATGGACATGAATATTTTGGAACACTATTGTCTCCATTGTTCATTACATGGGTTTGTGCACGTTCCTTCTTGATGGGCACCCAACACTCTTCTCTCTCCCTCACTGTGCTTTTCTTTTACTTCTCATTTTTCTTTCCTCACCTGTTCTTCTCCTCTTCACTCTTAACCACCTTTTCTCTCTTCCTTTTTTCTCCTTTTACCTTTCATTTCTCTGGTTCTTCTCCTTATCCCTTTCTCCCCATCCTTCATTTCTTCCCTTTCCTCTTTATTTTCTTAGTTCTTTCTCTTACCAACCTGTGATGGAGCTAGGCTGACTGGTGGTGCTACCTAGTGGTTCGGTCACTGGATCCCAGCTCTCCCCCATCTCAGTTATTCCAATGCTGTGGCATTCCCCCTTCTAGTAGGAAGTGACTCAGCCCTCCATCCAGGTCACCAACTGGTGGTTTGTAGAGGAACCTTTGCCCTCCATCTCCACTGGGCTCCAAACTAGGGCCCTACATGAGGCAGCAACAGCAAACATGCCAGAGTGCTTCAGGGCTGCCTCCCTGGGCCACTTCTTAGCACTTACTTTCCCAGTACCAGGCATGGTCAAAAGGCTCACAGATGATTCAAGAGAAATTAGAGTGAAGGGTTCCCTATCCTAGAAAAAAGACTAGTTCCTCCTCTAGGGCCTGGGGTAGCTGCACTTGCTCACAATTCCCCTGCAGACAGGATCTCTGCTGTACCCTTACGCACAAGCTTCCAAAACAGGTCTCTCTTACTATCTTGTCTACCCCTCCACCCCCAACCCTGAGCTGTTTGGCTCTCTTTTAAGCTTCTTCTACAGCTGAAGTCAGCTCTTCAGGTGCGATAAAGTGGAGTTACCTAGCCCAGAAATGCTCCTTTACTGCTTCTATCCCAGTGTAGGATTTATACATCCCATCATACTACCCCATCCAATTCCCTCCTCAAACATGAATAACTGGTACTAAGACATCCTCTATACAACTGACTGGGAATGGCAGAAAGCCACAATCCCCAGAGGCAAGAGATTTTCCTGTAGCTTCACTTTAGCACTGAGGAATCTTCTGGTGCAATCCCTGCTACACATTTGAACCAAGCAAGTCTAAGGGGTGAATGGATACATGATCCAGTTTTGGGTGAATAGGGGTAGCTAGTTTCCCAGATCTCTAGATTTTAGCTCTTTTCTGGAGGCATTTTACACATAAAAGACAAAACAGGATGTCAGCCAAGATGAGCACATATAATGCATGGAAGTGAAAGAAACGGAGAGAAGTTAATGGAGACAGATTACAAATGATGCTCTAAATGTGAAGTTTGCTCCATATTAGTCTTAATGCACTATGTATACATGAATTTAAAATAGTATTCCACCACTCATGTCAGTTCAGTTCGATCTGCTCCTGTTACAATGTCTATCTTAAGAATGTTCCAGAGTCAAAATCCCAACTGTAATAGGAAAATGGGGCCATTAAACAATGAAACTTAATGCTTACGTGAGCCCTGCCACTTTTTCATTTTACAGTAATAACTGAGTGACTCCAGAAAAGGTTGGTATACACATAGCAAACAAGAGGTTAATTCTAATTGGTCAACCCCTTTTTTGATAATGTAAACAGTGGATATTCTAGGTTTTTCCCCAAGATAGAAGTTTCTGTTTAGACAATTATTCACCCACTCACAGGTCACCAAATGAATTATGCTTGTCATTTTACACCCAAACTGGTGCCTGATGTTAATTTGACAAGCCAACTGGTGGAATCCTTAAAACACTTTCCTGTTAAAGTGACTAGACAGAGTTGAAATTGTGCATTAGGGCATCAATCAAGCAAACCATCTGTTCTAACAGGGTTTTTTGTGCTTTTCAAATTCAAGGGACTTAAAGCATTCTGAATGAGATGCTGACTGTTTTATAGATACTGACAAGGATCAGTATACAGGAAGCTATCTATTCAATGTTTCTTAGAGATAACTGACAGTAGTCAGTTAACTAGTAAAGATCTTTTGAATAATTATCATTTGATATGATGAGTTAGAGAATTTCTTCATTAATTCTGCACCAAACAAACCTTTCTAATGCTTGCAGCTGGATAATTTGTTTGGTGAGACACATTATATATGAACCAGCTCCTCCCCATTGATCTAAGTGGAGGATGTGGTTTGCCGTGGCTAGTCACAACTACCAAATATGTTCCAGATGAGTTTTATTGGCTTTCTCCAACATGTCATCCCAAGGTAATTATTTCCTTTAATCCCGACTGCCTTGAGCTACTATCACCACCACCACTGATTTTCCACATACAATCACATTCTTTCAGGATGTTGTAAACATCTCTTCTTCATCATCCTTCTCTGACATCGCAACAGGGAAGGAGGAGGATGTGAGAGATTAAAATCTAGAATTAAAAATACATACATATTTTAACAAAAGACCTTAATTTGTTTATAACTAAATCAGACTTCTTAATGTTTAAAAGGTATCAGTGACTCCACCATGCTTCAAGTGGAACCAAGAGAGTGATATATCTATCATTCACCTTTAAAGCCAAATGCATCCCATTTGCACTATTACACTCCATTGCCTCTGTACTGGGAGCTCTAGAATGTATTTGTTAACATAGGTCTCCTGCATAACAGCACAACCTGTTTGTGTCAAACCACTGAGGTTCCTGCAGCTGTTTCAAACATGCATATTCTGTATTTGGATAAGAGGTTTTCTATTTTATTTATCAAGGCTGATAATATATTATATTTTACATAGTATCTTTAATCCTTAATGATCCCAAAGTGCTTTGCAAACAATACACATACAAGAAATGTCTCCCACTTGAAATGCAGCCACATCTAGGGGGAAGGCTCCAGCAAAAACAGCAACTTGTTCACAGGATGCTTCTCAACAATGTGATGAGGAGACATTTAGGCAAAAGCTACCCAATGAAAAGTGACACAGATTCTTTAATTTCCATACAGACCAGGAAGGACCTTGGTATTTAAAGCCTCATCCTTATATATCCACATATAAAATAAGAGAGAGAAGAAAAATGGAGAAATAGAAGTCTACCTGACACCATGTGATTGACTTTATAACAATTAAAATACACTCCAGTTTTTGTACCACACAACATTCCTTTACAGTAGCAATCTTTCTGTGCTGATGATGCCATAGATGTTCTCAGAAGGGCTGTTGAACAGACTGGAGTGGAAGGAAAAGATCTCCATTCAGTGAAATCCTGCTGACAGCTAGGAACTGAAAGCTGCATTTTCTTGTACCCTAAAGATAACACAATTGCTGGGATACAATAACATCTTATGCAATTTATGAGGCGTGATCGATCACTTATTGAAAATTCTAATTAGCAGCTCTGCTATGTGAAACATTATAGCATTTTATAGCAACTTTCTGTTGTCTTTAAAATCTCCACTGCCATCCTGTTTGAAATAGAGGGTATTTTATAGATCATTCGATACCCACTGCTGTCAATTATGTTTGTTTATACTGAAGAGTTTGATTGGTACGGTAGCACACCACTTTTGTATATATAAATTTATAACTATAATGTCTCAGTGATCTCTCCCAAGACCTCAGTGTTTCTGCACTAAAGAGCTAATGGTATTTCAGATTGGCATAGATGGACTGTTTTTATCATTATTATATTCAAAACATAGTCTGTTTCAGGTGTATGGCTTTATATGTTTAGAAGTAAGCCTCCCCCCCCCACACACACAACCCCCAACAGAGGTGTTGCTTAATGGAATACAGTAATCGGAAGAGAAATGACATCTCTTTAAAAATATGGTGCTCTGTTACAAAGTCATGATGAAATAATCATGTTTTGCTTGGTGTTGAAAACATGCTAGAAAATGGTGTTTGTTCCTCCTATAATTTGAGATGTGAAAAGAAATGTCTAAATAGATTTTTTCATTGGGAAATTTCTTCCAAAAAACCCACCCACAAACGGAATAATAATTACATAGTATGTTTATACCTTAGTGACTCGATTAGACTACATTATTGTTGAACTGAGTTACATCAGAAAGCCAGATGTAAAATATAAGAAATAATAAGCTTTCCTCTTAGTTCCTGGATTTCTGTTATGTACTGAATGGGGTTTTTTGTTTTGTTTTTCCTGATATTTCTCTTAGAAAACTAGGCTTTCCATCATACAGAAGGTGATAAATTACTGAGAAGAAACAGTATCTTTTCTTGTCATGTATGTGGATTGTGGCAGAGATTTGGTTTTCCTTGTGCTCTCAAAGCAAAGGACAGTATATAAAATAAAATTATACGTGTTTCCAGAAATCCCAATACAGCAGTTTAAGCTTAAATGTTTCTTTAGACACATTGTAAATTAACCAATGAACATTTTCAAAACTAAATTTAAAAATGAAGCATGAGCAAAAATTTTGTAATATCACACATAAAAAATAAACCTTGTAAAATACAGATAAGAGGGCTGATGTTATATTCACTTGAAGCATTAGATATCAACAGAGAGAATGCAGAGCACAGCAGGGCAGTTACAACTCAGTGTGAACCATCTTTTAAATTGTACATTTTTTATTTTATGAAATATTTGTCATATCAAATGCTTCATAGTTCCATGAAGCGTTTCTTTGATTTCTCTCTCTTAAGATGTCTAAGTACAGTATAGCACTCTGACAGTACGAGGATTTCTGTTGTAATTATAAATTAAGTGATGAAGAGTTAGGACTGCTGTACATTGGCTACTGAACTCCTTAAAGTTGAGCCCCCCCCAACCCCCCCCCCCCCCCCCCCGCTCCACTTTAATATCAGCCTTACTGGATCTCACAAAGTCAACAATAGCTTTCTTGGGAGGAAGTCCTATATTTTATTTAGAATGGAAGAAACCTGAAGTAGTGTTGGCATGAAACTTATTTTAGAGGTTACCTTTCAAAAATATTAGAAATCCTTTGTAAAACACTTATGAGCAAAACATCATCATTATTCTTTTTCTTGGGAAATTAGTCAGGATGCAATAAAATATATTTTTTTTAACTCAGAAGGAAGAGTTTGCATCCTGTGGCATTACTGAAAGCAAACATAAAATTCAAAGGGAGTTTAAGCATGACAGTCCTCCTCCCAGTAACCTTCTGTGAGTTAAATCGTTTCTTTGGCTTCAGTACTCTTCTTCTCAGGGTCATTTTCTTTCTGTTTCCAGGACATCTCCCATCTCTCTGTCTCTGGGACTTTGTCTCATTCAGATGCCAGGCCTCTGTTCTCCATTTGTGCTGCCAGATGCTCTACATATCTTCTGCTAACTAGGCATCTTTCTCCTTCTCTGCTGCAAACTTTCCTCTTACTGGATATTTTGCCAGATTTCCTTCCGTCTCTCACATTCCCCAGCAATTCTTCTTTTAGTTTGTATATCTTTTCCCTGTTCCCAGAGCCCACCTTCCTGCAGCAACAATAAACACACTTTTCACCTGCATGTACAGCTCATACAGCTCCTTATGTGAGCTATCGAAATAATCTCATCTTCCAGTATCCCAAACTAAGAGCAACCAACACTTTCATTTTCTATGTGCTACAAAAACTCAGGTGTGATATGTTGTTAATTTCAAAGGAGTCAGATGGCATGGTAACACCTTGCTTTGTGTTGAACACCTTCATGCAGACTATTAACTAGTGCGTGGGTTTTGTTCAAGATCAGAAAGGGCCCTCCCCTTCCTAGGATTGAGAGGATCTAGTAAAGTGTGTTTTACATGACAGGTGTCCATCTTCCAAAATGACAAAACATTAGCACAGACAAACTTCTGTGCTGCAGGGGCTGGAAGAATTTATAAATAACAACATTTTATATTAACTTCTGAATTTGATTTTATGTCTTAATCATCCAAACAAGGACCAGTAACTACTAGAGACTAACAAAGCCCCAGCCAAGGGTAAATCCCCTTTCCAAACTGCACTGTGGATTCAAATACAATGTGGATCTCCATTGCACATTTTGTACTTGTGCTATTCTCAGTTTACATCATTTAGAGATCCATGCACAGAATATACAATAGATATCTGCAGTGCAGATTAGAGGACAGAAATTTGCCCCAGTTTTGTAATGGGAATAATGAATCAATTTTTCCCTTGGTTGTATAAACTGGAAAAAGAGAGCTCCATGACACAATTTTTTTTAAAAAAAAGAGTGTCATTGTCCTGGGAAATAACCATAATCCAATAGTAAAGCAAAACCTTAATAAAATGGCAAATGCAGCCCAATTCTAACAGCTGATTAGAATTTTAAGAGGATTGCACTGTGGAAAGAATTATCTTTGCAATTTTGGATTATCTCTAAGTCTAAAAGTTGAATAATACTCTAAATTTCAGCAGCAAAAAAATCAGAGGTTTTATCTTTGAACCATAAGTAATGAGTTCTGTGTCTAGACTGGGGTGACCACTTGTCCTGTAATTTAAATGACATCCCTTATTCCTTACCTAATATCTTGGAATGTGCATCCAAAAAAGGTGCTAAAACTTTTTCTCACACAGAGGATAATATAGTGTTACACAATCATATACTTTTGTACCATGAATTCAACTTTGTGGGTTTGTCACATATTTTTCATACTGTTCTTTGGTTTCCTAAAAGGTAGAAGGTTACCCCAAGTAATAGGAACCTCAATACTTTAATTGTCAATTAAATAACAGTGTACTTATCCAATACAGGGAGATTTTGCATTTACTTTGTTCTGGGATACATTGTCCATCCAGTCACTTTTGTGTTAAAAATCAGAGTATAATTTCCCCATTTTACAGATTATGAAATGGAGGTACAAAAAAGTGAAGTGATTAGCCAAGGTCAACTAACAAGTAAGCAGTAAAGGCTAGCACCCATTGTAGAGCACTATCCAACAGACTATGCTGCCTCTTATATCATAATGCTTTTTAAAAAGCATTAAAATAAAGATAAATAGCAAAGACATCAGGCAGCAATCCTTCCTGATTCTTCTACTAGTTTGAAATGCAAGCAAGAGTTGACCTGTGCCACCTCTTCTGATCTTAGACCAGTTATCAGAGAGCATCTCCCTCAAGAAGCCAAGCTATCTCAAATCAATACCCATAGATAAAAGCTTTTCCCATAAACTGTCTCAATTAATTAAATCAAATGCAAATTTTAAATTGATGAAGGCAGTAAAATAAGTTGTTTCTTAATCCTGGTGTACTTATCAATAACACAGGGTATTACAAGGCAATGAGCAGTCACACTAAAAGCTTCATTAAAGTCATCATCTCATCCATATTCACAGTTCAATTCTGGCTAAAGGGTGGGGCTTGTCCGGAGAGCACTCCCTTGCACACAGGAGAATGCCATTCTGCCCTCTGTGCACTCAGCCAGCTCTGCTGGTCAATGCTACAAGTTTGGGGTCATAGATTCATATCTTCACCTCCTGCCTGCTCCCTTTAAAAGTGTCCTGCACCCCAGTGGGCACCAGGAGGGACCATAGTAGAGGGAGTGAGGACACTGTGACTGTATCTGGCCACTGTGTAGAAGTGCAAGAGGCTCCAGCTTCTTTTTAACTCCTCTTGCATTCCCCTTGAGCAGCCAGGCACAATCCAGACCTCATAAAGGGAGAAATCCTGAGACCATTGCTATTATCTGGCCTGGGTGCTATGCAGCTCTGCAAAGGTTAGAAATCCTTCACCACAACAAGGTGCAGGAGTGAACTTAGATGTTTTGCCAGTGGCCCCACCCCACCCCATGTGGTCCAGCCAAAAAACTAAATACCCCCCCACAGCTGATCAATGAATGGAGGAAAAAACAAACAGAAACCCAGGCCAGCCAATCAGCAAAGAAAAAATAGCCAGCCAGAGTGGACAAAACAAAAAACAAAGAAAGAGCCAAGCAACACAGCATTCTGGTGCTCCGTGAGAGAATGTGTCCAGGGCAATTGCCCTGTTCACCCATCCTTTGGACCAGCCCTGGCAAGGACAAAGAGATTCCATGGAGCCACTCCATGCTGCTTAAGGGGTCTAGGACGCGAAACTTCCTTGCACCGGCCCTGGGAAAAGCCCAAGGAAATAGCTTAGGATTTGTACTGTCAGATTCTGGGGTGCAATTCAGGCCAGTAAGGGTTTGTGTTATTGCCTGCCTTGTAACCCCAGTGGCTGCTTCACAATACATTACTGCTGGGCTGCTCAGAACCAGCCTACCACCATGCAGGTCACACCCTGAGTGTCTGTGTATAGTTATATCCCTTGTTCAGAAGCTCTGACCCCAGCAGCCTACCAGCAACACTCCAGTCTGACTCTGGCTTCCACCAGCCTTCGTTACAACCAGGAAGATGACCCCAACACACCCCTAATCCTGAACTTCCCCAGACCTGTGTGCTCTGATATGTCCAGCTCTCTCCTGCAACTTCAGAGAAATAAAATGATCCGTTTGCTTCTTTAAAGAGACAAAACACAGTTTGCCACACTTACTGAAGCCGACATTTACTTTAGTACAAACACAGCACTGCTGGTTTAGATACTAGTAAAACAAGTTTATTAACAAAACAAGATAGGATTTCAAGTGTAAGAGAAAAAGTTAGAAATGGTGACCAGCAAATAAAAGTGAAAACACTCATTTAAAATTTTAAAATTTTATCGAGCAAGTGTTGGTTCAAAATGTTCTTGTTTATTCAAGATGGCCTTTCTCATCTCCAGCCTTCCAGCAAGATGGTTACTGATCCTCTCCTCAGATAGGATCTCTTCCAGAGGCTCAAAGGTGCTATCCCCTTTGTCTTATTAAGTGAAAGAGATAACTCTGGGGTTCTCTGCCCCTTTCTTTTATAGCCCATTGAATCTTTGAAGTGGATACTTCTGAAGGTTGCCCCTATGACATACCCAGGATTCAATCTAGACTGGTGAACAACTGTGTCCTCTCAGTTCTCCAAACAATTGTACAGTGCTTCACTTGAGAGCTAACATTCCTGGTCTGCTCACAGACAGCCTCCAGCATGTAAATTACTCCCAGTTATTTGAATGAGTGCTATAGCCAGCCACTGTTGAATTACACAGCAGAGCACCACCAGCAAACTCCCAGTCTCAGACTTCCCCAGAAATGTGCCTCCTGTACTGCCTAGATTTCTCCTGGACAATGCAAGCTCATATAAAGTCTGTCATTTTATTAATAGACAATAATATGCACAAATCCTGTTAACTCAAATAGAGTTTGCCAAACACTTTAATTCAACTACACTAGTTATATGAAAATGTAAAACAAGTTTTTAACTACAAAGAAATTTTAAGTGAATATAAGTAATGAGGCATAAAAGTCAGAACTGGTTACAATAAAAATAAAAATAAAACACAACTAATGTCTAACTTAACAAACTAAAGTGAATTAAAAGCAAAGGTCTCTTTTACCACGTTTCAGCAGTCTTACTGGCTGAACTTCTTTCACTCAGGATCTCCCCTCCCCCAGTTCAATTCGGCTTCTTTTGTTCTTCAGATGTCATGGCTATTGTGGGTAGAGAGAAAGGGAGGAATGATTTGGGGTGTCTGCTCTCCCTTCTTATAGTTCTTTCTCTTCTTAGAGAATCATCTCCAGCTGAGGTTCAGGAGAGGAAAAGTTTGTGTGGATGGGAACCCCAAGCTGTTTCTTTGTCAAGATTTAGAATTTTTTACCCACATCCTCATTACAACCAAAGAGCGGCCACATAACCAGGTGATTTTGTTGACACCTGATGGAGGCATCAGCTTGCCTTTTCTCTCTGGAGACTTGGAACATGTCTCTGTTGTACCATACAGAGGAATCTTATAACTTTACATACAGTGTTGCCATACATATTTTACCATCACTGTCAGCAATCCTTTGGAGTTCAAGGATGATTGTTTTCCATAAAATGATAGCCAGTTATTGCTGGTGGATCCATGGGTTGCTAACGAGACCTATGTGGGATCCACAGATCTTGTCACAATTGGGGCAGGCATTTCTTAATGGAAGGGGCACATCTGGATTGTTGAGTTGGGCTGCAGCACGTTCTTTCCTCCTTTCCCATTTCTCCATTTCCTATTGTTTCCATTGGATCTCAAAATACTGGGACCCTTGCTACAAGTTCCTTTTTCATTTTGGTTGGTCAAGGGCTTGGGTTTCCCATGAGTTTATGTCAATATTGCACTTCTTCATGTTAACTTTGAGGGTGTCTTTCAAGTGTTGTTTTTTTTTGCCCGCCCCTCGTCTGTTGGCCATGGCTCAGTTGTGAGAACATGACTTGATTCGGTAGTCAATTTTCTGGCATTCAAAGAACATGACCAGCCCAACAGAGTTGGTGGTGGATGATCATAGCTTCAATGCTGGAGATTTTGGCTTGGGACAGAACACTGATTTTGGTGCATCAGTCATCCCACTTGATTCAGAAGATCTTGTGGAGGCACTGTTGACAATATCATTCAAGAACCTGGAGGTGTCTATTGTATGTGATCCAGGTTTCGGCACCATACAAGAGAGCAGGGATAACAATGATCTGGTACATGAGAAGCTTGGTTTGATTCTAGATGTCATGATCTTTGAAGACATGATTTCTCAAGCATTTGAAAGCTGCACTAGTGCATTGAAGGCAGGGTTGAATTTCCTCAGCAATGTCAGTTTTCTGCTACAGATAGATGCCAAGGTAAAGGAAGTGCTCAATGCTCTCCAGGGTCTCTTTATTGATCTGAATTACAGGAACAGGATCTGATGATTTAGAGCCTATTGGCCAAGTACTTTAGTTTTCTTGGTGCTGAGTGTGAGGCCAAATTGGTTGTAGGCCTCTGAGAAAGTGTTGACTATTTCTTGAAGATCATCTTCTGAGTGGGTGCACAGAGCACAGTTGTCTCCATATTGGAGTTCAATGACTGATTTAGTGAAAGTCTTTGTCTTGGACTGGAGGTGATTGAGGTTGAAAAGCTTGCCGTCCATTCTGCATTGGATGTCAAGTCCAGAGAGGAGATTGTCAATAGGGTGACCAGATGTCCCGATTTTATAGGGACAGTCCTGATTTTTGGGTCTTTTTCTTATATAGGCTCCTATTCCCCCCACCCCGTCCCGATTTTTCACATTTGCTATCTGGTCACCTTACTTGTCAACGATGAGAAGGAGAATGACAGCAAGGAAGATGGAGAATAGGGTTGGAGTCATGACAGCCTTGCTCACCTCCTGTCTTGACTAGAAAGGGGTCCGTTTGATGGCATCGAATGCTTTCATGAACTTGATGAAGGCCATGTACAGAGGTCTATGTAGTTCGTGGCACTTTTCCTGAAGTTGGTGTGCAGTGAAGATCATGTCGGTGGTACCTCAAAATGGTCTAAATCCTCATTACGATTCTGGAACCATTTTCTCTGCCAAGGGGAGCAGCCGGTTGAGGAGAATTCTAGCAAGAATCTTTCTGGAGGTGGACAACAGGGCAATTCCTCAATAGTTTCCACAATCTGATTTGTCTCCTTTCTTGAAGATGGTCACAATCATGGCATCCCTTAGATCACCTGGGATTTCTTGTGAATTACAAATCTTGATAATTAAGATGTGAAGCTGGTGAGCTAGTTCTTCTCCTCCTTCTTTGAAGATTTCCAAGATGATTCCATCAGATCCAGATGGCTTATTGTTCTTCAGCTGTTTGATGGCTTTCTTTACCTCAGCAAATGTTGGTGGGGTTCTGAGGTCATCCTTGATAGAATGCTGAGGGGTTAAGTCAAAAATGCTTTCATCATGATTTAGGAACTCTTTGAAGTATTCTTTCCATCGTGCATTGATCGATTTGTTGTCCCTGAGAAGGTTGGCTCCATCTCTGGATCTGAGGAGAGTTAGCCCTTGGGTGATAGGACCATAAAGGGCTTTGGTGGCCTTGAAGAATCTGTGCATGTCATGGGTGTTGGCAAGTTGTTGGATCTCCTTCACTTTGTTCTCCCACCACCTGTCCTTCACTTTGCAGGTTTTACTTTGAACCTCAGCTTTGAGCTGATGGTAGATGTATTGTTTCTGCTTGGAATTGAAGTCATTCTGCTAAGCACAGTAGGCCTTGAGCTTATGGTTGATCAGGTCTTGGATTTCCTGATCATTCTCATCAAACCAGTCTTTGTGCTTTCTGAATAATAAAGATCTGCTAATTATGAGTTTTTAAATGATACTTCACAAGACATCATTTATACAAAATCTATCATAATCCTATGAAAGGGGTTAACACATGGATACAGACCATCACAGCTCATCACTTACAAAGCTGCAGGAGGGTGATCCAGAGGCAGTATGTCATGGCCCTTTTTCCTTGACAGAGCATCTTCCACCATTTTTTATTTTTCCTTTATGTGCACAATTTCCATATCAAATTCTTGATGTATGAGGCTGCAGCATAGAATCTTGGAATTTGAGCCGTTAGCTTTGTTTAGCCAGAGCAATGGTGAATGACCTATTAAGACCTTGAAGTTTCCACTAGGTAGGGCTCTAGTTGCTTAACTGCCCACACTATAGCATAGCATTCCTTTTCTATGACAGAATAATTTTGTTCAGCTGGTGTCAAGTTTTTGCCTATAAAAGCAGTCAGATGTTTCTGGTTATTTTCCCCTGTTTTCATCAGCATAGCACCCAGACCAATATCTGATGCATCTGTACACAGGTAAAACATTTTGTCAAAATCAGGTCTAACTAGAATAGGCTTTTCAGACAAGATTTTCTTTACCTTACCAAATCTTTCCTGGAATGTTTTTGACCAAACAACGTTGTTTGGCTTGGTCTTTTAACATAAATCTGTGATTGCAGATGTACTGTCACTAAACCCACATACAAGCCTTCTGTAATAGTTTACCAGACCTATGAAAGATTGCACCTCTTTTTGGTTTGGGGTACAGGCCAATTTACAATGTCTTCAACTTTCAAAGGATCAGGGGTTATTTGGCATCTCCCTGCCCAGTGTCCCAAATAAGTAACCCTGGCTTCTCCAAATTTACAGTTGGAGGCTTTTATGGTTAGGCCTGTCTCTATGAGTTTTGACAGCACAATTACCAAGTTTTTTTTGTGATCAGCCAACGTGTTGCTAAACTCTGCAATGTCATCCACATATGCTTTTGCAAAGTTCTGTAAACCAGCCTCTGGAAGGTGGCTTCAGCATTAACTAAACCACAAGGCAACACTGAGTCATCTATCGGTGATGAAAACAGCTTTTTTCTGTGCATCCTTCTCCAAAGGAACCTGCCAATAACCACTAGTTAAATCCAAAGCTGTGGATAATGTTGTTCTGGAGGTGCCTGAGTGGAAGCATGAACTTCTGTACTTTGGGTCACAGCTGTATTAAAGAGACTAATAGAACATGACGAGATCAGATCATTTCAGAACACTTTGCAGACAATAAGTGCTAGGATTGGTTCTTGTTTTTGATATCAAAATCTAAGAGGTAATTACAGTTTTTGTCATTAAAATGTATTAGTAACTTTATGAAGAATTGGGATCCACCAGTCTACTGCTTAACCACTATAGGATGCATCTACACTGAATTGTAAACCCAGACTCAGACTCAGGTTTAAGCTCAGCCCCCTTTTACCACCCACACACAAAGTAGTTAAATTCCAGAGCAGGGTATACTTATTAGGACTGCCTCTATAGCTCACAATCCCTCTCCATTCATAGATGTACTGGTCTGTCACTAGAAGCCTAAAAATCTCCTTAACATAGATGGGTGGCTCTCCTCCACTGGCCTAGAACAGAGGTTCATGCTTCCACTCAAGGTCCTCCAGAACAACTTTATCCAGAGCTTGCCCTTCCTGAAAGGATTGTAGAACCATAGCTAGTAGCAAGGTCCATCATAGGAAATTCCATATCCGGGGACAAATTGTGGAGATTTATAAATTATTTTAGGTTATTTTGCTATGTGCATCTTACCGTGATGTGTGTTGGCTTGAAGTATAGCTTGCAGGACTTTCTGAACTGGGCAGTGAAATTTTTGTGAGAATAAAATAAAGCAGAATGAGTTAGAAGTATCATCCTTTGACTTTGAAGTGACTCATCCCTAGAAAATGATAGAAATGGATTTTTTGTTATGGTCAGACAGTAATGTGCTCTTTTATTTTCCTTGGCAGATCCTTTCCACTCTGCTGGGCAGAGACAAAGAACCAGGATCCTGGGGGGATCAGACTCTCAACCAACTTACAAGAGGGAAGAGAGTCATGGATGAAGTGCTGTTGGACACTTTGACCAAAGCCTATAAGCAGGTTGGGTATCAGAAAGAGAAGAATGACAAATGGTTGGAAAGAGAGAGAGAGATTGCCCAGCTCCACAGGCAGATTCCTCTCCACACTACCATGTCCCACAGCCTATGCAGCCTTTGTACAATTTTGCCTAAGCAATGAACACTATATAGAATAGTCAAATATACCTTGTACATTTCTCCTGGTCTGTTCAGCTACAGCTCACACATGAGAAATGCACCAGAAGGGCAAGAAGAACAGGAGAATGGGGACACAAAGAAACAGTGAACTGTTATGGTAGCAATGTACCACATTTGACTCATTTGCACTTTTGTTTGTTTTGATTTCTTAACATACACTGTTTTAATCTATGTTTTTTCTACGTCTTGATGCCAGCTGCTCTGCCGGTCAGGTGTTTACAATGTTATTTGTTATTTGTATGCGTGTTTAAAATAATGTGTTCAATTTGCATGAGCAGGCTTTATTAAATTTATGAAACATTAATTCCTAAAGTATGTATTGAGGTACATAACCAGTGTCTATATAATGAATAATCATATTCATAATATTTTATCACCATAATCCAAAAATTGAATGTTTAGGTACATGAACAGTTTTTTATAAAATGTATAATAAATTTTCAGAAATTAAGCTTTCCACGCTGCCCCAACTGCAGAAATTGTGGGATGAGTGTGGCACAATTACAAATACTACGTCATTCCCCCTCACCCTGCAAACCTATTGAGTGGGTGCAAAAAGCATCCCTGATTTCTGTTGCATGTGTGGATCCTGACCCAGTAATGATAGGTACTTTTGTAAGCTGTGTGTATCATTGCAACAATCTCCCAGTGTCTTGGGTCAACTGCCAGAGAAATGGTTCACCTTTGGCCTCACAGACTTTGTGCAGCGCATAGCAGGCCACAATAATGCAGATGGCATTGAAAACATTGGCATCCAAACAGTCTGAAGGCAGTGTCATCTGGATTTCAATCTGCCAAACGTACATTCCACCACCATCCTACAGCTTCTGAGCATGTCATGGAACTTTCTTTTGGCAGGCCTTCTGAAATCAGGGTACAGTTTCATAACCCAGAGCAAATATTGTACACAAGGTCCCCTAGAAGAAGAGTGGGGATAATGTTTACATTTATAATAAGTAACAGAGGGTCCTGTGGCACCTTTAAGACTAACAGAAGTATTGGGAGCATAAGCTTTCGTGGGTAAGAACCTCACTTCTTAAGATGCAAGTAATGGAAATCTCCAGAGGCAGGTATAAATCAGTATGGAGATAACGAGGTTAGTTCAATCAGGAAGGGTGAGGTGCTCTGCTAGCAGCTGATGTGTGAACACCAAGGGAGGAGAAACTGCTTCTGTAGTTGGATAGCCATTCACAGTCTTTGTTTAATCCTGATCTGATGGTGTCAAATTTGCAAATGAACTGGAGCTCAGCAGTTAGAGTTGTTATGGTGCGGTGCGTGGTTGCTGGTGAGAATATGCTTAAGGTTGGCAGGTTGTCTGTGGGCGAGGACTGGCCTGCCTCCCAAGGTCTGTGAAAGTGAGGGATCATTGTCCAGGATGGGTTGTAGATCACTGATGATGCGTTGGAGAGGTTTAAGCTGAGGACTGTAGGTGATGGCCAGTGGAGTTCTGTTGGTTTCTTTTTTGGGCCTGTCTTGTAGCAGGAGGCTTCTGGGTACATGTCTGGCTCTGTTGATTTGTTTCTTTATTTCCTTGTGTGGGTATCGTAGTTTTGAGAATGCTTGGTGAAGATCTTGTAGGTGTTGGTCTCTGTCTGAGGGGTTGGAGCAGATGCGATTGTACCTCAGTGCTTGGCTGTAGACGATGGATCGTGTGGTGTGACCGGGGTGGAAGCTGGAGGCATGAAGGTAGGCGTAGCGGTCGGTGGGTTTTCGGTATAGGGTGGTGTTAATGTGGCCATCGCTTATTTGTACGGTGGTGTCTAGGAAGTGGACCTCCCGTGTAGATTGGTCCAGGCTAAGGTTGATGGTGGGGTGGAAGCTGTTGAAATCATGGTGGAATTCTTCCAGGGTCTCCTTCCCATGGGTCCAGATGATGAAGATGTCATCAATATAGCGTAGGTAGAGAAGGGGCATGAGTGGACGAGAGCTGAGGAAGCGTTGTTCCAGGTCAGCCATAAAAATGTTGGCATATTGTGGGGCCATGCGGGTGCCCATAGCGGTGCCACTGGTCTGGAGATATATGTTGTCACCAAATTTGAAATAATTGTGCGCACCATAACAACTCTAACTCAGGAACCAACCCATGCAACAAACCTCGATGCCAACTCTGCCCACATATCTACACCAGCAACACCATCACAGGACCTAACCAGATCAGCTACAACATCACCGGCTCATTCACCTGCACGTCCACCAATGTTATATATGCCATCATATGCCAGCAATGCCCCTCTGCTGTGTACATTGGCCAAACTGGACAGTCACTACGCAAGAGGATAAATGGACACAAGTCAGATATCAGGAATGGCAATATACAAAAACCTGTAGGAGAACACTTCAACCTCCCTGGCCACACAATAGCAGATGTAAAGGTAGCCATCTTACAGCAAAAAAACTTCAGGACCAGACTCCAAAGAGAAACTGCTGAGCTCCAGTTCATTTGCAATTTTGACACCATCAGATCAGGATTAAACAAAGACTGTGAATGGCTATCCTACTACAGAAGCAGTTTCTCCTCCCTTGGTGTTCACACATCAACTGCTAGCAGAGCACCTCACCCTCCCTGATTGAACTAACCTCGTTATCTCCATACTGATTTATACCTGCCTCTGGAGATTTCCATTACTTGCATCTGAAGAAGTGAGGTTCTTACCCACGAAAGCTTATGCTCCCAATACTTCTGTTAGTCTTAAAGGTGCCACAGGACCCTCTGTTACTTTTTACAGATTCAGACTAACACGGCTACCCCTCTGATACATTTATAATGTCATTTGTTGGGAATAATGTGCCAGCTTGTCCATGAAGGTAAAGTCCTGATCTCCAGAAACCCCTAGAAGCATGCATCTTGCAAGTATACCCCACATTGGTGTCCATGAATCTGCCTCTGCGGTCGACCAGTGCCTCCATAATGATGAAGTTGTACTCTCTGAGATTGAGGTACTCATGTGCTCCTTGTGGAGTGCAAACTATGGGTATATGAGTACCAATGAGAGTCCCAGAACAGTTAGGGAAGCCCATTCTTGCAAAGCCAACAATTATTTCAGGAACATTTGTAATGCCCACCACCTTTGGGTCAATCACAGTCCTGATTGCCTCATAAATCGCTACCAACACAATCTCTAGAACTGACTTGCCAATAGCAAACTGGTTATCCACAGACCTTTAGCAGTCTGGGACAGCCAGCTTCCTGACGGCTATAGCGACCGTCTTCTGGACCACATTGGCCTTCCTCATGCATGTGTCCTGATGGTGGACTGTCAGGGCAAGCTGATCATACAGATCCAGGAATGTCTGCTTCTTCGTGCAAAAATTCTGGAGTCATAGCTGGTTATCCCAGGTCCGCATGATGATGTGATCCCTCCAGTCCATGCTTCTGGCCCTACTCCAGAAACACTAATCTACATATGGGAAATGTGTGTTCATAGCAGTAGGCATGTGCAGCATCAGCTGGGTTGTGGTTGTGATGTCAGTACCCACTCTGAGATATGCCTTTGATAGGACAGATACCACTGCCAAAATGTGCACCAGAGTCTCACATGCTCTGCCTGATTCCCAAAATAAGAATAAAAGCACAAGCAGGAGAAGTTCTTCCACTGGTGTCAGATTCATGTTGCTGACTCCAGTTACAGGGAGCATGCAGACCCCAAAAAGAGCTCAGCTGTGTGTGTTAGGGAGCCAAGAGCACTTCTTGGCAAGTGCTGCATAATGGACAGACAAGTTCTCTCACAATACATCATGAACCAAGCTCTAGAACAGCTATAGTTAGCAAGGGCACTAAGAACCCTGGGATACACCCCGAGAACCAACATCATCTGATTCACCATGGGTATGAAGCTCACATAGAAATGCAGTGTGGACTCAAGCATGAGCTTGGAATGAACGGATTTGCAGGCCTGGGTCCCACAGACCAGAATTTACTATGCAGTGTACACCTACCCATCATTACCTGGAGTATAAGCTAGTCTAGGGATTTTGTGTTATTTTGGGCAATGATAGCATCTTCAATCATCATTTCGTCCATAGTAGTAAAGAAATATGATTGGTCAGTTAAAATACAATCAAAACTTACAGCTATATGAGAATCTGCTGGTACCAACCAATGACTGAAAAATAGCAAGTCCAAATAGTTTTAAGAATATGTGTGTTTTTCAGTCCACTTTGCTATGAGTTGCCAAAAAGTTACATCTTAAAACTAACTGGAAACTAAAACTGGGGCAGTACTTGAGCACTTGTTTATTAATGGGAGATGTCTTGCCATGAGTATATACAGTATCACTAATACTTTTAGATCTGCACAGGCAACCTGAGCTGGAGTTCCACCGGTATAAAAGCAGGGCCTGCTGGAGAGCATTCTCTTTGAGGGCCTTGTGACTTTGGAACTTGCTCCTTTCTCCCTTGATTCAAAATAGCTCTAATTTTTTAACCCATGCTGCCAAGCTCATTCCCCCCCCCCCCCCCCAGTTGTGAGGGAATAGGTGAGCGATCTGAAATAGGGTCTATGCTGCTAGTTATTTTGAGTTGTGGTGGACATATTGATTCATATTTGAAGGAGGGTTATGAGAATGGTCTGTCTTATAGCTGTGTAAATGCAGTGCCTAGAGCAAAGGATAGCCACTCCTTTTTCAATGGATGTGTGTATAAATCTAAATAAATTCATAATGACATTCAATGACAAATTTTGACATAAGATATAGAGCACCTAATTTTCATGAAAACTGAGGCCTCTTTACACTATGTTGGCAGGGTAAAGAGGCCTTAAAACAGATGTAAATATAATTAGTTACCATTTTAAGGCCTATTTACACCAATGTAAAAGGGCCTTAGTTTAAATAAGACACAGTCCCTGGGGTTCTTATAATCATATATGCCTTTTCTTTTGACTTATAGTAAATTATAAGAATTTCCCAATAATTTGTATTTGATAATACACAGTTGGTTTTAATTTAGGCTAGTGGATTCAGTAAAACCCCTTTTCTTCCATCCTAAGTAAAACCAAGTGTTAGACACTAGAAAATTGGATGAATTCCTAGAGTTTCTGGCTTCTTTGGTCAGACGAGTACTCAAAAGGGTCTACATGTTACTTGGGGCTAATCTACACTCGTAGTGCATCTGGTGAAGACGGTCTATGCTGATGGGAGAGTGCTCTCCTATTGGCATAATAAAATCACCTCCGTGAGAGGCAGTAGCTATGTCAGTGGGAGAGCTTCTTCCGCCGACATAGCACTGTCCACACCGGTGTTTAGGTTGGTGTAACTTACGTTACTCAAGGGGGTAGCTTATTCACACCCCGAGTGATATAAGTTATACTGACGTAACCTGCAGTGTAGACAAGTCCTTAATGTTTCATAGGCCAAATGATCTCTCTTTGTATCAGTCATATCTGTTCTGAACTGCAACATCTGAGGGAATAAAGATAAAACAAGTTAGGAAATAGTTGACATGTAGAGTTTTATTCTCTTGCAGACATTTTCTATTCACCACAGTAAAGTCATAAAAGCTGGAATCCAATGGGACTTCCACATGTAAGGATGTTGACCTGAGATTTCAAGTCCAGCATTGAAGACTCAAGGGCTCAGACAAGCAACCAAAGTTTTGATGTTTGAACTAGAGTCCCTTGTAAGAATACTGTTTTTCACTTACATAGCTGTTCCTATGCAACATTTCAATTTACTTAAAAGGCATTAATGAAATAAGTCTCACAATAGAGACAAATGTACTATTATATGCATTTTGCAGATGGGAAAACTGAGGAATAGAGAAAAAATGAGTATTAGAGTACTCAAATTGACTCTACAAACCTAAAATTGGCTCTGTGGCACCTAAATGATGGTTTGAATATCCAAATACAGAAAGGGGCACTTTACTCATTCAATATTTGAAAACCAGGCATTTCACACAAATATCGTGGGCCAGAATCTGAGCTGGTGAACATTAGCAAAGCTCCATTGGCTACAATAGAACTTTGCTAATTTGCACCAAATGATGATCTGCCACCACAAATTAGTCCTCCTATCACTGAAAAATCATAGATTCATAGATTCATAGATTCTAGGACTGGAAGGGACCTCGA
>NW_020664413.1:20520886-20575190 GCF_002925995.2 Terrapene triunguis | reverse complement strand
CTACCCTGTCTTTGGTCTTCCTCTTGCTTCTAATGTATTGATAAAAACTCTTCTTTTATCAGTCTTCAGTCTGATTCTTTCTCTACAAGGTTGTACAAGATGATATTGTTGGTAACTCCAGCACACGATAAAAATACTTGCTGTACACTGGTAGGGCTTAAATTGTCAGGGAAGAGGAAAGTGGGGTCCTAGACACTTACTGTTCATTTCCCATTGGATCTAGTGTCACTGCAATGAAATGTGATTAAATTTTGCTTAAGATTTAATGGTTTGGGATTTTTTTTTTGCCACATTCCAAAAGTTATATTTTTTAATAACTCACTGTTACAAATACAGTATGCCGGTTAGCAAGTGCTAATCTCAAACATTTGATAGTTTTAGAAAGGCAAAAAGTAAAGATCTCTCAGCTAGATGATTTTTTTTCCACATCAGGACATTCTTCAAACAAACTTCTCATTGGGTGCAGCTTTATGTTTTCCATAGGCTGTAAATCCAGCCCCTACATTTCATTTTGATTTTTGTGTCTTCAAAGTTTGGTCATGCCACCTCCACCTTCCTGTCACCCACCCACCCAAACCTCTTTCTTCTTCATATGCTGGGAAGATGTTCCAAACAATACAAAAATCATTCAAATTACCTTACCTCTCTGGCACTCTTCGGCATACACAGTGGATCTGTTAGCGTTTGCACCGCTTCTATTCCCTGCAATAAATTTTAATCAAATACTTTTGTACCCAGTTGTACTCTTGTCTGAAAGCATCCAAAGTACTGTAGTTGCTAGGGAAACCACTTCCTTGTTATCTCTGCGTTCAGCACGTCTGCCTCATTCTTACTCCCTCTCTCTCCTTTACTCTCTCCCTCTCTTTTTTTTTTTTTTTTTTTTTTAAATTTGGCTCTGAGAGGCAACTTTTTGTCATTGCATTAGGAGCAGTGAACCATTTAACCAAAGTGCAAACTCTAATTTCAAACAGAAGCGGTAGTCACAACTACATTTATATTAAGAATGTCTGAGTATGGGACAATGATGTAGAGGAGCCAATATATAGTGAGTGACAGTTACTTCCCCCACTCTACTCCCAGCCACTGGGGAGAAGGGGGGAATTTACCTCATGGGACTAAATGGGAGAGAGGAGTGAGGGATGTGAGTGTATGAATATTATTCTTCACAGATATAAAAGCTTCCTGTCCGTTTGCTCTTCTCTTTAGAACAAAGTATAATCTCCATGTCGGCCTCACTGCAAGATTAGTTGTTTACCTCCTTCAGAGAAAGAAAATCCCCTGAGCCATTTGACCATGGAATTGATTTCTGACCCTTTGCTTCCTAACTGTCTACTAATGTTTAAATTATGCAGCTGACAAGCAGACCATAAGAGGAGCCTGCATTTAGGGTTACACTCTCCAGGCTACGAACACCATGTATGAGCTTCTCTTCCATGGGCATTTCATAATGAACACATCTCTTCTACTGGAGATGCATCCCTGGCTTATATGTCTTTGAAGACAAAGGATATAAAGAGGAATCACTGTTAATTGCATGGGGCAGGGAGCAGAGATGGCCAGGAAGAAAAGCGGGTTATTTTATATATTTTAAATAGAAGTAAAAACACATTAATGATTAAAAGCAGCAGAAATCAGTCCTGCTTTCATATAGCGCTCAGATTTTTTCTTTGTTTGTTCCTTAGGTGAAAGTATTACATGCAATATGCCCAGCTGCTTGTCATGGTGATACTGTTCCTCTAAACCTCTATTCTGCTTTGTCAACAATGGCAATTTTGGCTCATGTCAGCTTTCACTAAATTCACTCACCTCCTTCCTCTCTCTTTCAGACACACATTCTCACACGGACATTTTATACAATAGTTTTAGGTTGAAAAAACAACATTCAAGAGTAAAAAGAAAGTAACCTATAATATTATAGTCTCCACTGAATTTTCACTTTGCCCAAGTGGGCATCATTGCCATTAGTATTGAGTGTAAGCATCCTGCTAGTTCTGTTGCAGTTGTCCTATTGACTTTCTCTGGATGAATAAGTCCTTGTCAAGAGTAGAACTAAATATCCACTTTAGAGAGCACTTTTACCCATAAAGAGCACATTTTCCTTTCCTCTTTAGAGTCAGAGTCAAGCACTGAAAAGCAGAATGAAAAGGCAATCTGTGGAGACAGATATAATTATAAGTAAATACCTTGTAGGTGTTAATTACTAATGTTCTTTTACCTATGCTATGAGTAGTGATTGAAAAATGTTTCTAAATAGAATTCCGTGGGTAGTACTATACCTGTAACTACCACTTCTCATTAATAGCTGCACCAATAAGCCAAAGACTTTTCCTGCATTATATTTCACATATTTAAATAGGAGCAAAATGACAGTACTAGTAAACATTTCCCAGTTACAAGGAAGCTAAGACATTGACCCAGAATTGAAATAATTTCAACCTGTTTGTACTTACTCTTGGTCTGGGTCTGAGGTGGGTAGGGAACCTGCATGCAAATTATCTGCAAATGTTCAGATTGAATGTTGAGAACGTAAATTAATTACTCGAAAATGATTGTCTGGAGATGAACCAAGCATTACCTCATCAGCATTCAGCATCAGTTCCATAAGATGAAGGTGAAAGGGAAAAAAATCCCTGAAGAGACAAGAGAGCAGAAGAGATAGTGAAAAGAAAAAGTTCTCTCTTTATTGGGACCTGTGGGAGCAGCAGAGCACACATACATTGGTGGCAAAAGCCACTGATTTGTAAGCTCGTAAAGAGCAACCTAGTTCCTTGGACTATTTAGTTTCCTTAATTTGGGGGTGCAACTCCCATTGATATAAGTGAGAATTGAGTTTACATACCAAATGATTATCCACAATCTGATTATCTACAGTCTGATCCAAAAGCAGTTCCTTGTGAGATTTGAGTATTTTTATTTGGACACACAAGTCACAAGATACATTTCCTTTCCCTGAATGGTCGGCCGTTACTTTTAGAATAAGGTGCAGAGAGTGAAGCCAAAGCAGGTGTAGGAGTAGTGTAGAAGTAAGTTCACTTGGAAACTCAAATGAATAAACACAGGAAATGTTTTGCTGTATTTATCCAGAACTTGGAACTATATTCAATTGTGTGTTTTTTTGTCACTGATCTGTGGCCCAACCATTAGGGTATGATGAAATAGTAGAGGTAGTCTCGTAGTAAATTGCAGCACATATTTTCAACTTTGTATAGTATGCTGCCAGTGGTCATGACCCATTATAATGATTGGTTCTAGTGACTATACAGTCTGCTTCTACTGCATATCTCTCTCCTAAGATCAAATAGCACAGGCCTGCATTTTTGGCACTGAATGTTCAAGGTGTGTTCCCAGTGGGCAAACATGGGTTTTTTATGTATATGTAGCTATGGGTCATTACACATGCATGACTTGATATGTTATTTGGGAGAGAGTAGAATGTCTTTGTAACTCTGATATGGGGGTTCAAGATAGATTGTTTAAATATTGTTTTCCTCTTCTTCACTTAGGAGATTTGTTTGAATTCATGTGGACCAGGCAGCAGCTCTTTGGAGGAACAAACTGAGGAAGAGAAAACACTGGAACTATTTTGGCTAGAACACCACAAAACCTGACCTGACTCTGGACTGCCAGAATTCAGTTCACGGAGAAGCCATAATGAAGAAAAACGGCACCAGGTGCCTCATTTTCTTAGTGGTGGAATCATAATATGCTAACCTGCCTATTTCAGACAGTTTGAACTAGTGATATTGCCTAGTGCTTTACACATGTTAGTAGTTCTTAAAAACCAGTTGCTGCTGAAAAGGGCTCCAGAGAGCCTTTAAACTGTCCCTGGTTTTCTGTTTTTCACTGACTAGTATTAGTAATATATTTTGGGATGAAAGAGTACTTGCATTTCATTTATTTTAAAATGTTACTGTGCACATTACATTAACTGTGAGTGTTTTCATAGGGTTGGGCATATTATTGGAAGATTCTTGTTTTAAAGATGTTGCAGATCACTAGTAGACAGCTGTTATATTTTGACAGAAGGGTAGTAAGGCAAGAGTACAACATAAATAATTCTCACTTAATGACCTCAAACTTCAAGGTCAAATATTTTACAGGTTTATTACAAATTTCCTGGCCATAATTGATTTCATATTTTATTTTTTTCCCAAAGAAAAAAGTGTTTTCATAGTTTTTACTTTAAAAAACAGAAGAGTGTTAACCTTCCAGGCATGCTGCATGACTTATCTGTTCTCCAAGGTTTTACTTGTGGAGTGAGTTGATCAGACTTTTCTTAGATTGTAGTATGAAGATAGTATTTGGATTGTGGATGGGGATATTTTGGAGCTTTTAAGTGGGCTGAAGGAAGTCAACACTAATTGGGTTGTGCTAGCAAGTCCTTTTATGGATATTAAATGGAAATAGAAATAACCTAGAGGATAGACATTTATTAAATGGAAAGAAATACATTAAATATATATGATATCTGGAGTCTGTAAACTGTGTCTGCAATAATTAATATTTCAGAAGCCTGTGCAAGTAAATTGGAGGTAAGAATGTCTGATCTAAAGCTATATAAGGTCATGGGTAAAATTAACTTCTTCCATCCAGATAAAAGTCTCAATGGATGTTAGAAAATTACTTAACCATAACAAAAAATTGACAAGTGCCCAAGAGGAAAGCTGGAAGTCCTGCTAACTTCAAGTGACTGATAGCATTTCATAGGTTCAAGATTTATTTCAACTTTTTCCATAACGTCAGTAAAGTGTGCTGTGCTCCTAGTTGCTGCAAATGGTTTAAATAAAGTCACTGAGGCTCAGTAATCTGGTATATAACAATATAGTTTACTGACTATGTGTGTATTGCATGACTATTCACACAGCACTAATTAAGCTCCCAAAGTCCCATCTCAGTATATACAGGGCTTACTTCAAAACCAAGGGAGGATTCTATGGGGAAAATGTCTTTGGTTGCTTCAAAGTCCTGCCTCAAAACTTTCCACCATGGAGTTCCTGTTTAGCAGTAGGTTGTATTTAGCTGGACAGTGTCAATTGTGGACACAATGGCAATAACAACAATGCACTGATAGAAAGAGGCCTTCCCCTGTTATAAAAATGTGCATTGTGAAAAGAACATCATTAATCACTTTAAAACAAAATGTTTCATTGCTTTCATCACAAAAGAAATTAATCCGGAGTTTCGAAAAAGATAAAACATGGCAAAAGAATGCATAGTTAAATAACATTAAAATAATATAAAACAGGTCATCTAGTAGCAGTGGGACAGATCTGTGTTTGGGTCAAAAGCCCAGCCCTAGCCCCCGCAGTGAGTAGCAAAAAGCAATGTTTTTTGACACTAACCTGCAAATTCCTCCAACTTATACAGATTGGTAAAATCTTGCAAAGTCCCTCAGTCTGAAAATTTATTGTTGTAGCAGCAGGTTAAAGTTAAAAGAAACTGGGTCTGGGTATATAGTGAAAAAATTAAACTTAAAAAGGCTGAAGTTTATGTTTAAGCGCTCCTATCCATACACTGTATGGGAAGTAGAGATTACATTGACCGTGTGAAAGTGATTATCATCAACCTGTCTGTCATCCATTACAGTGAATGCCTCATCACAGTATTGGAGAGGCTGTGGGAAGATGGGTTATTTTTTCCATAAGTGTGGTTGGTTTGCTCACATATCAAAGTCTTCTGCTAAATACATTACACAGAGATACACCCCCCAATATGTATTTGATATCTCTAAGCTCTGTTGCAGACACTTACCTGATGTTTCTGTTTCTCAAAAGACCCGTGATTACACATGTCCTGGAAATAGTCAATCATTTGATTTCTGCAGCAAAGCTATCATGCAATGTTGGAAAGAGGCTGAATGGATTCAGTCTGAAATAGCATGGCCTGGACAAACTGACAGTTCCTCAAGGACAAATATGAATACTGCTTAAAAATATAGTCTCCTTTTTATCTACTTGCAGCTACTCTGAGCAAAAGTCACCAAATCCCTAGAGCTGCGAAAACTTACATAAAAGGGAACAGTTTCACAATATAAACTCAGTTACTGCTACAAGACATGATCCACAAGAATTTTTCAGAGAACAAATAGACATACACATCATCCATCCTTTGAGACTCCAGCCCCCACTCCCAGTCCAAAAAAAGTTTAAAATTTTATGGTGATATAGTTGTCAGACAAGTAATGAAGAGCATGGTCTTGTTGGGGGGAACATGGGGAGCAGAGAGTCTAGGGAAAGGGGATTGTGGGTCCAGTCCTGCAAACACTTGTGCATTTAAGTAAGCTTATTCCCATTGGGACTACTCACCTGCTTAAAGTTACTCATGTGCTTAGGTGACAGTAATTGCAAAAAGGGAATGTATATTGTTATGTGGTTCACAGCTTCAACCAAAAAACCTAAAGATGAAAGCATTTCTGTTCCCTGTGTCTGCATTTAACACAGATGTAGTTTTCCACTGCTCTTTACTCGATGCTTACTTGGTTTGTTATACTCTTATTTTTTTAATTAAAAAATTAACAAGGAGCATTAAGGAGCTACCTGTTTCATTTTTCTCTGGGAAAATTATAGTTACAAGCAGCCCACTAATGAAATTGATCTTGCTCAATGCAGATGCAAGAGAAAAAGATTACCATCAAAAGATTATGATTGTGTATTTGTATATTTAATCATCATTTACCTGTTTACTAACCAGCATGGACCAGTGGGAAAAGATGGGTAGAGTAAAGGGCAGTTTATGGTATAAATTAGGGGAAAACATCTTGTTTACCTAGCATAGTTTGACATATTATAGGAATGGACACCCGTTTTCCCCTTTTAGATAAGGAAGAGACAAAAGAGGATTATGTATTATACCAAGTTATTAAAGGTTGAAGATGTTTTAATGTGCAATTTACAAACCAATGCTACTCTCTTTATCCCCTGATCAGCCTCTCCCCTGCTACCAGTGGCAAGGTCATAGGTAAAAGTTAATGAAAACTGCAACCATAATTTTCTGATATTAAAAACATTTTTTTCACTTTTGCACCAGTATTCAATAATGAGATATACATCAGCAGCGTTGGCTAGTGCTTTGCTTGTAACCATCACTTTGCTACAGAAAATTAATCAGGTAACTGCATAATATCTCTTGGCCAGATGATCTCCTGCCTGCTTTGCGCATAAAGGTGATCTGACACACACTGATCTCCCCTATCCTACATGAAAGTGTATAGGGCGGTCGCTATTCACTGAAGCACCATTTTCTCCTTCTTTGGGCCCCTACAGAAGGGTCTATCCAGGGTCTATAGAGGCAGAAGGTGTGCGCACTGAACCAGGTCAGGGCAAACATCAGCACAGCCTGCCCCTCTCCTTTCCAGCCCCATGGACAGTCGCCAGAAAAGGCAATGCAGTCTGTGACATATTGTCTTTTCCACCGAAGCACTTCCCTTCATGCAGATCTTGGGGGCAGAACTCAGCTCCAGTGTCTGTAGGTTGGGGGAGGGTGTGTGTGTGTGTGAGAGGGGCTCCCTGGTAGTACTGCTTCAATACAACAGTAATACCCAGGAGTGATAAGAGTCCCTGTGCCTAGAGCCAATGTGGAAGGACATGTCCCCCCATGTATTCCCAGGCTCTCTACAGATCCCTGAGGAGGTACTAGATCTGGAGATAGGCACTGTGTTATATTCTGCTGGGGGGGCAAGCTCCCCTAGGATGGAGTGATAAAGGAGAAACTCTCTGAGGGGATCCTTGTGGATATTTCCTCCCTCAGAGCCTCTCCCCAGTGGGGTTCTGAGAGGGATTATGTGCAGCCTTGCTAATTTAATTTTAATAGCATCCAAATGTGAAAGTGACCAATAAAAAGCAAGCCCTTTAGCCAAAGGAGTTGCTGCCTCATTTTAGATGTAATGCAATTGGAAGAGGGGATGGGGATAGCAAAACAAGATGGAAGTTGGCATGACGTGATTATGACAACAGCTATTCAATGAGGCTAGGGCACAGTGAGAAGGAGCAAAGAATTATTTTTTTCTAAGAGGAGATAAATGGATCGGATAAATAAACAAGGCTAATTGGCATTTGTAGCAGGCATTGCAGAAGTGGCAAGATTTCAAGAGAGATTTTAAAGCCAGCTAGCCTTAAGTAAAGAACTGATATCCCATAGTGCATTGGACACAAATACAGAGAACAGAAATGCTTTAAATTTGAGCTGCTGCTTTGGCCATGGATTTTCATCACTGCTCCATTTGTAGCCCTCACTGGACTGCCATTCTAAATTTTCTTTAGATTATGCTGTGCTGGGAGACCCTTCTCTTGGGATCATTAGGCAGCTCTCAATTTAGTTTTCCAATAAAAATCTGAACGTTACAATATAGTGGCACAGCTGCGGTTATTGAAATAGCTTTGCCTATGTTGGTTGAGTAGTCTAAGAGAGGGGAGAAGGAAGGAGAGTGGAGAAAAGGCCAGTGACAGAAATAGGGAGAAGGACACAGGAAGGACTAGGAGGTTTACATCAGGAGAAGCAGCCAGGAGTGGGAGTATCAGCAGATATGCTTTTATTTTTATTTCATTGTATTTCATACTTTGTATTGAGGTAGAAAATCTTGTTTAGTCCAGAGAGAGACAGAGATGCAGACTGAAATTCCACCTACTCTTTCATCCATTGCCTCTCTGCCCTCTCACTTCCTTCCCACCTGCCACAAAAAATGAATATTACATAACCATTATAAATGTATGTATTAGAGGTGGATACAGTACATGACTCTGGTATCTTATAAAAGATGTAGTGAACTGAAAAATCTTTGCTCACTTTGCTCAGTGTTTAGAGAATTTAGACAGTGCCTGAACCGTGCAAAAGATTATAGATTTCCATGCTTGCTGAGCCCGTAGAACAGATAGTTTTTCTCACCTGTAAATGCCTACCTCACTGAGTAGCTGTGTAAATGGTATTTCTCTCATAGACAAGTTCAGCTGCTAAGTTGATGGTTCTTTGCTTATGTCACACATGAATAGGCAAGTGCAGCCAATGGAATTGCAAAATGGTTTAAGTGTCAAACCAGATGGGCTCTAATATCCTCTTAGCATCTCAGCCTCTTGAAGAACACTTGCCAAAATCCCTTAGCTTAATTCTCTTCAGTTAGTTAGAAATAAGGTTAATATGTGGATAAGGGCTACATTTTTCATGGAAACTATTTTTTTAAAGAAGAAAAGCTTATATTATTATACATGAGGTGTGGATGTATTTCTTTTTGATTTCAGGATTACACTAGATGTGTTCTTCTATCTAACACGTGTGCCAGAGCTTTTGGTCCAGACTAAGTTTGCCCCAAATCAAGTTTTACATAGTAAAATAAGTTTTGCTTTGCTTGCCTACTATTGAGGTTGAAGGATGCTATCTGTCTTCCTCATAGACAACGTATTTTCAGTCTCTGTACTGAAGAGAAGGTTGAAGTCTTTAAGAACATATAATTGTTTTTATGGTTTTGGAAGAGCAGCTGCTTCTTCTTCCCCTTGTCCCATAATGTGTGGTTGGTCATCATGAAAGCATCCACCATCTTCGTCTGTCTGAGGGAGCAATAAGATCCACCTGCTATCTTCTTTGATGCAATCCACCCATCGCTTCCTTGGTTCTCCTTGGGGTATCTTTTGTAGCATCCTCTCCTACCATGTGAACTTCTCCAGGTCCTCTTCATTCATTCTCTGTATGTCTCTGAACAAGCAAAGTTGGGCTTCCTGTATTTTGTCAGCCACATCATAGAATTTGACTTCCATCCTAATGCTTTCGTTTTGAAATCTGTCCCCTCATATAACTCTTTTTATTGTGTGAAGACATTTTGAACACCTATAGGCATTGGACCTGCCATCTATTTACTGCCCATGCTTCTGCCCTGTACAGCATTGCAAAGTAGTTGGGCTTTCAGTCTCAGTGGCATATGCTTGTCATAAACACCCCCTGAGATGTTATTCCACACTCTACCACAAATCCCTAGTCTGGACTGTATTTCATGTTCAAATTCACTATCTTCCATAACCCAGCCACCAATGTATTAGAACTGGTCAGTCTAGTTCAACTGTGCTCCATTAATCTCTATGTGCAGTTTCCCTGAGGCACCTCTACTGACCCCATTAACCCCAATCGTAGTCATATTCATTTTCATCCCAGGCCCACTCGGCTGGTCAAACCCCAGTTTACTATTTCCTCTAGGTCTTCTTTTGAGGCTGCCCTTATTGCTATGTTGTCTGCATGCTGCAGCTTCTCACCTTTTCCCATTGGGATCTTCCTGCTGGCCAGGTCCATCAATATAATAAACAGTGACAGGCTGAGGGCTGACCCCAATACAGTTCAACTTCCAGTTCAAAGGGCTTGTCATTCCAAAACATCTTCAGATCATGGTCTTAGGTCATTTATATAGTGCATTCTCCATAGTTATTAAATCCCCAAACATCCCATATTTCCTCAGCTCTGCTGTGAGCATCCTTCTGTCTACTTTATCATATGCCTTTTCCAGGTCTATACAAGCCCAGAAGCCATCTTGCTGATTCTGTAAGCACTTCTCTATTAATTGTGGAATACAAACATGGCATCTGTGCTGCTTTTGTTTGAAGAGGGGTTCCATCATTCTCCTAATCCTAACATCCAAGATGCATTCTGGTATCTTCACCCCATGCAGCAGTAACTTTATCCCACTACAGTTTCTACATTAATGGATGTTTCCCTTCTTATGTACTGGGACTAAGATAGACTTGTACCTGTGTTCAGGAATTCTCTTGTCTCGCCATATGGCTTTAACAACTCTGCTCATCCATGTTACGTCTGTCTCACCCAAAACTTTCACCAGAGCCACAGTCACTTCATCAGGTGCAGCTGCCTAGCCATTCTTCATAATCTGGACTGCATTTCTCATTTCCTTCTCCATTATGTCAGACTAAGGCACCACATTAGGATCACGGGTTGCCAACTCAGCCAAAAAGGGATTGCCTCATGTAAATATTGTTTCCAACTTTCTTTCACATGTTCAGACTAGCAGTCTTCCCTAGTCATTATTTACAAATGATGTTGCAATCTTTTTGCGTCCTCCTACCCTTTCCATCTCAGTTTTTAAATGATATAGATCTTTTTGCCAGCCAGCTGTGGGTAGATTACAAGCTTGCTTAGGGCACTTTGGCATTCTTCACTGCCCATTTGGCAGCTTGTTTTGCATCTTTGTATTCACTTTCATATGGACCTGATGGTTCATTTCTCTATTTATTTATTTATTTATGCACCATTTATGCAACAGATAGATTGTTACCTGTTTTGGAAGAGCAACCTAGAAACAAAATATTAATATTTTTAGTAGGGTAGTGGGAACAATCATTTTAAATAAGGGGCTCTTCTGTATGGCTTATCCCACTAAAAAAATTGTAACTAATGTCTGTCATCTGCCAGCCTAATGTAATCTCCTATTTCTGGAGACTGCTGTAAAAGCACAGGGCCAGACACTGGTATGATAAGACTAAACATAGGTACCATCGTGCTTCAAGCTGGTAAGAAATGGTATTGAGTTTTTCTATTGCCTTACATGGGTTTTGGATTAGGATCCTGGTAACATTGTTTGATCAGTACTTTAAACAGAAAACTGAGATACAGTAACACAGGAATTGCTGTGCTGGAGCAGAACAATAGTCTATCTAATCCAAAAGCCTGCCTCAGATCTTGCAATGCTGTTTGCTTGAGAGGAAAGCATAATTCTCCCATAAGTCACCCAATTGTGCAACATTGTACCATGAAAAGAACATTTCTTCCTGACCCCAGCAAACAATCAATTTATGCCCAGCAACATGAAGTGTCTTCATCTTTGTCAATTAAATTCCAGAGAATGCAACTGCATGTGCTCTCTCTCTATATATAAATATCTAAGTGTGCACTAGCTTCTTGGGCATCTGAAAAGATCCTGTTCTTTTTATTCTATTTACTTCTCTACCTTCTGGACCAACGGAAAATAAAAACATGATGTACACCTCAGGAAACAAAGGTTCCAATTTAAAATGTGAGAATCTCGGAGTCTGGAAAAAAAATCACAGATAATAATAAGAGAGCTACTGGTAATATGAATAATAAAAGGGGGGAAAAAACAAAAGCAGAAACAAAAGTTATACAACCTTGTCCTCCCCTGGAAAACAACTCAGCAGCCTCACACTTTTGGTGATAAGAGATCCAAAACCAGATTGATGAAACTTGTATAATATGTGAATCACAGTGTGAGGTGATATAATTTATAGAAAACCCTCCCTTTACTTCTGCAGTGTTAGGAACAGAGTGGCCACCTGTTCCTCATTTCACAGAACTGTCAGTTTTTCATGCATAATTTGGCTTGGCCCAGAAAAATATTAATCCAAAGAATAAATGACTTTTTGCATCAGGGCATGGAAATTAGGATAAAATGATATAGAATTTAGAAAAGATGGGTGAGGAAATATCTTTTATTTAACCAACTTCTGCTGGTGAAAGAAACAAGCTTTCAAGCTACAAAGAGCTCTTCTTCCAGTCTGAGAAAGGTACTCCAAGTGTCACAGCTAAATACAAGATGGAAGAGATTGTTAAGCATAAAGAGTTAACACATTGCAAGAGACCATTCATGATAAAATGGGCATTTAACACCTCTGCAGTCATAGGACAAAGGAGAGTTAGTGGGTTACAGATTGTTTTAATGAGCAACAAATCCATTGTCTTTATTGATTTTTAGTGTCTAGCAAAGTTATGAATTCAAGTTCCCAGGCTCATCTTTTGAGGGTGTCATTCAGATTTCCTTTGAGGATGAGGACTGAGAGGTCAGATACAGAGTGGTAATTTTGTGAAAAGTGTTCACACACAGGTTTTTGTCTTTTATTATTTTTCTGTGTGAATTTCACCCATATAGTCGTTGGGGCATTTGATGCTCTGGATGAAGTACACTACTTATTGTGTTAGGCATGTGTAAGTCCCATGGATCTTGAAAAGTATGTTGTGTGGGGTGTTGATCATCATAACAGTGGAGATATGTCTGCAGGTTTTGCACCTGTTGTTCTGGCAGGGTCTGGTGCCAATTGAGTTGGTGTATCCAGGTCGGTGGGGAGCTTGCTTCTGATGATGAGTTTGGAAAGGCTGGAGGGTTATTTAAAGGCCAGAAGAGAGGGTTCAGTAAGATTTCTTTCAGGATGTGCTCCCCATCGAGTATGGGTTGTAACTGTGTAATGATACCCAATCTGGGTTCCAATGTGGGCTGGTAGGTGACAACTAGGGGTGTATGGTCAGAGAGTGTTTTTCCTGTATTGAAGCAGGTTCTTTTGGGGTATTTGGGAACAAAACAAACCCACTGACCACACACCCCAATTATCATCCCACATAAGAACCCATACAGGTTATCATCAAACAATTACAACTCATAGTTGATGGGGACCACATCCCGAAAGAAATCTTCCCTGAACCAACCTCTTCTGACCTTCAAAAACTGCCCTACTTTCCCAAGTGCATCATCAGAAGAAAGCTCCCCACAGACAAGGACACGCCATCTCAAAGTGGCACCAGACCCTGCCACCGCAAAACCTTCAGACATATCTCTATTGCTATAATGATCAGCACTCCCCACAACACACCTTCCAAGATCCATAGACCTTCCATATGCCTATCACAACATATGTTGTACCTCATCCAGTGCACTAATTGCCCCAATGACAACTATGAGGGTGAAACCAGACAATCACTTGGCTCTTGAATGAACTCACAGAAAAATGATAAGGAAAAACACCATATCATCACTGGGCGAACACTTTTCACAAAGTGATCACTCTATATCTGTCTTCTCAGTCCTCATCCAGAAAGAAAACCGGTATAACACCCTCAAAAGATAAGCCCGATAACTTGAAGTCATAACTTTGCTAGATACTAAAAATTATGAACTTAATAAAGACAATGGATTTATTACTTGTAAAAACAATCTGTAATCCACTAATCCTCCTTTCTCCTATTTAACTGACTGCAGAAGTGTTAAATGTCCACCTCACTTTGAATGATCTCTTGCAACACATTAACTCCTTATGCTTAATCTGTTCCACCTTGTATTTAGCTGTGATTCTCAGCAGAAATTGCTCCAATAAAAGATATGACTTCACCCACCTTATCTCTCTAATATCCTCGGACCAACACAGCTACAATAACACTTCAAGCAGTAATATATTTTAATAATATATGCAATCATATTATTTTAATTATTTATGATTGTTGATTTGATGGATGATTTATGCAATATATAGATTAATCAGATCGATTGTTGCTACAGACTAATACACTAAGTTGGATTGTGGCTAACTCTGCACAGAAGTGTAGGTGGATGGAAGATGGTGTGAGAGGAATTTGTTCCCTTTTGTGCCATCCACTATCCCAGTCCTTGCTCTCTCTTTTTGGGAGGACTGAGAGTGAAACAGCATCACAAACATCTCCACAAAGGAAAATGGGGTGAGCATGGGGACAGAGATTTACCACTTCAGCAGTCATCAGCAAGCCACTGGACGGTTGCGGGAGGGAGTGTGCTTACATGCTGCATCCTGTTTAATGTGAACTGCAACACTTTTTACAATTTCAATTTATTAATTTTTTTGCCTTTTTTGTGAATATTTAAAGGTTTTTTTCCCTGCAAGTTTTTAAATTTAGAAATATGTGGAAAGTTAAGCCTGGTTTTCCCAGGTTTGGCTATAGGGGTTTCAGGATGTTTATTGTGAGTGCTCACATCTTAATTAAAGTGTGTGTTGATGAGGAGAGAGGAATATTTGTTGACTCTTTAACAATGACATCCTTTCTCTAAACTCTTCATGAGATATCTGAGTTACATAGATGTTAACAACAAAAATTTAAATGGTTTTCTAAAAAAACCCTCTTTCCCCTCTCATGTGCTGCATTTTCAGTCTTTTATGATGTCATCAGGACACTCATTGTCTAGTCGCTATTGAGTCTTCCAGGCTAAAAAAAACCCTGAACTTCCAACATAAAAATACAAGTAGAACTCTTCCCCCATTTCTTGGCAAATACCATACAGGATTTCTTCATCACAGAGAAACCATGATCCCTTTTTTATCCCTATATGGGTAACATTTAAAGTGTGTTTTCAATGCTGTGCTCACTCTCCCAGGCATTGAGCCTGGCTCTGGAGTTGTACTACCAGACCACCAACCCCTGCTGTGATCTGAGACTTAAAAGCCACAATAGAGCAGGAAGTTGATATTTTCCCTTCAACATCCATATATAATTCCCATTAACACTTATGGAAGCTGTGCAAGTCCATCAAGAGGGGGATGAATATCGTCATCCTTTGAGCATAGCCTTGAATTACAGCCCAATACGGTTGTAAAAGTCTGTGACATAAAAAAAAAAATTCTTGAAAAACCATTTCTGTAATAGAGGCACATTTTCATCCTTAACTATAACAGTTCTATTTCCCAGTTTATGATACTTAACTCTACTGTCAACATCATACAAATACACTTCCTCTATGGTATTTGAGCTAAGTGCTAACAATATTTAAAACCCAATTCTCAGTTCAGAGACCTTATTGCTTCTCCATCCCTGCCCTTAGTTTTTTTGGGGGGAGGGGAGGGGAGATGAAGTATTTATTTACTGTTTTCAGTAATCAGATCCACTTCAGTGGAAAAACTGTGTAGAGTTCATTTAAGGACCAGACATCTTCAGTGGTTTCTATGTTCTTTCTATGTTTGTTTTTCATAAAGTCATTCTTCTCTCGCTCCATTAAAACTAACACGCACCCAAACACTTTTTGGGAGACAGTAAAATAAATCAGATAGCATGTATTTAGTCCTCCCCACAAATGTCTGAAACAGACAGCAGCTTTCTTTTGTTCCTGTACTCAGGGTCAATGCCATTTATAAACACAATTCTTGTGGTGGGCTTGCTCTTTCCCAAAATTATAGATCGCTGTTAGAGCCATATTCTGATGCCCATTCTCACATTAAGTAGTACCTTACTCCAAATAAGTCCCAGTAATTTCATTGACAATTCTTGGACAGTGAGATGCTACTCTGCATGAGAAGGGTATTAGACTCTTGCCTTTAATAAGTCGTCATGGCAAGATATAAACTGAAAGTTACTTTATCTGAACAAAGTTAACAGCATAGTACATTTGTGAGAAATAAATGTAATACATCAGAAATGGTTCACTAAAGTCAGCTAGCTGAACAGTGGTTCACTCCAGCAGCTATCTCCTCCTGCAGAGTTTCGGTGAATATGATATATTTGAAAGGACAATGCAGAAGTCATTCAGTGTGGCCTACCGAGGGAGGCAGTGTTGTCCAATGGTTAGAGCAGTGGACTTCTTCTCAGGAGACCTTGGTTCTATTCCCAATTCTGTCCTTGGTCTGCTGGGTGACCTTGGGCATATCACTTTACTGCTCTGTGCCTCAGTTTCCCTCTTATGTAAAATGGGGATGATATCTCCTTTGAGATCTACTGATGAAAAATGCTATGTATATGATTATTATATAGTGGGAGATTTTTCCAAAGCACAAAGGGAATTTAGCTGCACAGCTCTGATTGAATTCCAGTGGGAATTGAGCAGCTGGCTCCCCTTTGCACCTCTGAAAATCTGCCCCAAATAACAAATATTTAACTCTTTTTTTGCTTATAATAATTACTTACTACTGTAATTTTGAATCTTGCATTGCCATTCAAAACCAATTTCAAGGAACTAATACATATTTAATGCTATGTGAAAGGGATCCTGAGTAAGGGATCAAATCATAATCTCACTTACACAAATGTATTAGAGCATACAGGAAAATAAACTGTGTGCCCAGAGATAAGAGTGAAGCTTGCATGCAGGCTGCGTACCCAGAGGGAATGTTGCAGCTGTACACCCAGCACTGTGAAGGTTGTGCACTGGGAAGATGACAGAGATGGGCACAAAATGCAAACGGGGCTGAAGATCCATGCCAAAGGGGTGTAGTCATGCAAATAACCCCCTATACAGAGCATGTTTCACCAGCAGGTTGTAAATGATGTTGTGTTTTCCAGACCTAATGTGTGCTGGCTGAACAGCTGGTTACCATGAACACTGCGTTGTGGCTGGAACACAGTGCTCAGAAAGAGGTGTGTGAGTCAGCTGACACCAAACATACCCTTGTTACCAATACAGCCAAATGCCATGAAAACACAAAGCTCCCTTGGCTGACTTGCATGTCATGCTCTTCCTCCTGCTATGGGCTATCTAACATCAGTACACTGGACAATAGTAAAGGGTAGTATAGGGCTTGTCAGGTCATGATACTGAATAGGTTTACTTTGTCAGGGACCTGGGGAAACTGCCCTCTTCTTGCTACAACTGACCCACAGTGCAGGCAGGGGCATTTCCACCATCAGGAATAGCTTTCGTGATGTTGGCGCTGAGGTAAACAGCTACTGCAATGTTAGGTCATGTTAAGTTTAAATTGATCCCCAATGAACAACTTTTACTACTTTTGGATGGAAAAAAATACTACCCCAGGCAGCTAGACACACTGACCTGAAAACTGACAGGTTATCTTTACTATGGAAAGAAATTGCCCCAAAACAACACTGTGTGGTGCAAGTTTCCTCTCATTAGACTCCAGCACAACTACCAATAGCTTAAGGTAGAACAAACACCACCAAGAAATGTGTGGAGAGACAACAAAGAAGAACAGTGAGAAGGGAAAGGCGAGTTTTTTACAGTTCTGTGCTTAACTCACTCTGTCTCTCTTTTTTTAACATAAAAAGAACAGGAGTACTTGTGGCACCTTAGAGACTAACATATTTATTAGAGCATAAGCTTGGGAGACAGACCTGTCCTCGCTTACAGACAACCCCCCAACCTAAACCAAATACTCACCAGCAACCACACATCACTGAACAAAAACACTGACCCAGGAACCTATCCTTGTAACAAAGCCCGATGCCAACTCTGTCCACATATCTATTCAAGTGACATCATCATAGGACCTAATCACATCAGCCATACCATCAGGGGCTCGTTCACCTGCACATCTACCAATGTGATATATGCCATCATGTGCCAGCAATGCCCCTCTGCCATGTACATTGGCCAAACCGGACAGTCTCTACGCAAAAGAATTAATGGACACAAATCTGACATCAGGAATCATAATACTCAAAAACCAGTGGGAGAACACTTTAACCTGTCTGGCCATTCTATGACAGACCTGCGGGTGGCTATCTTAAAACAGAAAAACTTCAAAAACAGACTCCAACGAGAGACTGCTGAGCTGGAATTGATATGCAAACTAGACACAATCAACTCAGGATTAAATAAAGACTGGGATTGGCTGAGCCATTACAAACATTGAATCTATCTCCCCTTGTAAGTATTTTCACACTTCCTTCTTATCAAACTGTCTGTACTGAGCTATCTTGATTATCACTTCAAAAGTTTTTTTTTTCTCTTACTTAATTGGCCTCTCAGAGTTGGTAAGACAACTCCCACCTGTTCATGCTCTCTGTATGTGTGTATATATATCTCCTCAATATATGTTTCACTCTATATGCATCCGAAGAAGTGGGTTGTAGCCCACGAAAGCTTATGCTCTAATAAATTTGTTAGTCTCTAAGGGTATGTCTACACTACAGGATTAATCCGAATTTAGATAATTCGAATTTGGGAAACAGGTTGTATAAATTCGATTGTGCGCGGCCACACTAAGCACCTTAATTCGGTTTTAAACCACATTAATTCGGTGGTGTGCGGCCACACTACCCCATTAACTTAAACACAGTAATTCGGTGGTGTGCGTCCACACTAACCCTAATTCGAATTAACAAAATCGATTTAGGCTCTACTCCGTTCGTCGAGGTGGAGTACAGAAATCGATTTAAAGGGCCCTTTAATTCGAATTAACTGGCTCTGTAGTGTGGACGGGTGAAGGGTTAATTCGGATTAAGGCAGCTAAATCCGAATTAAAGTCCTAGTGTAGACCAGGCCTAAGGTGCCATAAGTACTCCTGTTCTTTTTGCGGATACAGACTAACACGGCTGCTACTCTGAAACCTTTCTTTAACATATTCACCCTTCCACCATCTTCCTTCCCCCCCTCTCAACCCATCTGAGCTAATGTACTTCCCTGTGGCTTTTCTGGAAATGGATATGCAGTACATATGTACAACAATACGTATCTGGGGCACAGATGTTTGATGCTGTGTTTGCTAGCTAGCTAACAGCATTACAGCCGCCAGATTTTTTGGGAGAGGTGGTGGGAAAGGGGTGGAGGGTGAGCAAGCCTGAGGGAATCACTCACAATTATTGCACAGCAGGAAAGAATAGTCCACTGAAAGAAATCCTGGTGGCAGCAACAGAGACAGTGGAAGCTTGTTCTGTAACTTGGCTTTGATTGGTGAACCAGAAAACCCTGTATATCTTGTGAGAGGAGAGCAGGACCCACGGAAGTGTTTGTAGCCAGCTTTTTCTTTTGTAATTTGACAGTTTAACTCTTTGATTATTTCTGACATTTTTGAGGATGAACTTTGTCACAGGCTATTAGCCTGTGGTACTGGGCTGAGCAGATGAGCCTTCCCAGGGAAATGGATGACACACACACAAAAATCACTGTACAATTGAAATGTGATGGGTGTTAGTTTGATATTAAAGGGTTCTGAAGATAGCTTGCTAGTTTTGACACAATGAAAGCAAACTGGTGGTTTTGGTGGTGGTTGAGGTAAATAACATACCATATGTGAACATCTTTACTGGGCTCACATTGTTTATTAACTCCTCTTTAGTAAATGATAGTGGCCACAATTTAGAAAATCAGCATTTTCCAATAAACACTACACATTTACTACAATTATTTCCTATTCCAAGAATGACAACTTTGACATGTAAGCAGTTTATGACATGGTTTGGAAGTGAGAATTTATCTGGGCTACACATATCTGCAAAAACTTTTATGGGGAAAATAAGAAAATGACACTGTTTTATTTACCCTTTGTTATGCATTCATGCACATATAATATAATGAAACTCAAGTTCAACATGCCAAGGTAAGTGTTAAGTTTTACCTAACTCATATACAGTGTCTAAGGAGGCTCCTATTCCAATAAATAATAACTAATAATAATAAACGACTCATTTGCATTACCATAGTATCTAAGAGCCCAGTCATGAACCAGAACCTGTTGTGCTAGGTGCTGTACAAACATAGAACAAAATGACAATATGTCCCTCAAAGACCTTATAATCTAAATATAAGACAAAAGACAACAGATGGATTCAGACAGACAGGGAGCACGACAATGAGACAATGCTGGTTAGCATAAACTCCTCAGCCTTTTCTTTTATCCCTTATAATCCACAGTGAGGTCTGACAGTCTCTTCTGCGCCATTTGAAGTCATGGGCCTTTGGCCTGAGCAGTTATGCAATAATCGGGGCATTGCAGGGTTAAGATGAGATAGGTATATTCTTTGGTGTAATGGTGTTTATTTACTAAAAATGTCCACAAGTCCTGTTTCCCTGAACACAATAGAAATAAACAAACAGCAGTCCAGTTTCTTGCTTAGAAATTGTGAAGTGTGCTACTCCAGTGAGCACTGTACCCAAGCCACAGTTCTGCAGAAAAGGACCTGGGGATTACAGTGGATGAGAAGCTGGATATGAGTCAACAGTGTGCACTTGTTGCCAAGAAGGCTAACAGCATATTGGGCTGCATTAGTAGGAGCATTGCCAACAGATCAAGGGAAGTGATTATTCCCCTCTATTCGGCACTGGTGAGGCCACATTTGAAGTATTGTGTCCAGTTTTGGGGCCCCACTACAGAAAGGATGTGGACAAATTGGAGAGAGTCCAGTGGCGGGCAACAAAAATTATCATGGGTCACATGACTTATGAGGAGAGTCTGAGGGAACTGGGCTTAGTTAGTCTGCAGAAGAGAAGAGTGAGGGGGGGATTTGATAACAGCCATCAACTACCTGAAGGGGGGTTCCAAAGAGGATGGAGCTAGGCTGTTCTTAGTGGTGGCAGATGACAGAACAAGGAGCAATGGTCTCAAGTTGCATTGTGGGAGGTCTAGGTTGGATATTAGGAAAAACTATTTCACTAGGAGGGTGGTGAAGCACTGGAATGGGTTACGTAGGGACAGGGCCGGCTCCAGGCACCAGCTTGCCAAGCAGGTGCTTGGGGTGGCCACTCTGGAGAGGGGCGGCACGTCCAGCTATTCGGCGGCAATTAGGCAGACGGTACCTCACTCCCGCTAGGAGCAAAGGACCTCCCGCTGAATTGCCGCCGCAGATCGCAATAACGATCGCGGCTTTTTTTTTTTTTTTTGCGCCGCTTGGGGCGGCAAAAACCCTGGAGCCGGCCCTGCCTAAGGAGGTGGTGGAATCTCCATCCTGAGATGTTTTTAAGGGCCTGCGTGACAAAGTCCTGTCTGAAATGATTTAGTTGGTGTTGGTCCTGCTTTGAGCAGGGGGTTGGACTAGATGACCTCCTGAGGTCTCTTGCAACCCTAATCATCTATGATTCTATGATAATTCTGCAGTTTTGGTTGCCAGAGTGCAAAATGATACACTACAAGAGCTGAACAGCCCAGAAGTGTTTTGTCTTGGATTGGTGGGAACATGGCTACAGCACCACAGAGTCCAAAAGGCTGGTGCTCAGGTACCAGGCTATAAGACTATATATTTTTTAAATGAGTAGCAAGGGCTACTGGTAACATTACCCCTCTTTGCACTGTTGGAGGCACTATTACTTCTGCCTGCCTCTGCAGGTGAAAATGCCTCCAGACATCACTTCTGCTGAAGGGAACCTCCTCCCAACTCCGCAATCCCATCACAGAATTACATCAAAGATTCTTAATCTAGCCTGTTGAAAACAGAATTTGGAGAACTCATCCAAAGTGAATGTCTAATTTTTTGTTATAAGCTCAATGTTAACCTGTATGTACCTAGTGGCTTCACATCATCATTGCAGTAATTTTTAAACCATGTACAAAATGGAAATTCCTGCAGCTATATTGTAGGATGTGCTGCATAATCAGTATCATGCTATACTATTGGCTGGCTGCTCTAGTCTGTTGACTGTGTGTCCTCTCAAAAAAGGATGCCCATTCCTGAAGTGTCCAACAACTAGTTTTTAAAACAGCAAATTTCAAAATAAGAAGGATAGTTATGGAAAAGTCTGAGCCCTTTAGATAGTCATGGGCACTTTCCAAATATCTATGACTTATTACCAAACTATGTCCACCTCTTACCAGAAATAAAAGGATACCTTTCTGGTACTTAAAAGAAATTACTCAAAAAATGGCTCCCTAGAGCTTGACCAAGTATCACTTCCTCAGCATTCAGCATGCCTACAAAATAATGAAGGAGAAACAAGTCCCCAGTACAAGGAGAAGAGATTTAAAAAGAAATCAGGGAGGATATACAAATGATTTTTTAAAATTCTCCCTCACACATGGGTTCTCCAGAAAATGCTACACCTCTACCGCGATATAACATGACCCGATATAACACGAATTCTGATATAACATGGTAAAGCAGTGCTCCGGGGGGAGGGGGGGGGCAGGGCTGCAGACTTCGGCAGATCAAAGCAAGTTCGATATATACATTTTGTCCGATGTTTGGTTGGTGAAGTAGAGCAACAGTTGCCCATTATTCCATTATTGACTTTTCTCATTCAAAGGGGCCTAAAGTTCAAACCTATTGTATGCTTTATACATTCAGAGAGAAGCTTGAACATAAAACTACATGGTTTAATTTTTTTTTATCACTAAATAACAGGTTGCCATCTAACAATATGATTGGCTGGCATAGACTCCATTTCATATCATCATTGACAGAGATATATTTATTTTCAAGTATTTAAACACTCTCAGATAAATGCATATTCAGGTAATAGATTTTCTTAATATAAATCTTACAATTAGGCCATAAAGTGAATATGAACTCTGCAGAAATGGCTAGAAAATCTATGTTGGGTTGGAAACATGTGGATCTTGGTTATTTTTTTTATCAGAAATGGAGTGAAGGAACCGTAAGTCTTCCTTTTTGGTGGTATGAAATTAACGTAATTAGGGATGCAAAATAACTTTATTACCCTTTCACACCATTTTACACATAACTAAGGTTTGTAATGTTGTAATGTAATGTTGTTATAGCTTGTGCATTCTATCGTTCAAAGGTTATAAGATACAAACACTCCCTGTGGTTATGTGCTTGTAATTAAATACAGTGATTAAAAAAGGAACTAATTAAAAAAATGTTTTGATGATGGCAGCATAATACCTAATAACCTTTGTAGTGAAGCAGCTGTGCAGCAAATATAAAATTTGCTCATGTTTTCTGTGTGTGTATATATGTCTGTGTTTGCAAGCAGAAAGAAACGAGGATGACACAGTAAATGGCTGTTAGGTGTACACTTGGAAGGCTTTGACTCTATAGCTATACTGGTATACTATACTGGCAAAGTGCTCCTAATGTAGATGCAAGCTTACACCGGGAAAACTGTGCTTTTGTCAGCATAGCTTATTGCAGCCCTATGCTCTCTCACCCTCACCACCACAGACAGACAGACAGAAGGTATATCGGCAAAAGTTCAGTTTTCCCAGTATAACTGCATCTACACAAGGAGCTTTTGCTGGCATAACTATGTTGGTCACAAGTGGCACCTCATCACACCCCTGACTGATATAGCTATGTCAGCAAAAGTTTTTAGTGTAGACCTGGCCTCAGAGACTCAAAGACAGGAAGGAGGAGGTACATGTTTTGATGCAGACTGACTTATCTATGAAGGAAAAGTGGGTTCACTGAACAGGGTCATTTGGGCTACACAGGGCCCTCTATGCTGTAGATATTTGTAATTCTACAACAGTGAGCTTTCAAAATGGAACAACAGATCATGCCTACCAGAGTATCTCCTGAAAATAAATGAAATAAGTGTTATGCAATAATAAATATTTTAAAATGGCATTTCCATTTCCCAGAAGGTCTTTGAAAATTCCTTGTTCTTCCTGCTCTCCTCAATTCCCGTCATTGTCACCATGGGATTAATTTCATACAACATTACCAGTTTTTTTTCTGATTGCTAACCTGGGCAATGGGTTTGATTTACACTTTTTTCTATCATCTGATTTTTAAAGTAATTCTCCACAGTGTATACTTTGTGTGAGAGAACATTTGAACTTGATATGGGTTAGCCTCTTGCAGCACAGCACATGAAATAAAATAAGATTGTGGACTTTACAAATAAAATCTTCAAACATCTTACAGGAATTGTCATATAAGGACAGACCAATTGTCTCCCTACTATGGTATACTATCTCCAGCCATGGCCTTTACCAGAGGAACATGAAACCCCTCTATAACATGCCTATTTCAATGGCCAACACCATGGTTTGAGGAGGTGGTGGTGTGGGGGAAAATTGCTTCCCGAGTGCAGTTAGTGATCATTTTATAGCCAGAACCATGAGCTTCAACAGCCTTTTTAATGTCTAGCCCAGGCAGTACAACTGCAGGTGCTGTTCTTATTCATATGTGTCTAATCCTTTTGTTTAATCTTGCCAAGCTATTTGCCTCAATCACACCTCAACACCGTGATTTCCTCAGTAATTATACACTGCAGATCCAAGTGAAAAACAAAATGAGTATCTCAACAAACCTTCTCAAACAGTGTTGTACATTCTAGGAAAAACAGCGGTTTGCTAACCCAAAGGGTTCAAAGGTGACTGTGGTTGTGTGTCAGTGTGTTTTGTATTTGTGTGGCTATGTGCAATACTCTTATTCTACAAGAACGTGTTTTCGGATGGTAAATGTTGCTTGCACCTTGGATGACTGAGATCCATTTTTCATTATGCTAATTTTTATGGCATAATGGTTTCCTGATTGACACTAATTGATTGTCCCTCCTGAGGGTTAATTGACATATGTTTGTCTTTATAAAGCAGCACTGATAATCAGCTCTTTACCCACTTTAAAAAATGTTTGTAGCTGAAATGTCGGGGGGGGGGGGGGGGGGGGGGGAGGGGTGAATACTGATAGCATGGCTTGTAAGTAAAAATACTTCTCATTACTCCAGAATGGCTGTTGTGTTTCATATTCCTTTAATATTTTTCAGACTTTTTCTCTAAAGAGATTGCGCTGGGCTCACTTGCTGCTCTTTCATGTATTTCAATTAGACATTACATACAAAGTATTTCCTTTAATCTATTACAATCAATGACGTTCTGAGACTAAATCCCGTGCACCTGTTTGAAAATATACCAAGATTTTTAGTATAGCAATCAGTTTTATTCTTTCTCAAACAGAATATTCCTCCTCATCATTGCAGTGCCTCTTATTTATGATAACTTTGTCATCACTGGAGGGCGTATTCTCAGACAGTCCAAGGGTAAAACAGTCACATGTTTTATTACCAATGTGTGAACAAGTGTACAACAATTACTATATTTCTTTTATAGAACAATAAGTATCTGAGACAAGTATGTTGGGCTATGCTTACTTATTGTTAGTAGCCAGTTTGTAGCCACTAATGGAATATGTTGTAAATCCCAGTACACTAAAGATGTAGGTTGCTTTTTACTGAGATTTCACTTAGGTAAATTGTCTACTTGGATATTTTTCTACAGGCATTTTTACAGATAATGTAACAGGCACAGTGGTGAGGGAAGTAATCTGTCAGATTTCACAATCCTCAGAAGATGCCTATCTTCAGTTTTACTGTCAAAAACCACATGACAGTAAAACAGAATAAATAAATTTGATTCATATGTAAAAATCTTAACATAGTCCAAATATCAAGAGCAATGTTGATAAACGCCATATCACAACTGAAAATTTGAGAGTGTCATGAACTACAAAACAGAACTATGGCCTTTACATTGTTAAATGCTTGCATACAGGAAAATATGTGTATAGGGTTGAATGAAGGATTCATACTGAATAATTTATTTGATGATTTAGTCCTTTTTGTGTTTCTTAACAATCCATAAAGAGACATTGATTTTTATGAATTTGTTATTCAGAATGCATTGATGACCAATTTATGTAAACACATTGGCCTCAAATAGCCTGGATGATGCATTTGTCTTTGATAGTTTGCTATTTGCAATTTATGACTGGTCACATAAATCACAAGGTATTGTATGTTCCTTTGTGATAGGATGGCAAAAAAAATCTTATAAACAAGAGGAGATGAATCAAAGAGATTTTAGGATGGCCATATGAATCCTTTCAGGAATGAACCTCTGCATCAGTGGTGTCACCATTACACATGGTGCATATACCACTGGTAGGGCACCAATTCATCAGCATTGGACCGTCCAACCCAGGGCCACCCCAATGCCCAGTCAGGTTTGGCCAAGTCACCCTACACCATGACAGCAGGCACAGGTCCAACACTGAGTGAGCTGTGCTACAATCCACATGCTCCAGGTCACAACCTGAATGGATAGTGGGATGTCCAGCACTGGGCCTCCTTGGCACCGCCATGGAGCCTGCCCCTCCACTAGGGCTCCCTCCCCTCCAAGGGCCTGCCTGACCTTGCCCTGCTTCTAGCTGCCTAAGTCCCATCTGCTCTGCCTGCTGGACTCATTCAACAACAGCCTCAAAACCTGCTACAGGTTTGGAGAGGGAAGCTGAAGAGAGTGCCTGCACAGGGGAGCCAGCTTGGAGAAGGGTGGTGGGCACAAGGGGGTTTTGTGCCAGCATCTTAAAAATTTCTGGGGACACCCCTGCACAGTGTACATATATTTACACAATTGTTCACAAGACGTTAGCTTTCCATGAGCACTCTCGTAAATGTATTCATTCATATAAATGTTTGTGGGAAATAAAGTCATGAATGTCTGTCACCAAAGTGAATCTGTGTTTTTTATTTGAACAAATATTAACATATCCTGTTTCCCGATTGCTCAGTTCTACTATATGTGCCCAACTGATAACATGTCTTTGTGTATCTTTCACTCTCTCTCTTCTGAGCACATTATATATATACACACACAATGATAGATAGATCATTTCTCTATAACAGCTACTAGCATAATCACTCCTAATTTCATGCCTGCTTGAACAATAAAAGGTTGAGGGGGAAAAATAATAGGTTATGCAAAGAGAAGTAGTTGCTAAGCAAATAATAAATTGGATGGTGAAAGATTCAGTGCCCAGTCTAACTATATTCTTATGAAGGCAACTCTTACAATTTGAGTGCCTTCTCAGAGTTAATAACAAAAATCAAAACAGGTCAGCTGACTAATTTTCCTACTTACTTCCCCCAAGGTATTTGATCTATGGTAAATATTCTTGGTTTGGTTTTGTTTAATTTCATCCTCCTTAGTATTCCTCCTTTCTCTCTCTCTTCTTGCCTCACCTCTTCTTCCTTCTCCATTCCCCTTTGCTGTTTTCAGCCACAGCTGTGGGAAAGCTAAGTGGAAGAAATGAGTTTTACACTTCATTCTGCAGACAATAAGACTAAGGGAGGTAAAAGGGTGTCATTGGCTCCAGTGGGGAGTTCCAAAACTTTGTCCCAACTTCCCAGATAGCTGTCTCACAGTCCTGAGACCTTGAGGGGCTGACCTTTTCATAGCTCCCAGGGAACACACACATTGAGGGAGTTCGCTGTCACAAACACAGAGGCACTTTGAGGTATCTCAGGCTTCTTCCATGGAAGGCCTTCAAGATAAACAGTGAAACTTTGAATCTAACCTGGCATTCTATGAAGAGTCAATGTAGTGAGAGAGCACTGAGATAATATCCTCCTGGTAGCTATGTGGCTGAAGAGGCCATCTGTTGTACTCTGGAGAAATTCAAACTTTTTAAAATTATTATTATTATTAACTGAAGGGTTCATGCCTAGATATAGCACAGTACATATTGGGTCTAGTCCATTCTAATAGGATAATTGCTGTAGAAATGTTAACTGAGCTGAATTTTCCAAGTAGGAATAAAGCTGAGTGGAAAAATTAGGTGAAAAGTTACCTTTAGCAAAAATGCTGGCAGCAGTTGAGATCCATCTTACTGATAAAAACCAGAACTGTACATTTCTCATAGTCAACCCTAAAAAATCTTTCAATAGAGAATCTGTGTAAGTGGATTCAGTAGATTATTTATGGTTATAAGGAAGTATCAGAGTGCCACATTTTAATGCAATTAGTGCAGGAATTTAGGAAGATAGTTTTAGGGTCTCAAAGGACAATCTATAAGAAAACAAGTGATCTTTCTAGCCTGAAGTAGGTAACCAAATTAATAATAGTGGAAGATTGACTATAGTTAGATATTGCATTTTCAACAGAATGAATGGTGTCTGATAATAAAGAAGTTTCTCTGTGACTAGCCACAATAACTGACTCCAGGAGTCTTTTTAGGGTGATAACTAATATATTTTTTATGAGGCAGACTAAAATGAGACTCCAGAGAAAGAGACAGGAAAGAATGATCAGAGAGAGTTAAATTGGCGACAAGAAGATTGGAAAGTGGAACACTATGTGGAACAAATAAATCAAGAATGTGATTGTACAAGTTAGGATACAAACACACACAAAGAAAAACAGAAAACCCCCACCACCCGGAATTAACTCCAGAAATGCATGTTCAGTCATGAGTCTAGTGAACTATCAATACATTATTTAAATGCTTGACTGCATTACCATTCGTGGTAAAGATAAAACTCCCTTTATGGAACAAAAGTTTTGTTCCTGTCTGGATAGTTAGTTGGAACTGTAGGCCAGATCCTCAGCTGGGTCAAATTGGCATATTTCCATTGAAATCAATGGCATTAGGCCATTTTATACTAGATGAGGATCTGGCACTATATGCTTTGTGAAGAAGTAGCCTATCCAAATGCTTAAAGCACTGATTCCATATTCTGTAGTATTTGTTTTAGATGGTTTTGGCCCTTTTTTAGTATACTATCGTAGTGCTATGTGAGTTACCATACATTATATTTAGAGATGGTTGGAAATTTTTCAACAAAAACATTTTTTGTTGGTGTAGCGCCGTGGTTTGTTTGGTCAGTGGGCCTATTGGTCTGGGCCCCTGACTCCAGCCTTTCTATTAGTTCAATGTGTCCCCAACCTTTGGATGAGGTCTTAGTTGGACTGGCCTATTTGAGATAACCCCTAGCTCTGCCCTTCTTGGAGCCAGGGGTCATAGCTCCAGGGTGGATAGAGGGACCTGGGCCCTCCATTTCCATCAGGTCCCAGTCCCGGGTCCCTGAAGGTAAAGCAGTGTGCACTCGGCTTATGCTTGGCCAGCCCACTTCTCACTTCTCCCTGGGCCACTTCCCAACGCAGCGCAATGCTGCTCCAAGCAATGGCCTCTTTCTTTCCGCCCTCACCTGGGGCTGCCGAAGGTCCGTTTATACTGGTCTTCCCAAGGAGCATGCTCAACAGAGCCTGAGGGGTGAGGTCTCCCTGGACCAGTACTGCTTCAGTCCTTCCTCTGCCTTGCCCTTAGTGTGGGATTTGTAAACCCCATCACAGTTGCAAAAGGTGGATTTATCACAACTGAAATTTTTCAGAGGAAAGGGTCAGTTTCAACCTATTTTCCATTTTGAAAACATTTTGACAAAAAATGTTTCAAAATTGTTGACATTTTGAAGTGAAAAGTTCCAGTTTTTGGTTCCAAATGATTTTTCATTTAGAAATTTATGTTAATTTGTAATATTTCTTTTTATTAAAAAAGGTCAATATCTAAACAAAACGTTTTGAAATGATCAAAAAGGGCATTTAAATTTTTAGATCAATTTTTTTAAAAATTTTCGTTCACAAAAATTTTCAAGATTTTGACTTTTCATCAAATTTCAGGACAGGAAACTTTTTCAAAATCTCAAAAATTCTTGCAGGACAGGAAAACTGTTTCCTGCCCAGCTCTAATTATAATAGGCATTATAATGAAAGTAGTATGCCACTAAAATAAACAACTGCATTGGCTGCTAGCTACGTAAGTCTAGATGTGTACATATCTGACTTGGCAACATTATTTCTTAGTATTATTAACCTATACCCCAAAAATCTTACAATCCACTGCTTGGTTGGTCTAAGTCTTCTTTTCTGCTCAGCTATAGTAATTTTTACCACTCAGAATAAATCTATAAGCATATTTGTAACCAGTAGAGTCAATGGGAGGTTTACCTGAGTAAAGAGATGCAGGATTTGGCAGTCAATAGGGGATCAGTTAATGTTCATGATATCTTCAATTTGCCAAGATCAATCATTTTTAAGACAGAGCATTCTGCATGGGTTAAAAGTACTGTTTCATTCATATACCATTGAGCATAATCAAACATAACAAAGGGCTTAGTTCTCTTATCACAACAGTAGTACATAATTGTAAACCTACTGACTTCAGTGGAGTTGTTTTGATTTATACTTGTGTGTAACTGAGATGAAAATCAAGTCCATGTCTCCATTTCTCTATGGAACCCCTGTGTTATTCAAGACCTGCAATGTAAATTATACAAAGACTTATTTCTCCAAAAAGTTATTCTTTCCAAAGTCATGTACTAACAATAATAGATCCATATTTTTTGGTCGATGCTCCCAAGCAAATCAAAGTTCACTTTTTGAGCACCATAATTACAGTGAAATGTATTTATTTCACTATTTTTTCCCTCAGTTAAGGCCATTCATTATGTAAATTCAGAGATGTGTAAGGTTCTCCCCCTTCTGGCTCTTCTGCATAAGAGCAATTCACTTTCACATTCAGTTTCTTTAAATGAATCAGAAACTTGATAGTACTACTCTTGATAATCAGATTGCTCCATTAGAGTTGGCACTTAATTTTCTTTTTGTAGAGCCTACCAAAAAAAGTAATCTTTTCAAAGTTTACCATGACCTTGGACAGGAGTATTGTAATCTCTAAAGTATTTTTCCATTGGTTTTACCTGCAATTATAATATATATTGCACATCCCTGTAATGACTTCAAAGATGAATTTAGACTTACATATTTATATTAATAAAATATATAAATTTAATATTTATATGAAAAGAATTTCAGAAAATATATTAAACAAACCCAGCAAAGAAAAGAAATTCAGAGTTAAGGATTTAGAGCCCAATATTGTTCCCATCAAAGTCAATGGCAATTTTGCCATTAACTTCATTGGGAGCACAATCAAGTCCTAAACATGAAACTCTCTGAAAAATTAGAGGCAGTGGTACTGGCCAAAGGTGTTATCTCACTACATTATTTATTCTTTAATATTGTATTTTCAAATTCTTTTTTTTCCTTCAGAAAATGAACAATTGCTGTCCACACTCTATGTGTTTGCCTCTTCTTCACAGAACATACTTTAAAATGTATGTATTTACATATCCCTGTACAAATTACAAAACATTCAAACAGAATGATTGTCTCTATTGTCTTTTCTGAGACAATTAGCCAGTGACTCAGTCCCATCTACATCAATTGCTTTAGGAGGAGCATAGGTTCTATTTTTTTGCAGGCTGCCATTAAGTTAAATTCTACTGACCTTTGTTTGTACCTGCAGGGTAGCTGCATCCTGTGGTAGCTGTAGCTTGTAAATGTTTTGCAAGACTAGTCCCATGCAGAGCAGTGCAGTTATCCAATCTGGAAGAAACAAAGGCTTGGATAACAGCAGCAATTGTCCATATCAGAGAAGAATGGTCACACTAACGTTGGCTGAGAATCAAGGATCAAGAGGGGAAGACTGAGCCCTCCAAAGCTGTGAATTTACATGATATTTACAATTTCCTGACAGTTTCAAAACATTTTTCTTACAAATGTAAACAGAATTTGATCCACATTAGAAACTGTGGAAGAAACTGCTTCCACAAAACCAATCACCAACAAAACTTGTTCATTACAATGAAATCCATGTTTGCATTACAGGTGCACAAATTGGCATATGGGTAAAATTTTCAGTTGTATCTTTTGCTTATAGCTCAGAAATACCTGTATAGATTTTTAATGTTATCCCTCCCCAGAACCCTGGACAGAGATCTTGCATGTTCTATTTCAACTCAAAGTTGATGATTTATCAGAAAATAGATTTTCACATTGGAAAAAAAGCTGTTCATCTTTAATATAAAGTTGCTGTTGGGCATCTCTAGAAAACTGCATTGTGTCTACAGTGGCTCCAATAAATATAATAAAGTGGAGTAAATACATTGTCATGCTACAGTATAACCTCAGAGATGGAAGGAGTGTAAAATGGATCAGGAGGTTAAAAATGAGGGGGGTGGGGAAAGAGGAGAATGTAGCAGCTTAATTTCTTCAGTATGTCAAGCCTAGGTAAGGAAGATAAAGAGGCAGAGAGAACGAGAAAATCAATGTGCATTTTTAAAAACCATTAGTTATCATTAGGCGAATCTAGCCTGCTTGGAAAAAGACAGACTTTAGGAGTTCTCTTTTTAGCCCCTCTGAGGTGCAGTGCATAGGAAGAGAGATATTGAAAAGTCAGAGGAGTTGAAATCAATTGACTAATTTTTCAGTCACTAGCAGCCACTGCAATGATGCTGAGAAAGAAATTGAGATATATATATGAGCTGACTTTGTTAATCAGGATTGGAGAAGCTGTCTCCTGGCATAACCACATTCCAGAAAAAATTGTACTGATTCTACCTTTATGTGTCATGTTCTTCACTTCTCTGGCCTGTGCTGCATGTCCATGTACTTTAATGCTTTCAGTGAACTAATCACCTTTATATACAGCAAATGTCTGAAGAAAGAACATTTACTGTGTGTTCACAAAGAGCATGTCATAACTAACAATGTGTCAAAATTGAGATTTGGCTGCGTGTCAATAGCTTACACTGAATCATGATAGTAAAGATAGAAATACATAGGAAAATTTTTCTGCTTCTTAGTTTATGCTGTTATATTATATGTTCGTACAGTGACAACCACAATGAGGTCTCTCGGTACTAGCGTAATACACAATGAATATTAAAATCTATGCTGATCACTTTACCACAAACCCCTTATCTCCAGTCCAACAATAGGTACTGGATATATAAATACAATATACTACGTAGCTAATACTACATGAAATATAGTGTGTGTGTGTGTGTGTGAGTGAGAGAGAGAGAGACAGAGACAGAGACAGAGACAGAGAGAGAAAATTCATTTAAACCATCAGTTAAAATTGTAATTCCTTTGCTCTCCTGCTTCTCAGATTGTCCCAAAAAGAATACAAAAAAAAAAAAAGTATGACTTTACACTAAAAGGCATGATTTCTCCCTTGCATGCCACCATCTTGATATCAGGAAACTTCTGGCATATTGAGAATATAATCTGAATTGATCACACATCAAATTCTCCAGCAGTAGTAGTTGGACATGAGATCCTGACTACCGTAATATGAGAATTTAACTCCTTGTTTTGGACAACTGTGAAGTATAAGAAATTTTCAGTTTTTTTTTTAAATGTTTGCTTGGAAAATATCTTCCTAGTGGTTATGCTTGGACCACTATTTGGGAAGCATTCATTTTTTAAAAAGAATGCAGCAGCCAGAACTGGGGCCAGATGATCGTTAAGAGCTCAGCTCCCAATTAAGCACTTAAATGAAGTGGACAGATTTCAGACAATCATAGAAAAGAAGGGCTGAAAGGGACCTCAGGAGATCATCTAGTCCACCCCTTCCACTGAGGCAGAATTAAGTATAGCTAGACAGTCCCTGACAGATGTGTGTCCAACCTGGTCTTAAAAACTTCCAATGACAGAGATTCTAAAACCTCTTTAGGTAACCTGTTCCAGAGCTTAACTTCCTTATAGCTAGAATGTTTTTCCTAATATCTAACCTAAATCTCCTTTGCTGTCCTGTCCTCGGTGGACATGGAGAACAATTAACCACTGTCCTCTTTAAAACCTCTTACATATTTGAAGACTGTTATTACGGCTCCCCACAGTCTTCTCTTCTCAAGTTTAAACACACCCAATTCTTTTGACCTTTTCTCATGGGTCATGTTTTCTAAACCTCTTCTCATTTTTGTTGCTCTCCTCTGGACTCTCTCCGATTTGTCCATCTCTTTCTTAAAGTGTGGTGCCCAAAACTGGACACAGAACTCCAGCTGAGGTCTCACCAGTGCCAAGTAGAATGGAACAATTATCTCCCATGTCTTACATATGACCTTCCTGGTCATACATCCCAGAATGACATCTGCCTTTTTCACAGCATCACATTGTTGACTCATATTCAATTTGTGATCCACTATAACTTTGAGGTCCTTTTCTGCTGTACCACTTTTCTGCTGTACCACTGTTATTCCTTATTTTATATTTCTGCATTTAATTTATCTTATCTAAGTGTAGTATTTTGCACTTGTCTTTAATGAATCTCATCTTATTGATCTCAGGCCAATTCTCCAATTCATCCAAATCATTTTGAATTCTAATCCTGTCCTCCAAAGTGCTTGCAACCCCTTCCAACTTGGAATTGTTCGCAATTTTTATAAGCATACTCTCCACTCCATTATTCAAGTCATTAATGAAAATATTGACTAGTACCAGACCTAGGACTGACCCTTGCAGGATCCCAATAGATATGCCCTCTCAATTTGATAACACACCATTGATAACTACTCTTTGAATACAATCTATAAATCAGTTGTGCATCAACTTATAGTAATTTACATCCAGACCAAATTTCAGTTTGCTTAGGAGAATGTGATGAGGGACTATGTCAAAAGTGCTATAAAAATCAAGATACATCATGTCAACTGCTTCCTCCCTATCTACTAGGCCAGTAACCTTGTCAAAGAAGGAAATTGGATTGGTTTGGCATGATTTTTTCTTGACAAATTCATGCTATTATTTATCACCTTATTATCCTCCAGGTTTGAATAAATTGGTAGTTTAATTATTTGTTCCAGTAGCTTTCCAGGTATTGAAGTTAGGTTGACTGGTTTATAATTACCTGGTATTCCTTTTCCTCCCTTTAAGGATAGTAACTATGTTTACCTTTTCCAGTACTCTGGTACTTCACCTGTCCTCCATGAGTTCTTGAAAATAATTACTAATAATTCTAAGATTGCTTTGTTGTAGTTCCTTAAGGTTTCTAGGGTGAATTTCATCAGGCCCTACTGATTTGAATATACCTGTCTTATCTACAAATTCTTTAACCTGTTATTTTCCTATTCTGGCCTGAAATCCTTCCCCCTTTTTGTTAATATTAATTATGTTAAGCATCTGGTCACAATTAACTTCTTTAGGATAATTTCCAAACGTTTTCCAATAATTTTCTTATTTCCAGAACTGAGCAGCTTCATTTGATAACAAAGGGAATGCCTAAGTTAAGCACATTTAAAATTTTGTTTCCCCATTTAGGCATCTAAATTCAAGCTGTACAGCTGAAATCGGTGGGAGTTTTGTCCTTGCATTCAATGGCAGCTAGAGCAGGCCTTGAAGCATAAGTATCAGGGATAAATTACGTTTTTTACCTCATTCAAACAAAATGCTATAGCCAGAGATTACAGGAACTAAATGAAGAACCTGGAAGAAAAGGTTGTACAGGATATTTTAAGAATCAAATCTGTTGTAAAAGGTCTGATGCATGACCAGTCTTAACTAAAGAGCCCACTGACAAAGGAAGCTGACTATGGTCTCTTGAAATTGAAGAAAACTGTTTTGGATTTGGTGAACAAGTTGGCAAACTTCTTGACTATAGACGAACAAATAATAGATACACCTGGAATTCCTTGTTCTGAAAGAAAATAATGGGGCAATAATGAAAAGCACTGTAGAGATTTGCTAGCACTTTCAAAGGTTTTTTGAGCAACCTTTTAGTGTTGGCAGGGATACCAATGACTCTAATCTCTTTAACTTCCTGAAGGGTTTGCAGATCCCAGAAGTGCATCTGAAGAATAATATAATGTTTGAAGCACCTATCTCTGAACTGAACTGAAGCAGCAAATTTATTTTTTAACAGTTGAGGTCCAAGCTTGGATGGCTTGAAACTACAAACTCTTGCTAGGTAGTAGTTTCAACATCTTACTGATAATGTATAACAAAGCCAAAGAAAAGTAATGCCTACTAGAGAATGGTCTTAACATCTACAGAAAAGGAAGATCTCCTTTAAATTAGTCATAGTCATTGACATATTACACTCATCAATCTAGTGTCTGAAAATCTGCCTTCTGTATTTCATCCACCTAATTCTTACAAGTTTCTTAAGAAATCGGCATCAGCAGACTGCATGAAATGGCTTCTCTGCTGTATCAAAAAGCTGGTATATTGGATGGTTGTCCCAAATGCATCTCTTTCACTGGATGCCCCTTTCTAGTATTAGACAAATGTGGCTTTGGAGGAAACAGCGGAGCATGTAAAGAGTTGCTATATGATGCACCAGTAGCACTGATATCAGCTGACGGTATTTATTCATATAAATTTCATATGACATGGCCATGTGAATTTCCCCTTCTTTTCAAATTTTGCCTCTTGCAATTTTACATGGTTTAAATAAATGTTTGATCTGGTTCCCTCACAGCTCCACCTCCCCAAAGCTTCTGCACCTTTTGCCATAGGACTGGGGAAAACAGGGCATAGCCAGGCTATTTGTGTCCAACTGATTCCTGAATACTCTAATAGCTTCCTTTGAGACACTGTCACTCTAAATTGGAGAAACCCATTAAGGGCAGATGGTAACATTCCCTTTGTCCTGCGTTGATCCTGCAACAAGTGCAGCTCATCCAGACCAGAAAAAGCAGATCAATGACTCAAAGTGTCAGGTCAAACAATATGAAATAGTGAATGGAGTGTATTGAAGTCAGCTGAGAATGAATCTCAAAAGAACAAGGAGAAATATTGGAGACATTTATTAACATACTCACAAACTGTGTTATATTTGCTATTTAATAGCAGAACAGGGTGCATGTGTGTGTGTGTGTGAGTGTGAATGTGAGAACATGGGCATTATTCAGTGGGAAAAATGGCTCACCCTGACTTAGGAGTCAGTAGGCACAAACTGGGTACTCAGACTCAACCAGACAGAGAAAAGAGGGATTCCTATTGGAGTTTTATTATCATGGTTCTGGTGCGGGAAGCTGCAATAAGGGGACCAGTTGAAAAGAGACCCTGTACCCATGTTACCGAGGTGGGTTTGGATTGGCCTTGTAAGTGAGGCCACAGGAGGCTTTTATTGGGTGCTAAACTTTTGAGGACTTCACCACCAACTAGCTGGCCTATTGGTTTAGCTCCTCTGCCCCACCCCCACACAAAATAAAATTGGCTACATTCCCAAATTACTAAGATTCTTAGTAAATTTCCAAGAGGGGGAGAGGAAGAAATCTGTTCTTACAAGTGAATGCCATGATATTTAGATTTTTAATTTTCTAGAGCTAGCAGTGAAAGTGGGGGTCAAGTCAAACATTTAATTTATTTTAAAAAGGTACCCTATATATTATATTGAACCTATCTCTGGTAGCTATGGACACCAGGCAGAAGAGTTACGTACATTATAAAACAATTTACTCTTTAATCTTTTTAAAATGTTGAAGGAAAATTAGTCCAATTTCAGTTTAAGTTGCCTCACAATTTGTCTTTATTTCTTCTGCAGGACTTGGGGAAATTCTGCTGTGTAATTTAAGACAAGAGTCCACACACAATATTAAAGTTCTGCCATTTATTTTGAGAGAGTAATCCAGCACTCAGTTTCTACCATATGCCTCATACTGCATAACCAGTTATGATGGCTCTGATTCAGAAAAGTATGTGCTTAAATCCATCTCTGTACAGGAAAGCACCTAAGTACATTCTTCAGTACCCTTCCTGAATAGGGGTGCTTTCCTGAATAAGAGACGGGGGGACAAACTTCCAAGCCCTTACTGTAAAATGTTCCCTGCTTACCAATAACATATGTACAAACTTTACATTATAGACTTAACTTGTATAATTTCTTATATTCTTTATTGGGTGCAGCTTGCAGCCCTTTATTCTGTATTTTCACCCCAGATGATGGTGACCAGATATGTGAACAATGAATAATGCCTTGCTAAAAAGAGGGTTTATATGTTGTTGTTGTGACACTTCCTATGCCCTCCTAGGTCTATTTGTATAGGCATGTCTATGCCTCTTTGTATAATAGTGTGTTGTCCTTTGTATGCCAGTTAAAAGCTGAATGTATGAATGGATATATGAATTAGAATGGGTCTTTTTTTTACTAATATCACATGCTATAGGATGCTTTCTCTCCAGCAAGATAGAATGCTGGAAGAAGCAAATGCATTTTTATGAGCTATGTCATGTACCATAAGATATGCAAATTATCTCTGATCATGAAGTAGTTTTCATTTTTCTTGTCAAACACATATGCTTTATGTATGCTTGTTGTTTTAACAATTTTAAGTAAACTTTTGAATTTTAAAACACAGAATATTCAGAAAAGTAATTTCACATCAGAAGGCCATTTTTAAATGCAGACGAACAAAAACATAAAGCTTAGTGTGTATTGGACTGTAAGGACTAAACTGTCCAAGTGGCCTGCCAAATTTGTGTATGCAACTTGGTTTTGTTTCCCCCCCATGAAATTCAGTAAATGTATGCCAGCTACGGTGCCAGTGCTGGAGGTGGGGTGGGACCATTGTTGAAACACAGTGGCTCTGTGCAAATTCAGTGATATCCAGAGGATTTAGCCAATCTGTTCCTGCAGATGTCAGTTTTACACATGATTTACCTGGCTTGCCTCAACTCTTGCTCCTCTGCAGCTCTGACAGTTCACAGGTTCTAAAGGAATGATGCCCATAGTGGCAGCTTTTGCCAAAGCTACAGGTCTTCTCTATTCATATCTCCCCACTATGTGTTTTCATGGGGGAAAGGGAGCATATGGACTTTGTGGATTTTAGGTCAGAGATCTTTGAAATAAGTTTCACTACTTTTTTTCAGATGGACATCTAACAAAGAAGTTACTAATAGGTAAACAAAGAAACACAGACAAAGAAAATGCTCTTTGGGATAGCCAGTGTGCCATCATACACACTCATCATACCTCTATAAAGTATTGGCCATTAAACAAATACTTTTCACTGTATCTCAATTACAGTTTAACAAAACTGACACTGAATGAGTTTATGGAGCTGACCTACTGTGAACATTTTCATTATACTTTAAAATGTCACATTCTTTGCCAGTTGTGGGGAAAGTGTTCATTTTGAAGCAGTATAAAGCAAATCATGGCTTTTTAAAGACTTTCAAGACTTCTTAAAGAGCTGCTAGTGACTGTCAGATACACTCATACTTCTTTATTGAACCATCAATGTGCACTTTCTTATGTCTGTCTTTATTTTTATCACAAAAGAGGGTACCAAAATTGTACGTTGCTGAAATACATATCATAAAAGTACTGCACAAAGGTGAAAGAGAAAAGAAATCTCTTAGTATATGTGGAACCAAAGATACAAGACTAACTTTCAACTTATAATATGTCTCATAATGTAAGCAAAGCTATTCCCAACATGACACAATTAAACATTAATATTTGATTCTATCCCTGTCCAAATAAATAGAAAAAATCCCATTGACTTTAATGGTGCAAGATCAAGCTTCAAAGGTGCAATTTAAAATCATGCTTGCATGATTTGGATTATTGCTTTGTATTTGTTTATTAGTCTTTTAATGTTCTATTTAAACAAGCACCTAAAAACAAATGGAAAAGCTGTGAATGAAGCAGCATGGTAAGATGGCAATGGCATCTATATAAACAAAATTGTCCTGTGGTACTCGAGTTCACAAATATGGATATGCTAATATAAAGATAATCTGCGCTATTGAAATATGTTGATGGCAGGTAATAAATGCTATAACATTTTAAACATAAGAACAGCCATACTGAGTCAGACCAAAGGTCCATCTAGCCCAGCATCCTGTATTCTGACAGTGGCCAATGCCAGGTTCCCCGGAGGGAATGAACAGAACAGGTAATCATCAAGTGATCTACTCCCTGTCACCCATTCCCAGCTTCTGGCAAACAGAGGCTAGGGACACCATCCCTGCCCATCCTGGCTAATAGCCATTAGTGGACCTATTCTCCATGAAATTATCTAGTTCTTTTTTTAACCCTGTTATAGTCTTGGCCTTCACAACATCCGCTAGCAAGGAGTTCCACAGGTTGACTGTGCGTTGTGTAAAGAAATACTTCCTTTTGTTTGTTTTATACCTGCTGCCTATTAATTTCATTTGGTGACCCCTCGTTCTTATGTTATGAGAAGGAGTAAATAACACTTCCTTATTTACTTTCTCCACACCAGCCATGATTTCATAGTCCTCTATCATATCCCCCTTTAGCTGTATCTTTTCCAAGCTGAAAAGTCCCAGTCTTATTAATCTCTCCTCATATGGCAGCTATCCCATACCCCTAATCATTTTTGTTGCTCTTTTCTGAACCTTTTCCAGTTCCAATATATCTTTTTTGAGATGGGTCGACCACATCTGCATGCAGTATTCAAGATGTGGGCATATCATGGATTTATATAGAGGCAATATGATATTTTCTGTCTTATCCCTTTTTTAATGATTCCCAACATTGTTTGCTTTTTTGACTGCTGCTGCACATTGAATGGATGTTTTCAGAGAACTATCCACAATGACTCCAAGATCTCTTTCTTGAATGGTAACAGCTAATTTAGATCCTATCATTTTATATGTATAGTTGGGATTATGTTTTCCACTGTTCATTACTTTGCATTTATCAAACTGAATTTCATCTGCCATTTTCTTGCTCAGTCATCCAGTTTTGTGAGATCCTTTTGTAGCTCTTCACAGTCTGCTTGGGACTTGAATATCTTGAGTAGTTTTGTATCATCTGCAAATTTTGTCACCTCACTGTTTACCCCTTTTTCCAGATCATTTATGAATATATTGAACAATGAAACCTTTGAATAATCAGTGAATAAAATATAAATATTCGTTAAGTGCTGAAACTGTGTTGGCTCTTTACAAGGTGCAGACATTGTCAAGACAGTCCTGGCCCAAAAATGCTAACAATCTAAATTAGTTTTAGATATGTTCATGGAAAAGAGAGCAGGGGAGATGAGAGTGAAAAGCTGAAAATGTTATGAGGAATTGTTTCTGGTGTCCTAAACCAATGATTGTTCTTTATAGGTGAAATTTTGCGCAGAGATGAATACCTTAGAATCATCCCATATGGTTATGATGTATATTTAGAAAATTCACTCCCCAACTGCAGATTTTACAGACGTTTTTTTTCCCTAATTTGTAGTTGCATAGATATCTGGAGAAAGTGTCCTAAAACTTCATTCCACTTGAGAATAAATGGGAATGAGAGACATGCTACACATGTATTTCACATGTGAAATTATAATTGTAGTAAGAGATGTTCATCTTCCTCACTACATTGGATTAAGGAGAAAATACTTGTAATCCCTATCTAGTTTTGGAAATCGTTTTGTCTGCTCTAAAATGAAAAGCTGTTTGCATACCAACTAGCTCAGTATCATCCTTAGAAGTCTGTAAAAGGGCTTTATTTTAATGAGAAAGGATTAAACATGCTTGCATAATAGAATTTTTGTAAAATCTAAAATTTCACATGCATTTTAATTAATTTAGTATTCTGAAAATGTTTTGATTAAGTTTGATATTTCCTCAGTGGTACAATAGATTAATCAACTCAATCACCAGACTATAGTTTACATTTTTTAGGATTAATGTGGATAGATATACATGTTCCAATGTTAAGGTCTGACCCAGTACCTTATTGAAGTCAATGGGAGTCTTCCTATTCACTACCATAGACTTTTGATCAAGTCCATAGAGAATAAGAAGGTGCTGTGACAAGAGATAGTTGCATCTGAGCGCTGATTATAAGCAACAAGAATTAAGGTAAAACTGAACTAACAGTCTGTTTTGATGGATTATTATGAAATAGGGACATAAACAATGTCCTGAATTAAGACAGTGTGAAGTGTTAAATAAATAGATCTTTCTACTAAATCCTAGCATTTCAAATAGGTAGAATGGCTCTTTTTATCAAATCAAATGACTTTTCTCTCCCACGATAAGGGCATTTGCTGTACATGTCAAGAGTATTGAATTGTAGCATGGGATAAACTGGGCAGCCCTAAGCTTAAGACCAGTCTGTGATGAAGTGCTTGTGTAAATTGTGTCACAAACAAAACAATAGAATACACCTTTAAAATATTATAAGTAAGTTCCTATATTAGGAAAATAGCCTCTCCAGAAAACCAACAACCCCATCCCACAAGTAAACTTCTTCTACCGCATTCTCATTCCTAGCAAAACCACCACCACATATTAGCTCTTCCTCTCTCTGCAAGCTCAGAAGTGAGGCTTTTATAAATGCAAGCAGAGCCCAAACAGCTCACAGCTGAACTAAGTCCTCTTATTACTTCACCCTAATTAGGGCTAACATGGTCCCTTACAAAACTGGCCCTAACTCCTTTCTGTTTCATTGCCTTATAGGTGGCTACTTTGCTATATACATTCCTTTAGTTTTCTGTCATTGATTGCATTTAATCTACTGCATGTTTGACTAAACTAGTTTCCCAAGAAAGAACATGAGGAATAGTTTTCTCTCTCCCATTTGCTAATATTTCAGCTAAATCATCATTTATTAGGAAGGTGGGGGTTTTATCTATTGTAGGAGGGTCCAGTCCAGAAAGCCTTTCACTCAATGAACTTTTGTTGATTTTGCTATCAATGCAATATAAACAGTGCTTGAATGATCTAACCCAGAATGAGGATCCCTGTCTGGTTTCTCTTGGAGAGTGGTAACAGCTTCAATAAAGGGAAATGTTTACTAATGTTACACCTGCCAATTCCTGAAAGTGATTTAGGCTTGGTGGAATAACTGGAACTTTATTAGTATTCACAATTTTGATTGCTTGATCTGCTTCCTGTTTAATAACTGGAAGATTCAATTTAGTGTTTAACTTCCTGGAAATGAAGTGCTTTTAGGTAATTTAGAGTACAAAACTATCAATGAAACCTGATCTTCAGAGATTTCAGAAGAGTAGCTTCTATTATAACACTGAAAGAAAAGTTAAATTTAGTCATTATTGTTGGTGTTTGGTTAATTTTTCATACAGATCTTAGATTCTAATTCTTGACAGTTTGAATTGGAGATAATATGTAAGTAGGTAATAAGATTTACTGGAATTCAAATAGCTCTTGTCCTTAAATACAAATAATGGAAACAAGTCTTTTGAAAATGTATGTAATTCATGTGGGATGTTTAAAAGAATAAAGTTTGCCTATACATTTTTACTTTCACCTTGCTGGATAAACAGTATTTCAATCTTTCTCTTTTTCATCTGTGGGTGCTATTTTCCAATTCATTGAAACTAAACTTAGATGATAGCACTGAAGACTTCTCTGACTCCTTAGGAGGGTTTAGCTGGAAGCTGCTGGGCTACACTATTTGGAAAAATGTAGCTAGGTTCCTCTTCATGTGTGCATATCTGCACATGAGTTGAATTAGAATATAAAATGACCTGTCAAATAATAAGAAAGAAAGAAGAGTCTTTGACTAGAAGATAGCATGACATTGAATAAACTGAGTATTTTTACCCCTAGGTTCATTAGGCAAAACCCAGAATCCAAACCAATACAAGCCAGTTATGGGCACAAGAGATTTGGGGCATTTTGAAGAAACAAACTTGTATATCAAATCTCTTTGAGGCATACCATCCAGGATGTTACTGAACACTTCTGTAATAGTCTTTGTGTGCTGCAATTCTTGTGGCAGACACTGTTGCCACTGAGGTCAGTGGGAATTTTGCCATAGAATTCAGTGGGGACGGGATTGAATCCTTTTTCTACAAGCAGTGTGTAAAAAGTAGAGTTGTCCTATCTTGCACATAAATACAGACAATAAAAAATGCAGGATCACATTTTCAGTTTATCTCCTACTCTATCATGTCTCTATGCTGTTGGACTGACAAAAGCACACCTGTTTACTGTAGGGTAAAATACTTCATGAGGAACAATTCCCTTGCTGGTTATTTGGATTTGGCATGGAGGTTATCTATGCAATGTGTTGCTTGATTTAGTTTTTGGCACAGGATATGTATTTCTCAGTGATTTTTCAGCTGCTTCAAAAAAGAGAAGATGATAGGTCTGATCTGTATGAAAAAATTCCCTTCAATGAACTAAACTGGAAAATTTCATCTAATTCGCACTAGAAATGAGGTATCTACTGTAAAAATGGTTGAATAGAAACAAAAAAGACTTCCTCCCACAGTATTTATGACTCTTTTAATTAGCTTTTGTGGAAATTGGGGCAGGCAAAATTTGCTTACCAAAAATGTATACTCGGAGTCAGAATACATAGCTTCACGTCCAGGACACTGAAGAGAACACATTAGTAACTCTGGACTGGACTAAGCCATTAAGCTAAGCCCTGTGTAGCAGGTGAATTTAGCTGCACTGTCCCAAGAGCACTGGAAGGAACTGACTCAGTCACCCATTGCTAAGGAGAGAAGAGTGACTTACTTCACACTCTGTTTTAGGATTCGGCTTCTTCCAGGCTTATATGACTCCATTTTCTCCAGCTGTCAAATAAGGGAAGTTGAATCATGGCTCTACCTCTGTTTATCCTCTTCCTGTCCACTTACTTGTGGACGGGGGGGGGGAGGGGAGGCGGAGGCCCACATGGCACTTCTCTCCTCACTCCACCTGAAACTGCAATCTGAGTAACACAGCAGCTGTACAGTTTTGTAGGGTTGGAGTCCTTATTTTCCCATTCTACCTTGCACATGAGGCTAGGGACAATCGAGCCCTTTGGGAGGGTATTGCCATTTATGTATGTTTGAATTTAGGGAAGATTTTGCCTTTTGCCTTTCCCATTGACATAGACAGGCAATCTCCAGAAATACCCAGTTCGGTATTGAAATATTATATTTGTTCATCAAGCTACTTCAGAAAGACAGCTGTGTTAGTCTTGGTGTTTTGTTCTGGTTGAAGCAAGATATCACACTTTAATGATTCTTTAGAGTATAATATCAGGATGCTTCCTAAATATGTGTGTGTGTGGGGGGGGGGAATGATCAACTCAGGAGCAGTACTTCAAGATCAGCTAATTCTGCTATTCCAGTAATGAAAGTTGGAAATAGAGATTCCCTGAATCTTTTAATCCCTCTGTTCCACCAATTATGCAAACCTTTATTATTTATTTATATATATTTCTGTGATCGATTGCACCTTAAAATAGCACCCTGTATCCCCCATATACATCAGCTGTATATGGTTATGATATTTCATACAAGGCATGTCTTGCAAGGTATCACATGAAAGGTCATGAACTGCTGAAACTCATTGTTCTTCCAAAATATGTGTATTATCATTGTATATGGAATTATGATATTCTTCTATATGGATTTTATTGAAATATGTTGTGTGTCCGGGAGACAAGCCATTGACCAGCAGGGGAATTGTAAACAAGAGGTTTACAATTCTGTAAGACAGTTGCACAAGCACCACACAATGAGGATTGCTCAACTCTGTGACTGAGCAAGGTCACCAGGACATGCCTGGGCCAATATAGTCCCTGGGACATGAACTGAGAGTATAAAAAAAGGGGAAGTGGCATCATGAGACCACCTGTCTCCTTCCCCACCTACTCTTAAGGCAACAAGAATGCTGGGAAGACAATGACTTTGAACTAAAGAGATTGGTCCCAGGCTCAGAAGGAAATTCAGCCAGTGTATTAAGAACTGTAACCTGCCTGCAGCGTCCAGTGGGGTGAGAAAAGCCATTTGATTCAAATCTTGCTTAGTCTGAAAGTTTAGGATTTAGAGTGCGTGTTTACTTTTTATTTTCTTAGGTAACTATCTCTGACCTTTATGCCTATCGATTATAATCACTTAAAATCTATCTTTCTGTAGTTAATAAATTTATTTTAAAGTCTTATCCTTACCAGTGAGTTTGTCTAAAGTGCTTGGAGAATCTGCTCATATTACAAAGGCTGGTGCCTGTCCACCATCCTTTGACAAAGTGGCAAATTAATTAATGAGCTTGCATTGTTCAAGAGAATGTACATTTCTGTGGTACAAGGCTGAAGGCTGGGGTGGATTTGCTGTTGTCCCCCTCTTTATAGTTCATGAATGGCTTAGAAAGCATCCATGCAATTTAGCTGGGTGTGTCTCTGTATGCTGGTGGCTGAGTGATTGCAGCACTTGGAGGCATCTGCTGCTTGTCACTAGCAAAGCATTGAGAGAGAGAGCCTTGGCTAGAGAGTTAAGGGTGCACAGTGGTCCCACAGTTCCAAGTTGTACCCTGTCCTGTCACAGTTTTCCACAAGTGTCTTCATACTTTCTTTCATGTGACCTCTTTAGCATGGAATGCCCTCCATTTTACATCTTGGCTGTTCTTGACATGTCTCAATCAAAGCACTAATATGTTGACAAGATTTTCTTCAAACTTTCAAAGTTCAGTGGTATCCAGAGATACACACTAAAAGCTTTGGACAGACTTGTCTGTGGACAGCTAGGAACCTGGCCATGATTTTCAGGCTGAACTTCAGTGAATGTTGATTCTGACTGCCTTCTGGTTGAATCAAATATTTAGCCCAGCTGTACTTGGGCAAGTCACCTCACTTCTCTGTGCCTTTGTAAAATGGGGAGAATGATCTGCAAATGGCTCGTCAGAGGCTGTCACTTTTATATGCTTTGAATGTTTTCCTAAGGGTCTGGGAAAGTATTTTAAGATCCTTATCCAAAGCCCACTGAACTCAGTGAGGGCCGTACTGGTTCCGAAGTGTATTAAAACCCATTGATCTGGTAGGAATTGCAGAAGAGGCCTGTCTACCTTACGCTTGTGCAGGAGAACCTAAATATATTAATACACTAAAAAAATGGGAAACAGTTTTTCTTTGAAGAGTTGAATTACAAATGTGTGGGGTTGGAAAAAGTGGAAGAAGATGAAAACATGGGGAAGGAAGGAGAAGGCAGAGGAAGATGGATGGTGGAAGAATTAAACAGAAAGGAAGGAAAAAACGTAAACAGCATGGTAAAATTGCTCTGATTATTGCCACAGTTAATTTTAAAAAAAACACCTTAATTCACCTTGTTTCTATATGCAAGCCACTTCCTTATGTGATGTGTGTGTGTGTTCCAAAATAGTTTTCCATTACAGGGGCAGGGATTTGTACTAACTTAATTTTCATTGTTTTTTTTGTGATTCCCCCACCAGTGTATTCATTGAAAGTTTGATGCTGAAGTTTTTCTCTGTTATACTTTCTAGATTTTCTGGGACTCCTGTATCTGATCTCACATAACACAGCAGATGGGAGAGAAAACAGAATGGGGCAGAATCCAGTAACATGCTTTGGATGGCTGGACTGGCAGATTGCAGGAAACTGTGAAATGTTGATTGTAACTGCCAAGCCACCAAATAGTCAGAATCAATTAATTATCAAACTGGCACTTCATGTCAGGACAATAGGGAGGCTCCAGGTTCCATTCCCCTTTGTTTTACTAATTTTATCAATCCAATACCACATTTATTTTTAAAAATTCCTTTGTTCTTGCATCGGTAGGTTCATTCTTTTGTATACTGACAACTGGATATCCACTGTTTATTGTAAATGTGTAGTTAATGCATCAAAATCAGTGAAGTCAGATTTTCCTAGTAGTTTAATGTTTTCTGGATAACAAATTGTTTTCAGGTACTAAAAATATTAAGTCTCTTTGAAATGGAAGACCTCTTTAAAAGATTGGAAGTTAAAGTGACAGTGTCAATATGTAGAATAGGATTTTTTTGTTGTTTCTTATTAATAACACCTCTTAGTGGATGAACTTAAAAGGTTGGTTTTTTCCATTTTTGAATGTTGCTTCTGGAAGAAACATTTTTATTGGCCTAACATTTTGCAAAAACCTAAAATTTGAGCCAAATTTAACCTGGCAGTATTCCTTTAAGACACCATTAACTTTATTTATATTTAAGAATGCGTATTCATAGCTTTAGGTACTAATTACATAAATTTGATATACACACTATTGAAAGGATTAAACTAAAATATATCCCGACATGGCTCACAGTATCAATTTTTCCCATTAATTCATCACACAAAATAGCTTCCTACAGCCAACCATCCCGCTCTCTGTCCACTACTTTCTCAAGTCCCCACAAAAATTTAAGGTCCTGGCATCCTAGAAGTGGAACCTCCATTTCAATTTCCTGTTGCCTTCAGCTGGAATTTTAGTTCAGCACCTCTGAAAATAAGGCCAATGAGGAGTCACATTCTGGCTTCTGGGATATTTGGACAGCTTCCCTAGTGCATGATCAAATTTGCATTCAGGATGAAGGCTAGCTGACTGAAACTCAATCCAGACAAGATAGGAGGGTGGATATATTTGCAGATTAAGGGAAGTAGCCAGAAGTGGTTGGATTAAGTTATCCTCCTTGACTAAATCACTGAAGGGTGAGAGTTCCACAGAAAATACCTACCATGAATGTTCTTCTTCTAAATCTACTGATAGGTTCTCAACACAGTGTTATCTTGGGTAACTTTGCTGATCATAGCCGCAGTGATATTACAGGAGGTGGCATCTCTGATCACAGTTGCCAATCCATTTACCAAGAACACCATCTTAAATTTCACCCAGAAACTAATGGAAGGCAGCCGAAATACAAAGCTCAGATGTAAGGTGCTCTGTCTGAAGCACTGTTTGTGGACAGACTCATTTGGCAACAACTTAGTAACTCAAAGTGTATCCCGGTGCACATTACAGTAGTCAGATCTGGAAGGAACAAAGGCATAGAGGGCTGTAGTGAAATCTGCACCCAAAGGAAAAAGCTGCAACATTTTCAACAGGCACAGATTGAGAATGACATTTTAACCACAGTGGCCAGTAACAAGCTGGATGGGGTATACAAAACCCATACTGGAGAATAAGGCGTTAAGGAACAGCTCTGGGCCCAAGTGTCCCCACCCAACCACACCTGCAAAGCCTGCACAAGCTGGAGGTGGGGCTTAGGATGGGAAGCAGAGCAGCTCAGTGGGAGGCAGGCAGTGGAAGGGAGCAGACCACTGCTTTAAGTGCTTGTGGGGAGGGAGCGGGTGGGAAGTGCTGCCCAGGAGTTCATTGCCTGAGACCTGACAATGTAGATCTAAGCCATCCTGAAAAGGGGAGGCGGGTAACTGTTTGTGCACTTCAGAGACTTTGAGATTCTTTGATTTGCTCTGTGGGAAAAAGGAGACTTGGACCGGAAGTGTTCCAGGGGGCAGCTGCTTAGCCCCCACAAGGTACAGAGAGTAGCTCCCCACCATTGGGCCCTGGACTGCAGTCTGGTAGTCAGGGTAGGCCTGGGCTCCCCTACCCACTCCAAGAAGATGTAACAACAACAGAAGCCTTCACCTCGGGGGAGGACCCTGGGGAATACTGGCTGTTGAAGGGCCCAGACCCCAAAGTCCCTGAGCTAAAGGGAAGGACAAGAAACTCAGGGGATGCGGGAGCACTGAAGGACAGGACTGTGTTTGGGGAGACAACCTGCCATACCCCCTCCTGGCTACTAGATGGTACTATTGGTCATTGTTCATCTTCTACACAAGTATTAGATAGATTCCTTCAGTCAAGTAAAATGACTTAATCCAACCCCTTATTTTGGCTAATTCCCTTAATTTGAAAATATTTTCCCCCTCCCCTCTTGTCTGGATTAAGTTTCAGTCAGCTAGCCCTCATCCTGAACCCATATTTGACCAGGCACTAGGGAAGTTGTTCAAAGGTTCCAGAAGCAAGAATGTGACATTATTGGCCTTATTTTCAGAGGTGCTGAAATAAAATCCCAGCTGAAGGCAGCAGATGCTCTGGGTGCTGAGCAGCTTTGGAAGTTAGGTTGCTAGAGCTGTCATCAGCACACTGAAAGTAATGCAAAGTATATCAACTCACTAACCATGCTAATAGCTTCATAAGCATGCGAATATGAGGTAGCCCTCATATTGACAAGTACCTTTAAATATTTAAGAACTGATTATCCAAACCCATTAGGCACACTGTTGTACGCCTCATTTTGCACATGCAATCACTGTGCATATATATGTAAACTGGGAAATTGCATGCACAAAGTACCAGAATCAGCCACTGAAATGCACAATTACCAGGACAACACATGAAATCTTGGCAATTGAGCACACCTCCTATTTTGAAAAACCCAGCCCTTAAGGTCTATTTTGAATGCTCTCCACTATGTACGCAGATCAATGCATTATTCAAGAAGTTTTAAGTTAAACCTATTAAAAAGTTCCTCTGCATTGACTGTAGGGTAGAGCTTGAATTGTAGTACAAAGGATTTTTCCACTGATGGACCTACCATATAGTGATTCTCTCTATACACTTGTCCAATTAATTTTGTTTCTAAACTTGGAAAAACTGTATCAGGGTAGCTCATTTTATACTTCAATGTGATTTTGATTGTATTATACTACAGAAGTAGCATTGGCCTTCCTTCAAGTCTAGGTGAGAAGCTAATTGGTTTCAAACTGTTTTAAATATGCTGAAGTTATAGTTGTAAATTATTGTTCCAGAAAAATAATAATTCCTCAGACTGAACTCTGCTTTGTTAAAGGGCTTTAAAGTTGCCAAAATCATTAAACAAAGGGCAAATATTCTTTTTCTTACTTTACTCTGCTTTCAGACTTAGAATGCTTTGACTTCTGACCTGGAAATCGTGTTAATTTTGATCAGCTTTTGTTGTGAGTTTAAAGAATGTACCGTATGTTCTCATTTTTTAAAATGTTAATTGTGCTGAATGTGTTTCACATTGCTTAAAATGACTATAGAAACTGCTGGTGAAGGAGATGTGACATTATCTCTTAGTATACTTCATATTCATGTATATTTGAAATAACTTCACTATTTGCTCTTACTTGACCTAGTCAAGGAACCATTTTTTACTGTGTGCCAACTTTTCCCAGCCTCCTTCCCTCAACTAGAAGGCTTACATTGTTGATGTAGCTGTGGAACTGAAGAAAAATGAAACTCTAGTGTTGAAATGAACCACAAAAATTGTAGTATTTTTTAAAAAATCTTGAAATAAATTTAAAGGTATGCAATGGTGCTGAATGCACAAAACAATTGCAAATACAGTTTAAAAGTTTCCATGATCTAACATGGAAACTCTCATATCTGAAGAATTCTCAAAGTAATATGAGAAATTCTCAAGGTAATATTTTAAAAACTTTTATTGACAGATAAAGGCTTCTACCGGCACTTTTGTGTGTGTGTGTTTCCATTACCTTTAATGCCTTTTTATCTCTTAGAATGTTGGCACATTTACCATTTGAAAACAAGAAGGGGCTAGAGTCACAGTGGTGCACATTTCAAGGTTTTGAGACATCCATTTACTGATTCAGAGCAGGGTACACTGCAGCTGGCAGCATACTTCCCAGCATGGTTAGACAGACAGGCACTAACTCTGCTTAAGCTAATGCGCTAAAAATAGCAGGGTAGCTGGTGTTAGGTGGTAGCCTGAGCTGCTACACATGCTAAGTACAAACCTGCCAAGACCCCCAAGTACATACTCAGTCGGCTAGCCCAAGCTGCTACTCGTATTATTTCCAGCTAAACTGCTGTATTGAGTATGTTAGTTTGAGAAGAGCTAGCACTTCTCTGTCCCAGCTACATTGTAGACAAAAGAGAGGGAAAAGCTAAAGAGACTGAATAAGAAATTGGTAGACAATCTTACTGATAGGCATAGGGTAAAATACATGGGAAAGAATTAAATATACTGAATACAGGTGGTACACTTGGAGACTATACTTACTGGATTTCCTGAAAGAAGAAACATGCTTTTTTCAGCTGCTTATGGGCAAAGCCATTGTTTCAGTTATGCCCCTTCTTTGACTTCAGCAATGGTTTAAGGCTTAATGAATGGAAACTGGAAGCTTGAGTTTAAAGTATTTTTAGTTAAATAAAAGTTAAACACACACCCCGTGACTGTAAGGACATCAGAACTGCCAAACCAGATCAAACTCCTGAGTCCAGGATTCTGTCTCTGACAGTGTTTGATACTAATCAACAATGTGATTTTTTCCCTTGGCCCTAGGCAGTTGGATGACTTGTGTACTCATGCATGAGGGTTTACAACCTTCATACATTTTCATTCCATCTAATGAAACTGCAGAGAACTTCTTTCATATAAATGTCTAATCCTCTTTGAGTCATACTAAGCTCCAGCATTTAGATAAAAAGTGAACTGGGGTAACTGTAGTGTTTACCACCTAAACAGATGCTTTCCAACAGCAGGCCTGCCAGTCTCAAAAGCTTGAGAACGGACACATGATCCTGCTTATACTGACATCAATTGGACTTCTGCTAATGACTTCAGCGGGAACAGGAGTAGGTCCAAAATGTGTAGTTTGCACAGCTGCAATGCTGAGTGCCGTGGAACTGTGATCAAAGACAGTTGGACTGAGGTTTGTACCATGCTTGCAAGCACAGTCTGACTGCCTGTCAGAATCTGCTTGAGATAGCGAGCTAGTGTAGAGCAGACACGGATGAGGAAGATGGTTTGTAATATCCCTTCCATGTGCATTTTAACCTGATTGCCTTTGGATATCACCTACCCACTTATTTTTGTCATATGATGCTTAGTATAATGTATTAATTTGTTAACATAGATTGACACAGGAAGGGGAACTCTCCCTGCAGTAATTCAGGAGGAGGAGCTTTGGGGGAGCACAGCTCCTACAAATCTGTGAGAGAAAGGGGCATTTGCCTCATCCTTAAACAGAGGAGGAGAAGCTACCTCACTTCGCTTTTACTTCAACTCTTCCACATCTGCCTCTGCCTGCTTAGATGGACCCTTGTAATAATGCCATGAGGTCTTGGAGCTGAAGTTAAAAAAATATGCCCGAAACTCATTATTCGCTCCAAAACTGCCTGCAATTCTGAAGAAAAAATAGCCTAAGAAGCAAGTAAATTTTGGAAGTAGAGATAGACTTACGCTTTTGGAACTATTTGGTTGTTAATTATTTTCTGTAACCCAAATCAACTCCTTTTAATCAGTACCTATATATCGTCTAATCATAAGATGCACTGGATATGTGTTCTTTTGGGGAATCGGTTTGGCATAATTTTTTCTTATAATTCAAAGCCTTTTTTCCCTTTTAAAAGAAATGCATTAATTTAGTGACTTTAGAGCTCATGGAAGGTACCAGACTGACAAACCTAGAGAACAAAGTCCTCTATCCACAGACAGATATAGTAAAGGCAGCCACAGTGCAAGTTTACCCATATGTCCTACCACCATGTCTCAACACTGACCTGGAGAGACCACCTCTATGAAAGTGAGGGTATTCCAGTTTTCATGCCAATTCATTTGTGGCCTCTTCACAAAGACTAATTATTCTTCTTTGTATTTTGATAGCACCTTTTATCCAGAGTCACAAACATCTTTATGAACATTAGTCAATGAGTCTGCCAACAAGGGTGCCAGATAATGCCAGCTGGTGCGGTGGCTTTGTGGGGGGAGACATCTGTCTTCTGGCAACTTGAATGATCACCAACAGCCATTAACTTAAAAACTTTCTATCACTTGGGCTGATTTCAAAACAACAACCTCTAGGTTCAAAGAGAAATATTCTGTATCCCAAGCGGAATTGTACTTGGGGCAACAAGTCTGTGTTGCCGCTTCCTGTGCTACCCCAGCTACACTATTTTTTTGCTTGCTAGTTCAGATGAGAGCTAGCACAAGTATGTCTATGGGAGCTGGGAACCATGCTATTACCAGAGAAAACTCTCCAGTCACTATTTTGTGTTTCTGATCTCCATTCTGAACAAGCAAAAATCACTCCACTCTCAGATGGACACTGCGGATCCTGAGTATCCTGAGCTCAGTAAGAATTTAGGATTTCTAAAATTAAAAAGAGTGTTGGCAAAAAGCCCAGTATTTCCAAGTGGTGCCTTGGCAAGAAGTCAAGTGTGTTTAGGGGTCGGCAGAGTCCTAACTTGAAGTAAACAGTAACTGTGCAAGGAAGGAAGTGATGACACAGAGGTCAGTCAGTTAAGACTCTAGCTGGTCAGAACCCACTCATACCAGTTACAACTGGTTTTAAAGGTCAGACCCGTCAATCAGGATTCTGAGGTAATGGTCAAGACTGAGCATGTGCCAGTGAGGTAACTATAGCCAAGAATAGGAAGCTATATAAAGACAAGGATACAATGTAGCATAAAAGGCCAGCTGCCTGTAACATTTTTGGGAGTGTGGAGGCTGCATCTGAAGAGGCAAGACCTGTGCAGGCAGAGCCGAAGAGCCAGCAAGAAAAACCAAAGACAAACTGCTGCAGAGAGGGAGAAGAAAGCTGGAGTGGAACCAGGGCCGGCTCTGGCTTTTTCGCCGCCCCAGGCAAAAAAGCCTCCGGCCGGAGCCCCGGGGGGAGGGCAGCGAGCCCCAGCTGGGGCTCTGCTCTCCCCCCCCCCCCCCCC
>NW_020664413.1:20423351-20520486 GCF_002925995.2 Terrapene triunguis | reverse complement strand
TTTTAGTCCATAGGATAGCACCCCCCCCCCCCCCCCCCAGCGGCTCAGCCCAGAGTTCCAGGAGAAGGCACAATGGAGGTTACACTAGCAATCCTTTCTATCCTCTCTTCTCCAAAACCTCCTTCTCACTATTTGAAATGCCTTCTGATCTCTATGTGTCTGCTATCAGCTCTACTGTCACAACCTCTACACAGAATAAATTCCTAATTAGAGGTGTGCTGGAACAGGAACATAGACATATTGTGTTTTCAAATCCTTTGATCCAAACACAAGCCTATTTTTGGATCCAAAATTAGGATGGATCTATGCTGACCAGGCAGCAAGTGTGAAAAATCGGGACAGGGGGTGGGGAGTAAGAGGAGCCTATATAAGAAAAAGACCCAAAATTGTGACTGTCCCTACAAAATCGGGACATCTGGTCACCCTAGATCAGTGTTTCCCAAACTTGGGATGCCGCGTGTGTAGGGAAAGCCCCTGGCAGGCCGGGACGTTCCTCGGCCTGCGCCACTTCCAGCAGCTCCCATTGGCCTGGAGGAGCGAACCGCAGCCAGTGGGAGCCGCGATTGGCTGGACCTGCGGACGGGGCAGGTAAACAAATGGGCCCGGCCCACCAGGGGCTTTCCCTACACAAGCGGCGTCCCAAGTTTGGGAAACACTGCCCTAGATGTATCCATTTTCCAGTTCTAGTTCAGATGTGGCTAATCTCACATAAGAAAAGCCATTCTTGTGAGATTTGGGCCAATGATGATAGAAATCTTAGGAGATCTGGTCTGCCAGAGTTCCCGCATCAGTGGTAGAAAGATCATGAGAACATATTCTGTAAAATCCAGATGTAAACATTAGACCTGTTTGGCCTCAGAACTGAATCCCAACTACTAACCTACATCAAAACCCTAAACTCCAATTGCTTTATTCCTAGGGTTCCTCTCTGCTCCCAACTATCATTCTCTGCACATTCAGCATCCAGTTATGCACTAAGGCCCGGCTTTCCCCTCTTTTTTGCTTGCCAGTCCAAGTCTCAGGCCTACTCTGAACACAGTTTTTGTACTGGTATAGTGATTTTAGTTAACTGTGTGATTTTTTTTTTTTTAAACAGAAATAGTTATACCAGCATAACCTCTAGTGCAGATGCAGCGTATTCCTTTTTCCATATGGGAATAGCTATACAGGTATAAATGACCTTTAGACTGGTATAATGGCATTCACTCTGGAAGGGCAGAATATACCAGCATAGTTAAAGCAGTACACCCTCTGCGTACACAAGCCCTCAGTCCTCCTAATTCTGATCACACATGGTGTCATCCATTACCTCTATGATTCACTCAGTGTTTTGAAACAGGTTTTCTTTGGCAAGCTGAGCATGCTACAATGCCTGTGCCAGAGCCCAAAATCAATGTGGGCAGAGCGCCTTATAAAAATACTCAGTTTTGTGCTCTTATTTCCTACTCACAACGTTCCAGTGTGTTCTAAATTTAGTTGCGCATATTCTTCCATCCCCAGTTCCTTGTTGTGCCAGTAATAATTGGCTAGACATAACTGTCAACTTTGTTGGAGACATAATGTAAATATTATGCATTTGTATAGCACCAAACTAATGGAAATTGTGCAATGTAGCAGTCTTTGCTGTGTTAAAATGAAAACCAAGTTTTCTCATCTCTTTGGAACAGTTCAATCTGTGGTGCAGTGCTTGATTTTGCAGCATTTGTTATATTTCCTTGAATAATTCTTAAACAGGTCTCCTAGCAACAGACTAAGGGATAGCGCAAGAACTTTTCCAAAGAAGAAGCATTTCTGTATTTTTGGATGGTACTCAAGTATTACGGTTCTCCATCCTCTCTTTTGGGAATATGTGTAAAGTAATGAAAGACTCGTCATAGTCAGTTGTCCATCTGTATATTCCTGAGATAAGGGATTTGGGATGGGAAACTTGCACAAAGAGTAACAGAAATACCTTTAGTGGGTGGAATAATATTTTTCATTATAGCAGCTGGAGCAAACATCTTTGACAATTCTGACTGACTTAAAATACAAACAAAAAGGGATGTTAAGTTCATTACACAGAGATTTTTCAAGTGCTACACCATTCTAGTGAATTTACAGAAAAAAAAGGTATGAGAAAAGGGAGGGAAGAGATTCCATTATGTACATAAATCAATAATATTTGCAATTAATTTAAACAGATATTGAATCATTGTGGATAATTCAAATGAAGGACTGGTTTGTAGAGTCCAAAGGAATACATGTGCACATATGTATATAAATAAATAGGAGTTTCCCCTCCTGCTGCCCCAAGTGATTGGAAAATGTCCGACAGCTATATAAAGTAGTATTAGAATATGACAAAGGTGGAACAACGTACAGATTATATTATTTTCTATGGTATCCACTCAGTCTAGTAAAAGACAAGGTACAAAGTCTCATTAACAAAAAGCAGCATGTTTCCACTGAAATACAGAGTACCAGCAGAACTCATTTGTGACTTGAATTAAAATGGTACAAACAGACTACTGAACTTGTGCATCCTTCTGGAAAAATAAGCATGGAGCTCTGATGGCACTTTTTGTCTTTGTTGTCAAGGAAGCATCCCCGTGATATGTTATGGGGGGGGGGGAGGGAGGGAGAAAGAGTTCTGACAGTTTTCTAAGGGTATCAAGAAAACAATTTAAGGCAAAGAAAAGAAACTTGGATAATTGTAGGCTATTAAATCCTTAATTAAAGGTCAGTATAAAAGAATATCAGCATATCTGAGATATTTATCTTAACACCAATTTAAATCAAACTGCTATTTCAACCAATTTATTAAGTGACTTCAGGGTTAGATGCATTCTTAAGATGGATGTTCATGATCTGGAAGTAAAACTAATGTAGTATCAGCATGCAGATTTCAAAGTAGGAAAGGAATTAAGAAAATGCACACTGGAGAAATAAAAGATGAGTGCTTTCTTTGAGCTGAGAAGCCTTCTCTTGGTAGGCAAAAGATATTAAAAGGGATCACTTTTCCTACAAAATGAGAAAAATAATCTTAGGGTTCGAACCTATTAACACGGGTGAACATCTTGTGAGTAAGGACTGTCACCAGAGTACAGATTTGCCCGATCTGGCCCTTAATTTGTATTCCTAGATCGGCGTTTTTTAATCAGATTGTTAAGACTGTATATTGGATTTTAATTTTCTAAAAGCCATTACAGTATGTGTCAGTAGTAATGCTGGACAGAGACGGGTGAAGGAAAGGATGATCCAGAAGGACCCTAGGGTCTGATTTGGCTTCGTAAGCAAGGATTGAGCAGAGTGGGCTTTCTAATGCCAGCCACAGGATAGTACTGTAATCTCCTGATGGGCACAGCTGGACTGCAGCTTTGTGCTGCACCCAGCACTCTAATATCTCCACATTACTTCCAGCTCAGCTTGTCCTTGGTTTATCCTCATTGTAGGACAGAGGTATTCAACAGCACACAGCTCTGGCTTTCCTATTTCTAATTCTCAGCTTTCTCGTGTTTAGATTGCAAGCAGGCAGCTCTGTACACAGATAGAACCATCTTGACAGTTTAAAGGACTTTATGAGTCTCCACACCATTAATATGAAGTCATAAAGGCATGTTTAATGTTTTCTTCCTCAGAAAACCAGCAGACTAAAATTCCAGCTCTTTAAAGTATGTCAGTACTAAATGCAGCAAAATGCAACCAAGGGGCTTTGAGAGAAAAACTTTCAAAGCTAAGTTCACCAGTACACTCCGGCTACATTTCACCCTACAAACCAAGTTTAAACAATGGGTTAAACCAGGTCTATAGGTATATTTGCATCCATATAATGGTGCAAAGTAGCTGGAGCATGACAGTGAATCTTTAATCAAAAATAAAGAATAAAAGATATTGTAAAAAGCGAGTTCAGTGCCTTTGAAAGTTGCCACCTTGACAGTGCTGGGACTCTACTTACAGCATGGATGTTGAGCCATGGTCAGTGGTTCAGGCTAGCCACCCAAGTAAAGGCCCGCCTGGCTTCTGGGGTCTGAGCTCAGGGTGGCTAGCCCAAGCCACTGTCCATGTCACAACTTCCACACTGCTATTTTTAGCATGCTAGTGCATGTCTGTCTCCCTGGGCTGGGACGCATGCTCTCAGCTGCTGTGTAAACATCAAAGTAGGACTGCTCACCCACTGTGGCACTGAATGAGAAGGGAAGGATCAGAACCTCATGACAGCATTAGCACAAACTTCTCCACACTGCCCTGATAATGCAGCTCACCTCTAACATGATCAAGTTACTTCTAGAGTCAAAGGAGTAACTCAGTTTCCACGTCCACTCAGGACTCAGCATCAATTAAGGTGTCTTCCATTTCGCAATGCTAACATGTTATAAGCTTGATGTAATATTCACTTAATTTTAATTCCCCTTCCCATGAGCGTGCATTTGAAGAATGTTTCCTGACTTATCTTAATTCATATCTCCTGTTTCATAATTACCATTTTACCATACTTTGTACCCCTGTCATAGCTTAGTTGTGTTTTGAGAAATTTAATCAAATAATAATTAAATTCTGAGGGTAACACCTCTGGTTATCTCTTCATAATTAAACTTTACTTTTTTCTTCAGAAATGTTTGAAGGGAAAAGGCAATTGCTTGTAAGAATGCAGGCAAATCATTTGTGTGTTAGTTTGATGACTGAAAATGACTTTGGCAGCGAATTCAGAGGAGATGCACTTAATAAATTCAGATATGATTTTGTTGAAAATGTTATGTTTTCATTTGGGATGGGAAGCCAGTTCCAAAAAGCCCAAGTACACATCTTAAAACTTAAGGGATGTATGAGCAGTACATCTTAAGTAATGTTTTCTTTAAGCAAAGTGTGCAATACAAATTGATCCTCTTTTCCCCTCCCTCACATATATGTTAAATTATACTGTGATTTTAATACCATTTAAAACTCTTTCCAGGTGCCCTCAAAGTGGGACCTATCAGTTTTTGCATAAGGAGGTAACTGGATCTTCCTTGGATATAAGGGCACAATGCAGGTCTCATGCTAGGGCAAAGGAAGAGTAACTCCTTTGAAATCAATTGAGGTGCAGTGGTGTGAGATCCAGTATCAGATCCTTATTCTATTTATATAATCACTTGCTTTCCTTAGCTTGAGGTGCGGGTTTCTAGGATTCTGGGGTTTGCAAAGAAATGCTCCCTGCCTCTATTCCAGCATTCACACTGACAAAGCTGTTCTTAACTCATAATATATTAATATAATGTCTCTCCAGCAGACATGCTAGAGGGTATTTTCCCAAAATAGATAACAGTCAAGGAGAGCTAAAATAATAGTTTTGTATTTTACAGCTATTTACAGTCCAAAGATAAAGTCACGCAACTGAAGAATATTCAAGAATATGAATATAGTGTTGTTAGTGGTGCCAAAGGTACACATGTTGTTTTGCTAAAAAAAATTAGACTTGCACTCAGAAACTTACATCCAAGTTGGATGGATACATCAGCATTATGAAGTATGAGATAGATAGATAGAAGATAGTTTAAAGTGAAAAAGTAGGATTTTAAGAATGATTTGAAGATGCCTATGACAATAGAAGGCCAATCCAAGTAGATGGTACAACTTGGGAAAAAAACATAATTTATAATTTGGGGAGGTGAAAATGGGGACATAATCACATGTTTAAATACTATAGTTTTGTATTTGGGGTAATCTTGAAGTAATTAGGATGTTTACAGTTACACTTGTGTATTTTACCTTATTAGACAACAAGGTTTCACCTGACTCCCACACAAGCAGTTCAGAGTCCTCCTGTGTCATACCTTGAAAACTTTACAATATTTTAATTTTAATTACTGCCATTTAAATTGTTTCTTGTACAGAGGGTTGTTCCTCTGTGCTTCTTTCATACGTCAAAACTCCCCTACATATCAAGGAAGCCAATATCTCAGACATGGACTAAACTCTTCCAAAATCTACCTGTCTGTTAAAATATCCTGTTGATCCCAAGTTCCTACCTGAAATATATGTTTTCAACTACAATATGTCTATTGTTTCACACTTCTCATTATAATAATCCTAAAGGTCGGATTCTCAAATGTTTTCATAGTGTGGACCACATCATGATAGAAGGTTTCCCATTGAAAGTGACATTGACATTAGTGATCTCATAACATTCCTATGGCAACAGCCACTGCGCACATGAAAAAGCAACTTTTGGCTGTCTTTTAATGCAATATAGCTGGTGGAAACAGGCAGGACACTCAGTATCATGTAGCAGCTGGCTTTCTGTGGACAATGAGCTCTGTGTGCCACAGTCCAGTTGTCCACAAAGTACAGTCTGAGAACCGTTGTTCTAGAGCAATTAAAGAACGCTTCCTCTAATTAACTTCCATGACAGAAAACAATTGATTCAGGGCAATGTTCTGTCGCCCAGGACCCCTAATATCTAATTTTTAACATTTGGAATCTGCATGTTAATGCCTCATTCTGGTAGTAGAAGACATACAGAGTCCCCAGACTGGCTACCCAAAATAAAACTCCTGCTGTGCCTCAGTTCAAACTATCTGAAAATTATTTTTTAACTATTAAAAAACAAGGACAGTAATCACACAGTCATCTTTCTCCATAATATGTGTTCACTGATATAAATTACAGGGACATATCAGTATATTCCAATTGCTGGAAATAGATCATAGAATGCTGAGAATGTTTGGGTCCCACATGGATGCTTCAAAATGCATTACAGGAAATGCTCTGTTCTCCTTATGCTTCTGTCTGTGCAAAATCTAAATCAATGGGCTCTGTTTGGGCAGAGACATTTAGGGTTGGGAGTGGAATACTGAACCCTATGGCATTGACTGCACAACCACTTATACAGCCCATGGAATGCAATCCTGACTTGGATGCATTCTGTGTGGGTTTGGACACCACTGGATTTTCACAGGCATCAGTATTGCTGACCACAAGCATTGAAAAATTATGAATCAGGACACAAAAAACATGTGATTGTCTTAAAAATCATGAGCTTAAAACACACTGGGTTATTTGTATTTGCCTTCTGCATTTTTAATCTTGAGGATACTCTTGTTTCATGTTTTCAAGTTTTCCTCCACAACCATAAAGGATAGAAACTTACTTTAAAAAAAATGCAATTCTCACTTAATCACATGCCCCCAAGCTGGAGCTTTAAGGGTAATTCCACAATAAAATCCTGGGAGCTGGCAACACTAAGTCACTTATGGAATGACAGCTACCCCAACCTGCCTGTTAACCACCCTCTCTGCTCCCACAGGAAGGCATGACTGGAATGCAGACCACTCCATGGTCAGTGCCAAGGACCTTGAGTGTTCTGCTGATCTTGAACCTTCTGTGCCCTGAATGTCTTCAGCATTTCACTCAAAATGAGCTATACAGTAAGTTTACTTGTATTCTGTTTTAAGTAACTCTAATATTCAAGGGAGGAAGGTCTGAGGACAAAAGAGTTGTAGAGATTGTGGTGAGGGAATTAGAGGTTGAAAGCCAAGAAGATGGTGTGGGAAAGATAGAATGGAGCCTATGAGCAGGCAGTGCCAGCTCCAGCTTTTTTGCCACCCCACACAGCAAAAAAAAAAAAAAAGAACCCGATCGAGCTGCCGCCGGAGTGCCGCTGAGGAGCAAGACAGCGAGTGAAGGACTCGCCGCCAAATTGCCACCGATCCGGAGCAGGCCGATTGAGCTGCCGCCGAAGTGCCGCCACCGCCGATCCGGACGTGCCACCCCGACAACGGATGCACTGCCGCCCCTTTCCATGCTTCCTTCGCTGGTGCCTGGAGCCAGCCCTGTGAGCAGGTGTGCTAATGCGATATTAGGAAAAACTATTTCACAAGGAGGGTGGTGAAGCACTGGAATGGGTTACCTAGGGAGGTGGTGGAATCTCCATCCTTAGAAGTTTTTAAGGCCCGACTTGACAATCATCCTGGCTGGGATGATTTAGTTGGGGTTGGTCCTGCTTTGAGCAGGGGATTGGACTAGATGACCTCCTGAGGTTTCTTCCAACCCTAATCTTCAATAATTCTATGAATGGTTCAAAAAAAAACAACAGCCAAGAAGTCATATACACCACAAAATAAACACACAGGTATTAGCACAGTTTTGTCTGTGATGGAAAGGCAGGATGATGATGATTTCTCTAATGTAGTGGAGCATGGGCTTTATTTGCATATGACCCAAAACTGAGAGGAGTTGCAAGCACTTTGGAGGACAGAATTGGAATTCAAAGCAACCTTGATAAATTAGAAAATTAGTCTGAAATCAACCAGATGAAATTTAATAAAGACAAGTGCAAAGTCCTACATTTCAGAAGAAAACATCAAATGCCCAACTACAAAATGGAACAACTAGCTAGGTGATAGTACTGCTGAAAAGGATCTGAGGGATAGAGTGGATCACAAATTGAATAAGAGTCAACACTGTAATGGAGTTGCAAAAACAAAGGCTAATACATTCTGGGGTGCATTAGCAGGAGTGTTGTATGTAAGACACAGGAGGTAGTTGTCTTTCTCTACTTGGCACTGGTGAAGCCTCAGCTGGAGTAAAGTGTTCAATTGTGGCATCACACTTCATAAAAGATGTGGACAAAGTGAAAAGAATCCAGCAGAGAGCAACAAAAAAGATAAAAGGTTTAGCAAACCTGACCTATGTGGAAAGGTTAAAAAAACTGGCCATGCTTAGTCTTGAGAAAAGAAGACAGAGGGAGGACCTGATAACAGTCTTCAAATATGTTAAGGAATTTATAGAGAGGACAGTGATGAATTATTCTCCATAGTCACTAAAGGCAGGACAAAAAGTAATGAGTGTGATCTACAACATGAGAGATTTAGGTTAGGTATTAGGGAAAACTTTCTCACTATAAGAGTATTTAAATCTGGAACAGGCTTCCAAGGGAGATTGTGGAATCCCCATCACTGGAGGTTTTTAAGAACAGGTTGGACAAACACCTGTCAGGGATGGTCTAGGTTTACATGTTCCTCCCTCAGTGCAGGAGGCTGGACTTGATGACCTCTCAAGGCTTTTACAGCCCTACATTTCTATTATTCTGTTATTTATTACTGGCAAGAATAGCATATCTGGGGAGGCTGAGACAAGACTCTCAAGCGGTGACAATTTAAACGCACAACATTTAAAAAAGATTAGGAGCACGATTTCAAATGTCTCATTGAACACGCTACAACATCATGCATCACAAATGTGGAGCTACTTAATTTTAAAGCAATTTTAAAAATCAAAATGAACAAGTCTCTCACTCTGAGTAAATGAGACTTGGCAGGTCTTTTCAAACCTAGAGAGTTAAATCTCAGTGCAGAGTGTAACGTTCTGGATCATAGAAGGAAACAGAGACTACAGAGGGGGGAAAAATCTCTTAACAATCATTGCTACAGAGAGGGAGAAAGGAAGTGCATGCCCCGTACACCATTGCCAAGAAAATCAAAAGAATCGTTGGTGTGGGAATTTTTATCTCTAGATCAAAAGGCTAGTTGAAATGCAATCTGCTGTTTGTGTAGAAAAGTATCTGTAGAGGGGGGGGGGGGGAAAGCAAACACATGGGAATATTTGCTCTAAGATGTCAATGAAAAATAAGTATTCATTACTGAAGAAGGAATATTTGCAGAGTTCAGCAAACCACCCATACTGCAGATGGGAAATGATGCAGGAGGAGTTGAAGGGCATAAGAAATGCTGAACATAACCCCATCTATACTTGAAAATAAATGAGTTTAACAACCATAATTAAGTTCACTTTTAACTCATTAGGGACTGAACAGGCTTTTAACCCAATCTGCACTGTTAATGTAGATGAGCCAAACAAGAACATAAGAACATAAGAATGGCCATACTGGGTCAGACCAAAGGTCCATCCAGCCCAGTATCCTGTCTACTGACAGTGGCCAATGCCAGATGCCCCAGAGGGAGTGAACCTAACAGATAATGATCAAGTGATCTGTCTCCTGCTGTCCATCACCACCCTCTGACAAACAGAGGCTAGGGACACCATTCCTTACCCATCCTGGCTAATAGCCATTAATGGACTTAACCTCCATGAATATATCCAGTTCTCTTTTAAACCCTCTTATATTCCTAGCCTTCAAAACCTCCTCAGGCAAGGAGTTCCACAGGTTGACTGTGTGCTGTGTGAAGAAGAACTTCCTTTTATTTGTTTTAAATCTGCTGCCCATTAATTTCATTTGGTGTCCCCTAGTTCTTATATTATGGGAACAAGTAAATAACTTTTCCTCATTCACTTTCTCCACATCACTCATGATTTTATATACCTCTATCATATCCCCCCTTAGTCTCCTCTTTTACAAGCTGAAAAGTCCTAGCCTCCATAAACTTATCAAGCTTAGTCTTGAAGCCAGATATGTCTTTTGCCCCCACTACTCATCTGGGAAGGCTGTTCCAGAACTTCACTCCTCTAATGGTTAGAAACCTTCATCTAATTTCAAGTCTAAACTTCCTAGTGTCCAGTTTATATCCATTTGTTCTTGTGTCCACATTGGTACTAAGCTTAAATAATTCCTCTCCCTCCCTGATATTTATCCCTCTGATATATTTATAAAGAGCAATCATATCTCCCCTCAGCCTTCTTTTGGTTAGGCTAAACAAGCCAAGCTCTTTGAGTCTCCTTTCATAAGACAGGTTTTCCATTCCTTGGATCATCCTAGTAGCCCTTCTCTGTACCTGTTCCAGTTTGAATTCATCCTTCTTAAACATGGGAGACCAGAACTGCACACAATATTCCAGATGAGGTCTCACCAGTGCCTTGTATAATGGTACTAACACCTCCTTATCTTTACTGAAAATACCTCGCCTGAGGCATCCCAAGACCGCATTAGCTTTTTTAACGGCCGTATCACACTGACGTTAGACTTACCGGTCTGTAATTGCCGCGATCACCTCTAGAGCCCTTTTTAAATATTGGCGTTACATTAACTATCTTCCAGTCATTGGGTACAGAAACCGATTTAAAGGACAGGTTACAAACCATAGTTAGTAGTTCCACAATTTCACATTTGAGTTCTTTCAGAACTCTTGGGTGAATGCCATCTGGTCCCGGTGACTTGTTACTGTTAAATTTATCAATTAATTCCAAAACCTCCTCTAGTGACACCTCAATTTGTGACAATTCCTCAGATTTGTCACCTACAAAAGCTGGCTCAGGTTTGGGAATCTCCCTAACATCCTCAGCCGTGAAGACTGAAGCAAAGAATTCATTTAGTTTCTCCGCAATAACTTTATTGTCTTTAAGTGCTCTTTTTGTATCTCGATCCCACTGGCTGTTTAGCAGGCTTCCTGCTTCTGATGTACTTAAAAAAACATTTTGTTATTACCTTTTGAGTTTTTTGGCTAGCTGTTCTTCAGATTCCTTTTTGGCTTTTTCTTATTACATTTTTACACTTAATTTGGCAGTGTTTATGCTCCTTTCTATTTACCTCACTAGGATCTGACTTCCACTTTTTAATAGATGCCTTTTTATCTCCCACTGCTTTTTTTACATGGTTGTTAAGCCACAGTGGCTATTTTTTAGTTCTTTTACTGTGTTTTTTAATTTGGGATATACATTTAAGTTGGGCCTCTATGTACTACACAAAGTAGAGAACAGGGCAAAATTTGCAAAAGTGCCCAAGGGATAGATTTTTAAAGGTATTTTGGTGCCTAAAGATGCAGAGAGGCACCTAGTTGGATTTTTAAAAGTGCCTAGGTGCCTAAGTCCTATTAACTTACAAATGTGTTCCCTAATTCTATTTTCAAAAGTTAATTGGGGGAGGGATAGCTCAGTGGTATGAGCATTGGCCTGCTAAACCCAGAGTTGTGAGTTCAATCCTTGAGGGGGCCAATTAGAGATCTGGGGCAAAATTGGTACTTGGTCCTGCTAGTGAAGGCAGGGGGCTGGACTTGATGACCTTTCAAGGTCCCTTCCAGTTCTAGGAGATAGGCTATCTCCATTAATTTAATTTTTTTTTAAATAATTTAATTTAATTTGGACCAGATTGACAAAGGTATTTAGGTGCCTAAAGATGCAGATAGGAGCCATTGGCATTTTAAAAAGCATCTAAATGAGTTAGCAGCTTAACTCCTATTGAACTGCTTTAAAAGTAGTATTGTACGTGCTGAGAATTTACTCAGCAAGGGTTTATCTCTAAGCATTGCTGAATAAGAATGGTGCAGGCTACTGACAATATTAATTGCTGTCTAGTGGCAGAATTTACTGTTGTCTTTTGTTACATTACCTAAGGCCAAGTGGTCTGGAATTGGCATCTGCATTGTCAACTACAGCCCAGTGTGGCTTCTATTTGAAATATAGCAAGGCACTTGTGCAAATTATACCCATAGAATAGAACACAGTTCCCCCCCTCCCTCAACATGGCATGGGTTTTTTCTTAACATGGTTCTAAAATGGTTTTGGCTCCAGCTACACTGGCTAGTCCAAACTATTAAGCCACAACCAAATTAATACTTAGCACAATTGTTAAACAGTTCTTTTGTGAGCATGGATGAGATCCAAATCAAGAATTGACTCTGTGCCTCTCTGCCTTTTTGAGTGATTTAGCTAACATTCACTGTTCTGGATCTTATCATACTCACAGCTGTTAGAGAAATATTGTTAAAGGCAATGCAGAATTCAGGTGGCTATGGGTTTAGAGGAACATAATTTTTACATTATTTTTACAGTACCACCTCAAAAACTCCATCTACATATTCCTTTGTGTTTGAAGATACTAGACTGAGCATTATATACATTCCCTTTTCTTTCCACCTAAGAAAAAGGTCCCCCTTGAATATATTTTAAAAAGCCCATTCATAAAAGATGAGACCCTGGCACTGATTAGACCCATGCGTATACTCTGAGCTACCTGACTGACAACACTATGTGAGTTCAGAGTGGGAAAGATAGTTTGAAAACTATTTAAGTACTTCTGAGCTTGAGTGTAAGTTCCATAGTTTCTCACAGATGGGGATAATAATTACCTTCCTGTACTTTCACTTCCCACTGGTACTATACAGACTGTGTTAAACTGAAAGGAAAGATACAACAAAAATGGCATGCAATTTTAATTTGCTTCTTGCTTGGAGAAGAGTATGAGAATGGTTTTCAGTATTACCACAATTTTTTTAGCTGTGTGTGTCCAGAGAAGAGACAGGAAGTGGAAAAGACAGAGAATAAAAAATCCTTTAAACTATTTTTACATTTAAATCCAAACCAAGGATCATCTCTAACAGAGTGATCTTACCCTACCCTCAGCACAGAGATTCTTTTAAGTATTCTCAAGATTTCAAGTATAGTTTGGTTTGACTTGAATAAAAGATCCATCCTTTTCTAGGCAAATTATTTTGGCTCGTCTCTTGGCTGAACACTGAAGACAGGTCTCACAGTATTTAGTTTTTCACTTTGTTGTTGCTGCATTTTGTTTCTGGATACAATCTATAAAGTTTTCAATTAATAAAGCGCCTATTAATACAGCACCTTTTCATTATCCAACCAAGGCATCTTTAATTTTATTTCAGCAGCAGACAAGCTACTATCACTAACTTGTCACCGTAATTTGTCACACTCTTTGTGACATATTTCACTGAATTATTACCTCCCTAACTTATTGTCAAGGTCCACACATCTAGGACAAATCTCTAAAATTGAATGAAATGGTTAAAAGCATCAAAAGCAAGTTTAACTTCCAAACAGTCTGCATGTTCCCAAATATCAACTAACACTGAGCTTGGGGAGTTTCTGGCCTGGTCCACACTAACCCCCCATTTCGAACTAAGATACGCAACTTCAGCTACGTTAATAACGTAACTGAAGTCGAAGTACCTTAGTTCGAACTTACCGCGGGTCCAGACGCGGCAAGCACGTTCCCCCGTCGACTCCGCGTACTCCTCTCGCGGAGCAGGAGTACTGGCGTCGACGGCGAGCACTTCCGGGATCGATCCGGGATCGATTTATCGCGTCTAGACAAGACGTGATAAATCGATCCCAGAAGATCGATTGCTTACCGCGGGACCAGGAGGTAAGTATAGACGTACCCTTACTGCCTCTGATGCTGTTGTTGTTATGCCTATTGTTGCTGTAGTGCCTGTAACAAAACACCAGAATAACAGCATGTTATTGGTGCTGGTTTGGTAACCTAACAAAAATAGTAATTCTTGTGAAGGACACAAAGGACTCATGCTTCCTTCCACAAACTGTTAAAAGAAAATGTCCTGTAATTTAAATATCATGAACTAAGAATTTAAATACTGCGAGACCTGTCTTATGGGCCCAAAGAAGAGACCAGACAAAATAATTTGCCTGCAAAAGGTTGGGACTTTAATGCTAGGTCAAAATTAAGAAGCTAAATCATGAGTTAATTGGCATCACAGAGATTTGGTGGGATAAATGTCATGACTGGAATAGTGGTATATAACAGTTTAGCTTGTTCCGGGAGGACAAAGGGGGAAAAAGAAGGAGGTGTTGCATTATACAAGAATATATACACCTGTTCTAAGATCCAGAAGGAGGTGAGAAGCAGACCAGTTGAAAAGTCTCTGACTAAAGACAAAATAGAGAAAAAATAAGGGTGATGTCATGGTAGGGGACTACTATAGAGTACCAAATCAGGAAGAGAAGGTGTGTGAGGCATTTCAATACCAAACAACAGAAATATCCAAAACACAAGATCTGGTAATAATGGGAGAATTTAACTACACCAACATCTGTTGGAAAAAGAATACTGCAAAACACAAACATTTCCAGTAAGTTCTTGGAATGTACTGGGGACAACTTGAGGAAGTAACACTGGGGGACAGCCATTTTAGATTTGATTCTGACCAACTGGGAGTAATTGGTTGCAAATCTGAAAGTAGAAGATAATTTGGGTGAAAGTGATCATGAAATGATAGATTTCATGATTCTCAGAAAAGGAACTAGTGAGAGCATCAGAATAAGGACAATGAATTTCAACAAAGACTATTTTAACAAACTCAGAGAACAGGCAGGTAAGGTCCTACGGGCAGAAAATCTAAGAGGAAAACAAATTAAGGAGAGGTGGCAGTTTCTTAAGGAGACAATATTAAAGGCATAAGTGCAAACTATCTTGATATGAAATAAAGATAGGAAGAAAAGTAAGAAGTCAACATGACTCTATCAGGAGCTCTTAAATGACCTGAAAATGAGAAAGGAATTCTACAAAAAGTGTAAACATGAATGAATTGCCTGGGAGGAATACAAAAGAATAGCATAAACATGTAGGAACAAAATCAGAAAGGCTAAGGCACAAAATGAGTAACACCTAGCAAGGGATAGAAAAAGGAACAAGAAGAGGTTCTTTAAATACATTAGAAGCAAGAGAAAGACTAAGGAAAGTGTAGGTCCTCTATTTTGCAGGAAGAAGACCTAATAACTGATGATATCAAGAAGGCTGAATTGTTTAATGCCTATTTTGCTTCAGTCTTCACTAGAAAGGTTAATAGTGACCAGATACTCAACACAATTAATATTAACAGCAAGGTGAAGGGAACACAAGCCAAAACAGGGAAAGAACAGTTTAAAGAATATTTAGATAAGCCAGCAGAGCCAGATGAAATTGATCCTAGCATACTTAAGGAATGAGTCGAAGCATTCTTGGAAACATTTACAATTATCTTTGAGAAATTCTGAAGGACAGGTGAGGTCCCAGAGTACTGGAGAAGTGTAAACATAGTACCTACCTTTAAAAGGGGCATGAAGAGGACCGGGAAATTATAGATTAGTTAGCCTTTCTTTGATACCTGGAAAGATATTGGAACAAATTATTAATCAATTTCTAAGCACCTAGAAGATAACATGGTTAATAGGAATATTCAGCATGGATTTGTCAAGAACAAATCAGGCCAAACCAACCTATTTTCTTTCTTTGACAGTGTTATTGACAGTCTAGTGTTAGTGACAGTTTAGTGGATAGTGGGAAAGGAGTAGACATGATATATCTTGATTTTAGTAAGGCTTTTGACACAGTCCCACATGACATTCTCATAAGCAAGCCAGGGAGATATAGTCTAGATGAAATTACTATCAGGTGGATGCACAACTAGTTAAAAGAGTGTACTCAAAGAATAGTTATCAATGGTTTGCTGTTATACTAAGTGTCTATATAGTAAGGTCAATTCTGGGTCCAGTACTGTTCAATATTTCCATTAATGTCTTGGATAATGAAGTGGAGAGTATGCTCATAAATTTTCAGAAGGCACCAAGCTGTGAGGGCTTGCAAGGATTTTGGAAGACAGAATTAGAATTCAAAACAACCTTGATAAATAAGAAAATTAGTCTGAAATCAGCAAGTTGAAATTTAGTAAAGACAAGTGCAAAGGACTACACTTCAGAAGAAAAAATCAAATGCACAACTACAAAATGGGGACTAACTGGCTAGGTGGTAGAACTGCTGAAAAGGATCTGGGGTAGATAATGGATCACAAATTGAATAAGAGTCAACAATGTGATACAGTTGTAAAAAACACTAATATTCTGGGATGTATTAACAGGAGTGTTGTATGTAAGACATGGGAGGTGATTGTCTCACTCTGCTTGGCATTAGTGAGGCCTCAGCTGTCCAATTCTGGTGATAGACATTACAAAAGATGTGGACAGATTGGAGAGAGTCCAGAGGAGAGCAAGAAAAATGATAAAATATTTAGAAAACCTAACCAATGTGGAAAGATTAAAAAAACTGGGCATGTTTAGTCTTGAAAAAAGAAGTTTGAAGTCTTCAAATATGTTAAGGGCCATTATAAAGACAATTGTTCTCAATGTCCACTTAAGGCAGTCAAAAAAGTAATGGGTTTAATCTGCAGCTAGGGACATTTAGGTTACATATTAGGAAAAAATCTTTCTATCTATAAGGGTAGTTAAGTTCTGGAACAGGCTTCCCAGGGAGATTCCACAATTCCACCCATCACTTGAGGTGGTTTAGAACAGGTTGGACAAACATCTGTCAGTGATGATCCAGGTTCACTTGGTCCTGCCTCAGCACGGGAGGCTGGACTTCATGACCTCTCAAGATCTTTTTCTGCCCTATACTTCTATATTAGTGTTAGCATGGAATAGATAAAAGGATTACAAGGAAGTGAGGAAAGAAGACAAATGCAAGATGCATTTCTGATACCACTTCAGATATTTAGCTTAAATATTTGTTTATATAGTGCATCAGTTGTAGCCTGATTTAAGGTGTACTAATAGTATTATTTTGGATAATATGAGAATTCAATTTATTAATTTAATTTTATTTGCTTTAATAATATTATTAATAATAATAATTAATTATTAATATTAATTAGTATGGGTTTTAGGCTTGCCAATCTGTTTGATCAGAAGATAAAAGTTCTTGTCCCGAATCAGGCTCCACAGAATTTACAAAGGACCCTTGGGGGTATGACAGGAAGCTCACACTGAGACAGATATAGTCTTAAAGACTTTTTATTCAAATTAATAATAGTAAGTAAATGGTAAAATACCCAGATTTACAAAGTTACAATTGCATTACTGCTATTCAAAAGATACATATGATAATATAGTATTATATGCAACAAAGCTTTGGTTAATATACTCACACCCTTCCTTGATAACCTGGTGGTAAGAGACACAGGAACAGCCTTGCGGTTCAGGTTTCTCAATTCTTGAGTGAGGGATGCAGTGCTTAGAAGAATTTAATGCTAAAAGCTATCTAAACTAAATTAGGGTTTACTTGACTTTTAGGGTCACTTCTTTTATAGGGCAAATGCCGGAAATCCTTCCTCTTATGCCCAAATTTCATTCCTCACCCACAGAAATGTTAGGGTACACTTACCCCATAGGTTACTATGTATGTGTGTATTGATGACAAGTATGTACGCATATCAGTCTCTTGTGGTGTACTTGTTAAGTCTGTGAGTACAACATTGAGAACCTCCCTATGCCATTCTCCATTGTCTATTGGTCTAAATAAAAGGTCATAGGTGTAGGTACTATTATCTATTTGGGTATAGGAAAAACAAGATAAAAGGTCAACTTTGCTTTCTGGGTAAAAGAGCTTCATATAGATATGCTATCTTTGCTTTAGCTTAACATACAGGATATGGCCTGTAGGTCTCTTGCATTACAGCCAAACTTATTTTTAATATAAATCTATAAACCTATTACAATACTTAAACTATAAGAAAAAAATATATACATTTAAGCAAGCAGGTTAGTCCTATAGGCTACACAGTTTTATTCCAAATGCTATAATGATAGGAGTGATATAAAAACCTATATAGAAAGATTAGATAGAAATCTCACAAGTATAGTGCCCTTGTGGTGGAGAAGAGAGTGGAGTAGCTTGCAATGTCTGGAGGGTACTGGACACAAACAGAACATGGTAATTCTCTCTGGCTCTCTAGCTCCCAGATTAACTAAACACAGCCTATACTGTCAGTACACAAGATCTACCTATGTCCTTGCTTGTGCGAAGCAGGGACTGATGACTATACTACTAATGTAGTACCCCCGGGGCTCCTTCATGGGGACAGGGAGAGACCTGGATCTATGGAAGACAACTCAGGAGGAGTGAGGCAAAGAGTGTACTTGCATAAGTTCCCGACTTCCCCAAGTATTTCAAAAGGTTCTTCGTGTAATGATGCAAACTTCCTGAGACAGGGATGTTTCTAGGGTCACATTTTGGGGAGTCAAGTGGGTATTTTGTGGCCCCTGGATGTCACTATTTAAGAAAAAACCTTCCAGGAGTCCAGGGGTTAGTTAAGCCCCTGGAAAATCTTGGATTTTGAGAGTTTAAAAAAGTAAAATTTGGCTACTGTGTCAGTATTTTGCTATTATTTATAATGTATATAAAGGATGAAGATTCTCCAGTCTGCTGCTCTTTGAAGTATAATTTTCCCTGTTTCCCTGGCAAGAAAAAAATAGAATAGAATGAAATATTGACAATATTGCAACACCGCTTTCTATTATATCTATCACACTAAAAGGCAAGGGTGATACAGTTTATACACTGCACCTAATTTATGAATTATTTGTGCTGATAACCCCAAATGCAAATACAAGGTTTAGAGAAGGTTAACAAAATATACTAAATTATACTGTTCTTACTGTGAAGATCCTCCAAATGGAATCTGCTTATACAGCAAACAAAACACCAGTATTTTAATTTTCAGCCAGTGCTATATAAAACTTGAAACTGTAAAACCTCTACTAAGAACTACTGAGCAATTAGGAAGACACACATTCACTAAATAAGTCAATCAGTAAAATAACATATTTCAAAAACAACTGTGGATTGACAAGGCACAAAGATCCATATGGTCTTCACTTTTTGATTGGCACCACAGACAGGATCATTCTAATAATAAGTTCAAGGATAGGAAGCAGTATTGAAAGCTAAGCGTCTTCCAATACAATACCAATAAAAAAGAAGTGAATCAATTGGTTGGCTTACCATTTACCATATGTTCTTTAAATTTTCTTTAATCTGACTGGTGATGATAATTGCTAAAATTATATGTCCATGGAAGCAAAATTCTTAATCAGATAATGTAGTATCCACTACAGGTTATTACCAGTTATATAACTGATGTGTGAAACCAGAAACCAGTCCCTGGCCTGAAATAGCCAAAGTAAACACTGCATCAGAACTTTCTGCAAGGGACAAGTGGACAACAAGACAGGGCGCTGTCTTCCTGGAGCCAAGACGTGAGACATCACTCTAAGATTGGATAGGCTTCTGAAGTTGATGGGCAAGGATCCATTTGTTAGAGTTCATATTGGCACTAATGACCGAGTTGTGGGATATCTTACAAATAGTAGATGACTTCATGGAAGCTGGAAGTGTGTTGAAAAAGAAGCATGTGCCAGCGATCTTCTTTGAGATGCTTCCTGTCCCACAAGTGAAGGAAGAGAGAAAGCAGAAGATTCAGGAAGTGAACCACTGCCTAGATAAGTAGTGTAGGTTTTCTGGAACATTGGTTCACCTTCTATGGGTACAGGGGGCTGTATAGTTTGGACAGCCTCCCTCTCAGTAGAAGGGAGACAAGGGGAAAGGCTGGCTAGAGTAGTCAGGAGGATGTTAAACTAATAGTAAAAGAGGAGGGTAAAAAGAGGGAAGATCAGAGCACTCCACACAAAATGGAGATGTTGTGAACAAAATTAATCAATGGACCAAAGGACACCAAAAACAGAAATTCTTTAATTGCCTATACATCAAACCCAGGAGCCTGAGTAACAAACAAAAAGAATTAGAATTGCTTATTTATGTGCATAAATTCAATCTATTTGGTATTACTGAAACCTGGTGGGATGATTCACATGATTGGTTATAACCTATTTAGGAATGATTGAGTAGGCAAAAGGAGAGGGAGTGGCATTCTGTGTAAAAAAAATTCCCTTACCTGTTTCCAAGTCACCAATAACTCAGAAGAAATGTTCTTGAATACTTATGGATCAGTGTCCTAACAGATAAAGCACAAGGTGGGGTATTAGCTGGTGTCTATTACAGACAAATCAAACTAGGGAACAGGATGACAATCTATCTATAAAGTGTGGAGGGGAAAGTTCTGTGATCATAGGGAACTTCAGTTTGAGTGAAATATGCTGGAGGTCTCATGCTCTCATTGAAACGTCCTTTGAATTTCTAAAGCTAATAAATGACAATTTCCTAAACTCAAAAAGTGTTGCAGCCAACATAGGGGAATTCTTTATTAGACCTTTACCTAACAGATAAAGATGAGCTGATCACAGAACTAAAAATTAATGGTAGCTTATGTACAAGGGATCACAACTTGATCATATTTACAATGTGCAAGCAGAATAAAGTCCAGACCACTACTATCTATATATTAATAGGGCCAATTTCGCAACGCTAAAAACAATTATGAGCTAAATCTACTAGGATGAAGAATTTAATCAGAAAAATGTGAATGATAATTGGGAATCATTTAAGAATACTTACCAGATGCCCCAAAAGCCACAATCCCACAACTGAGGAAGAAGGCTGGGCTGGTTAAAAACCCCAACCTGGTTTGGAGGGGAAGTGAAGGCAACTGTAAAATATAAATAGTATATATAAACAAGTAAAAGAAAGGGGATGATTATAGTAATGAACATAAATCAAAAGTTAGGAATTGTAGGAAATTGATAAGGGAAAGAAGGGAACAGAGGGAACTATCTATGGCCACCAGAATTAATGACAATAAGAAGGAGTTTTTAAAATATATTCAGAACAAAAAGAATCCTGACAATGGTATTGATCCATTAATAGATGGAAATGGTAGAATTATCCATAATAATGCAGAAAAGGCAGAAGTGTTCAATAAATATTTCTGTTCTGTATTTGGGGAAAGCAGATGATATCGTCTCATCATATGGTGGTGCTAACACTCTTTCCATTCCACTAGTATCTCAGGAGGATATAAAGCAAAGGAACTCAAGTTAGCCATTTTTAAATCAGCAGATCCAGATAACTTACATCCAAGAGTTTTAAAAGAGCTGGCTGAGAAAAATCACTGGACCATTAATCTTGATTTTCAATAAAACTTAGAGCTCTGGGAAGTTCCAGAAGACTTGAAGAAACCTAATATTGTGTCAGTTTTTTAAAAGGGTAAACAGGATGACCAGGACAATTACAGGCTTGTCAGTCTGACATTTATCTCAGGCAAGATAATGGAATAGCTGATATGGGACTCAGTAAATAAAGAATTAAAGGAAAGTAATATAATTAACACAAATCAACAGGGGTTTATAGAAAATAGATTCTGTCAAACTAACTTAATAGCTTTCTTTGATGAAGTTATAAGTTTGGTTAACAAAGGTAATAGTGTTAATGTAATACACGTAAAAACTGGAACAATATAAAATTAACAAGGCACATTAAATTGATTAAAAACTGGCTAATTGATATGTCTCAAAACGTAAATGGGAATCATCAGCAAGTGGGTGTGTTTGCAGTTGAGTCTCATATGATCAGTTCTTAGTCATATGCCATTTAACATTTTTATCAATGACCTGGGAGAAAACATAAAGTCATCACTGATAAAGTTTGCAGATGAAGCAAAAATTGAGGAGTGGTAAATAATGAAGAAGACAGGTCACTGATTCAGAGTGATCTGGCTCGCTAGGGAAACTGGTTGCAACAAAATAATAAGTGTTTTAATGCAGCTAAATGTAAATCTATACATCTAGGAACAAAGAGTGTAGGCTATACGTAGAGGATAGAGGACTCCATCTTGGGAAGCAGTAATGCCGAACGAGATTTGGGGGTGGATAATTAGCTGAACATGAGCTCCCAGTATAACACTGTATCCAAAAGTGCTAATGCAATCCCTGGATGCATCAAACGGAATCTCGAGTAGGAGTAGGGAAGGTTATTTCACCTCTATATTGACACTACCCAATCGCTGCTGAAATACTGTGTCCAGTTCTGGTGTCCACAATTCAAGAAGAATGTTGATAAATTGGAAAGGGTTCAGAAAGGAGCCATGAGAATTTTTAAAGGATTAGAAAACATGCCTTATAATGCAACAAAAAGTCCTGTGGCACCTTATAGACTAACAGATGTATTGGAGCATAAGCTTTCGTGGGTGAATACCCACTTCATCAGATGCATGTAATGGAAATTTCCAGAGTCAGGTATAAACATGCAGGCAAGAATCAGTCTGGAGATAACGAGGTTAGTTCAATCAGGGAGGGTGAGGCCCTCTTCTAGCAGTTGAGGTATGAACACCAAGGGAGGAGAAACTGCTTTTGTAGTTGGCTAGCCATTCACATAAAAGGATAAATGGACACAAGTCAGATATTAGGAATGGCAATATACAAAAACCTGTAGGAGAACACTTCAACCTTCCTGGCCACACAATAGCAGCTTTTAAGGTAGCCATCCTACAGCAAAAAAACTTCAGGACCAGACTTGAAAGAGAAACTGCTGAGCTTCAGTTCATTTGCAAATTTGACACCATCAGCTCAGGATTAAACAAAGACTGTGAATGGCTAGCCAACTACAAAAGCAATTTCTCCTCCCTTGGTGTTCACACCTCAACTGCTAGAAGAGGGCCTGACCCTCCCTGATTGAACTAACCTCGTTATCTCCTGATTCTTGCCTGCATATTTATACCTGCCTCTGGAAATTTCCATTACATGCATCTGACAAAGTGGGTATTCACCCACGAAAGCTTATGCTCCGATACATCTGTTAGTCTATAAGGTGCCACAGTACTCTTTGTTGCTTTTTACAGATCGAGACTAACATGGCTACCCCTCTGATACATGCCTTATAATTATAGACTTAAAGAGTTCAATCTATTTAGCTTAAAAAAGAGACGGTTAAGGGGTGACTTGATTACAGTCTATAAGTAACTACATGGGGAGCAAATATTTAATAATGGGCTCTTCCGTCTAGCAACTTTCTATTAATAATCCCAGAATTCTTCAAATGGTGCAGTTCTCTACAGTTTAAGTAATAGTTCATATGACTCTCAGGTACCTCTTGCTTCCTTAGTTTAGGTTCCAACTTCTTCCAGCTGGCACACCATTTATGAAAGCTGTTTTGGGAGCTGTCCTGGGAGCTGCTCCAGGAAACAGCTGGCATGGAAAAGGGTACACTCTGTCCACTGTACAGCAATACACCATCCAGCATCAGGTGACAGTGTCTCCATTTGCTAGTATGCTTTCATAGTGTTTATCAATCAAATGTTTACCATTCTGCTGCGGAAAATTAAAAATTTCAGATGTCACTTGAATAGGACTTTTCCCAACAAGATAGCAAATGGAGTTTGAGAGTTCTTGGGAATGTGGCCACATCACTGAATCTTGCCCTGGTTTATCTTATGATGAATAGTTACTTGGGACTTCTTCCTGGATACTTGCTAAGAAGGCTGAGCTGATATATTCATCATCGTCTTCATGACAAATAGGCATGGGCGGCTCACTTAAATTGTCAGTGCTACCTCTCCCTGCTTTAGAAGTTGCAGGCATGATCATCTCCTGTTCAGTAAGGTTCTCTTCTGAATTTTTAATGAGAACCAACATTGTGTCCGTTGATGTACTAGATCCTAAATGATCATTTTCCTTCCTGTACCCAGGACCAAAATGCCACTCAGGCATGCTAGCCTGCTGATGTTACATAGTATCAACTCTGGTAACCTAGTGTTTTCTCTTGTCGGCCCCTGACAGATATTTCCACTTCTTTGATGGTAGAATGGTTGAAGGTTCCCATATTAACAACAATCCTGTTTCTGATAACTCCCTGTTAAATGGAAACGTTTTGCCTGGAACCCATACTGTCCATTTGACTTAGAGCATTAATTGGTCCAAGGCAAAAAGCTTGATGTTGCCATGCTGCCTTGTGCCCCCGCTCCATGTGGAAAGCCCAGCCACTGGCAGGTTTGCAGGACTGCAGCCAGGGATGGAAGCAGGGTTGCCAGGTTTTTCAACAATGACTTGCTGGCCCAGATTGCATAGAGGGGATTAGTCCCATATGGTTTTTAACTCAAAGGGAGAGCTCAGAAGGAAGAGCTGGCAGGGGCAGGGCTGTGCTGGAGCTGTTTCCAATGTAAATCACCAGCCTGAGAAGACAGAGAATTTGCTCTTCAGGAGGAACAGGCCAAAGGGAGTCAAAGGAGTGAGAAACTTTCACAGCAGCTCTCAGGATGCCAACTCCCAGCCCCTTCTGCCAGAGCATTCAATCAACAAATTCTGCGCACTAGGAAGAGGTGGACAGCAGATCTGGAGCAGAAGTGCTTTGCTCTGGCTGCTGCCAGCCCTGTGTGGCATAAACAGTATGCTGAGATTGCTGAGCTCCTGCCCGGGGACTGATCAGCAAAGTGCTCCTGCCCCATACATACCTTACCCCACACAGAATCCAGCCAACAAGCTACAAGTCGACCAACCATCACGTGTGTGCCTCTCTTCCCAGCCCACACACAGCCCCTGAATGCCCCTCCCATCCCACACGTATGCCAACAGCCCTCCCTAATGTTCATAGTCACTGCAGCCTCCAACATTTTAACAGCTCAGCCTCACTGGTCACAGCCCTCAATATCCCGGCCCCGAGCTCCACTCAACATTCCCATCTCCCCGCAGCACCCCAACTCAACCCCAGTCCCCTCAACATCCCCCATTCACCTGAAAATCCTTCATCTCACAATCCCAAGCATCATGGACAATCCTCCCACAACTCGCCCCATTCACCCCAGCATTCCCTCACCCACTCATTCCACCCCCCCATTACCTCCACAGACCCCACAATTCTCCCCAACATCCCCCATTCACCCAGCATCTTGCCACCCCTGGGCCTTCCTGTCCTGGCCACTCACCTGACCTTCCTGGCCAAACATGCCATCGGCTGATTGGCCTGAAGCATACATGTCAGACGATCAACTCATTGCATGTTGGCGTAATGCAGCAGGTCATGGTGCATTCATGAGCAGAGTCATACCTGCAGCAGCAATGCCAGGCCATGGCCCATATGTGAGCATGTGCTGCTGATTGCGCAATGCTGCCACATCGTTTGGTGTTGCTGCCAAAAGTCCGATCCCCTCGTCCACCCGTTCACCCTATTGTGCATGTATCACCTGACTACGTTGCTGTGACATGCAACTCTATGCAGCATGCACGCATGCACCAGTCTGTCAGGAATTTGAAACTGACATGCCATCATGGTGAGAACAAAGCTTTTCTGTGAGAAGCACCAAAACCAGCAACTGTTTTGAAAAGAAATCCCCAGACCCGCAAGAAACAAAAGCAAAAAAACCCAGTAACAAGCCAATACCCTGTTGGGGAAAAAACAAGTCCAAATCTGCTTATAATTTGGATCCCTTTGAAAGTCATTGGGGGAGGGGGACATGTTCCTCTTCTCCCCCACCTCCCTGGTAGCACTGGCCCTGTCCTCAGGTAAATGCAGAGCTGGTACTACTATATGTGTATATTATACACTGGGCCTGGTCTACACTAGGAGGTTATGTCGAATTTAGCAGCGTTAAATCGAATTAACCCTGCACCCGTCCACACAACGAAGCTATTTAGTTCGACATAGAAGTTTCTTTAAATCGATTTCTGTACTCCTCCCCGACGAGGGGAGTAGTGCTAAATTTGACATGGCCATGTCCAATTAGGGTAGGTGTGGATGGAATTTGACGCTAATAGCTCCGGGAGCTATCCCACAGTGCACCACTCTGTTGACGCTCTGGACAGCAGTCCGAGCTCGGATGCTCTGACCAGCCACACAGGAAAAGCCCCGGGAAAATTTGAATTCCTTTTCCTGTCTGGGCAGTTTGAATCTCATTTCCTGTTTGGACATCGTGGCGAGCTCAGCAGCACTGGCAACGATGCAGAGCTCTCCAGCAGAGGTGACCATGCAATCGCAGAATAGAAAGAGGGCCCCAGCATAGACTGATCGGGAAGTCTTGGATCTGATCGCTGTGTGGGGCGATGAGTCCGTACTTTCGGAGCTGCGATCGAAAAAACGTAATGCGAAGATCTACGAGAAGATCTCCAAAGCCATGACGGAGAGAGGATATAGCCGGGATGCAACGCAGTGCCACGTGAAAATCAAGGACCTGAGACAAGGCTACCAGAAGACCAAAGCGGCAAACGGACGCTCCGGATCCCAGCCCCAGACATGCCGTTTCTACGAGGCACTGCATTCCATTCTAGGTGCGGCCGCCACCACTACCCCGCCACTGACCGTGGACTCTGACGATGGGGTATTGTCGACGGTTGCTTCCTCGGAGATGTTCGCGGACGGGGAAGATGAGGAAGGAGATGAGGAGGACGAGGCAGTTGACAGCGCATACAACGCTGATTTCCCCGACAGCCAGGATCTCTTCATCACCCTCATGGAGATCCCTTACCAACCCTCCCAAGGCGTTAACCCTGACCCTGAATCAGGGGAAGGATCAGTCGGTAAGTGTTTTAAACATGTAAACATTTATTTTGATCAGAACAGGAATGGAATATTAACAATGGGTTTTGCATGATTACTTTGCCCTAGGCGCGCTACTTTTTAGTCCTTGCCAGTGCAGCTACTGGAAAATTGTGTCAATATGTCCGGGGATAGAGCAGAAATCCTCCTGGGACATCTCCACAAAGCTCTCCTGGAGGTAATTTGAAAGCCTTTGCATTAGGTTCCTGGGGAGAGCGGCCTTATTGCGTCCTCCATGGTAGGAAACTTTTCCGCGCCAGGCTAGCAGCAAATACTCCGGGATCAGTGCCTTGCACAGCATGGCCGCATACGACCCTGGTTTTTGCTGGCATTCACGCAGCATGCGGTCTTTCTCTGTGTCCGAGATCCTCATCAGAGTGATATCACTCATGGTGACCTGCTTTAAATTAGGGGAATGTTAGTATTGGGAGTGATTGCCTGTTCCTTTACATAAGTGTAACCGGTGGTTTACAGCCACGCGGTGGAGGCGGGACAGGGGCAGCATACAGGGATCTTTCCCGGGGACAGCCGCAAGGGGGGTGGGACAGGGGCAGAGTTCATGCTGGCCGGATTGGAGGGCACTGCTATAAATTAAGTTTTCAGCAGCCAAAAGTCTACGGCTTACCATGTCCGCCTGCTACCCGAATTCCGCTGTCCTGCCCCGCTTGTGTGATCTGTACTCCAAGACCCCAGGCACTGAATGGGAAGGCCGAAAATTCGACATTGTCCTGAGTGCGCATGTGATAGGTGCTGTGCATGGTCTTGTTCACAGAGAAAGACTATGTTCATTGTTCACAAAAATGTATCTTTGTGAGGAATTCACTCCCTTTTTCCCATCCCACAACTGCGAGTGTCTCCCGACCTACCCCGGCATCCCCCTCCCAGAGGCTGGCGCAGATTAGGCGCCGAAAGAGAAGGACACGGGTCGAGATGTTCTCCGAACTTATGGGCTGCTCCCGAGCCGAGGCGGCACAGCAGACCCAGTGGAGGGAGAACATGTCGCAATACCAGCGATCACACAGCGAACGGGAGGACAGGTGGTGGCAGGAAGACCAGCAGGCGACTCAAACGCTGCTTGGACTAATGAGGGAGCAAACGGACACACTCCGGCGCCTTGTAGATGTTCTGCAGGACCGGAGGCAGGAGGACAGAGCCCCGCTGCATCTATCTCTAACTGCCCTCCCCCGCCACAAAGTCCCATCTGCCCCTCACCCAAAGTCCCAAGAAGGAGGGGCGGCAGGGGCCGTGAAAACAGTCACTCCACCCTTGCAGACTGCTCAAGTACCAGACAGCTCTCATTCCCAAAGTTTTGATAAGTCCTTTCCTTCACTCCAAAATCACCTCACCCAAGCCCCCGTCCCAGTGTCATCCCCTAACTGTGTAGTTGTTAATAAAAAATACGTTTCTGTTAATTACTGTTTCCGTCAGGTTCTTTTAGAGGAGAGTGTGTCTGAAGGGGGGAAAGGGGGTTGGTAATTGGAGAGGACAGTCACCTTTACCAGGGTACAGACACGGGGGCAGGTTCAGCAGAAGGTCACACACACATTGCAGTCACTAGGCACCCTGGTCAGTCTGGGAGGTGGTTTTCATGTTCTGTGTGGGGGGGGCTATGTGAGTTTGTGGAGGGGGAGGGCAGTTACAGAACTTATGCACCGGTCCTTAGCCTGGATGACAGAGCCACGCAGCAGGGGATCTGTAACCGTTCTCCCCCACCACAAAGTCACATAGCCCCCACACACAGAGTCCCGAAAATGAGGGGTGGCAGCCTCCGTTGAAACAACCAGTCCACCACTGCGGACCGCTCTAGCAGTAGGAGCCTGTCATTCCTCGAGTTTAGAAGCGTCCTTTCCATCACTACCCCCGCTCCCCACCACAGTCTGCATCCCAGTTTCAACCCTTTACCACGAAACCCTTAATAAAGAAAACGGTGTTAATGAACAAAGTTCCATTTATTTTATTTTTAAAGGTGTGTTGGAATGGGGCAATGGAGTGAAGGGGGTATGTAACTGGAGAGGATAGAGGGTCCTGTGGCACCTTTGAGACTAACAGAAGTATTGGGAGCATAAGCTTTCGTGAGTAAGAACCTCACTTCTTCAGATGCAAGACTAACACGGCTACCCCTCTGATACTGGAGAGGATAGTCAACATTAAGTGGGTAAAGAAACGGGGGCAGGTTCAGCTTCTCTTTAAACAAACTTAATAGTCACAGGTTACCCTGCTCACTGTGGAACCTAGCTTTCAAAGCCTCCCGGATGCACAGCGCGTCCCGCTGGGCTCTTCTAATCGCCCAGCTGTCTTGCTGGGCGTAATCAGAAGCCAGGCGATGTGCCTCAACCTCTCACCCTGGCATAAACATCTCCCCCTTGCTCTCACAGAGATTGTGGAGAGCACAGCAAGCTGCAATAACAATGGGGATATTGGTTTCGCTGAGATCAGAGCGAGTCAGTAAGCTTCTCCATCTCCCCTTGAGACATCCAAAAGCACACTCCACCACCATTCTGCTCTTGCTCAGCCGGTAGTTGAAGAGTTCTTTTTCACTGTCCAGGGCGCCTGTATAGGGCTTCATGAGCCAGGGCATTAGCGGGTAGGCTGGGTCCCCGAGGATCACTATAGGCATCTCCACATCCCCAAGAGTTATTTTGTGGTCCGGGAAGTAAATACCTTCCTGCAGCCGTCTAAATGGACCGGAGTTCCTGAAAACACGAGCGTCATGAACCTTGCCCGGCCATCCGACGTTGATGTTGGTAAAACGTCCCCTATGGTCCACCAGTGCTTGCAGCACCATTGAAAAGTAGCCCTTTCTGTTAATGTACTGGATGGCCTGGTGCTCTGGTCCCAGGATAGGGATGTGAGTACCATCTATAGCCTCACCGCAGTTTGGGAATCCCATCGCGGCGAAGCCATCTATGATGACCTGCATATTTCCCAGGGTCACTACCTTTGAGAGCAGTAGCTCAACGATTGCGTTGGCTACTTGCATCACAGCAACCCCCACGGTAGATTTGCCCACGCCAAAGTGGTTCGCGACTGACCGGTAGCTGTCTGGTGTTGCAAGCTTCCAGAGGGCTATGGCCACTCGCTTCTGGACAGTCAGGGCTGCTCGCATCCGGGTGTCCTTGCGCTTCAGGGCAGGGGACAGCAACTCACAAAGTTCAAGGAAAGTTCCCTTACGCATGCGAAAGTTTCGCAGCCACTGTGATTCATCCCAGACCTGCAGCACTATGCGGTCCCACCAGTCCGTGCTTGTTTCCCGGGCCCAGAATCGCCGTTCCACAGCATCAACATGACCCAGTGCCACCATGATGTCCACGGTGCGAGGTCCCGTGCTTTCTGACAGGTCTGTGCCACTCTCAGACTTCATGTCCTCACCGCGCTGCCGTAGCCTCCCCCGATTTCTCAGCATCTGCCTCTGAAAAAGGTGGATGATAAGGTGCGAGGTGTTGACAACGGCCATAACTGCAGCAATGGTCGCAGTGGGCTCCATGCTCGCAGTGCTGTGACGTCCGCGCTGTCACTCACCAGAAAAGTGCGCGAACTGATTGCCCGCCGGCGCTTTCAGGGAGGGAGGGCGGGAGTGACGGTTGAATGACGACAGTTACCCAAAACCACCCTCGACACATTTTTTTCCCCAGCAGGCATTCGGGGCTCGACCCAGAATTCCAATGGGCAGCGGGGACTGCGGGAACTGTGGGATAGCTGCCCACAGTGCACCGCTTCCAATGTCGACGCTTGCCCCGTTAGTGTGGACTCACAAAGTCGAATTACTGTTCTTAGTGTGGATACACACGTTCGACTTTGTAATATCGGTTCCACTAATTCGATTTAAGTAAAATCGAACTACTCCGTAGTGTAGACATACCCTAAGAGAAGCTCTGTATTTCCCTATTGTAAATGGAACCTGATCTTGTGTTCTCTTCTCATCTTGGGCCAGATTCTCATGTTTACCTGAGCTGTGCTTGGCACAGGTCTCTAGGAGGAGAAGTAAAGCTAGCGTTATGCCACAATTCCACTCTTCCTGTCCTAATAGCAGCCAGGAGCCAGCTGTTCATGAGTCAAGTAGGACCAAGATCAGCACACCTTCAAAATGCCCCAGCATACTTCCCATTCCTGGTATGTTCCCAGACTAGGGCTTTGAGAAGGAAGGAGAAGGTGAAGTAGGCTCTCCTTTCCACCACTCGGGGATTCCGCTACACAAAGACATACTTAGCTCTTTAAATCAGCTTTCCATCTCCATTGTGCTGCACCAGAGTGGTACAAAAGGAATTGAGAGGGGCCAAGGATCTAGTCCTATGTGTGCACTTAACTTGCCAGTCGTATGCACATAAGAAGTAATAAAAGTTGTATGACAGGGCTATAGAGGAAGTGACTTTTATAAGACAGTGTGAGAAAACTTCAAGGGTGAAATCTTGGTTCTGCTGAAGTAAGTGGCAGATTTGCCATTGACTTCAATGGAGACTGAGTTTCATTCCCCGAACTAATTTTTCATTCTGGTATCTTTCTACCTAGGCTTTTATGCCACTCTTATCATTACGGTATTTGGAACAAAACCCATGTATATCATTTAGTCAATAATGATTTATTACACTATTTCTAAATTTTCTCTTATGCAAGATGCTACATAAACTGCACTGAGATATATAATGATCATATTACAAAAAAATAATTCACAAAATTCCACTGTATTAACAATATAAGTGGTCTTTCCGAAATATTTGTATAAAGTTTTGGGTCATTGTTAAAGTTACCAGAATAAAACGTTATCTTAAAATGTTATCTTAAAACATTATCTTAAACTGTTATCCTTGGACCACATGTCCATCTGGACAAAAGCAGTTAACAATGGTTTCTTGTTAATATACCCTCCCTTCTACCTCTCAGCCTATAAAAGACTGATACAAGTAGATAAAGTTCTGCATATGAGCTATGCTCCATGGTGTTCTGGCAGTCTCTTCATAAAAGAAAAAGTGGCATTGGTGCAGTTCTTATTTATCTGAAAAGGGGTAATATTATGCATTTTGTCTATATTTCTATAACAAGCCACCATTGCTTAATAACAATCCATAATGTTCTAAAAATAATCAGCCTAGGTGGTATGGAAAAATAGAAAATGGAAATTCTGTCACATTTTATCTAGGGGGAATTGATACATTTTGTTTTACTCTATTCCCCATAGGATAGAGCAGATGTACAGGTGCTAGGCTAGAAATTGTTATAATTATAAAACTTTTGTTAAATTCCTCTGAGAGCTTTGAAAGTTTCCACATACAGTAGAAATTCATGCTTTGAAGAAAAAAAATCCATATGCCTAAAGAACAATAGAGTACAAGTTGATTTCCTGAATTATTTACTGCAGCACGGCGATCATTGAGAAGTGCAACACAATAATCAAAATTCAAAGGAAACACTGTAAATCTAAACAATTTCAGAAACAATATTGCTGGAATATGAAGGTTAAACATTCTTTTGGATATATTATTTAACACCTTTTGTGCTTAAAGTATGGTTATAAAAGCATCTGTGTCAAGATGGCGCCTTCTTCTCACTCACTCTGTCTGCTTTCTCTTGTCTTTAAATCATAGTGGTTTACTTTACTGAAGAAACAAGTCTTCACTAATGCTAGTGAAGGGAGGGCCAATACGGATATGTAAGCATGAGTTGGATTCTTTATGGTCTCATGCAGCATTCACAAAATTGTTGCTTATGTTCATTTAGAAAGCTTTCCTGCAGATGCTGATGAAACAAGCAAGGAGACCACAGATGGATTTTCTGATCCTAGGTTAAGGTTCTGGTAGGGTGTTAAGGATTGTGCAGTTTTCAAAAGTCCAAAAATCCATGGCTGAATTGAACCTCTGGTTATTGGGTTGGATCCAAAGCCTGGTGACATCAATGGAAAGACTTCCATTGACTCCCACAACTTTCTATCAGGCCCACTCTAAAATTCACCCATTATGAATTCTAAACTGGAGTACATACAATTATTGTATTTATAAATTCTGGGTAGTAGAGCTTTTTATGCAGCCATATCCCAATTATTTGATTCTCTCTGTTATTCAAATTTTCCTATATCATCTGATATTCATATAGAAACTGAAGTTCATTTTTAAGATGGTTTCAGATCTTCCTGAGACTTTATCCCCTTGCTGTTTGCCCCTGTAGTCCCTTTGCTACTGCAGAATGCAATCTTGGAAATACTGATGTTGTGTTGGAATATGGGGCTCTTTAAAGGGGACATACCTTCTGCAGCAGGCTGCATGGACAATGCATTTTGCTCAGTGTGTGTGAAGTAACACCAAGTCTTTAGAATTATTCTAGCTGTTTCTTACAGCAGATCATATAACACTCATATTATTTTTAAAAAATGTCTCTATTAATAATTTAATGCTGGATTGTCACAGACCTTACTCAGCCATGCAGGGAAGTAATCATCCCTTTGTTCCCTGTCGTGGCCTGATCAGATTGTAAGTCCATCACCAGGGAGGGGAGACAGGGCTGCTCACTAATATTTACCCTTTCAGCAAATCATTGCAAGCAAGTGTGCAGGGAAGGGGGCAAAGGGTCAGAAAGTGGGAGGAGCCCTAGACCAGGTTCCCTGCCCCGCACTCCCTGAACACAGAGCAGCTGGCCTGGAACACAACCAGGAGTAAGGTGTGCCATGAGAAGGAATGAAGTATTATACTCTCCCCCAAAGCAAAGGGGCAGGAGAGCAGGAACTCTATGGATCACAAGCCATTTGTAATCTGTTTGTGGGGCAGTGCAGGTATGAGCCGCTCCCTCCTCTGTACAGGTAACAATCTAGACCCACTAGATATTAATATTATTTTACACGGAACATGTTACTTGAGCAAAAAATCCTTTTCTGAACATCTGAGGCTATCATATAATGTATGTTTGACAGCAAACTACACTGGAGTTCACAGAATATCTAAAGCTGTAAGGAAATCATTGCCAGAATTACAGCTGGCATATGTGGATTTTTAAACACAGGCTTTGCCGTTGCCAGAAAGAAGAGATCTTATTGCGCAACTCAACAGAAACTTTGTTTTTGCTCAGACTTCCACCACAGGAAGGAGATATATCATTTGGCTGTTGCTGTCACTTCCAAGGAAATTTGTAGATTGTGAACAGCCTCACAACTTTCCATTCAATCTGTGCAACTGAGGGAAGGGAAATTTTTGTTTTCTGTTCACCTGTTAAGATAGATGGTGTTTGAATGGACCTCATAAGCTCAGTTTCATCAATAGTAACAGTAGTAAGAGCAAATGCAGTGTCACATAAAAAGTGTGTGATTGGAGTTTGCATAATTTACCTATGTTATGGAAATTCAGCTTTCAAGTCTTTATTGTTGATGATTTCCAATACAGAATAGTGGGAATGTAATAATATTTTCAGATTTCTGAGATGCTTGATGCAGAAAACACAGAAAGGACCTATCTTGCATACTTTTACATGGAAAACATTTCTGAGATGACAAACAGAAAATCTGTTTAAGTACCATAATCCTATGTGCTTTAAAGGATCCTTAAGCATGCAGTAAACTGTGTTATCATGGTAGATAAACAAAACAGTTCACAATCCTATTATTTTAAGTTCCGTGAGAAACTAGAATACCATGGAGAATATTCTGGCACTGACACTTCTTGCAGTTAAGTTCTTTACGCATAATTTTCATTACTTCTGAAGAAAGCTGCAATAATCTTTTGAAAATTTCCAGAAAAAATAAGATATATTTGAATTGCCTCACATTGTGGCATATAGCTCTTCAATCTCCTGCAGTTTCTGTAACACAAAATGTCTTTGTGTATCATGGCAACAGTTTCAGCAATTGTGTAGATTTGGAATCCACAGAAAGTGTGACCTCCTATTTTTCTGCAAATCAAATGAAATCTCCCCTCCCCTACACACACATACAAACACACACACACACACACACAGTGTATGTGTGATATTTATGAGTGGCTGTTTCTCCTCCCACAACAGAATATAACTGTAAAATATATGGTTTCTGTTGTTCACTAGCTGATTTCTGGATATCTTAAAAGGAATCTCAGGCATCCAAAACTGTTTTAAAAGAGAAACAGGAATTAAAGGGTGAATATCTTATTTGTATTTTTAAACACTCTTTATTATTTTTTTGAATACTTAAACAATAGTAACATGTTAGAGTTCATAATAAACAATGCATAGTAATGAGAGTTATAAATGCTATGAAGTAACAGCAGTTAGCTGTTACTCTTTGCTTATAGAATTAGTGCATTCTCACCCAGTGCATCGGACTCCGGCGCAGGTATTCAGTTTAGGATGTGATATTATTATGAAGGTATTGACAAACTAGAGAGAGTTCAGAAAACATCATCAAAAATGACCATGTGGTTGGACAGAGTGCAGCCGTGTACAACGCTATGTTGGTGGGAGAACTTCTCCTGCCTACATAGCTTCTGCCACTCGCGGAGGTGTTTTTATTATGCCAATAGGAGAGCTCTCTCCTGTCAGCATAGAGCGCCTTCACCAGATGTGCTTCAGCGGCACAGCTGACTCAGTGTATAGACATGGCCTAATGTACTGTTGCACTGAAAGATGTTGATGGCTGCCATCAAATCAGTCTTTGATCTATAGACAATCACAGACGTGGTTAAAGCTGATAGATGTGCTAAGCACTTTTCTTTAGGCTAAACAGCAGGAACAGTTAAGCCCGTTTAGGTAGGGTATGACTTCACAGCAAATAAAGGTGTGATTATAGCTTAGGTAGGCACATCTGTACTAGCTTTAATCTAGTTAGTGCAGGAAACACTAGTAATGAAGACATAGGGTCAGGGATTTTAAGGCTACAGGCCGAGTATGTACTGCTGGTTCCCGACAGGTCTGTACTGGGGCGGCTAGTCTATGTTGAAGTTCTTTCTTAAAATGCTCATCTCTTTGTTAATTTATCATATTAGAGTGAAATCCCGGCCTATAGAAGTCAAGAGGCATTTTGCTACTGACTTTAGTAGGGTCAAAATTTCACCCTGAGAGTCTAAATGTTCACTTTCCATATTAGCACCTGCTATAATACCTTCTACAAATTGCATTGCACTCTTGTCAGTAGTGAAGACTTAAGAACATTCCCCCAGCCAGTTTTTCAGGGAACAATAATATAGTCAAAGCCTACAAAGATTTTTCTACATTTTTTCACTAGATGTAAAATGTAATCAGAGACAATCTCACAAAAGTACTTTTGAATGTCACTTCTCCAGTTTTCCTGGCAGCTCTCAGAATCCATTTCCTGTCATACCCTGAGGTACAAACAGGCAGAATTGTAAGAATGGTACATTTGTGTCCCTCATTTTCTTAAATGGGAGAAAGATAATTACATGAAATGGAAGATGGCATGGATATATCAGGTACAGTGAGAGAGTTTCAGTAGCCCCACGAACCTAGTTTTCTAGTGTCGTTGTCTATTACATCAATTTTTGTTGTAATAATTTGACTGTCAGCCTAAAATGCCACTGTAGTGCAATGTTCGCTTACTGAGACTTCCAGATCAAAGACATTCCTTGGAAAATTGTTCATGATGGGACTAGTTTGTAGTTTGTAACTGTTATTGTAAGGGTTCAAGTATTTGGGTCACTTTCCAAGACCTATAGATGGATCACCTGAAGTTGCTAAGGAAGCAGCGTGTTCTATTGTGCCAAGGGTAGCACCGTCCAGCTTCATACAGCACCGGTTCAAATGCAGGAGAAAAGCATAACAGTAGTATCTTTCTTCACAGATCACAGCACCTCCAACAGTTTACCACCTATTCCAAAGAGTGAATAAAATGTGCAGTGGTGACAAAATATGACCATAAGTTTGTGTATTAATTGTATATTTCACAAAGTAACCAAAAGTCCAGACATCTCACTTTTTCAACCATGTCAATGCAAACACAAGGATCCCACAGCATGATGACCTGTAGAACAAGATTAAAATCCCGCAACCCTCTATGGAACTGCATCAAGATCCTTACACTCAACTTCGACGCTGAGGCTCAATGGAGAGCCACATGGTGCATTTTGACCACTCAAAACAAACAGCTCATTGTGGACCCTGCCGAGGAACCACCAGGTTTTGATTTACTTGGGAAAGACTGGGGCAGATTGCTGTGGCAATGTGCTGGCTATCAAATCTAGACATAAGTTTGTAATCATTGCTACCTTACAAAGCCATATAAAAGAAGTATCCAAATTAATTTTTATGTGCTTGACTTCTAAGGGCATGTCTACACATTAATTCAAATAGGTTTATTCACTCCAAATACACTGAATTAACTATATCAAACTAAAGTGCATCCATACTACTTTGTTATGCCATCTTAAGGTCCTTCCTTTATCAATCTTTGCATCCACACAGCTCTTTCCTTCTGTAAATTAACTGTGCAGAAATCTGGGCTGATGGTGCAGTGTTCCATTGCTTTTTTTTCATGGGACATTATGGGATGCTTTCCAGAACCTACAGGAATTCTGGGACTTAGGGTCAAACTAAAACACTAACATGATTCCTCTCCTGGCATCCCATAATTCATCTGTATTTTTTGTCAGCACCATTTTCAAACTACTGTCAGGCACCATGGAGGACATATTGCTGAGCACCGTGGTCATGCTAACTTTTAATATGAGCAGGGTGATGTATTGGCAGTTGAACACCTGGAGGGGCTGGGGTCAGGGGCTTTGGATGCCATGGTGATATGGCTTTAGAGGAGGAGCAGGAGGATGAAATTGAGCAGTCGCTTCTTGATGCCATTTTCCTGGAGCAGCTTCACTTGATGGAGTGCTACTTCTGGACTCAGTCAACTAGCTGTGACTGGTGGGACGGGATAGCCCATGGGCAAGGCTCTCTCCCTTGCTCTCACAGATATGGTGCAAAACACAGCAAGCACAACCTCTGTGCGATCAGTGTGCATGCCAAACTAGAGAGCTATCTTTGCCTCAAATTCTCTTGTGTAACAGTAGTCAATCAGCACAAGGTACACAGCAAAATAAAGAATTCATTTGACCCCAATGGGTTAATAATGTTAATAATTAAAAATAGGTATGATTGCCTTGCAATGTCTTTGCATTCTGGAATGTTTCTGTAGCCTGATGTTGGCAATTTACCTTGCAAATTTCAATGGTAACTGAAACCTCAAAGTACATTTTCTGTTGCCTTTTTGTTCTGATTCTGTATCTACAATAAACATGCCTTCCAGACAATGTGTTTGATTATTTTTTTAAATCCTGTGATGCCGACAATCTTGAGTGAGGGAGGCGTAAGAAGGAGGTCACATTTGACCACTAGAAATCGCAGCTCAGGAAGTGGGCTTGGGGGTCAGCATGCTGGCCAATAGTTGTGGGATTTGATAGCGCAAGGTAATAAAACCTTTATAGCTTTAGGTCTCCAGTGTGGGTGCCTTTTTGAGCCCTCTGGGAGGTCAATAAAAACCAAGCAGACAGAAAGAGGCTCATAGCTGCACCCAACATGGCAGCATGGTATCTGGAAAAAGGTTATTAAAAGCCCCCATAGAGTTGTATTCCAATGCAACACTTACTACTTACTGGTAGAGCTCCCCTGCATAGCACATGTAGGCTGGCTCCATGTATAGTGTTTGAGTGTAATTTCAAATCTTCCAGTTCATTCAGCTCTTGACTGTCTCAGAGCATCTCCTCCTGGTCACATTCTATAAAAATGTCTTGCCATGAGGTGGAAAACTGAGTACCACATCATTCTGGGGTGGTGGCATTGCTTGCAAAAATGTAGTCAGGTGCTCATAGTATGGGTAGGTAGTGTGAGCATTACTAGAGGTCCTATTCTTGTTTCTTGCTATCAGGGACTTCTGCCAGAGCTTCTTTTCTTTGACTCAGCACTAGGACCACCTCTGCGAGTGCCCACTCTTCTTCATTTGCTCTGACAGGGTCTTGTGAATGTCTACATTCTGATGACTCTTCCCCAAATGGGACTGGACAGGCAGCTTTCCAAAGAGATCAACAAGTCCAGGAGCTCTGCAGGAGTCCACAAGGAAGCACATAGATGCTACAATGGGTATGTGACTGTGGGTGTGTGAACCTGGGTATGGGTACTGGGTGTGTTAACTCATCTCTACCTGGTATTGCAAAAGGACACATCTGGATGTGTGCCAGCATTTAAACAGGGAGGTAACTTACAGTCAGGATGACTCTGGAGCAGTGGAGGGTACAGAGGTACACAGATAGGCCAATCCAGCTATAAAGCAATGCAGCATGGGATACCAGTGTTAATCTGAATTAGGATTGTATCCAGAAGCAGAGAAATTAATCTGAATTAGGAATGCTTCCATATGACCCTCAGACCAAACAAACTCATTCTGACGTAGAGTTACTTCTCTTCCAAAGAGAATTAAATATAGAGTAAGACTCCAAATAACTTGCACTGTAAACAATTGTGTATGGATGCAAGGCACTAATGCAAACAAACTCAAATTAATCAGAATTAACTTCCCTGTGTAGATAAGCAATAAGAGAATGTGAATTGGTTTAGTTCTGCTCCCAAAACTTAAAATAGGATTTAAGCAGAAATTAAGAACTTCATAGGCCTTATACTGATCCTCTGCCCATGGGTGAATTTCACCTGCTATTTACATAGTTACAATTCACCTGAAGAAAGACTTGATAAAACAGCAACAACAGCAGCAAACTGTATACACAAATGCAGTAGTTCTGCATCCAGAACCCTGGCAAAAGCCAAGTCCCCAGGGCAAGATGCTTCCCTTAGCCTCTGCTTCCAACACGCTGTCCTCACTGCTATGCATGACATGGTGCATTGAACCATGTCCCCATACATTCTAAACCCTTCTGGGTTAGGAGAGCACTCAAACTCACACTTTCATCTAGGCTTCCAGGTGTCTAATCAGAACCAAAGTCCAGGTGGAGCTGTCCAGTCTGGATTTGCCACACCTACACACCTCACCACACACATGGAAAGGAATAGATTCATAGATTCATAGATTCTAGGACTTGGAAGGGACCTCAAGAGGTCATCGAGTCCAGTCCCCAGCCCTCATGTTATTGCTTTAAAGTTGATAGGTCATGTGGTCATGTGTAGTTCAGTTTGGGTGTAGCTGAGCATCATCAGACCTCAGGTCAGATTCAGTTCAGTAAAGGTCTTAGCTTCATTTCTTCACCATCTTTGCCACTACCGGTGCATATAACTTGTGAAGCACTGTAGGGTCCCTTGAGATGAGTCATATATTAGGGATTACTAATATTAATCCTCATGCTACATGCATATACTTTAAATGATGACTAATGACTGTTGTGTCTGTGTATGCACACAGGCACTGTGTTTCATTTTCCCTTGTCCAACTACCAACAGTCAAAACAAGGGAATAAAAAAAGCAAAGCACTTAGCATTTTTCCCCAGAAGTAAGAGAGAGAATAGGTCATGAGAGTGGAATGATTCCTTTTATGTGAAAGATAAAGAAGATCACAGCTTCAGAATTTAGAAGAAGAATTTTCATTGCCCTGTTGCTGGTGTGAAGGGAGAAAAGCTTTCCTTTAAAACCATCTTTTAAATGTACACATTAAAAAAAGAAGGTTAATAGAAAGGATAAAGAAGTTTAAATGAAACAGTGGTTAGCAGTTGTACCAGTAGAGCTATTATTTCTCCTTTGACTGTGGATGAGTTGTAGTTGCCTCTCATTGCTTGTTGGGGAGTTTCTGGATGGCTGGAAGAGAACAAAAATTCTTGTGAATTAAAACCAGGCATGTTGGAAATAGATCAATAAGAAATATGGAGAGGTAAGTAATCAATGAGGAGGGAGGGTCCTGCTGCTAGGATGCAATTAGACCTCAGGTAAAAAGACACAATGGGCTCCATCATATGTTAGCTCCCTGTCTGTCATGATTTTTATTTATTTATTTATTTATTGTTGCTGTGCATACTGTGAGGACACAGAAGTGGTAATTATGTTAATCCTAGTAGACAAAGTTAAAAAAAACCCCAGGAAGTTATAGGTGATGCTGAGTATTGTACTTACTGGGGGAGAAGACAGGTTTTCATTAGCCCTTGGGAAAGAGAGGGAAGCGGAGCAATAAACATAGTGCAAGGATGAGGATTTGTACCTCATCATTAAACTCTGAGGTACAGAGATCAACGATGAATTGTCTAGAAAGATGTAAAAAGAAAGGCAGGTGGAAGTGTGGACAGGAGTTCCTCCCCTTAATAAACGTACCAAAGAGCTTGGATTACAATCACAGGAGTCAATGCATGGATGAGTATGCAGTAGCAAGAGGAAACCTCTTAAGGATGGGTGGGGGGAAACACTCTTGGTTTGTAGATTATTGGTGGTGGTTGGGGAAAATTGTAGCGGATTTTGGTCACTGCTCCAGTTCTATTGCTTCATGCATTATAACTCTAAAATATGCTGCCGTACAGAGCTCTCCACCACCAACACCCCACCATCTGTTTCTGTGTGTGGAAGAGGGCCTTGTTGCTGCCATCCTATCATAACTCTGATGAGGTGAAGTTAGCAGGAGTTCCCCCAAACAAAATCCTCTGGTTAGATGCAGGGTGTTGAGTCCTTCCATTCTTTGGGAATGACCATAACCCAACTGAAGAGAGGGAGTCGTAGCCCAGGGACATGGGGAAGCCCAGCTGCAATGCCCCTTTTCAAATCAGCAGATGGCTAAATGCCACCCCAGGGAAAGGCAGAGCTGTAACTAAATGGATGAGCCTTGGTGTGGGAGATGGGCCATCGTGAGATCGCATATGGGTGTGCTTTGCCTTAATCTAATCCTATTCCTTCATGGTCCTAATATTATTACTTATTTGTATTGTGGTAGTGCCAAGAGGCCAGGGTGCCATTGTGCTAGGCACAACACAAACAAATAACAAAGAGATGACCCCTACCATAAAGAGCTTTCAAGCGACATCTAGCTCAGCTCAGTAAAATCAATTAATCTGGCTCCTGGTGACCTTTATTGAGATCCCTTTTTTATTACTATTCAAGTAAACGGGATCCTTCACAGCTCAAATATCCAGAAGCCCAGAACGTGTTTTGCATTCCTTTTCAAAGGTGACCTGGAAATGTTTTGATTTTTTTGGTTTTAGGAGTTCTTCAGTTATAACAACGTGTGCCGAATGTCCCAACCAGCCAGACTTTAAGGGGCACTTTGCTGATCAGAGTAGAGTAGGATGTCACAGGACATAAATAGAAAAGAAAAAGATGTAAATTAATAATGTGCTGACTATCTTCATTCTGGCTATTCAGGCATTCAGCACATATTGCTACAGTTGAGGAAGTTTTGTAAAATAATCTAAAGGTCACCTCTAAATTGAAATGGTGAAATCACAAATGCAGTGCTCTCTTTCTCGGCAAGGTGTTCTCCTGCTGGTGGGTTTTTGTCTTTCTTACAGTGAACACACAGCAATTCAGTCTGCTTTTTCTTTTTTCAGAAATTAATGCTGTGAGAAAATGAAAAAATCACACCTAGAACAATTCCCCATCTGTGAAATGGGGATAATAATACTTATCTCACAGAGGTGTTGTATGTCCTAATTAACAATTTCACACCCTCTGAGTAGTGTTCTATCTTCTTAGCTTGCCTTCTGTAACCACAGCCACCAGCTGTCTGCCTGTCCCTGTACTTGTTAATTGGACCACAGTAGCACTCACTCAATAGGCCTAAGTTTTCTTTAACATTATTTGACTTTCCATAAAGTTTATGGTTTATCCTCCTAATTGCTAGTGTGTTGTTTCCCCTTATGTATTACACTGGTACAGATTTCAGCAGAGCCCTAGGATATACAATATAGATCATGTGGTTTTATAGGGCGTCTGATTCTAGACACACATCATACAGTAATGTACTGGCTTTGTACATGAAAAGGTAAGTAATGGTTCCCTCCATTAGCTTGCCCACAGAGAGGAGAGGGGACCTGCTACTACTGGTAGCTAAAAGTGATTGGAGCTGGAGGAACAGGGTTCTAAATCCCTATTCTCAATTTGTGTATGATTTATCCAGTAGCTGTGTTTGTTGTCTGCAGCCAATGGATTCCTTATCATATAAAAAGCGACAAAGAGTCCTGTGGCACCTTATAGACTAACAGACGTATAGGAGCTTATAATATAGCCACACAGCACTAATGGGGTTAATGAGGCAGAGGTTATTTGAAAAATTTCAGCTCATCTGGACATAATGCTCCATTCCAGTGACTTTCCACTCTCCAATTGTGGACCTCATCCCATTCTTCCCTCCTTCTACCTTTGTTAGTTTTCCCCATTTCCTTTGTTTGTCTAGTTTAGAGCATAAGGACCTGAAAGCAGAGACTGTAACTTTTTTTATTTCTGGAAAGTGGCGCTCTAATACCTACATGGGCACTGGATAAGGACCCAAATAGATAGAGAGATGGATAGGTCAGTATTGTGCTCTATAAATATGAAATAATATATTTTTAATATTCTAAATCACTTTGAGGAGCCCAACTAGTACACCGTAACCAGGTGGGTACGACCCAAACATGGTATCTAGCAAAGAGAAGTTTAAGTAAATCAAATCTGTGTCTAAATGTCCCTTGTGTCTTGTAGCAACAGTAGAAGTATGCTTTTGTAAGAAGCCATCTTTTAACACTGAAAATCTGCTCCATCCAAAGTTATCAAAAAGTGGATTGCAATTCAGGTTGAATATCCACCATGTCTGTATTTTAATATCTGTGGTGTAGGGGAAGGGGCAGGGCAGCTGTCACCCTCACTGTTATTTCTACTTAATAAAGCATTGTGGACCTGGTTTTATCCTGCCTGGAACCTTATGTAACTATGTATGTCTGTGCAAAATGGGAAATAAACACAACCATTCTGATATGTACTCTCAGTGCACAGGTTTAAATGACTGCACACAGTGCAAAACAGTGGAAAATCACGCCCCCTATTTTTAAACTTACTTATTTGAGGTTATTGAGCCTGATTCTCTTCTTGCTAATACTGGTGTAAAACAGAAGTAACTCCAGAGGAGTATGTAGAGTTGCACCAATGTAAAACCAGCATAAGTGAGGGAAGAAACAGGCCCACTGTCTCTTAGGAACCCCAGCTAACATGTTTTTGCCTTTGGCTATGGTTTACTTTTGAGGTCACCTTTACAAAAACTGCACTTTCAAAACTTTGTACTGTTTTCATATGTTTAGAACATAGTTTCAGTAGTTCAGGAGGGCTGGGATTCTCAAAGGGAACTAAAGCCCATACCCCCTTGAAAATCCCAGCTTAAACATTCATTTTCTCCCCAAAGGCTGCAGTAAATAGACTTAAAACTGGATACATTTATCACTGAATTTATAATAATTTCTAACATTAAAAATTAAACCCACTTTCACAATATACAGTTGTAATGGAAATTGTAAATATGACAGTTGCATAATGAATCCCATTGTTTATTACAGCCCAGCATAGTCTGCATTCACATTCCAGGGGACCCACTGTTATTCTGAACAACAGTTGGGTCCACCTTCTGGAAGTGGTTGATTTAGCAGTTGCAGTCTTCCACCAACAGGTGTTCTTGCCAGAATTTCCTCATTGTTGTCACCAGATCTTCTTTGTTGCAGGGCTTTACTTCCTAACAAATGTAAACGCCTCAATGAATGTCAAGCCAACCCTGTCGGGATGAAAAACCTCAGCAAAAAGACAATGATTATAGACTCATTAGGCAGACCCTTAGTTAAAGTGCTGTAGCCAAATGTTCAGTACTTACAGTGCAATTAATTTTCCTAAATGGAAATGCAGTATTTCAAGCATCCTGTCATTTATTCTGGGAAGGGAAGGGGGAGGGAAGGAGTTATTCCTGCTTCAAGTAACACTGCAAAAACAGTGGTTGGAGGTTGTGTGATTTAAAAAAAAATGTTAGTATTTCTATTAATTATATGGGCTCAAGTCATAACCCTGGATCTGAACCTTAGATCTGGATCCAAGTTTCCAGCTTGACTCTATCTCAGTAATGGACAGAATCTAAATACCCTGAACAGTGCAAAAGACCAAATTTTGGTTGCAGATTTTAAACCTACAGTTTAAGGGGTGGTTAGAGCCAGCTTCTTAGTTCAGCTCATTTAAGACATACAGCATTTAGATTCAGATCTTTGTTTGTTTCAGACCTTGCTGCTGCTTTTATCTTTGTGCAAGAACATACGCTGTTTTACTAAAAAAGCAGTAAATAAATCCTGAGCAGTGATTAACATTAAATATTGTATGTGTGAAATTAATGTTAATGGTGACTAAGTAAATGAACGTTATGTTTTACTTTTCATGGAGGTATCCGTGTGTTTCATATGAAATTGATTAGTTGTCTTGCCTTGACTTTATACCAGAGTATTTTATTCACTGACACTGAACCTCCAGTACCTGTGTCTTTGAGGGAATGAGTAATGCAGTCTCCAGAAACAACTCACAGAAATTGTTTTAAGGAGGAAATGGGAATCCAGACAGGATGCTGCAAGGGGAAACATAGTAATCGATGTCCATACTGTAGTAGGCTCAATGTATGGACTTCAAGGATCAAGAGCTAATTATACTGAATTCTCCGCCAGAGCCTCCAGATGATGTGGCATGTTTTGGAGGTTGCGTCAGTCCCGCTAATGCTCAGGGATACAAGCTTCTTCATGAAGGAACACTCAATAGAAGATAGCTTCTCACACAAATGACAAGCAATAATGGACCTTAGAAGGAGAATTAGTCTCTGGGCCAAATTTACACCAGTGTAACTGAGAATTAATTTGGCCATCTAACTCTACTGTGTACTGGTGATCAGTGAGCACTTATTTAGCACACTGGTCATCAGAGGCACAGGCACCACAAACCAGTGCTTATTCCTAGACTGTTTTCATGCAGCCACTATATACCTGCTGAAACATAGGAGAGAAAGTTGCCTGAGTACAACCAGTGGGACACCTCTTTGCTCAAGTTGCCCATGAATAACTAAATGGTGGAACAATTCTGATTAGCTATGACAGGTCCAGGGGAAAGGATTATTTAACAGCAAATGACTTCCCCCAGACTGTAAAGGCTTCATACCAAATGGCTGATGATTTAGATGGAAAACACAATGCAGAATTACCTCAGGAAACAGACTGATGCACTTCTCTGTATTCCTTTCTCCTGCAATCCCCCCACGGCCAAAGACTCATAGGAGGGCTGTGCTAGTAGGGATCAGTTACATTGTGTGCATTGTTCTATACATAACTATCTGGGTATAGCTATCTATTTGTCCATTTTGGTTTAGCATTGCTGACTATTTTATATATCTACATTTATGACTTTCTGCTTTATTAAGATTCAAAAATTAGAATTTCAAGTCTAATGACGCTTATTAGAATATTTTTTTAAAAACTTTTCCACGGTGTTTTACTATGACTCACCACACCACAGCATAGTGTACAGAAGTGGAAGGATGAGGTGTATAAACTGCATTTTTTGTAAAATTCCTAGTGTTCAAAGAAAGGGTTAGGGAGAAGGACTTGAATATTTTTATGCTAATTTATGAGCTATTCCATTAAAAGGTACCACATTATCTACTGGTGTGTGCATTTGGAGAGGGGTGTATGACTACAGAAATTTTCTGAACTTTAAGATGTCAGACAAGATCAAGATGAACCATCAGTCACTTCACAAAATGGTGATAGAGCAAGATTAAGCCTCAGTTTCTGTCCTCCGTGAACTACAAAGGATTCTTTCTGTGTACTTGGAACAGATGCACTTTTAACAGACTGCAGTATAGCTCCCTGCATAGAATTATTTTCCTGTTTATAAATATTCAGTAATATGCCTGTTTGTTTTTGCTGTTTATTGTGCCTTAAATGTTATCCTATTTCTCTACCATGCATCACATGCAATTTATTATTTTATTGGGGTGGGAGGGATCAGTGTCTATATACATATAACTCAGGGACCACGAAAAGGAAGCTACTAACATTATACCAGTGCAGTTCCACTGTCACCATTCTCCTCCCTATGCTATTACTAAAAACTCTGGATTAACTTCAATGGAGCTGCACCAGTTTACATCAGATGAGAATCTGGCCCTCCATATCTAAGCATAGATTTTCAAAAGCATGTAAGGTATTTAGGAACACAAGTTCCATTGAAAATCAAGTCACTTTTGGAAACCCTCTCTCCCCCCAATTAAAATGGACAAAAGTCATCTCTCCCATATTTGGCTATGTAGTTCTATCCTTTCAGGAGTCTGATTTGTCTTGCGTACCCCCAAGTTTCTCCTCACTTGAAAACTACTTGCTTACAAAATCAAACATAAACAAACAAAAGTGTCACAGCACTTTATTACTGAAAAATTGCTTACTTTCTCATTTTTACCATATAATTATAAAATAAATCGATTGGAATATAAATATTGTACTTACATTTTAGTGTATAGTATATAGAGCAATATAAACAAGTCATTGTCTGTATGAAATTTTTGTTTGTACTGACTTCACTAGTGCTTTTCTTGTAGACCAGGAAAATATCTAGATGAGTTGATGTACCCCGGAAGACCTCTGCGTTCCCCGAGGGGTACATGTACCCCTGGTTGAGAACCACTGTTCTATCACATTGGCCCAGCTATGATGAGCTGGAATTTACCTTTGTCAACAAATACAAAACCCCTTACATAATGTAAACACTGAGATTTATTGTCCTCTTTAAAAGCAGGCACATACAAAGTCAAATTAATGCAGGCAAGAAATTGCAGGTACTCTGAACAGAGTAAACATTTTTATTCTCCCAAAATATGATTACAGCTTTTTTTTTTTTCATTACTTTCAAGAGCATGAACCCAAAGAAGTGGATCTTTTAAAACTTGAGAAATGGCTTTATGAAGATCCTGGAAAACCTCTGAAAGGCAACAAACCTAGGTATGGATTAGTGAACAGAGCTTTTCCTGTGCACACATCAAATGAGGGTAAACTACTGTATATAACAATCCCCACTTTGTACCAATTATGTGAGCAGATTACTTTGCACCACTCTTACAGCTGTAAGGGAGAGAAGGAACAATAGATGCTTGAATACAATATCATTCCACCAATCTACAGTTGGTCTTTTGTTTTGAAACAAAGAATGTAGACTATGTTAGGAGGCTGCATATAATACAGTGCATTATGGTTTCTAACTATTCTTTATTTAAAAGTAGGCAAGACTGAAAAAAAGAGAGTTCTTTTGAAATGAATACAGGTTCCTATAGTACTTAATCTTGGGATTCAGTGCTGTTGTCATCAGAAAAAAAAGTTGATCTTTTTTCCTTCAGCAGTTCAATCTGAAGAAAATCACATTTTCTTAGAGGTCACGACCCCAGAACTACCTACAATTCTGGAGCTTTTGTTTTACGTAGAATGATCCTCTGAACCCCTGTCTGTGCATACACCATGCATATTTTTAAAAAAAAATTAGAAAAGTTGTGTCTACCTCTTCCGTAAGAGTTCTTTTTACTTGCATCTCTAAGCATTTTGAAATACAGGAGATGAGCAGCAGTAGAAAATGAAATTTTGAGGACCACTGCAGCAAGTGAATTAGACCTTTGAGAGACAGAACAACAAGATATTTTGAACAGTAAGGCAGAGCAAGGTAGCTGAGGGAAGACAATTTCCAAGAAAGGAAATCCAGGAGTGCAGAGGGCAGCTCCAAATCCTATTAATATCAATGGGAATTTTTCCATTGAAATTAATGGAAGTTGGATCATCCTCCAGAAGTTAGTGTAAGTAGAGTTTGATAGGAGGAGGTAGGTTCTGAATTAAAACATAGGGAAATTTTGACCAGGCATAATGTCAAGTTTAGGCTTGAAATTAGACGAAGGTTTCTAACCGTCAGAGGGGTGAAATTCTGGAACAGCCTTCCGAGGGAAACGGTGGGGGCGAAAGACCTCTCTGGCTTCAAGATTAGGCTAGATATGTTTATGGAGGGAATGGTTTGATGGGATAACGTGATTTTAGTCAATTAGGCAATAACGTGCCATCGCTGGTAAAATGTGGGTCCGGCTGGAGAATCTTGCCTGTATGCTCGGGGTTCTACTGATCGCCATATTTGGGGTCGGGAAGGAATTTTCCTCCAGGGTAGATTGGCAGAGGCCCTGAAGGTTTTTTGCCTTCCTCCGCAGCATAGGGCAGGGGTCACAAGCTGGAGGATTCTCTGCGACTTGAAGTCTTTAAATCACGATCTGGAGACTTCAACAGCTGAGATAAGGGAAATTGGGTGGGTCAGCTTTTGTGGCCTGCATCATGCGGGAGGTCAGACTAGATGACCATAATGGTCCCTTCTGACCTTAAAGTCTATGAGTCTATGAGTCATCATGATGATCTGGTGAAATAAGAGGTATCTAGAGTATAGCTCTTGCTTATGTCAACAAACCACTTCTGAAACAAAAGTGTACCCCGTGCTACTAGGTATCTATATATGTCTATCCCTCTATCAATTTCTACATTTGTTATGTTTCTCTTGTATCTTTGTCAGGCATTGAATACAGCATTTTTATTCATTCCCTTATATACCTAATATAGCAACCTAAAAGTTGTAAAATTGTCAATGTATATTTATACAGTGAATTTTCTATTGTCAGGCCTTTTTCTTCCGATATCTTTTAGTGGCAGCAGATTGATGCCCATTGGAATTCAGAAATATTTTGTATAAACGGATCTTTATTTTTTGTGCGTGATTATTTAAATATATGCAATTGTACTCTGTGTGTGACTTATAATACACAGATGCAAATTTCATTTAAAAATATGACTACACCAATTTAAATTTCTTGTAAAGGAAACACTCTTCTGCTGAGACTTGCATGCTAAATTTCAGCCCAGAGAGAATTTTAATTGGCGACTTACAAACCCTTCAGAAACAATATTTGTAATGGAAATTTTGACAGCACTTTCACTACAGCAGTGAGAATTGCAATGCTATAATGAAAAAGAAATTATGATAAACAGAATACATTATGAAGTAGTCTATGACAAATTTTTAGCCTTTATATTTGTCAGGAAGCTAGTAACAGGTAGTATAACACAAAACACGCTTTAGCTTTTGCATAAGAACAACCTGAATGACCAAAAGGTTTCTGAGAAAGAAACAGTCTCATGTAGAATTCCAGGAACTACATACAGGTTATGAAAGAAATATGTTGTATAACACACCCATATGGTATCAGATACTGGTTTGAGTAGCATAGTTTATAGACGAGTATCTCTACTATGTAGATCTCTTTTTTTCACTGAAAATATTTTGATATTTCCTGCCCTGTTCTATTAATATATTTTATTTTAACATATACATGTGTGGGTTTTAACCTGATTTCTATTGAGATCTGCTATCTAAAGGTAATAGAGAGATAGAGGCTGAGATCCTATGCAGATCCTATCCTAGAAGGTGCAGTCATGGGAAAAGTGGAGTGGGGAGCGAAGATGACTAAGAGTACGTCTATACTACCCGCCGGATTGTATAGACATACAATCTATACGTACAATGCTCATTCCTGGACCCGGATTGGCGGGTAGTGTTCGATGTATCGGGGATCGATTTATTGCGTCTTGTCTGGACGTGATAAATCGATCCCCGAATCGATGCCTGTTCTCCACCTTAGCAGGAGGAGTAAGCGGAGTCGACGGGGGAGCCGCGGCAGTCGACTCGCCACCGTGAGGGCGGCCAGGTAAGTCGAACTAAGATACTTCGACTTCAGCTACGCAAATAGTGTAGCTGAAGTTGCGTATCTTAGTTCAAACCACCCCCCGCTAGTGTAGCCCAGGCCTAAGATTCAAGGCTTCTCTGGGATCCAGTGTGGCCCCCGGCATAAACTAGAGCAGCCTGCAGGTGCTCTAAACGTACAGCAATCTCCATAGTGCTCACCACTGTGGAGAATCCCTCTTCCACCCATGACACACACCTTCCTGTGCACAGTACACGCCCCATACTAGGGTTTGCGAAGAGGCAATCAGCCCTATATTGTGTCTGCACTGACAGAATTCTTCCTTTGCCCTTTGTGGTGCAGTTCTGGTCCATATATACTGGGGCAGGAGACAGAAACTGGCTCATAGTATCAAATTTTGATTTTACTCGTGGCAGCATAAATTCAAAGTGACTCCACCAATTGATTTACATGGGTGTGTCAAGCAGAATTTGGCCCATATTTTAGGTTGATTTGCCTTTCTGTTTTTAAAGTCAAGCTTCAGTAAGAACTTACTAAGAAAGAAATAGTGTTACAACATGAGGAGTCTGTCCATGTGTAGTGGGGTGGCTGCCCCACTCCTGAGGAACAGGGTTTAAAAGCCCTGGAGATGGCTGCAGCTGTGAAGAAAGCCTTGGCTGATTGGAGAACCAGCCACAGATGCGGCTGTGCCACAGCCAGGGCCCAGCTGGCCCCCATAAGAGGGCAGTGGGCCAGGAGCACACAGAGTCTCTCTCTAGATGCTGAGAGGGATAGGCCTGGCTGCTGGGAGCTGAGCACAGTACCTAAAGTGGATCAGGGCTGGGGAAAGGCCAGAGGAGCTGGAGAGCTCTGGCCTGGAAAACCCCCAGGCTGCAGGCCTTGTTAAAGGCCAAGAAGGGCTTTTCCCTGCAGAGGGGCAGCCCCAGGGTAGGCAGAGGCAGCAAGTCCAAACCCTCCTTGCCAGTGATGAGTGGCATTTGCACTGCAGTCTGCCCCAGTGAATGGGGGCTAGGTTGTGACTGGCAGTAGCCACTGAGGCGAGGTGGGGATGGGGGTTGGGGTTCCCTGGAAAGGGATCTGTGGGGGTACTGCCAGGGGGAAGCACCCCAGCCTGAAAGGGGCACCGGGGTCCAGGATAGACTCGGACCCAGCGGCAAGCGGGACACCGGCCTGCAGAGGGCGCTCCAGAGGCTGGAAATGCTCATTCCTGGATGACCAGCAGGAGGCGCCACAAGGGTGAGTCCCGCCCTGCTACACCATGCAAAGGGTATTGAGTAGAAAGTAAAAGAAAACCTGTGTTAACTGTCTCTCAATGAACACATATATCTCTACATCATTAATTTAATTTTACTAGAGTCCAAAAGGCATAACCTTGTAAATTATATTCTACCAGAGATATTCAAACATCAAGTGGTATTTATACTTGATAAGCAAAAGGCTTATAATACAATATTCCAAGCAATAAATATATGAGGAGTAAACTTCATTGCAATGAGGCACTACAATTTTAAGACTTGGCATGCAGTATGCAAGTTTGGTAATGCTGAGATAATAATGCTGAGATAATAATGTATTTCATTACCTTTTCAGTTTTATTTCATTTTAGACACATGCCAAGATTAAACTTATTGGAAACTAATACTGTTTCAATTCTCCTGACAAAAAACAATCATGCTGTAAAATATTGTTATTTCTTGACTATTCTGTACAGTGCCAATTACAGCAAAAGAAAGCTGCAACATCTTTTGTAAGTTTCCAAGTTTTCTCCCTCTGCTAAGAAATATGAATCTTCATCTGGGTGTGTGCACACATGCACAAATATATCTATTTATATATATCTATATCTATTACAGTTCCCTTTTAAATGTTCCATTCTAAAGGTTAAGCTGTATTTTAACTGCTGGGTGTAGAAGCTCTCTCATTTTCTAATGGTTGGAATAAACAGAGAAACTAGTCTTACCACTTTGCTGCAATAACGTTAAGTCTTTGAATCTCACTATTCCACAAAACAGTTTTCAGGATCTGACCCACCGGTCATGCTTTCCATATCGAGCACCGTCAAGCAATTCACAGGAAGTTGCTGTATCCTACTTATTGGTTGCACAAAACTTCCCCCCCTTTCCCCGCCACATTTCATGCCCCTTACCTACCAACTAATGTTTCAGGACAATGATTACATGAAACAAAAGTAGAATAATGAAGAGACAATGTCCTGTGCATCATGGAACCATGGTTTGACAGTGTGTATAGGGAAATAAGGGGTGTGGTTTATTTAATAATTGCTTCAGCTATTGTAGTTATATAAATGTGTAACTGACTAATAATATTTTGAATGACTAATTTCATTTGTAAACTCTTCAGAGTTGCCATTATGTCTTCCTGTATGTGTTTGTACAGCACCTAGCTCAGCAGGGCCTGACTGAGGGCTCTGGGCACTAGTGTGATAAAAACAGTCATAAATAATAAGTATTAACATACATCTTGCTTTTCTGCTGGGATAGGGCCCTATTCCATACTCCTTATTCTTCATTCAGGCTAAAATTTTCATTGAAGGCAGTGGGCGTGCCACTTGGCTAGAGAGTGAGTCAGGAATGCTGCATAGGGTAGCGTGTCACAAAGAAGGGATGCTCAGCACTTGGATGCCTGAGAAAGATTGGAGATTTTAACAGTGCTACAGTTCTGTTATATTCTATTGTTTGAAAAAATGTCAATTTAGCATTAATTGAATAGGAACAATGTGTTTATAAATAAACTGGATGGTGCCTCCTGTAGCACAGGTGCCAACGGAGTGAGGGCAGGAGACTTACTCCTTTGAACCCTGGGCTCACTGAGCAGAGATTTTGCTTTGTGTGGCACAATCCCTCCAGAGCATCCTGGGGACATGCAGTTCTCCAGCACCCCCACCACGACCCAAATTATAAATTACACAATCTGGTCCCTAACTTCTGACCCGTTACTTCCACAAGTCTGAGAGGGAGGGGGAGCAGCGGCGCGCGAAACGCCCCCCCGGGGCCCCCCCCCCCCCCCCCAGGTTTGAGAGCCTGGGATGGAGGGGGAGACCCCGAGCAGCCGCGGCGCGCGAAACAGCTGATTCGCGCACCGCTGCTCCCCCTCCCTCCCAGGCTTGAGAGCCCGAGAGGGAGGGCGAGTAGCGGCGCGCGAATCAGCTGTTTCGCGCGCCATGGCAGCAGCAGCGGAGGTGAGCTAGGGCGGCCGGGGCACATTTTTAGGGGCGGCATTCTGGCGCCGGCCATGCCGCCCCTAAAAATGTGCCGCCCCAAGCACCAGCTTGTTTTGCTGGTGCCTAGAGCCGGCCCTGCTGATAAAGGAGGAAGACTGACACTTTGGGAGAGGTAAACCAGGCTGTGATAATACTCTGATTAAGGGCAGATGAATAAGGGAGCCAGAAAGCACCAAGGCCCTCTTCAGCAGTGAAATCTCGACTTTCTCAGGCTGGGATACAGAGGGACAACAGGAACTGCAGAAGATGCAGCTCCATCTGGGGATAGCTGGCTAGCAGAAGCAGACCCAGGCAGTCCTCCTGGAGGTCCTGGAGAAACAACAGAAGCATCAAGAGCTGTAGATGGAGCTGCACAAGCAATGGGCAGTAGTAGAAAAACAGCAGTATACCTGCTGGAGATCCTGCAGGGAGAAAATGACAGTAGCCACAGAAATAAAGTCCTAAAGCGGTATTGGGGGACCAGGAGACCTGAGGCCCAACTGAGGGACTGCTATGCTTGGGGGCATCTGGGGTACATAAGGAGGTTTTGCCCCTATATAAACTGTGACTTTAAGGCTGACTCTACTGTGCAGAATATAGAAAATACTGGGTGGTATTGGGCCTGCTACAAAAGCATGTACAGGGAAAGTATGTTCTTGTGTGGAGAAGCAGGCCATAGGAAGAGGCATTGCCCTTGAAAGAAAATCTCCTGTAGTAGGAGAAAAGGCTGAGATCCCAGGAGTATGTAAACCTGGGGTACAAGCAGGTGAGCAAAGAAAGGAGTGGGTATCCTGCAATACCAGCACCAAGGTGTCAGGTAACACAGATGTGGCAGTGATGGCAGGGAACCATGCTGCTACTCAGCAGAATCAACCAGTTAAAGGCAAGAGATCTACTACCATTGAGATGAACTGGGTGAAAACCAGGGTGAACAATGAGGTGACAAAGACTAATGCTGCAGTTTTGACAGTACTGGTTGTGGCTGGCATAGGAACCAAGGCTGCAGTGAGAAGTATGAACATGAACCATGTCATCTCTTTGGCAGAGAAATACTAGGCAGAACATACTACAATGGAAGAGGCCAGCCAACAGGAAGGAAAAAGAGAAGTTACTTTGGGAGAAGCAGGTGTTGCAGTTCCATATTCGGCTCCTGGAGAATGCAAAAGTTGGATTTGACATTCAGGTCCAGGGCTTGCAGGAACAACACCAAGATCGAGACCGATTCCTCCTGGAGGTGGACCAACTGAAGAGAGCTGGAGGAAATTCAGAGCAGGTCCTGGTATAGATGGCAACTCCTGTCCTGGGGCAAGTCAAGGTTATTAGGTCAGGAGGCATGTCACAGGCTGGCTGGCCCTTAAGGGTATGTCTATACTGCTTTGTCTGTGGGACAAGGGCTTGTGGAGTCAGTGTTTCCAAATCCACACCGCACTGTAATTCCCATGTGAAAATCATGGGTTCACAATAGGAAAAATAAAACCTTAGCCATCAGATGCAGTCATAATCTTATGGCACAGCAAACACACTACTTAAAAATCTACTTATTTCAGACCTGCCAATTTTTTTAACCTCTTCTCAAGATACATGAAAGACCTCTTAAATGCATGGCCTTACCATACTGCAAATCTATCCATTTAGCAGCTGTATCAAATATATTTCTTTGTCAGCTACCCATTTAAGATGGGATCTTCTTAAAAGGCATTGACATAAATTGTGTGGAAGATCGATTCGTTTAAAAGGCTTTTTCTTTTAACAGATAGCCATTATATTTAACCATTTAGTACATGGAATTCTCACTGAACAGTTTCAGTATTTAATTACTTATTCATTTTAAAGGATTTCACCAAAATCACTGGATCTGTGGGTATTTAGACTGATTCTTCACTTATGTATTCTTTGGGCTGGATCCTGGGATGCAGTGTAATCTCTTTGCACTAAACTGCCAGGAGATTCTACCCATAAAGCCAGCTTAACTGGCTATGGGAGGCTCACCTCAGTGCAAAAAGGAACCTCTGGTGATATAGGTATTCCTATGCTACCATCCCTCCTGAGCATACAGGGGATCCTGCTGATCAGCAGTTCCCTGGGCTCTTGACAGCTGACATAAATTAGAGCAGCCTTCAAGAGTAAATTAGTAAATTAGCACAGACTGAGCTCCATATTAGGGAGTAAACTGTTGAGCCTTATGCCAGCTTTGCATTCTTCCATTAAGTTATGGCATGGGCAGTAGTACTGGATCCCGTAGCCCTATATGTGTACATTTCAATAAATTTATTCCCTAGTGACCTGCGAGGTGTAGGGGAGGGTAAATGAACTGCAGATAGTTATTGTTTGGAAAAATCACACTTTTTGACAGTTGTGTAATTGCTGCTGTTTGCTGAAAATAGTATATAAGGAAGAACCTGAAAACAGCAAGCTGGTAAATAACTTTAATTGAATTCTAAGGGCGACATTCTGCCAATCTTTCTTCCCCTTGAGTAGAACCTTACTTTGCCATTAGTTCTAAGGGTTTCATTGGGACTATGAATGGAGTGAGGTTCCATTAAACATAAGTAATAAGAGGCAGAATTTCACCCTAATACCAAACTGTGGCAAGTCAAAATGGTCTGTTCCCTCTTTCTGGATCTTTTTTAGCTCATATGTCTGAATTATAATGTAGTCAGCAATCTATTCCATAAGTGTTTAATTGATGTCAGCATTTAGACAGACCCTGTGTGCTAAAGCTGTGTATTCTGTGTTCTTCAGTCTGTGAGCTGGAGAGCTTGGAAGAGCTTTATGATCAGTGTGCACCCAGCACCCAAAATAAAGGGTACCTTTCTGTTTTCAGTACCCAAGCCCTGTCTCTTGTCTTTCTTAAGGAACCCTACAGAGACTATGTAATAATCTTATTAATTCTGTATTCTGAACTGAATGCTCCTTTAGGTGTCAGGGGAGCAAGTAAAGCTTAAATGACAGACTTCAGTCACCTGGTTTTCCCTGTATAAATCCCTACTTTTCCATATAGCTGATCATTAGCGAGAGAGAGATGGATTAGTTCAGGACTAACAACTACATATGGTAAAAAATGTGATTTTAAGTAACTGTACATTTACTTCCTCTATTTGTCATACTTTGAGCTTTTGTTGAATTTCTAATTAATCAAGGGACTTAACAATTACAAAAGCCAAATTACCAGTACATTTTCTTGCTTACATCTCTAAAGTTTAGGAAGAGAAAATGGAAAGGAAGAAAAAGATTTAGAATCACAAACTTGCTGGAAACTTGATAATTGCAACCAATAATCCCTTGTCTTGAGGAAACAGTGAGCTCTCTTTTCAAACCCATTGATGCCTGTTCAGGCTATAGCTAAAAACAAGGGCATGATTATACCACTATTGAGTTTTTACTTTATTGATTATGGTGAATTTTTCTTGCAAAAAGCTTAAGAGAACATCTTCTATTCTGTCCTTTTCTCTTTGTTTTAATGCACCCACATAATCTCAAGAGACAGAAGGCCGATCACTCTTCAGACTAGTTTGTAGAGTGTAGTTGGGATTTGGAAAGGTTTTTTTTCTAACATATGAGTGGTTTTTCAAAACGGAATTCAAGCATTGGCTGAAATTTCCTAGGATGATTCCCCTACAGATTTTTTTATTAGGACATTTGAAAAACTGAAGGAATAGGCTCCTTGGGGAAAAAAATCCTTCATGTTATAATGGACCCATTGCATTCTGGGACAGGATACTGGGAGTTTAGTCATGTATGCATTCAGGGTAGACAAGTTCAATAAAGCTGATTACTAATTTCAAAGTTTTAGTGCTTTAATTCAGGTTCTGTTCACTAAACTGGCATGCTCAGTTACTTATGGGGCATTCCTTGGGATTCACAGTATGTAACAAATTCATGTACTGTAAACAAAGCACTGTTACCAAATAAAACACACACACACACACACACACACATATAGAGGGATCTGGGACTAGAACCTGGTCTTTCAAATACAGGCCACTTGTACTGAAAAAGAGCTTTTTAAAAACAATCCCATATTGAGCAGTTCTGATCCTTTCCAGTAGAGGGCAGTGCTATATATAAGGCTAGCCATTATTCATTATAATACTTTAGGGCCTCATTTTTCATGTACATGTCCTCATGAAGGAATTCCTTTGAAAACTGAGTATCATAATGAGAGTGTTCCCACCTCTAAAATTGCCACTGACACACTATTGCCTCTACTAGTGTGGAGGATCATTGATTGCAAAGTGATCAAAAATCAAAACCTTGTGCCAGGATAAGAGGAAGATTTAGGAGAACAGAATGGACCAGTATGCTCTGACTGCTTTGTGCTGCTCTGGCACTGTAAAGCAGCCATAAACCCAGCTTAACCAGCTAGTTATGTAATGTTTATGACATCTTTCCTTTGCAAAGTAATATAAAGTAACTGGAGTATATTGACAAATCTGGTCCCATATCAAGAATGTCAACTGGATTTTTAAGACAGAAAGAGCAAGGAGAAGAAAATGGGTCTGGTCCATGGCTGTGGAAGGGAGGAAGAGTGACGGACTCAGAATCAGCTGTTTGTAAAGAAATGATTGCCATCTCTAGGTGAGTACACAAAGCAAGATAGGTAGGGGAAAAGTCATTTAATCAGTTTTTCATTTCTTATCCACAAACATATGAATGGTTTGGATTCGATTTTGTTTTATTTTTCTGCACCAGTTCATCCATCCCTGGCTGTGGCATTATTCCAGGTAGAACTCTACCACTGCCAGCCATTTAATAATGTTTTTGCTGCAGAATCACATGCTGTACCCACATCACACCAGATCTACTAAATAGGGGATTCAGCACTTCCAGGAGTGACTCTAAAAATATTAAGCAGATCCCACAGATGGACACCCTCTCCAGACAGCCACAACCATACACTAAGACCAAGTCAGGAAACCTACTACACCACCTTCACACAATCTTTCATATTCCCAGAACAAGAAATGCCAAAAGCACTGAAAGGAATCTTTGTCACCACTTTTTTACAGAGATTGTCAACACCCCTTTGAGGTGAGAAACCTTCATCCATCCCAAGACATGCCATAGTCCATTCTATTCTCAAGAATCTGTCTCTTGACGCAGTCGACCTCAGAAATTACTAACTGGAGGCCAATCTCTCATTTCTGACCAACATACTTGAAATGCTAGTTAAGAATAGCCTCCAAAGTCACCTATCCACTACTAATATCCTTGATTATTCCCAATGGGTTCTCAAATTAGGCTATAAAATAAAGTTAGAACAAGTATGCTAGTGGATGACCTTCTCTTGCCAAAAACAGAGGGAGAATGATTTTTGTGGTTCAGGCACTGGAACTCAGAAGACATAAGTTCAATTCCTGCCTATGTCACAGAATTCCTGTGTGGCCTGAGGCAATTCACTTAACTTCACTGTACACCTCTACCCCGATATAACGCTGTCCTCGGGAGCCAAAAAATCTAACTGCATTATAGGTAAAACCGCGTTATATCGATCTTGCTTTGATCCACCGGAGCGCGCAGCCCCGCCCTCCCGGAGCGCTGCTTTACTGCGTTATATCCAAATTCGTGTTATATCGGTCGCGTTATATCGTGGTAGAGGTATACTTCATTTCTGCCTCTGTAAAATGGGTCTAATAGATATCCCGACCTTGCAGTCCAGTAATGTTTGTGATGTGCTCAGGTATGAAGGTGATGGTGCCATATAGGGAGATGGTACAACTGTCCCTGGAAATGATTCCTCAGGTCTGGCCACCACATCCCTAAGAAAATATAACAGAAATAGGAGTGCAGGGTAATGATGAGAATGGCTGAAAATAGAGAGACTTCTATATGAAGAGAAACTGACAAGGATTAGGACTATCCATTTAGAGGGAAAACGAATAAGAGTGCATGTGATAGAGGTATACAAAATGGTGTAAAGAAAGTAAATTGGGTGTTGTTCATCCCTTTTCATAATACAACAAGGAGAGGCACGATGAAAGGAAATATTGTTACACAATGTGCAATTAATCAGCAGAACTCACTGCAATATCTCTGGTCAGGAACGAGAACTAGCAATCTTTGTATTTTATATGGAAAATGAGAACATCCTTAGACATTGTAAAATACATACTTTGTGCACCATGCTTTAAGGCATACAAACCACTATTTGATGATGATAGGGAGAAAGACTGTTTATTCTATAATTGACCAATATAGGGTTTCTTGAAACTTTCTCTAAAACATCTGGTACGGGTCAGTGACAGACAGGAGACTGGGCTAGATGGACCATTTTTTTTTTTAGACTGGTAAAGTAATTCCTTTGTTCCTGAAGCTGGGATATTCTACTTATCTGCCAGCATAATGTCAGAGCACTTCACCAACTACTGTACTCAGCAATAATAATAAACTGACACACATACACAAGCCAGAAGACTGTTCACAAATTGGCATAGATGACCCCATTTTTGTCAAGAGCCCTAGTGGAAAAAGTGTGAAAATATACTTCACAGAGACATCCTTGGCAGAAGAATTGAACACAATGAAAAATTCAATGAATTTTAATGAGAGACTGAACTGGATGACAATCATAAGAAATGTATTTTGTACCAAAACAATGGTCAAAAAAGAACATTGAAAAAACACCCATAGCGCATATCCACTATGTTACTGAAGTCAGTGAAACATAACAAAAATAATAGAAAAGGGTAAAACATCTATATGCAATGGACTAATCTCTGTGAGATTCTCTAAGGGGCTTTATTCATTAATATTTGACTTGTGATATGAATACATATTCATTTTCTCCTTGCAGTTGGATGGATGCATTAGCCAAATGATATTCTTCATAACAAAGCCATTAGAAATATATGGCCCCAAAGTGCCTTTGGACTGGGTCCAGGGGTACCCATATTTCAGCAAACATTTTAAAGATAGTGAAAAAAGAAAAGCAAAATCCTTTCTTGAGCATAGCAGGTCTCCAGATGCATAATCCAGCAATGTGTAACAGAAAGGAATAGGTGGATTTCTGTAGTGTGCAATAGTTCAGATATTCATACAGTTTAAGGCCAGAAGGGACCATAAGATGAATTCTGAGTACACCACTTCCGTATATTCTGGCATCTATGATATTTCTTCTGTCGTTGACCTAAAAACTGCTGCCTTGGCATCATCTGCTGGTGGTACCATATCACATTGTCACATGATGTGCTAATGGGGATCTTCATACGACAGTCTGCGGACTATCAATTAAGGTCACTAACTATTTGTTCTATGCATGGAAAAGAAAGTGAGACTTGAAATCTAATGCCCTGTCAGCGTTTTCCCTGAGATGTTGCAAGACATGAGAGAATGAATGGAAAGATTTTTTTTCTCTTTTTAGCTACAGTTATTGTTTTTAAAGTAAGATAGGTGGGGGGAAAAGAATTTGTATGTCTGATTATTCTCCCCTCCCCCCCCCACAAAAGTTCTTTTTTCTCCTGCTGATAATAGCTCACCTTAATTGATTACTCTCATTATAGCTGGTATGGCAACACCCATTTTTTCATGTTCTCCGTGTATATATATCTTCCTACTGTATTCTCCACTGCATGCATCCAATGAAGTGGGTTTTAGCCCATGAAAGCTTATGCTCAAATAAATGTATTAGTCTCTAAGGTGCCACAAGTACTCCTTGTTCTTGCCCTGTGTGGGGAGGGGTGCTCGGGCGAGCAGCTCTGGCCAGCCCCACACACAGATGGGAGGGCTTGGGCTCAGACTAGCCCCACGCAGTGTCCAGTTTTCCCTTTGGGAAATATGGTCACCCTACTTTTAACCCCCTTCTCCAGCTGGAGCACACCCAGCAGGCCTGCCAGGGCAGGGCTTCTTGGGCCCAGAGCTGTTCTTTTACCCCTCTTTTCTTAGCATGGGGTTTATCTACCCCATCACACTGATGTTGAAGGAAACCACAGCTGTGATATTGCCTAATACAAAACTAACAAAGTTCAGCACTGCTTCATCTCTACCAAAAGATGCCCTCCAGTGTTCTCTCAATCGCCTGTCCCTACATATGTATTACACAAGTGCTGGAAGGTACAATGTTATTGTGATTAAAGCATAAGCAAGCATATATAGGGCTGAATTTTGTTGCCAGCTTTTTCACAGGCTTACTGTGTGACCTTGGGCAAGTTTCTGAATCTCTCTGAGTCTCAGTTTCCACATCTGTAAAATGGATACTCAGATACTACAGTGATGAGTACCACTGGCAAAATGTGATGCATCCCACTGATGCACAACTCTCTCTGCATATCTTATTTCTAGTTTTGTAACTAACCTCTGAACTTTTATGTGAATTCTATATGAATAATTTGCCCTAGAGTTATAGAGAAAGTTCCTCACAGAAGTTGCCCAGCTAAACAGGTGCACACATCTATATTTTCACTGATGACATTAGGGGAAACAATGGCCAACCTGAGAACTGTTGATGAAGAATCGTTGACTAATGGCTGTGCATGCAGAACAGAAAGAGGCAGTACAATAGGATATGTCCTAACATGGGTAAGGTTTATGGCTACATAAACCATCTGCTATTCCAATTACATTCAAATGCCATATCTACACTGGGGGAAAAGGTGAATATTAACAGATTAGCTAATAAGTATTGACATTCTAGTGTAGACAAGGCAAAATGTCATTTAGCTGGTTGAAAAAAACCCACCATTCCCCCCCCCCAATTTTATACATGAGAAAATCAATTTGAAATGAAATGATGCCAGCCTACTGCTGTTTCCTAAGAAGCCAACAGGTGAAAGAGTTGTGATTTCCCCCACCCAAAAGTTGCCAGAAGTGGCTGATATGGGTGAAGTTGGGCATGGGCTGAACCACAGCATGCAAGGAATGCTGGGCTGAATAATAATCTATATAAATGTAACAAGTCATTTCCATCATCTTTAGCCATCTCCCAAGAGGAAAAAAAATAAAATAAATACAATTAATAATAAAATATGAGATGGAATGTGTAGATGAGGCATCATGATGCCAAATTAAAAGAAGAGTTACAGAAAAAGATAGTAACTAAATCTCTTGCAAAAGACAAAATGTTCAGAATTATTTCAAAAGACAAAACCAAACCAAGTCCAACCTTGACACATAAGTAGCTTGGACCACAAAATAACACAAGGGATGAAATATGTAGTATATCACTGGAACAAAGCACCAATTCGATGATTCAATAAACCAACAAAAGGTAGGTATCAACAAGGGCTTAGCTAACTCCCATCCAAGAGAAAGATGCTTTAGCCAGAGGTCTTAGAGTAATGAGAGATTCCACAAAAGCAATCACTGGAAGAAAACAAATATTTGAGCCTGAGGTAAAAGGGGCTTTGCATACATGTGTGACAAGAAATCCAATGAATAAACAAATTACGTATGAACACTATGAAGGCTGTCTAGTCTAAAGAAGAAATTTGCAGCAATTTGCAATAGCAAGAACATTTACAGAACTGTAGTGATTCAGGAGCAAATCAATGCCCAGATTGGGTAGTGGGCTTGGCATTGGGTAGAGTGTGTTCATGGGGGACAAAGAGAAGTAATCTCCCCCTTAGGCTGCAGAACGGCTGCATCCCTGTGGCTAAGAGAGGCCAACCCACTCCAGCCTGGAGGATCTATACAGCAGTGATTTCTCTCAGCCACTCTCTCCCCTCCTCCTGCTACCACTCAGCTGGGCTTCCTAACATATAGAATGTCCACTCAGAAGCAGCCTCCCAACCTATTGTCAAGGGAACCTCTGCAGACCTAGAGGGTTTGTCTACACTGCAATGTGTAAAGATCTGTGGAGTAGGTACTGAGTCTGCAAAGCCTGGAAGGGCTGACCGTACCACCAGGAGCCCACATAGAGCCACAGCCAAGGGACACGGTGGACAGTAAGCAACACAGGAGGTACCACCCCAGATAGCCAGAGTGGCAGTACCCTGTGGCCTTCTGATTGGCCAAGCACCCTATTTAATCACAGGGGTTGCCTCAGGATGTTGTCTGGCCAACCACACAGACTTTTGCTTGCTGTTACTCCACATTTCACCTTGTCTCCTAATCTCAGCCTGACTCTGAACCTGATTCCTGCCTCCTGCTTCTGGCATGGTATTATCTCTGATCTCCAAATTCTGATGCGGGCCAGACTCTTGCTTACCAAAACTGGTTCTTGCAATTCCTCTGACATCTGTTCAGGGACTACTGTCCCTGAGGTGCAGACCCCAGCCCAGCCTATGCCCTGGTCCCTTACACAATGTAAGCCTAGGATTTAAACTCAGGCTCAAGCCTAACCCCCTTACATCTACACATAGGGGTTTGAGCACCCATGGGAAAAAATAGTGGATGCTCAGCACCCACTGGCAACAGTGCTGTGCAGCTGATCAGCTGTTAGGTGGGACCGCCGATCAGCTGTTTATCAGCTGTGGGAGGTGCTTCAGGGAGGCAGAGAGCAAGGAGCAGCAGGTGGAGCGGGGGCGGGAAGAGGAGGAGCAAGGGTGGGGACTTGAGGGAAGGGGTATGCATGCGGGAAGGGCCTCAGGGTGTAGCAATAAAAGTCAGCGCCTATCCTATCTACACACAAATGGTTCTAATCCAGGGCTCAGTCCCAGGATCCCAAAGGGGTATATAGTCCAAGCCTGAGTCCAGTCCTATTACTTTACACCTTTGCAGGGTAGGTGCAGCCCCACTGGGTTCATGCTCAGGGAGTCTGCCAAAAGGATTACACAATCCTATGGCTTGACTTTTTGTTCTCTGGTCAGTCAAGTTGGGTGGACAGTCAAGTTTTACCATACTGCACCAAGAACAAAGGGTTAGAGCGGTCTCATTATGGGAGAAAGCAACAAAGAGTCCTGTGGCACCTTGTAGACTAACAGATGTATTGAAGCATAAGCTTTCATGGGTATTCACCCACAAAAGCTTATGCTCCAATACATCTGTTAGTCTATAAGGTGCCACAGGACTCTTTGTTGCTTTTTACAGATCCAGACTAACACGGCTACCCCTCTGATACTTGACACCCATTATGGGAGGGCGCTAGGAAGTCTGGAATGTGGGTGGTTGGACTCTGGCCTGCATACAGCGGCGGCTCCAGGCACCAGCGCTCCAAGCACGTGCCTGGGGCGACAAGCTGCGGGGGGCACCCTGGCCGTCCCTGCAAGGGCTGCAGTCAGGCAGCCTTCAGCGGCTTGCCTGCAGGAGGTCCGCCGGTCCCGTGGATTCGGCAGCAATTCGGCAGCGGGTACGCAGAAGCCACGGGACTGGCAGACCTCCCTCAGGCATGCCGCTGAATCCACAGGACTGGGGACCTCCCACAGGCAAGCCGCCGCAGGCAGCCTGGCTGCTGTACTTGGGGTGGCAAAAAAGCTAGAGCCGCCCCTGCCTGCATAATTCAGTGTAGATGCTGGAGTTCCATGTTGGGACCCAGAGTTCAACAATTCCTAAACTGGGATTACAAATGAGTCTAGATGCTCAATCCTAGTTTAACAAACCCAGGGATTGCTAACTTGAGTTCTACTAACTCTGGGCTTATTGCAGTGTATACATACCTAGAGATTGTGACAAAAAGGAATAAGTGGGTTGAATGAGAGATAGAGCCAGATGAATTGCTGGTGCAGGGATCTTCCCTAAATGCCATCTGTTGTGAGTGAGGTGTGTGTTATGCAAGAGCCTATGTTGAATATTTCAACAGTGGTCTGGGGCAGTGTCTGACGAGTGGCTCTACAAATGATCTGCAGCTCTCCTAGGACTGTCTGGCTGTCTGTGCAAGGGATTTGGGCCATGGAAAATGGTTAGTGTGTTATTAAAAGAGCAACCAAATATGCCTAGACACTAAAGGGCTGGAAAGTAAAAATTTGAGGTTTATGACTTACTCATGTTCTTTACTGTTTATTTTTTACATGATTTTTGTTTGAAAGAAATCATTTCTTCTTTAGTGTAACCCTGGTTTGGATATTGTTCCTACTCCTGAATGTGCCAAACACCCATGAACCTCAACTCAACCCACAATCCATCTCCCCTAAAATAATGAAAAGCGAAGTACAAACTAAGAAATCCAGACAAAGTAGATTCACATATAGATCACATAAAAAACCGAACGAAACAAAAACAAGCAGTATGTAGCCATTAAGAGTTATCAAAGTTGCACATTAAAAGATAAAGGGTAAAAACATCTAAGTCCCATTTTCAAAAGCACCTATGTCACTTAGAACCCTATATCCCAGGCACCAGAGTGGCTTAATCACAGTACAAACTTACTTTTGAAAATTTTATCCAATGGGTTATGTCTTCAGCTAGTGTAAATCAGCATGACTCTATTGGGTACAATGTCATTACACTGCTTTTCACCAGCTGAGAATCTGATCGAAAGAGTCAAGAAACTTAACATGACACTTCTTCCAAAGAAACACTTAATTTGAGAAAAAGGCACTTTCTTTTGAAATCCGCTGAACTTGTTTGCACAATGTGTGTTTGCTGGCTCTTCACATTTAATGACAACAATGCTGGCATTGTGTGTTTGTTATTTAATGTGGTACAACATCCATCATGAATTGCCACTAGCAGTTCCATGAAGAAATGACATCCTTCATTCACAGTGAGGGATTGTGGACCATTCTTGTCACCGATTCTGTTAAAACATATTGAAATATTTTTCATCAAAATAGAAAATAACATACTTGCAAACAGAGTGCTTGACATCCGCATCAGATATCTGACCCAAAATTAATTAAGCCTCTTAAACAACTAGTGGGGCAACTGAATGATCAAGATGCTAAAGAGCACTCAGGGGCAATAAGGCCATTGGGGAGAAACTAAATCAATTTTTCACATCGGTCTTAACGGCTGAGGATGTGAGGGAGATTCCCAAACCTGAGCCATTCTTTTTAGGTGACATCTCTGAGGAACTGTCCCAGATTGAGGTGTCATTAAAGAAGGTTTTGGAACAAACTGATAAACTAAACAGTAATAAGTCACCAGGACCAGATGGTATTCACCTGAGAGTTCTGAAGGGACTCAAATGTGAAACTGAGGAACTACTAACTGTGGCATGCAAGCTATCGTTAAAATCAACTTCTGTATCCGATGACAGGAGGATAGCTAATGTGACACCAATTTTAAAAAAAAGTCTCCAGAGGCAATCACAGGCTAATAAACCTAACTTCAATACCGGGGAAACTGGTTGAAACTATAGCAAAGAACAGAATTATCAGACACATAGACAAACACGATTTATTGGCGAAGAGTCAACCTGATTTTTGTAAAGGGAAATCATGCTTCACCAATATACTAGAATTCTTTGAGGGGGTCAACAGGCATGTGGCCAAGGGGGATCCAGTGTTTATAGTGTACCTAGATTTTCAGAAAGCCTTTGACAAGGTCCCTCACCAAAGGCTCATAAGCAAAATAAGATGTCATGGGATAAGAGGGAAGGAAGGTCCTCTCATGGATCAGTAACTGGTTAAAAGATACAAAACAAAGGGTAGGATAAATAGTCAGTTTTCAGAATGGAGAGAGGTAAACAGTCGTGTCCCCCTGGGGTCTGTACTGGGACCAGTACTGTTCAACATATTCATAAATGATCTGGAAAAAGGGGTAAACTTTGAGGTGGCAAAATGTGCAGATGATACAAAGCTACTCAAGATAGTTAAATCCAAAGCAGACTGAGAAGAGTTACAAAGGGATCTCACAAAACTGGGCGACTGGGCAACAAAATGGCAGATGAAATTCAATGTTGATCAATGCAAAGTAATGCACACTGGAAAACATAATCCCTACTATATGTATAAAATGATGGTCTAAATTAGCTGTTACCACTCAAGAAAGAGTTCTTGGAGGCATTGTGGATAGTTCTGATAGTAGTGACAGTCAAAAAAGCTAACAGAATGTTGGGAATCATTAGGAAGAGGATAGAAAATAAGAGAAAATATCATATTGCCTCTGTATAAATATATGGTATGCCCACATCTTGGATACTGTGTGCAGATCTGGACACCCCATCTCTAAAAAGATATATTTGAATTGGAAAAGGGCAACAAAAATAAGTAGGGATATGGAACAGTTTCCATATGAGGAGAGCTTAATAAGACTGGGACTTTTCAGCTTGGAAAAGATACAGCTAAATGGGTATATGGTAGAGGGCTATAAAATCATAACAGGTGTGGAGAAAGTAAATGAGAGTGTTATTTACTCCTTTCCATAACACAAGAACTAGGGGTCACCAATGAGAGAGTGTTTAAAACAAACAAAAGGAAGTATTTCTTCACACAACACAGTCAACATGTGGAACTCCTTGCCAGAGGATGTTGTGAAAGCCAAGACTATAACAGGGTTCAAAAAAGAACTAGATACATTCATGGAGGATAGCTCCATCAATGGCTATTAGCCAGGATGGGCAGGGATGGTGTCCCTAGCTTCTGTTTGCCCAAAGGCTGGAATGGGCGACAAGAGATGGATCACTTGATGATTACCTGTTCTGTTCATTCTCTCTGAAACACCTGGCATTGGCCACTGTCAAAAGACAGGATACTGGACTAGATGTACATTTGCTCTGACCCAGTATGGCCATTCTTATGTTCTTATGATTAGAGGATCTCGTATGTCCAGAAACTTAGAAACTGCCAAAAACTGCAGTCTGACATATATTTTCAGTAAGTTTGCAATTGGTATGGCACATATTTTTTCCCTGAATATATCATAAGAAAAAAAGCTGAAAGCTCTTCATATCGTAATAACCCACAGGGTACACACACCAGACTCCTCCAGCTAAGATAAGAGCTAAAATGCATTATGACAGAGGTCATGCAATTAGAAGTGAAGTAAAGGAAAAACTGAATTTTGAGGAAGAAAATATTAAAGAGCTGGTCCTGAGAAGTGACAAGGCAATAGCAAATGTGAATACTCAATACCCGTCCAGATCAAGCCCTCTATGCTGTAGAAGATGTTCCAAATGACTATTATAACAGTCAAAATTGTAGTATTCTGTAGTTTGGTATAATGTAGAAGCTGTTTGCTTTGTGGGGAATTATGGTAGTGGGAGGTGTTATGAATTGATTTTCATAACTAGTCTTACTTTTCTTGAGACTTCAAAGCTCCTACTTGTAGCATTTACAAAGGGTTTGTTGTTGTTCGCCCCCCCCCCCCACCTCCCCGCATCAGATTAGTGTACCACTTTTAACTAATTTACTCTTAAAAGCAGATTAGTGATTTCTTTCCTTATTGCACGTTATTAATGTGAACAAAGTATAAAGTGGTTAAAGGAACTGAAATGCAACTGTGTTCTGCATATTTTATGATGGTTTAATTATACTATATTGATTCCACTGCATTATAGCCTGGTTTGTTTCTCTAATAAATTACATTGTTCTTTGAAACAGAGATGGGCTCGGATTGAAACATTATACTCAATCTAATATTTGAAATGTATCCCTTCAATATCATATGTAACCCTTAAAAGGTTTCCAGCTCTTTGAAGGTTATGACCTATGACCCCTCAATGGCAACTGGCAAGGGGGTTACAGGAATATCCTAATATTGGTATGTACATTCTGGTACATCAAAGAATATCACGAGGTCTTAAATGAAAGTCAAGGTCATGCTGGTCATCAATATTGCTGTGAAGAGTATGAATAGATACTACATAAGGAGTTATGTATATACGCTGAAAATAGCTTCCTAAAGTCTGTATCAAGGCAAAACTGACCAACTGGCTTTCTGCCAGTCAAAAGATGTGAATTCACCTATCTCTCGGTCATGTAAATTAAGCATTTTAAGCCAAGACAGTGGAAGCCCCATTTACATAAGAAGTCAACAGGAGGATCTGAAATCAACAGGGAAGAAGCAGGATTCAGGAAAACAAGCAATGGGGGTTTTAATATTTCTGAGGACAGACATTGGACTTTGGGAATATAAGTAAAAGGCCTGGAGACCTTTCTTTAACCTGCACCTAGGAAGTAAATACACAGCCTGTTTACATTAGTGAAAATGGGATCTCAACTAACCTTGCTTGAGACACTGCAAAAGGACATTTGGGCGAGATAAACTTCAAAAACCAACAACAACAACAAATAAACAAACCACCCACAACACAAAAAATATACATTTACTTGACCTCACTAGGGAATTGACTTATTATGATGGCTTCCAGTCACCAGCCCTTCCCCAAACCAAAGTTACCTCAATGTTTTCCCTATATGGTAGAAAACAGCCCTCCACCTAGAATCCTTTTCTCCCTGCTGTAGCTTGTTTCTCATCACTCTCTCATTGGAAGAGAGGTTTTCAAAGGTCACTGGCAGCCCTTAGTTGGACTCAGGTGTCTTAGGTGACCTCATAGGAAAAAGGGCTTTTGCCATTCTTGGACTCATATACCTGCCTTCCACCACTCTCTTATAGCTGTCAGGTCTGACTTTGTCACATAGAGAAGTATGTTACTTAGAAAGAAAGAAAGAAAGAAAGAAAGAAAGAAAGAAAGGTTTCCAGGTGGGTTGGGTTTCTCTTTCTATCAGTATTATGTCTTTTGTTTATTGGTAGCTGTCTGTTTTATGTGGTAATTCCTATGAATGCTGAAGATGTAAGAACATAAAGGAAGAGTATTTTAAAGGAGAGTATTTAGATGAATGATTTTGCATGAGTGAGATTATTTTCTTAGTCAAAAGACATGACAGAAAGTGAACATTTTCAAAGAAAAAAACTCACAAAAAAACAAAATCATGTTGAAAGAAATGGAGGTGAAGAAAAATACATGTTAAGAACTTATGTGCCAGGCATTTTTTCAGTGGTACATGTTGATTTGGAGTTGCATTGTTCAGCAATAAAAGGGGAAGAGGTTGTTGATTAAATGGAATAATTAGCATAAATACTATGTAGTACTAGGTCAAAATAGTTAGGAATTATATTAATGATTTTCAGATGTGACTAGGGATTTGGGGTACCTCAGTTTTGGGGTATCCACCTTGAGATACCTTGAAGGAGCCTGATTTTCAGAGTGTGGGTACTCTGGGACTCTCAAGGTGGGTACCCAAAAGTTGAGTCAGCCAAAATTCCTAGTCATTTTTGAAAATCTTGGTCTGTAGATTTATTGGAACCCATAATACTTACTGACACTCTGTGCTATATGGTGGGTTTTAAATTAGAACCCTCTACCATCAAAAAATGAATATGCCCTCTACCATCAAAAAATGCCTTTTTATACCTTAGGGACAGCAATCTGTGTCGATCAGCAGCACCGTCATCCCAAGAAGATGTGTTTGGAGAGGAAATGTACTGCCCCAGTCCTGATTCAGTATAGTCAAACTTCTCAAGTATGGAACTTTTGATTTTCTGCTTACATGGATCCTTTTTGAAATAGACTGTATACTGTAAACAAACAAAGAATTGTGTATGATTGTGTTTATATCTATGTATATTTTAATGTTCATTTTTAAAATATTGTTGGGATCATTGATCACATATCCTGCCTATCTGATGAGTATGATAAATTCATGTATTACTGTTCTGACCCACAGAGGTGAGGCCAATGACCAGAAAGAGTATCCTATTTCCTTTTAACCTAAAAGTTATAGAGGGATTGTAGCTCTGGGCCAGGGACAGTAAGGTAGACTCATAGGTCTAGTTGATCCACAGCTATTGGAATTGGAATAGGAATTAATTCAGGGAAGTCCTATTAACTTTTTTATGCCAGAGGTCAGACTAGATGACCACAATGGTCCCTTTTGGCCCTAAAATCTGTGAATCCAGGGTTATGCAAACACGAGAGTTTTGTGTATTTTGGCATCCTTGAAATAGCCACTTGGACTGACATTATGGAATTGGTCATACATCATGTTTGGCATTGTAGCTATTTCAGAAGTACTGCTTTGGCACATCTAGGAATAATTGCATCCATGCTGGTGCTGTGTACTGCTTCAGAGGGAGGTCATTCAAGCAATAATAATGTGCCATGTTATTTCTCTATTGTAATATTACATTATATCTGTTACTATTGGCCTGTAACCTCCCAGGATTTCCTGCTAGGACTGCTTGCCCACACTCGGATATCAGTCAGATTCCTGAGGTTTGTGGAGGGATGGGGAAAGGGATCAAAACAAAATAGACAAAAAAAAAATAATAAAAGCAACCTTCAAAGTTGTTTGTAATGCATTTTAAATGCATCAGTAGAATTGACAAGGAAATCGTGGCTTAAATAAATCCACTGAAATATGCATAGACTCCAACATGCAACCAAGTATTATGTACACAAAACAGCATATATTTCATTCATAAACATGTATTTTAAATTCAAAGAAACAGACTTTACAAGCTGATATGATTTACACAAACCAGGATGTACACAAACAATTAAAATTATGAACCATAACTATAGTATTGTTTAAATACAAACCAAGGTCCCAATTGTGCCCCCATTCAATTAATGGCAACATATTAAGTGTTTCCAGTGGCTGTAGGGTTGGTCCATAAGGGCCTAATACTGCAAACCTCATTCACAAGGGAGTATTCTGGTATTCAAACTTATAAGTAAGGTCTACTTGTGTGAGGAGGGGAATGCAGTATTGCCATACCCAAGTGTCCCAAAATCATGAGAGTGGGTTAAAAACCATGAGGTTTGGGGGGGGGGGAATAAACAGAGGGTTCTTTTGTTGGACTTTTGATTTCTGAGCCATTAAGTGTACAAAGGTCAGATTTTTAAACGTCTCCACAACCAAGAGGGCTAGAACTTACTTTTTTTTTAAAATGACATTTGAGATTTTCAGGTAATCACTTGACTCCAGCAGCTGACAATGTTAAGAAGAACATCAAATATCAGAAGACTCATGATGAATTTGTGAGAGACAGAAATGGGCCTCTTGATTTCACTAAGAGTCTTGTCTGAGTTAGAAGTGAAGCATTTGGCCCCATATGCACAAACTCTTTACTCTGCTTTGCATTTAAAAATACAAACCAAGATCACATAATCTTACCCCAGTAGTTATACTGTAAATAACAAAGATTCCACCCAAAGTATTATGCTTCACACTTAGACCACCATACTTGTCAGTCAGCTCCATTCTTTCAATGCATATAGTATGTTGCTGTTAATAGCCTATATCCATCATTAGTACAATGGATCTCCTTAAAACAGAAGTTTATTGGATTTACATAACTGCTGTGCACCTGAATCACTACAAGAAAATCTAAATATCAAACAAAAATGAGAAGTTTAACCTATTTGGCAGTTTATGCTGCAGATAAGGAAACCAACAGCACTGTAAATATTTAAGGATCAATTTTTCTAATGTAAAACAACAGTGAGATTAAAAGCGGTTGATTATTATTCATATTTTTCTCATTTACAGTGGGGATTGGTAACAGATCATTAAAACAGTTACAGAAAAAAAGTGCTGAGAAATATTTTCATGCATTTTAATTTTACACCTGTATATTGAATAGCATATCCTTGTATGCTTGTTGTATTGCTTCCAAACAGAGACCCTAAAGCACTCAGATGAATTATATAATATAGAGCAATAATGATGCCTCAAATGAAGACTGTCTTAGATTTAAATGTGCTGATAGCAAGGGTTAAGGAACATTACAAAGAGACTTTGTTCTCTCCATAGTTATGGTTGACTCTAACCCGCTATTAGAAGACAGACTTTGATACCCATTCACTCCCAGTCTTCACCAAAACCAAACCAATTCACCTGAAAGGAGTGACCTTAGACCAAGACCAAACTTTTCAGGAAAGACTGGGGCAAGCTGGAGAAAGTTTCTGGGAGAGACCAGAGTTTTTAAAAGTGGTAATTTCCTTTATTGAATCAGTTCCACTAGCAAAGGAATCCAGCATGCATGAGTCTCGCCACTTCTGTCCCAGACTCTGCCGAGGTTGCCCATAATCTCCCCATCCCCCGATGATGCCACAGAAGGCAGGGATCTCTGTGGCCAGAGGGAGTCCCTTGTACTGGAACTCTGTCAAAACAGCAGTAGTAGGTCAAAGGGTCCTCAGGGCACAGAGCTGCTATGAAGCAATGAAGTATCTATGTGACTGTCCTTGCACCTATCCTAGGATCCATGTGGTCATTCTGAGGCCTGTCCTATAATGAGATCAAATTCTGCCCCTTGATGGAACAACCCTGGTGAAACTCCAGGGCGGGGAGTCTCACAACTATTTTCTCCCCTAAGGTTTATCCTGCTCTGCTTCTTGTGTGAGGGGGTAATCCAGACCTTTATTTGGCTCTCTATAACTCCAAACTGGTGTGATTCTGGTGAGGACTAGCATTCAGATTTCTGGGGTCCGGGGTTGGGATTTGCTGAAGAAATTTTTAGCTGTTCAAACAATTTCCCCATACATAACAGCTCCAAATGTGAAGTCCACATGGCCCCATCAGAGTCAGCCACAACTGATAAACTGACAGGCAGGACAAATTTCAGAGTGGAGAGGCATGAAAGACAACCTGGGTGAGGAAGTGGGAGGAAGAGAGAGCTATGTGGGAGGGGCTGGGGAGCAGGCTGGGGCAAGCAGAGGACAGCAACATGGAGAGGCTCAGTTTGGGAAGAAAGGAGGTCTGATGGAGCAGTACAGAGACCTCTCCTAAAATACATTTACTTAAACCCAGCCAAGGTCCATAGTTTTCTCACTGAGGTCTTGGTAGTGAGGGGTGGGCTATCAGTTGGGGTGGGTACAGAAGGTTGTGTCTGGGGACTGTGAGGGAGAAAGCCATGTAAAAAGAACAAATACAGTAAAGCCCATCCCTGAGCAATATGCAAGCTGTGCAAGGACGTCAGTAAACATATCTTAAAATGTAAGGGAATGCGCAGGCATAAAATGTGACAATCTATTTATCAGTGACTTAAGACAATAATGCATTTTTCTCTATAATTAGAAATTTGCACATTAAAAATGATGGTTACACTTAAAGAAAAAAATATAAAGTCTGATAATACATAGCTAATGTCACCCATCTAACCCATCTAACCTTGGCTGTACCCCTCCCCATCACCCACGGAAAAAACAAACACCAGGGATAATCTTATCCTTAAACAATGCACTGCTTCATTACATTGGTGACTCTGAAAATTGTGAAGTGACCTGCCTTACTATCTTGATAGATTAACTCTGTCACTGTAGTATTTAACTGAAGGTACATCTATTTGTATGTCACTACAGCCATCTAGTCTCAACGCCTTTAAATCCATGCGTTGGTGTGAGAAAAATAGTATGGGGTTTTACATGCTTTTGCCATTTCAGTACAATGGTTGAGGATAATTGCCCCAAAGTATCTGGGCATTCAGTTGTAAAAAGTATTCTTATCATTTGACATTCATTATAGACACTTAGCTACGAAATCTGGAATCATAAATCTTTTTAGTGCCAAACCAAAAAATAGGTAGTTTATACACAAGGGTGCAAGGTAAAAGCAATCATACTTCTTGGTACAAAACCAAAGTAATGTATTCCAGATCAACTTGTCTCTACAGGTAAACTAAGCAAATAAAGGGAATTTGGTAGATGTAAAAAGTCTGCAGTCACAGGCTGTGAACTTTTTCAAGTCCTTCTCTCAACCTTTTCCATCAAGAGTCCATCATCAGTAAAATGGAGATACTAATGCACGCTTTTCTATTTAGATTGTAAAATGTTTGGGGAGTGGTCTGTCTCTTACTATGTGATTGTACAGAGCTCTGCCCAATGGGGCTCCTATCTCATCCAGAAACTACTGTAATACAAATAATAAAGAATTATAATAATAACATGATAACTATATGTATATATATATATTAATAATAATGTTTGTTTCCCTCTTACACATAAATTGCATCATGTGCCTAAGAGAAAAGGTCAGAAGGGAACTAGACAGAGTTAAGGTTGGATAGGAGATCTCAATTGTCCATTTCTATAGTTTATAATGTTTGCATTCAGTGTAACTTTAACTTTGATTTTTCAAGCTCTCTAGTTTTTGTGGGAATTGGGGGAAAATATAGCATTTTTAAAGGATTTTTTCCCTTATGAACTTGATTTATATTTACAAGCTTACCTCTAGCTAAATGGAGTTCTTTGCCTGAGAGTATTCTAAAGCACATAGGGTTAAACATAACACAAGCTCTGTTTCTTTGTTTTTGATTTACAAAGATGGCTTTGTGTAGAGGTGACTTGAATACCAAAATTAGGACAAGTTAAGAGAAGATGAACTTTGTTCATCATTGTTGAAAAACTTGCAACTCCCTTGTGCTCACAAACTAAATACACAACAATGATACTGTATAAAAGGCTTTTTTCCACAACTTGGTGTTATTTTATTATTTTAGCATTTGTTTTATACCTGGAATAAAAGTAGCCGGGGATAAGTAGTACTTTTGCAAAGGCAAGAGAATTCATTTTCATATTGCCAAATTCAAAAATAATTTCAAGAATCAGTTTATCATGACTGGTAACTATGAACTGTGAAATTGAGTACATTCAATCATGTAAACAATGGCTGAAGTAAAAAAGAATATTGGAGACACTGGGCCAGATAGATTAAATTGATTATATGTAATTATATATAGTAATTTAAAAAATGAAGTGGTATTATAACTAGTGTCAGTCATCTAAATCTAGAGAAAATAAATGCATGCAGAGATAATAGACTTCTAAACTTGAATTTCTGAACTACTGTTTTTCTATAAATATAGATAAGTGAGAGCCTGTGTTTCTTCCTTCTTTGAGGTGCACAGGGACACATAGGTGCTAGTGGTGCTGTTGCTTGAAGTGGTTTCCATTATATACAGGGTTTACAGTTTGGTACAATGGCTCTCAGCACCCCCACTATAAAAATTGTTCCAGCACCCCTGCAGGTACAGACACTCAGATACTATGGTGACAATTATGGTATAACTAACTATTTAGTTAGTGCTCAAGAAAGTAAAATAGGTTGACTAAGCCCCATAAGTTATAGAGCAGAATTGTCTGTATGAATCAACACTATTGCCAATCCCCAGCAACCAAAAATCATTGGAAAGTTCCCTCAAAATCATAACATTGCTCAAAAAAATAAAACAGAAATGGGTTCTTCTGCACCTTCTGGTTTCTGAGCCTGAAGATTGCCCTGGCTTCATGATTTCAAGCTTTTCTTTGAAAGCATAAGAAATAGAAATTTACTTTTCTTTTTCAGTGAAAGCTGTGATTCTCATTCGATTCTATCAGCTGAAGCTTCAGTTAAAACAAAATATTGTAAGACTGCAATAAAATCAAGAGAGTTGGCAGCTCTGGGTCAAGTCTGTGTTCTCTGAGCCAGGAAGGGTGGTTGGTATGACAGGCACAGGAAGGGATGGAGCCTGGGAGTAACAGAACCACACAAATATCAAGAATCTTCCTATTAGTTAATGCTACTCTGAACTTCGATCACATACCTGCAGGCCATTACTTTCAGGAGTATTAACTTTACCTCTATGCCTTCAGCCCCCTGAGCAAGAAGGGTAAAGTGCAGGTGCTGACAATTCACCCCACACTGAAAGAATCCTCACCAACCCCATTATGACAGCTGAAAGGTCCAAACATGTTACCAGAGAGACACAAAGGAGACATAGAGGGGGCTAAATCCAGCCTTGTATGTTTACTAGTGAAAAGAAAGCCTTTTTTTTAATTCAGATGCTGAGGAGTACATTAATTGAATGACAAGAAAAAGAGAACCTCTCAAACAGCATCCCAGAGGTAGTTTTCTTAACTCATACTATCTACACAATGCCAATTACTATGGTTAATATTATGTCTTCCCTGTGACTAGTGATAAGAGCAGTGGAAAAGTTCTGAAACTTAAAATATGCATGAACCGAGCACTACAAGCTTCATAAAGAATAAAAGTGAGATTCTTTATGAGATTTTTTCCTGCTAAATACAAGAAGCTTCAAATGCTATTTGGAGCCATGCTTTTCTACTTCCTCTCAAGCGGCTCATATACACAGCACAAAGGAAGTTGGGCTCTGACTCTGGTTGTAACTCCTTTTAAACTTACCTTAAACTTATCCAAGAGTTAGCAGATAAGGGACAGCAATGACTGTTTCAACTGTAACACAAGAAGAAATGTAAAAAGCGACAAAGAGTCCTGTGGCACCTTATAGACTAACAGATGTATTGGAGCGTAAGCTTTTATGGGTGAATATGCATGAATGCGATGAAATGGGTATTCACCCACAAAAGCTTATGCTCCAATACGTCTGTTAGTCTATAAGGTGCCACAGGACTCTTGGTCGCTTTTTATAGATCCAGACTAACATGGCTACCCCTTTGATACTTGACAAGAAGAAATGAGCACAATATTGAAAAATAATAGCATTTATATAAGAGAATGAGTTTGAATGATATATTGAATAATAATATCATTTATATAAGAGAAACATTTTCATATGTATTAATTGATGAAGCATCATAGCATACTGAGAAGCAGGCAATCATTATTATACCTATTTTGCAGATGGATAAACTGCGGACACCTTTGGCCAAAGTCACACAATAAATCCCTGGCAAAACTAGGAATAGAACCCCAGAGTATGGATTTTCCCACTCAGATATGTTGCTTTTTTCCCTCTTGAGCAAATAGAAAATAAAATATGGCTATACCCACCATTAAGCATTCATTGTGTGCACATAATCAGTGCTGTTATCAACCAGAAAAGCCTGTTAAACTAGAAAATGAATACTGAAAGGTTCACTAATTAAACACTCTTTCCTCTTACTTGATGTTGAAAGAATGAAGTGGAAGATGATGATTCTGATATTGCAGTAGTAATTGTATCTTTCATATCATGATGTCGGGGTAATCAACATTTGGGAGTGTACATGAATAATCCAGGTGCTTGTGCTGTGTTGTGGATTGCAATTGGAAATATCATTGGATGATAGGTATTTCATGAGTTGTCTTTTTTTCCTGTCACATATTTAATGTTCTGTCACTGATAATTGAGCTGTTATTAAGTATAGTAGGACAGGCTAATTTAGAAGTAGAGGCCCGATCCCACAAGCTTCTCTGGGATACCAATCCTGATATAAATATTAAATTATAGCAACAGAAACCTGGCTAATCTACAGACAAAAGCCATTTCCCCCCACCCCTGCATCCCAATGTCATCTCTTTCCATCTCTCAGCAGAACTTTATATAGCAAATAATGTAGTTTGTTGCCCTATTACAAAGACTTGTTATTTTTGAAAGAATAGCATGATGTTTTTGTTATGAAGTGTTACTAATCATGAATAAAGCAGCATTTTTACCACAGCTGTCACTAGAGTCACGGATTCTGAGATTTTGTGTTGTTGTTTTTTTATGTATAGCCATGACTTTTGACACTCTGAGATTTTTGTATGTAAGTATAAGTAGGTGGATGTGATGGTAACAGTCAAAAGCAATATCACTGAGAGCCTTGAGAGCTGCTGAGATTAGATCAGGTGTCCATGGAGGGTTAAGAAAGGCAGATACCCTCATAAATGAAGGCTAGTGGTTTGTCGTGCATTCAAAGTGGAGTCTGGATTGTAAGTGTGCTCCCTGCAGCAGCTATGGGGCTGAAGTAGGATTGCAGTTTAAAATGGTTTAAAACCACTAGCTGAATCGTATTATATGCATTTATACAGGTTATTGTAAAATAAATAATGTTTTGATTGAAATAAGTGACTTCTTTCATCTTTATACTATCCATTGGTGACATTTCCTTTGCCCCCATGCCTAGACCATGCCTCCTCAGTGGATTTACCATGACGAAGCTCTAATCCTAATCCTAAATAACCAAAACTGAACTACAATTGTCATAATTAATGAAAAACATGCATTTGATGATGTACTGTCCTTGCCCTTTTATTGTGCACATTAAACAAGACACAAGAACTGCCCCAACTCTAGCACCAGGGAGGTTCCCCAAGCATAAGAACATTGGAAATTATCATCAGACCCATGGTCCATCTTCCTCATTATTATGTCTCTGGCAGTGACCAATACCAGCTGCTCCAGAAAAAAGATGCAAGAAACCCTGCAGACGTCTGCCCTTGGACAGGGCCGGCTCCAGGCTCCAGCTTAACAAGCAGGTGCTTGGGGCGGCCAAGGGAGAGGGGCGGCACCTGCGGCAATTCGGGGGCGGCAGGTCCCTCACTCCCTCTAGGAGCAAAGGACCTGCCACTGAACTGCCGCCGCCGATCGCGGCTTTTTTTTTTGCTTGGGGCGGCAGAAATGCTGGAGCCGGCCCTGCCCTTGGAGAAAGTTTCTTCCTCAGGAGAGGATTCTGCTGCATGGTGCATGGCAGGATCTGGGGATCTCATTAGGTATCACACAGCCTATGAGGCACAGAGTTCAGCTCCACACACAACATGGAAGGCTGGGGCAGGGTTTGGGCAGACCAAGAGACGGGGGTGGGAAAGGGCCAGAAGATTTTCTGCTATGCAGATTGTCCCATACTTAACCTTGTGATCACTGTAGGGACTCCAGAGGCTGCTTCAGCCACTAGCCAAAGAAGTCTTTGTGGAGCAGCTTGGGAGTCACTTCCTTCTCTTCCCTGCCATGCCTCCCTTCTCTTCTCTGCTATCTGCACAGCACCTACTAACTGGCAGAGGATTTGGGTTTATTCTATCATTTTAAAAAATCAGTAATTCCCAATTAGTCTTCCCATTATTAGTGCAAATTAGTGAGTTTCGAGTGTATTTTCAGATTAATAAAATATTTTCACAGACTCACGCATTTAAACACTGATTCTAAGCTACTTCAGCATGTGTTTCATGTTAAGCATGCAAAACGTCACATTGAAGTGAACAGAACTATTTACATGCTTAAAGTTGGCACTTGCTTAAGCCCCTTCCTGAATCAAGGCCTTGGTCAACAAGATCCAATAGCTAGAAGGCGCAGATTTTTAACAGTGAGAGTAATCAACCATTGGAACAACTTGCAAAGGGTTGTGGTATATTCTCCATTACTGGGAATTTTTAAATCAAGATTGAAAGTTTTTCCTATTTCAGACAAGAATTAATTCAGGGAAATCCTATGTAATACAAGAGGTCAGACTAGATGATCACAATCGTCGCTTTGGGCTTTATAATCTATGAATCTTTGAATTTGTCACAGAGACAGCCAAGATTGTACCTTTCTTGTACTGTTTTACCGGCTTATCTTGGAAAGAGACAAGATTATGATAGGCACTAGAGTTTATAGTGTATACATTCTTTTGCCTACTCATTCACTAATAGAGTCAGACAGATCCATCCATAAAACATTATTTCTCTTAAGTGTCAAATGCTCCTGATAGATGCCCTTAAATATGATATAGCTGAAGATTCTTAAATTATGGAAATTATTATATAGCTACAAATGTACAAGGCAATGTCATGTCAGTGAGAATATTAGATGAAGCAGGTATGGGTTCCTAAAATATCTGCCAAGGATGGTTTGATTAAAAAGTTAGATATAAGATAAATTGGAAATCTATTATATAGCTAATTAGGGTGACCAGACAGCAAGTGCGAAAAATTGGGAAGGGTGTGGGGGGTAATAAGTGTCTATATAAGACAAAGCCCCAAATATCAGGACTGTCCTTATAAAATTGAGACATCTGGTGACCCTATAGCCAACATGTATCATTCTTAGAGGATCAAAAACTTCATAATGGAGATAGCCTGCATCTGAGAGGCTGGCCCAGTTGTAATATGTGATAATCAGCTCTCCCTTCTTCAGCAAACTCACAGGTGAAGCTCTATGTGGAGGAGGAAAACTATGAGGTTCTTCCATATTCTTCTGTGGGAGAAGTTGCCTTCTCTTGAGCCCCAAGGCTGTGGCAGCACTCTGACCACCATCTTCTCTTCATTTCTCCCTTGACGAGTGGCATTTCCCCACATGCATCTAGGGTGAACATTATTAGGGGCTTTTTTTCACACACACACATCCTAGGGGAGTTTGAAGGAAATTGGTGATGCAATTTTTGAATTATGGATGCTTAAAAAAGGCCCTTTTTGAAATTGTACCAAGGGTTTGTTTCACCCCTATGAAGAGCACCCCTATCATATGCGCAACGTGCCTCAGGCAGCACATGACCAGGATTAATCATTGAATTTGGTCTGCTGGTTGGATCATTAGCTTCCCCGGCTCAGGCTGAGTACAGATGGGAAATGTGACGTGAACACTGATTCATGCCCCCCATGAGGAGCAGTGATGAGCGGGGGGCAATTTCCTCTAGGGAAGGCCAGGCTATATCCTCTGGCTGTTCCCCCAGAAGATTGTGGCTATAAAGTGCACCCAAGATTCTGTTAGGAGACTCGTTGGGGGAGCCTGTTTGGGGATTACTTAATTGATGTATCCACTCAGACTGTGTTGCCTTTGACACACATTTTTGGAGCTATGTTGTCTGGCCTGACCCCTCCCCTTTCCTCAATAGTCCCGTAGCATGATGTTGTGCTAGTCACCTGACAAATAAATAGTCTCGAGCCAAACAGTTTTTGCGAAAGGCGTCAGAGATGTTTCATACACTTTATATATTCAATTTCTTACAACTGGCATTATCATACCCAAGGTCAGCCTATCAATCCCTGTGAGTAGGATGGGAATTGAAATATATGTAGATTTTTCTGAGTGGTCCAGAATTTTAGACTTAAACAGCAGAAGTGCGAGGGAAGAAAAACTGAACTGGATGCAATTTAAAATATGACTTCTTGGACATTCTCTCATTCCTTTAGATGATGAGTTAAAGGATGACAATATGTGTTGGAGATATGACAACCAAACAGATTATTTTACCTATATAGGCCCAAATTCTAGGTAGGTAGATTAGATAGATAGATATAACAGGAGTGGCTATAAGGTGTTGAGGGACGTGGTTAGACTTAAGTGTTGTTTTGTTTTGTTCTATTTTGTTTTGAAAGTGTGTATATATTGGGCCAAATTCATGCCTGGTGTAACTCGACTGATAAATATGAATTTGGTGCCTATTGCATGCACCATAATTACAATGTATAGCTTTGATTTTTTCAATAGATGTATTTATATATTTGGTTCCCATGAGGACGTAGCTTATCAGACTTCAGTAGTATCACTGTAATATTGTTTATGCCCAGGGCTGTTGCTTCAGCATGATACCTCTAGTAAAAGTCACAGGATTGTAATGGTGGGATGGTCAAATGTCATGGAAGCAAAGACAAAGACAAAGGTCATAAGAATTGTTTTGCAGCCCAAATACAGCCAGATTGTACCTGGCCCCTGTGCAGGAGCACAGGGGAGGAAAAGAAGTAGTCTTGTCCTTTGTGCAGGAGCTAGATACACGCTAGAAGCTGCTCAGATGCTAGTGTTACGATGGCAATATAGGGACCGATACAGAAATAGAACAGAGGCAATGTCTATGCTCCCCAACACAAGTACTGCTCCCTTCTGGTGCCTGGAGAGCGGGGCACAAGTAACCCCTGCCCCCATAAGGGGTGAGGAAGAGATGGGTTCATAGCTAACACCTCTCCTCCTCTGGCTAATAGAGCTGGCAGGACATACAGGGAGGGGAATATGCTGCATGCTCTGAAGCAGTGTAACAGAATGCACACTTTCTGCGAGGAACTCCTGGATAGACTGTACCTCTTTAAAGCACAGTCCCTCCCAGAGATCCCACTGGGCAGTGTGGCTCCCACCACTTCTCAAATGAGTCACTAGCTAAAAGCCACAGCTGAGCCTTATATGTTTTGTTCTTTATTTTAGTGCAAATAACTAGAACTGTGTTTGTGCTTATGATAACAGTGGACAGGACAAATTAGTTGTCCTACAGAGGCAGTTGTTAGAGACCTGGTCTACCTCTGCACATCTTCGTCTGAGGGTTGGTTTTTTTCAACATTGTGGAAGGAAGCTATCTCTTGACCCATGGATAAATTAAAGCTCCAGGTGAGAGATTACTGGTCATTTGTGTGCCCACAGTGTGTTGCATTCCTAATTACAATTAGTCAGCTCAAGGTTTAATTTTGCAGCTCACAAAGCTTCAGGGAAAACAGGTTTAACTGTTCAGCGTCAGATCCACCACCTACTTAAAAATCCCAGACTGTCAAAGCCATTACAGTGACACTGTCAATTTAAAACTCACATGTCTGTCTGAAAATCTTATCCCTTCTGTTGTTGTAAGTAATTTCTAAAGTTGTATAACTGAAAGAGATTAGAGAAAAAAATCTCTGTTTGAAAGCATTTTGTGTACAGCCTATTTTACTGTTTCTCCTGTTAATTCAGTTAGGACCTGTAGTGAGGCGGACAGGCCTCCCTCCCCCGGGGTAAGTGAGGGAGTGTTACATGGCCCTTGGAGGGTGGAGCCTAAACCTCCCCGCCCCCCTCGCCGGAAGGAGAGGGGCGGGGCCGGAAGTATAAAACACCAGATCCGCAGCCCATTCGGGGGAAAACCTGTAGAGGAGAAGGATGTCCTGCTGGTTCCAGAGCAGCCCAAGGTGGATCCCTTGCCTAGCTCGGTCCACAGCCCCGACGCGGACGACGACTGGCCTGGAGTGCCCGCTGCCGTTTACCCGGAGGAGCCGGACAACGCCTGGACACAGGAGGTACCCACCCCAGGGGAGGCAGGAAGTGGCCCAGGGGCAGCTACCATAGGGCTGGCCACAAAGCCCAGACCCCCAGCATCTGCGTGTTGCGGCTGGATCCCTGCCGACCCCGGGGCAGCTGATGTTGCCCCTGCCAGGGCCCTGGGCTGGGACGCGGTGGAGTAGGGAGGGCCCGCGTCCCCCTGCCGCTCCCCCTGGGTGGCTGACCCTCATTCCTCTGAAGGGGCTCCCACTCTGAAGAGGAGTAGCCCCAGTCCCCTGAGACTGTTGTCTGCTGGCTGCCTGAGCCCTGCAAGCCCAGGCCCCAGTCTACCTTCAAGACTGTGTTGTTTGCTGGTTGCCTGAGCCCCGCCCAGGCTATAGCCAGCCCCTTTGAGACAGTTATTTGCTGGCTGCCTGAGCCCTGTAAGCCCAGGCCCCCGCCTACCTTTAAGACTGAGGCGGTTACTGGCTGCCTGAGCCCAGGCAAGTCCAGAACTCAGCTAAACAGAGATCAGCCTGGAGGCGGGCTACCGCAGCCCTCCAGGGGCCTCCCTCCCTCGGGGTGAGTGAGGGAGTGTTACACGACCTAATCCAGCAATGAAATCTGCTCACCGGTTCTCATGCCAGCACAGACTCCACACTGACTTTAGTGGAGCTCTGCATGGCCCCAGAAGCAACTTGTGCAGATATCATGGCAGAGATGGGGCCTTGGTTAATTGTTTTCCCAAACAGCAACACAGGGGAAAGAATAATTTAGTTTCTGCTGATTCAGTTCCCCCTGGAGTCAAATGTGTTTGTGAAAGCACAAAAAATTAACAGTAAGGCTCTGGGGCAAATGAAGTTCTTCAAACTTTTAACTCCTTTTTCCCAAGTAACTAGGTTTCAAATTGATGTCCCTTTAATATTTAAAAAATGAATGCAAACTAGAAACTCATTGACTCCTGTAGCATTAATGCACATTTTTATGTCATAAAATGAAAAAGGGTTTTTTTAAAGAGAGACAAAGAGAAAACATTCGTAGACAAAGAGAACACTTCACGTTTGCACCCACGCTATAATATTATACACACCTATTATGGGTTGAATTTTTGACTTGGTGTCCTTATTTTACCCTTTGGCCAATGTTATGTTTTCTGCTACTTCTGCTATAATTCTTCTTCTTCTGAGGTATATCAGGTATTTTGGGAATGGCTTTATAATGGTAGGGAGACAAATTCTGTAGCCTTTTAACACCATTTAAAAGAGCCATTGAAAAGGTGTTGTGATAGCACAAAAGATGACTGATTATGTGCACGTTATTGCAGGAAAGGGGATTTGGGGAGCTAGAAGGTGGATTGGTGGATAGGAGGAGAGGGTGACTGGGTGCTGGAGCAAGGAGATGGAAAGTGGATAGATGAAGAGGGAGTTGGAGGGGCTGGATAGGCACAAAAAATGGAGGGTGTATAAGTGCAGAGGGGCAACATCCATTCTATGCATTGAATAAGGCAGTATTCAATATAGTATAGTATCCAATCAGGTAATTAAAGACTGTTTTATAATGTAGAAGCAAAAGGGGGTCAAATTCAAGTGGCATGAGCAACCTTTATTCTTGCATTTCCCAACTTTTGAACTGCCTTAACATTGTTTTAATGTATGGGTTTTTTATGTAATACATACATATGTTGGGTTGGTTAATTTTCTTTGTAAAAGTACTGTATGATTCTGACTAAATCAGCACCTAGTTTCATTTTCTTTCACCAATAGTGCATTGTTTAGATAGGGAGAAGTAAATGGAGCTATAGAGTTTTAAGTAATATGAGATCAAGTGAATTTCCTGTTCTGTGACTGCAAGGGCATATAAAATTTTGGTAAGCTTAGCACTAGATGGGGAGATTTCTGACATCCTGTGTTTTTTTTTTTTTCTTCTTCTTTTTGCCAAGAAGTCTTTAAAGTAACATTGTTGAGACTGTCAGTTTCTCTGACAGAATAACTTGAAAGCAGAACTGTGAGAACCACAGGACACTCGAGTTCACCTCAGGCTTGGTGAGTAGTACGAAAGGCTTCTTAGTCTGCAGGGCTTCCAAGCGTATCACAAAGAAAAGCAAAAAAAGTCCTTTTGTAGCAGCTTGAGAAGCCACAAGAGCTTCTCCATCTCAGCACATTCAAAGGCTTATATCCAGGTGATGCAGATTGCAGATTGCCCCACTCTAAAGAGCATTGAAGCCAATAGGAATTTTGCCATTGACTTGAAAGGCTGGAGGATTGGATCCTAATACATTTTCTTAGATGCTCTGTGAATTATCTTGTCCAATCTACTTTTTACATATAATCAGAGCATATGTTTTTTTAAAAAGTTGCACAATTGCAACTAAATGTAGGAAGGTGTAAACTATGATCATAAGCCTGTTGGAGATGTTCTTGATTTGGTATGGGAGAAGGGAGACACTAGAAAATAGGAAAGAAGTAGCATTGGATAATTGTTCTTTCTTTCTCAATACTGACAGAACTTTTTCATTATCACTGGATATTTTTAAGTATTGTAAGATATAAAAATGAAGGTTTTTTTCCTTCCACTTACTAATTTTAATTAAACAAGAAATCAGTCACCTAATGGTGCATATAGTTGACAGATGGAGATAGTTGGCACTTATATGTATTTAAATTGCGAACATCTATAACACATCTACCCCGCTGTTCCATCCCCACTTTGTCACTTGTCTTATTAAGTCCAATTCCTGAAAACACTTATGCATGTAAGTACATTTAAACATGAGAGTATTCCCATTGATCTTAAATTAAAAATTCCTTGGGACAGGGACCATGTCTTCATCTATCAGTAGACACATTCACACTATGGGGCTACAATTCTAATTGGGGCCCCTGATAGTATTATAATATTAATAATTATTATTATATAATAATTCTTATAAGATATCATTTTTAACAGGCAATCTAAGAATACAGTTTGCAGTGTTGTTGCAGCCAGGTTGGATGCAGGATATTAGGGAGACCAGGTGGATGAGGCAATATCTTTTACTAGACCAACTTCTGTTGGTGAAAGAGACAAGCTTTCGAGCTTATATTGAGCTCTTCTTCTTCCTTTCCCAGACCTGAAGAAAAACTCTGTGTAAATGTAACACACATGCCTAATAGGGAGATATCTCTTTAAGAGGGCTATTGGAATGAGTTGTGTCTGGGTTCTTGTTGCTAGGCAGGTGCACAATTAGCACTCCACATCCAGAAGTTTCTGCAGTTGGGTGTGGTGGTTTTGGGTATGCTCAATAGCTTCCCTATAGCTTGACTCAAACTCCCTGAGGGCAAGCAGTCAGGGCAGCCACTTTACAGAAGGCCATGTGCCCTGTGTGGGCTGGGAGAAGCTAAGCCTAGGAGTAGAAAACAGGCTGTGTTCCCTAAGTCTGACACATTTTGCAGCAGGATTTTTTCTTTAAAAAAAATCTATATATGTAACTGAGTGGTAGGTTAATCAGTTAGATGACTGGCTAACAATGATATCAGCAGAGGAAGAGTCTACATGTTTTTCACCTAAGGATTCCTACAAGCAAGTGGAGGGAAGATGGTGCTTTTGATTCCGCAGGCTGTATAGATTTGGTGATCAAAGACTCTAACTGAGACTCAGGTGAACTCAACCTAAGCTTTTGGTAACTCTGAGTTTCCTCTCACTGTGTTTTTGTGAGGACTGACCTGTTTAGATTTAGTTAGTTTTCTTTATATTTATGTATAACTGTGAAGATAATTTATGTGGATTATAAAGTAGATATGTTGTAAAATTAAGTTATTATTATTATTATTATTATTATTATCTGTTTATTTATCATAAGATTTTATAAAGTTGGTACTTAATTAAGTACATTCCTTTTGTTGTTTTGGGGATTTGCATGTGGGGAGGGTGACTCTGTGCAATCCTTGCTAAAAGATATAGTGCAACAGAGGGCAGCATTTGTCCCTCTTTCTCTGAAAGGAATGACTCTGCAATATAACAGATCAGCAATGGTAAAGTTAAAGTGTAGTTATGGTCAGGAAAGTGACAGATCAGATCCTGGATTTGGATTCAGATCAACTTGCTACAGTCACTTGAAAATGAAGCACATCTGACTTGGAATCTTTGAGAGACATTAAACGTGGAATTTCACAATGGCATTTTTACAGAGTAATTTTTCAGAGGAACTTTATTGGGAATCAGTAATGAAGATTTTAAAGGAGACAATGATGGGGACGTTAAAGAGGCATTTATTATCGAAGTAGGTTACATTTTGTGGTGCCGAAGGGCTTAATTCACAGTGGCAGCATTGACCCAGCAATGAGTCTTTTTCACCTGCGCAACTCCCAAGAACAGATGGGCAAACAGAAGAAATAGAGAGTATTCTCTGAGCACAGCATTTTGAACTGTTACAAATTAAAGAGCAGAAACCTTTCCTGAGCTACACTAGTAATAAGGAACACTTAACATGGTCCAAAGAGATCTGGGAGAAATTGTGCTGCTTTTGCTGTTGCATTTTTGTTCAAAGCCTAGTTGCAGGAATTGTATATTTGTTAATTAAAGTAAATGAGGCTAATTTTGAAATTATCTCCCTCTTGTGCTTTATTATTTTACTTCATTTATCGATGTAAAAACTAAACCAGCTCCAAAGGTTTTCTTAGGAGCAATTGGAATATACCGTAATTTTCCAGGTAGTCAGCACTATGGGTTGAATTGCTAATTGTTGACATGCTTGCTGAATTACATTTAGAATTTAGTGAAAATAATTTTTGCATCTTTCCCTCCTTCATCTCAACATTCAAGGATAGGCATGATAGGAAGTCATGTCTACTTCCTTAGGGATTAATCCAGAGTTATTGACATTAGTGGAAAGAATCCTATTTGATAAGGCCTTTATTGAGCTTATTGGCATTGAATGCTGATGGGGGAAGAACAACCTCTTTTTTTTACTTGCATTGTGTTCCATAATATAATAAAAAGTATGACCAAAATGTTAACAAAACAAAATGCTTCTGTGCCTGTCGTCTTCATGTTGTTTTTCACAAAAGAAATGAGTGTCCACAACACTCAGTCCCAGAGTCCTACTATGAGACTTCAAACAACACATATCTCTGTCAGCTTTATAAAGCCATAAAGGAAATTCAAGAAAATGAACTGTAACAAGAATGTGGAGTTTGGCTGCAGGGCTTGGGGTGGGTGGGTTGTGGGGCGGGGTTGGGGTTTTGTTTGTGGGTTTGTTGATGATTTGATTTTTGTTTTGGCAGGGGTGTTGTGGCGTTTTGTTTGTTTTGATTTTTTTTTGCTTATAAGAAAGAAAGCCAGAAAACAAAAAAATGTACTGAGTGTTTCGTAACTTCCATTAAATTGTCTTCAAGTTGACTCATTACCTGTACGATCAGATCTACCCTGTTGTGCTTTGAAATCAGTTGAAGCGGCACCCTTACTGCTTTCTCTTACTCTGCAAGACGTGGAAAATTCTTGGACTCTTGTAATCAGATGCAGAGAGTTAGAAGTTCAATTCATAGTCTGAATTACCCACACAAGATGAAAAAGGTAAGGCTCTGAACTCTGTGCTTTATTCAGTATCCATAGAACCCTCTGAGATAGGAAAGAACAAACCTGAAAGGCAATTTCATTAAGGATGTCACAATTACTGTGTACCGCTGCTAGTCTTGTTTGCTTGATAGCATGTTTTGGGGGTTTTTTTATTGTGTTTTTTATGTATTTTGGTACATGTCAAATGTATCAGCTGGACAAATGTTCAAAATCCTCTAATTACTCTAATTTATTAGCATGTGTATGTTGAGCCATTATCTATAAAACTATCAGAGAGATTAGCTGATTTGTTACGTGTAGTAAAAATGTATTATATTATTTGCAAACACATTAGAATGGTACTTGTTTCAATTACTTGGAATATTGAAATAATGTGTGAATAACAAAAGATTATTATTGTAACACAAGTACCAGATAAAAAATATAGAGCCAGAGGCTCTTGGATGCAGAAAGGCATGGAGGGAAGAATAGGAGTGGGAAAATAGGGCAGAAAGGGTTTAATTTAGAATTCATGGAGAGGATGTTGATGGAAACTTTGGGCCACTCAGCTTCTTTCCCATTCAAGCCACCAGAAGGCTGTGTGGTTGTGAACCAGTGTAATTTCTGCGGGGGGAGATGGCAGGAAGTACCAGCGCAATGGTGAGCAGAATGTAACAATGCTCTTAGCATTCTTATTCCATCCCCCTCAGAGGGATGCAGCTATGGCGTAGGAATATCAAGGAGACCATATTACCAAGGGGAATGGAGAACTGGTCACAATGCATTGAAAAAATATTTTGGTCAAGAATAGCCGTTTTTCAGAATAAAATATTTTCATGAAAGATGAATATTCAAAATGTGGTGTTTTTTTTGTTTTTGTTTTTGTTTTTTACAAAATCCAAAAAAATATTGGGGATGGGAGGGTTGGTTTTTTTTCTTTTCTCTCCTTTCTCTCTCTCTCCCATCCACCTTTTCTTTCCAAAATAAAATAAAGGAGAATGCAGGCAGTCGGGGGAGGGGGATTGTGAAAATCTTCAAATAAATGAAAAATCATTTTTTTGTGATGGGACAGTTAAGGCATTTTCCAGCAACACCCTTGGGAGGTTTTACTGAGTTAAGTTTCAGTATCTTTGGGGTCCACTGTATTAAATGCAAGTTTATGTATTCTTGCGGGCTGGGATTGTTTGTAACTCTGGGGGGAGGAGGGGGGGAGATGTGATCTGAAGCCTGGGAGTTCAGAATCTGTGCCAGACAAAAATGGACTTTTGGAACAATAAGTGTGAAGTAAGTTTCCTGGGAATTACCTAGGGAGAGGTTAATGGAAATTCCCTCCCCCCCAGCTTTTTGAAGCTACACCTTGAGGAGTGGGTCATTGTCTGCTGATTACCTGTTCCTGGAGACTAGAGACTAAAGCCCCGATCTTTATAAAGAACTGTCAAGCCATTGTTGTGGTTCTGAATCTAAGACAGTTATGAACTTATAAGCATGGGAAAACGGGGGTTTTGAATGACTGACACCTATCAGAGCTTGAGGCTGGAGTTGGGGGTGATCTCTGGTAAGCTCTTTAGCATGTGTGTAGCTTCTTTTATTGTATTTAATATGTTTTCTCTGTAATTCTGTCACCTTAGGAATAAATGTGCTTGCTTAAAGTGAAGTGGTAACTTATAACCACTGGCAATAGCCTCCGGAGGGAAATCAAAACACAGATACTGGCCTTTTAGGCAATCTGGCTTGCTGGGGATATCGCAGTGTAGGCAAGGAATTGTGCAATCTTAAAGAACTCCCATTCAGGAGAGAGAGAGTTGTGGGTATCAACCCAAGAGAGGTGTTGGCTGGGAGCTGGAAACCTTTAAGTGGGTGCCCTTGGTGGAACACAGGGCAGGGGGGAACAAGTACAGTTACTCTGAAACTGTGACACATATGATGGCAGCATATGTGGGATCTATGTGTGTGAATTGCTGTAATGCCAACAGAAGAAAGCAAGTACTGTAAAAGGGAAAAGCACAGAGAAACATCTCATAGTCTATTTGGGGGAAAGAATAGTAAAAATAGAGACGGAGAAATGAGTTATGAACAGCTGGAGAAAGGTAAGCTAGTTGAGCTCTGCAGAGAAGGGTAGTTCAGCAGACAAAGGGCGACTAGTTGACTTGCTGTATTCTGACAACCAGAAGAGAAATAATGGTCCAGTTTCACGGGGAACATCCAGCCCACTGGCAGAGAGCCCAGCAGGCAGGAGAAATACAAGGAGCCTAAAGTGTGTTCCCTGGGTGGAGCACAGAGCGGGAATACAGGTATAATTACCCTGAAACTGTGACATTCAAAACCTGTGGAATGAAAATGGTTTTGAAATTACCATCTCTTGGGAACAAGGCTTGTGATGAATGAGGCCTGGTGTCTTTGGACCCCAATCACTTCCATGCAGCTGCAGACTCCACCCCTTGAGGGAAAGAATGTGATAGTAACTGCACAATTTAAACTTTGCAGAGTTGTAGGAGCGCTAATTCACTTCCCATGGGATTTGCCGCAGGAAAGGGCAATTTAACCCATACAACTCATCCAAGCAATGCAATTAGGCATGTTTTTCCCCCAAGGAAATGCATTATTTCTTCAGTTTAAAAAATAATTACTCATGGTATCAACAGCATTCAATTGCAGTGTAAAAGAGACAGTTCTTATGGAAAGAAGATGACCACAGCTATTACTTATTTTTTACAAATTGCAGTGATTTATATTAGCGCTGTCGATTAATCACAGTTAATTCGTGTGATTAACTAAAAAAATTAAATCACGATTAAAAAAATTAATCGCAGTTAATCACAGTTTTAATCACACTGTTAAACAATAGAATACCAACTGAAATTTATTAAATATTTTGGATGTTTTTTCTACATTTTCAAATATATTGTAATAATATATGGGGATATCCTATCTCCTAGAACTGGAACGGACCTCGAAAGGTCATTGAATCCGGCCCCTTGCCTTCACTAGCAGGACCAAATACTGATTATGAAATGCATATCACTAACCTAATAAATACAAATTGCTTAATGATGTATTTTTTTATGACTTGTGAAATGTTAAAGTCGTAAATAGCTTCTTTGAGCTCATATGCACTAAATTTCACTTTGTAGCCCTGAGCATTTAAGGTAACAGTCAGAGTATTAGTCAAAGGGAGTATTCTATAATCTCATTGACTTTTAATTTATTATTGTTAAAAAAAAATAATAATTTAAGAGTTGATCTCAGTAGAACAGAGGAATAGACCATTGTCACAGGATAATGGTCTTCTGCTGATTGGTGAATGTTGAGAAATTTACTGAAAATAAATGTTATGAAATTTGGGTGAAATGTATCCTACAATATCCTAATGTTCTTTTACAGTGACTTTGTCAGCTATTTTGAATGACTAATGTAGAAGTTATCATTGCCTGAGGAATGTTACTATACTTGTTTGTTTAGTCATTAATATACAAACCAGTTGGAAAAGATTTTTTCACAAATGCAGTTTATTTTAAAGTTTACCACACAAGTATGACTATGTTGGTTTCCATTTGGTTCCTATATTTGTTTGTTTCCTATATTTAAAATTTTATCTGTATCTAAGTATCATCAGTGAGCAAGATTTATTCTGGCTGAAAATGTCAGCATGATGATATAGTTATTTGTTTTAAAAGAGTGCTAGCCAGAGGTTAGGGCCTATTACATGAGTGGGTGGTTGAAGTTCTGTGGCCTGCAATATGCAGGAGGTCAGAGAAGACTATCATGATGGTCCCTTCTGACCTTCAAGTCTATGAGTCTGAGGTTCTGGAGAATTTTGATGTATGGTTCTGCAGCTAGACTACAAGTGAATGTAAAGTGCTGAATTCAGTACTGATGTAAGTGGGTGAAAATCTACTGATGTTAATGCAGCTGCACCTGCAAACACTAGAGGTAAATTTGACCCAAATTATCTACTATGAATGTGTGAATATACTTAGATACCTAATATGGCTGAGCAAATATTATGCTAAATACATCCAACTCTGGAGTAAGCAGAAATGCAGTTATTCTACATACACCCTGCATGCCTTCTGGCATGGCAAAGTTATCTAAGTATTAAGGACCAGATTCTGATAGCCTTACTCCTGTTGGAGTATTTTACTCAACAAATAGTCCAGATGAACTCTTGTGGTTCTCTTCTGAGAAGTAAAGTGCCCCTTGTCATGAGTAAAGGTATCCAAATCTGGTCTTCAGTGACTATTTATGCAAAACACTTTCATCTTTTAGAATATATATATATTTTCATTTGTTGGCAATAACATTTTGGTATCTTGTATAAATTTAATTCATTTAGGTAAAAACCAGTAGTTTTATCTGCAGCTTCTTAATCACATACTGTTAAATACTTTCATCAGCTCTTCATCAAGGGCCAAATACTATGGTGATTTACATGCTATCCTATTGACTTCAGTGAATTTAAACATACTGTAAATCAGCATAGATTTAGCCTAGGAATCTCCAAGTGGCATAATTAAGAATGGAGAAAAATCTGCTCTCAGTTTAAACCCCATAAAGGTCAATACAAAACTGAGAACTAGGTTTGGTCCCTGGTCCCTTATTTAAACTGCATAAATGGGTTCATGAGAGTCTTCCACCCTCAGAACTGTATTCTGATCTCCATTTACACCCATAATGCAGTCTTTTATTCCAGATCCACGCCACATCCATGCTGAGAGTAGTATAAGTCAGGTTTTGGCCCAAAGGGGGCATTAGTACACTGCAATGCATTACTGAATCAGAGCCCAACATCCTGGCATTGGTTTAAATGAAGGTGAGTTCAGGTGGGGAAAAAAAAAAAACAAATCTTGCTTTCAGATGAATTAACTGTTGTGCAGCAGCCTTCCCAGAGGCTGGAACATTAAGATGAGGAATAGACACACATATATCTGCTAATGTAAAGGTCTCAGTGCAAATACTAGTATTCAAGAACATATGGGACACTAGCTAGAGGATAATTGTACGATGAACCATCTAACAGTACCAGAGAGGCTTGTAATTCACAACACTGAATGACCCTATGTTTGTTGCAGAACTATTTCCCGCAAATGATAGTTCCTCCTGGAAAACCCACCACATCATATCTGTAGAATGTAGGTATTTGCAGCCTAGGGTTTGACACATTTTACTCTCTTTTGGTGATTAATTGGTGGTCACCCAAAGCATTCAGGACCATTGTTAACCAAGCTCTTTGTGCTGGCTTCTACATAGTGGCAGGAATAAGAAAAGACACTAATATAGGTTGTTCTTGAGCCATATTAAAAAAAAAAATAGCACGTAGATAGATTCACAGCCTTGGAAAACTATATGGGAGCTTCCAGGGATTTCATCAGCAAATGTCAGTGCTATTTCTTTGTGATGCAAGTTCTTTTGCAAACATTAGACAACATTTCTGCAACAGTACTATACCTGCAGGTTATTATATAATACATCGAGGAGACCTAACTAATACTATAACTCAGTAGCTTCAATATGCCAATAATATGAGAGCTATATTCCAAAGTAAACTACCATGCCTATATTGCCTGGTTCCTGACTGTGTCCTAGGTGCAAGAGGTCAGTGAAATATATCTTACGACAATGTTCACACTGACTTACTGTTAAAGTACAGGATGTACATTGGCTTCCATATAAGATATGCAGTGTATGGCTATCTTGTTGTTGTTGTTGTTTCTTGCATATGCAAGACATCTCCTCCACAGCCAAAATAATGTGGAAAGCCCTTTTAACTAGTGAAATAGGTAAAGGTACCTTTCACAAGCAGTAAGCTCAAAAACTCGATGTAACATGCCATAGATTCTGTAATTGGAGAGATGGGACTGTAATAAGACCTAGAGTATGATGCTCCAAATGCTTACTATGATGCATATGAAACAGCAACTCAGAGATCAAACATCAAGTTTGAAATGACAACTGAATTCTAGTCTCAGGGATGCAGAATCCTGGACTTCTCATCCTGAGGTGAGGGCAAGCAATTTTTATAAAAAGTCACCCAAAAGCTCAGTACCTCACAGGATCTCTGGCTTTGTAAACACTAGCCGTTAGCCATTGTTTCAGTGTGTGCAAAAGATAAATATTTATACGAGCAAGATCTTACTGTAGCCATAGTTTCAAGCACTTGATGAATGAAACAAATCAGTTCTACTAATAGTAGTCAACACTACAAATCTCAGGCTTCCCCCAGTAGTTCTTGACAGTGGATCTACAATAGTTGTGTATTACATCTACATTAGTTTGTAATTTTAATTGCAATGAATAGCAAAACAATTACTTATGTTTAACATCTTCTTGTGAAGTGTTGCCATTTAAGATATAATTCACTATGCAAATAGGGTGACCAATTTGTGAAAATTTGAGCAAGTGTGAAAAATTGGGGTGAGGGGTAATAGCCCCCAAATCAGGACTGTCCCTATAAAATTGGGACATCTGGTCACCCTATATGCAAATTTTGAAATTGTACTGGATTTGAATAATTCTGTTTATATTTTCCCATGGGTTTTTTTTTTTTAAATTATTGAGAAACAAATTGAGACCATTTAAAACTCATTAATATAAAAGAGATGGGAAAGTATAGCAACATACATCAAAATATGCTACCTGCTTCATGAACAATTAGCTCTATATGAAACAGAAAATAGGTAAATAAAAGCTCTTCTTGTTCCTCACTTTAAATGGGAGGAGATTTTTGACTCCAGAGTCTACTTCTCCCTCATGTCTTGGTGTGAAACAACTCAAACCTGTTTACCATCAACTCTTGCTGCAAAGTCCTTTTGCTTTCTCAGTCATTAAATTACTGCTAATTCAAAATGCAAACGCAGCTTTCTTACATCTGTGCTTAAGTCACTTATGGAAGAGAATATGCCTCTCCACAAGCAAAAATATTTCTCATTTTCTGATACTTACTTCATGCCATTGTCAGTTCAAGTACTCACACTCAAATAAATTGATTCTAATGATTTCTATGGGTTACAGCAGTAAATGGCTAATAGAGAGAGAGAGATGTTTCTGTATGAAGTGTTTCACTCTCAGGTAACAGGAAAAATTATGCACTGGGGATTCCCTTACCCTGTTTAGATTTGTCAGAAGGAAGGTATTGATGCCAGAATTGTATTCCAGCAATGTCTCAGTCCATCCTTAGCCAGCCTGGAAACAAAGCTAGTGGTGCTTAATGAAAATTTAAATTGTTGGTTACTCTGGGGAAAAAAAAAAAAAAAGACTGCCAAGTAATGGATTGACTGTTCAATTTAACACCATCGCTTCACTTCAAGAATCAAATTTTTAATACTAACCTAGCACAAAATTTGCCCTTGGATAAACATTCAGGGCTTCAATGGAAGTCAATGAGAGTTGTGTATATGTAACTGAGGACTGCATTTGACTCTTAAAGCACAACATTCA